>NC_045711.1:27333462-27943992 GCF_009834535.1 Camelus ferus
CCCATTGTTTGGCCAAGTTTTTCAAACTTAACTGTAATATGGCTGGAGGGGTCACCAGGTCCTAACCAGGAAAAGGCCTAAGTTTTATCAAGGCAGTAGCTCCCGACAACAACAAAAAAAAAACTGTGAAAAATAGACCTCCCATTCACCCATACAGATAAATTCTTGGCAACACTACCATGATTTGATCCACAGAGACACAATGAGTCTCTGATACCCGCTTTAATTTAAAAAACCCAAGTGGCAAACTCAAAGACAAATTGCACTAGTGAATTCCAGGGTTGTGGGATGAGAAATTGAGTTTCAAAAGTCAAGAGATGCAAAGTTTGGTGTGTTTGTATACTGGGTTTTGAAAGTGGACCAAAAAAAGAAAAAGATTTTTGAATGCAAAATTAATACACATTCATTGTAGGGGGTAAAAAAAAATCACTCAGAACCCTACTACTGAGAAAGCACATCTGTTATGGATTTCTAGACTTCGTTTCTGCCTTCAGGTAGAAGTGAGCTTTAAGGACTAAGGGTTAGTGTATAGTCTAGAATCGCAGGGCCTTACGAGCATTAACAGAACCTGAAAGGAAAAGAGACCAAACGCAGAAGGTCCAAGGACTGTGGCCTGTCGGGGGGAACTGGACAGCTTAGGCAGACCACGTTGAGGATGTCAGCTCCAGGAGGCTCCAGGTGAAGCAGTAGATACAGTGGGACCCTGCATGACTGGAGATCTCAGGTAGCAAGAAGATGTAGTAATAGAGGTGCGATGGATGTGGCTGACGTGAGGAGAGAAATGGGAGCATTGCAAAGAGCTTGGCCCTGGAGACATACTTAAAATCCCTTGGTCTTTCAACGATGATTAACCCAAATTACCTTTCTTGCTTATTACAGATGCCTTAGGATCTTGTATTATTACTAACTACCTGCCACGTTAAAAATAAACGTTTGGGACGCAAGGGTGATTTTTCTCTTCTCTTTTTAATTGCAGTTGTGATGTACTCAGTGGCCTGGCATTCAATGAGGTCTGGCTTATATTAGGCCCCGGCTGAGAGACGCATGCTAATTTAGTGACTTCAATTATGCCTGCCTCTAACTGTGGTCTCCCTATGTGGGACATGCCCTTTGAGTTGTTTTTCTCCAACAGAAGTAGTGGTTATGCTGGGCCATCTATGTTTTTGCCCCAGGCCCGTTACGACACATACTCGCGAGACAACTGGCCAGGATTAGAGGTATGATCTGTGACCCTGAAACAGACTGAAATTAATTGGCCACAAGGGGGTTGATTCCACAAAAATAAGCATCGGAAGCATGTATTCTTAATGAAAGACCCCAACTGCCACAGGTGTGTACCTGCCTCCCAGCCATAATAATTCTTCCAATAAAAGCAGCAGAAGGGAAGAAACAATTTTTTTTCTACATACCAGTGCTTTTGCTTGGGGCGTGTCTCTCACCAGCCACAGGCTGCAGGTAGAGGTGTGCACGTCAGCTGAGAAGCGAGAATGATCACCAGCCTTTGCTTTCAGTCTGCAGGGATTGGCAAAGAGGAAACAAGCCATATTACCCAGTGCTGGCAAAACTGGTGAGTGGGGGGAGTCAGAGAGTGGGTGAGTCCCTGGGGTGGAGGGTCCCCCAGCACTGTATTCAAAAACTGCAGAAACCCCAAGTTTGAAGTTTAGATTGTTTGACTCCAAGGCAAGATAGAGAGACTGTATATTAAAAAACAAATTCTAAATTAGTTTTAAAATGCACATCAAGAAGCCCCTTCCCCCAGCACACCTGGATATTATTTATAAACAGAAAGAAGAATAAGCTACCTGCTCTCTTTAAAACCACCCTGACCCCTCATACTTCGAGAATCACAAATGATTCCAGGAAAGCAGTTGCTCAAGTCTGTGCGTTTGGAGATGAGGGTAAGGTAGAGTGAAGCATGGAAGGCTCACTGTTAACAGAGCTCCATCTCGGGCTTCCTGAGATGGGGCACTCGGCTGTGAAGCCACAGGAGGCTGGAGGGGTAGAGGTTGGGGGCAGGAAGAGGAGGAAGTGAGCAAGGGGGCGATGCCTGGGAGGGCTGCGGGAGAGTAACCAATCCCTTCGCGGGGGCAGGTGGAAGCCTCCGGGGTCATTATCGGGCAAACTGTGCAGGCCAGGGGGAATGAGATTTCCGGAAGTCTCCCGCTCTCCCTCCTGCCTGCTTCCCTCCTTCTCCTAGCGGTTGACTGCAAGGAGCAGCGGAAGGAAGGATGTATCAAACCCAAAGAAGAAAGGACCCCTGCCATTCGCCCCCGGTGACATCGACTCTGAAGGCAGCAATATTGCGACAGCGGCTGTTACAGAATAACAGCAACCAGAGCAGGAGGCAAATCCGATGCGAAAGGGCTGCCTGTTTTCTTTAACACCGAGAGCCCGGCGTAGGCACAGGTTCCATATCAAAGTGAGAAGGATCAAGTCTGTGCAACCTCACCTCAGGACCTGGACTGGGAGGGATGGAGGAGGTGGCGGCGGGAAGGGGGCAGTCCAAGCCCCAAAGATTTCCAACACGAGCTGAGTTTCTAGAGCTCATTTCTGTGGCTCTTCCTCCAAGCAAACATGCAAATCAAAATACAATCCGGCTCCGTCTGCTACAGTTGGTACAGGGGAGGGCTGAACGACTGGGAGGGGCTGGCGGTATCCAGCAGGGTTATCTTCTAGGTCTTGAAACGTAACTTTTGTTTTATTCGGTTAGCTTTCCACCTGCATAGACTTGCCGTAGGGGAGAGGTGGGTCTTAACCAGCATTAACATGAGTTTCACTCCCTGAACACAGAAGGTAAAGGCTTGGGAGAAAATTCCAGGAGTCAGCATTAAAGCTTTTCTCTGGATAAAGGAGAAGCCTCCAAATTTGCACGTCATCAAGGGACGGTTGGTAACACCAGAGACTGCGTGCTTTTTGTTTCTAGCCCCTTCGTTTACCAGAGCCAACCTTGTAAGACAGACAAGCATCTTCATCCTGAATTTTCTGGTGGAACGAGAGAAACTCTGCCAGGCGGGACATTATTTGCTCTCAGTTCCTCAGGATGGAAAGAGATCCCTTTGTGGTAGGAACTCCTACCCATATCTGCACATTCTTGAGGTTTGCCTGGGAAAGGAGGGTGACAGAATGTGTTGGAATTACTCATTTCTGATATCTGTCCTATTCCTTAATGATCATATTTCCCCAGCCCCCAGATCGCACTGAGAGGAAACAAAGCATTTTATCTGTTGTCCTAGCACCTCCGTATTTTCCCGGGTTTTTCCTGTCGGCCGGTTCCCATAAAGCTGTTACTACTGTTGCTTTCCCTCTTTCTTATATTTCCTGCAATAAGGGTTAGGAGCTTTTAAGAGCTGGTGCCCCCAGAAAGGTGTACAGAAAAAAACAAAGGAATCTTTAGTTTGCTCTTTTTGGGGGTGATTCAACGCTAGACAGCCTTGTTACCTACCCTTCTGAGTCAGGCCCTCAACAGGCGTCCTCCTGCCCGGTGTCCTTGGAGCCAGAAGCAAAGGAAAGCTTTATTCTTTGATGGAAGGATGGAGAGACGGAAGCTCACGCTTTTATGCTCAGGGTCCCTGGACAGGCTCAGAGGGGTAGGGCTGCTTTATAGGGTTCCTGATCCTAGAGACGGGATGCAATTCTCGAGGGAAGAGGCAGGGTTCTTGCGGGAAGGGGCAGGGTTCTCGCGGGAAGGGGCAGAGTTCTCGCGGGAAGGGGCAGAGTTCTCGCGGGAAGGGGCAGAGTTCTCGCGGGAAAGGCAGGAGTTCTCTTGGAAGGGCTCGACGTCTCGCGGGGTAGGCGTAGCTGCTCTGCTCGAGTCTCCCTGCGCAGCCTCTCTGCACACTCCCCACCCCCTGCCATCTTGAATTGAGGTGTTGCCCAACAGTTTTCCTCTAGAAACTCAGGTCGGAAGTGCTAAAAGGTTAGACTTCTGTTTTATTACCCAGGTTCTGTTGTTAATGGGCTTTGATGGTGATAGCGTTTTCTCTTAGCTGTAACGAAACCCAGTAATCATCTCTTGTGTGGAGGAGGGGTTTGTGGTGAGGGGACGGCTATTTGAGGTGGAGGGAATCTGTGTTATGCTTGTCTCTGACCATCTTTTAACTTGTCATCATCCTTGCAACGTTCCTGTGAAAGGGCTATGATCTGCACTCAGTCACTCACTTACTCATTCAACAAACATGGGTGCAGCACATGCTTATGGTGGAATAGGGCTAAACATTGTCTTTAAAAGCTGTATTTCTCTTAAGATCACCTCCCCTTCCCTCAAGGCCCTTGGGGCTTTTGAGAGCGTGCTTCTTTGAGAAAGGAAGAGCAAGACACTGATCTGTCCTAAGAAAACTCTCCCCTGCATCTCCAGGCTTCCTGAGCTAGAGATTATCACAGGCCTCCTCGAGAATCCTGGGGATTACATAATCTGATGGAGTTGGAGGGTGTGAATTTTGAAAATAACAGTAGAAACAGCTTATGTGGAGATAGCTCATCGTGGTTCACAAGAAAGCTTTCCCATGCTTTAGCCAAAGGAGTATTAGCTTGAGGATCTGTCAGGCGTGAGCTCAAAGCCATGATCCCTCCCTGTTGGCCCCTGAGGTTAGTGCTGGGGATAAAGATGCCTAAGGCAGGCCTCCTGCTTCCTTGGCAGCACAACTGTGTTTGTGGTCTGCTGGACACACAGAAAGTTAGCAACCGCTCCCAGTTCTAATATCTATGACACGCATCCCCAGATGAGCAGATCGCAGAAGGACGGCAGTGAAATCTTATTTACCTGGCTCAGTCTTCCGAGTCAGCTGCTCACCTAGTGTGGTCATCCACTCACAGAATAAAAGCAAAAGAAACGGAAAACTAAAAAAAAAAAAAAATGGGAAGAGTGATGATTTTAGAGATCAAGTCTGGGTTTTCAGGATTTTGGGTTGGTTGTGTTTCCATGGGTATTTTCTTGGACCCACCATAAGTATTAAACCCAAACAAACAAAAACCCACCAAAACTATACTGGTTCTCAAGTTTTGACCCTTGTGCCATTCATTTATCATCAGAAGTCATGGGCTCCACAATTATAGGACCCAGAACAGAGTTAATCTTTGAGGGACAAATCATGGCACATTCTGTTTTGGAGGCCAGTTTCAAATCTAAATATCTTTGTCAGTGATTTATGATCTTTGGTGATTGTTTATTTAGTTTCCTTCATCTTAAAAAAAAAAAAAACAACAGCATTTAGGGTCAGCCTTCAGTAAACAGAGGCTGGGCATCTCCACAGCATCAGCCCAGGCTTTGGCTTCTGCTGCGTCCCAGGCGTAATGACCAGGAATGTGACATGTCCCTAGCCAGTCGGTCACTGTCCGGAAATGCTACTCCCTCCACTATAACTAGGGGTTTTGGGGTGTGGGGGAGGTGTTCAGCAAACCTGGCTGACTCAAATGGAATTCCACTCTGCGCGTTCAAGCATTTTGGGTTTGAGAAAACCCCAAAACACTTTGAGCCCCGGGCACTTTTTCCATTAATTTTTTAAACTGATGTGTATGTCAAGAGAAATTTAATACGTAGGTTTCTGATTCATTTACACTTAACTCATCAAAATATTGTTCTGTAAGAGGCATTCAGTGTCCAAGAAATCTTAAGAGCCTTTTTATAAGCTTTTAAACTTCTTTTAAACGTTAAGAAACAGAAGTTGCAGTCTCCCCAAAGTAAACAGGAGTGAATCCCTGGTGAGGGGGGAGGGAAGAAGGGAAGAAGGAAGAGGGGAGGGAGCTGGAAAGCAGACGCCAAGACACACTGACCTCAGCCCCTGAGACACACCAACACGGAGCCCAGAACTTTCCAGTCCCCTCCTGGTGCTCACCGTCTCACCCACAGTCAGGGGAACAATTGGTGGTTCTACCTTTTTGAATTCTGAAGGCAAAGACAAGCTCTTTTAGGGGCCCTGCTGTTGGCAGAAAAATCTCCCAAGTGTTCTCCAGAGAAGAAGGGTATAGACTCCAAAATTTTACTTCCAGGCAAGACCCCCTTTTTTTTTTCTTCCCCTTCAAAGAAAGTGCTCATAATGTGTCCTTTCATTTATAATTTTATGAAGGTCTCAATTGAACATGTAAAGAAAGTGGAAAAATTCTAAGTTGCCATGGATGTTTGGCATTTTTCCCACTCTACTAAAAATCTACTTTCTCCCCCAAAGCAAAATGGTTTTGGAGACTCCAATAAAAGGGGGAGGAGGACAGTGAGGGCAGCTGTCTGGAATCGGAGTCTTCAGCGAAATACATTGTACTTTAATTATTTGAGTCCGATCTCCTCAGGTTTTCACTCTATTTCCCTGGGCTTCCTATGTTAAAAGGGGACTCTGTTGCATTTCACAATGCCTGTCATTTCTATAAACTGGCACTCCCATGTTTTAATCTGGTTTCACCAATTAATCTTTAAAGTTGATGACGCAGAATCTCAGTGCCTCTTGTTTAGGTTTGTTTGTTGGCTGTACATTATTTTCATGTTTCCATGAAATCATCAGTGATGAAAATTTTGTTCTGTTTTTGGATTATTATTATTTTTTTAATCCTCATCGTCTTGAGCAAATACAGAAAGCATTTATATTCAGAACAGGAGCCAAGGAAAAATTTTAGACAACACTTTTCAGATTCATTGAATATATTATTTATTAAGTGGAGGCTTTTTTCTGGGTGTAAATTTTAAGTTATTGGCATTACCAATATCTGTTTTCTCCAGCCTTGTTCTAAACAGATTCAGGCTTTCTAAAAACTGGTATTTTACTCAGATTGAAATATATTTTCTACTGTTCTCCCATATGATTTCAGAGGCAGAGACCAAGATCTTTCATACACTGTAGAAGTTGGTGATAATAGTGGTCAAGAAATAAGAGGTGTTGGAGGCTAAGCCACGCAACACCCTTGTCACAGAAGTCCCAGGAGAAAGTGTTTTGTGAATCCTATGCCTTGCCTGTGGGTCCAATGCCAGTATAGATTCTGGGTGCCCAACCTTTGCAAGGACCTATCCAACAGAGTTTCTTGAGAAGCATGTTCTGTAACCTGGTCAAATGCTGCTGTATTACAGCTTATTGAGTGAGGAATGCTTGACGCTTCTATAGTGTTTGGTGTAGATGTGGAGATTTTTGAGGAAATTAAATTTAGAAATTTCTCCATGAGTTTAAAAGGAAGATGAGAAACATCCTTCTGAAAAACAAGGTAGACTTTTGGGTACTTTAAGACACTCAACTCCCACTTATTATTTACGTGCCTCTTTTTTTAAGTAAAACTTCAAATAACATTATTATTATGTTCCCAATGACCCTGTAGTTTACTTCACTGTTAAATTCTTTGCAGTCTTTGTATTTTTCTCCTTTTGATAAAAAGCTCCTGTGACATAACTTCATAATTGCTTTTGCCTTTTTCTTTTTTAAACCTCTTTTTGAATGTTTCATTTTTACAGCATTCCCTGATGCTTAGGTGTCAGGCATGCCTCTTACGATCACGTGATACTGGTATTATGATCTCTAATATTGCCTTTATGCCACTTGAATTATCGGTTGGCAAAGAAAATTCTTGTCCGTGGAGGGTAAAGCTACACTTAATTTTCAGCAAAGTTAAAAATTTTTTTTTTCTTTCTTGAATCAAAGTTCCTATAAAA
Source organism: Camelus ferus (assembly GCF_009834535.1). Classification (NCBI taxonomy): domain Eukaryota; kingdom Metazoa; phylum Chordata; class Mammalia; order Artiodactyla; family Camelidae; genus Camelus; species Camelus ferus. The sequence continues at coordinate 27,341,084 of NC_045711.1, forward strand.
AGAAAACAGCTGATGTGGCTATGGCTGACATTTATTGAATAATTTAATTCTGTATGATTTACGATCATTCCATTTAACCGTGACAACTGCCCCATTGCATAGCTGAGAAAACGGTGGCTGAAAGAAGTCACCCGATGCGGACATTGATTAGATAAACCAGGGCAGCTGCTTCTAGTGCCGGGCTGCTTGAGAATGTTGTCTGGACAGTCTCCGTGTAATGATGTTTGTCTTAACGACCCAGCATCAGAACAGGGACTTCTGAATGGAGAACACGTGACAGAGCTTTTTCACATCTTTGACATAGTATTTTTTTCAAGTTGAGAGGAATACTTCATGCACCCAGAGGCATACTTGCTCCTCTGAGTTGTATGCGTATATTTCTTGTTACTGTTCATCGATTGACTCAATGAATACTTACTATTGGCTGGATAAGGCTGGAAATAGGAAGAGAAAGATAATGTACGGCTTTGGCTGTATAATCTAGTAGGGGAAATATAGAGAGAACTAACTTAAAAAACCATGCAGGTGCTTTGCAAAATGCTTAGCTTTATCTGATGGCTTTTAACTTGGCCATGATTTCCTATTTAGGAAACTCGTATCCTATTCTACAAAGAGGACAGAAGCACCTTCATAACATGTACGGACACCCCAGAGTTAGCATCTTTTCTGCTCTATAAACTTCATCTCAGGTAGGCCTTTACATTTGCCACAAAACATCAGATTAGCCCCATTCAAACCATGATTCCTAATTCAGGAAAAATGCAAATGATGACAAAAGCTGTGCTTCATTTCCAGTTCCCTTAGGGCTTTTAGGCATCAAGATAGGAGAGAGTCAATTTCCAATTTATTTCCAATTTTAAAATCTTTTTCTTTGAACATTAAACATTATTTTTCACTCTAGTTAGATCTACAGGACTAAACCTTGCTTATATCAACGGTAGAAGCCCCTTCCCCAAATTGCCTTTTTCTTTATGGGCCGTTAAACTAGCAGAAAACACTAATTAAATGATCATTAGCTTGAGGATGAATAATTATACTTAGATTTACATGTTGCCTTTTATGTTCAGAGAGCTGCCTAGGCATCAACTAATTAATCTACAAATGAAGAATACTTCTAGCATTGCTCTGTAATTAGACAATCTCAGGGGGACACAAGAGGATTGCCAACGGAGAGTTAAACAGTTTTACAGGCCTCTGTGGCATTTGTTTTTTCATTGCTCAGGTAAAATCGTCAGACCCAAATTCAACTGCCAACTCATTACTCTTATTTACAAATAAATTCTTTTTAAAAAGACCGAAGTTATATAACTGATGAGGAATTGGAAATAAAAACAAATGAATAAGAAGAAGTATTGCCTTTAATCTGAACTTTCGGGTTATTTTTAAAAACTTTATTCCCCGTGAGCAGTGAACTTAAGTGAGTCTGTTTCATGATTTTCGGTAGACTGTACTTTGTTTTCTTCAGTAGTGTACTCATTTGGAAAAGCTGTTGCTCTGTGGGTGGGTGCGTGGGTGGATGTGTATGTGTGTGTGTGTATATGTATGTGTAGATGTCTGGGGGTAGATAATTCATCCTTTTTTCAGCCTTGGTTTTCTAAGTGTTAAGGATTTGAGGTAGGACAGATCCTAAATATATATTGAGAAATCGACGAACAGAATTTTGCAAGTATTTTTGGGAAGCAAATGCTTGTGACCATAAAATTATTTTTGTTTATTGGATGTTGGACATCTCTTTGGTGTAATGATGGGATACAATAAAGTGAAATATGTCTTTATAAACTCATGACCAAATTGTGAAAAATACAAGGATCATTAGTAGTAGCAAAAAATGATCCTCAGAGTTCTCATCTGTATGTTGGTTTGGAGGGTATGTGATATTAAAATGTTCAGCCTCTGTGACCAAATGGCCACAGACTTTCCCTGAAATACAATTAGTCTTTTCAGCTTTGAGAAATAGAGGTATGTAACAATAAGTGAATTCAGTTCAAGTTTCTGGATTTGGTTGGTTTCAGATGATCTTGTGTTGAATGCTAACTTTTCTCCAATTCAGTAACTAGCTTGTATATGAAAATTAAACGTTTAGGAGAGAGCTTTCCCCGTGAATTCTGAGACTCGTAGCTTGGCATTTGTGTGTATTAACTCCCCTTCCCCCTCCACCCTCACTTACTTGCAGTAAATTAAAAGGATGTTCTACTTTTCAATTACAGTTTGGTAAGTGGGTGTCTTTGAGAGTAGTAACTCAATTTTCTCACTATGAATATGCAGTTTCCAGTCTGTCAAGACAAGCATAGATTTCCTATGCCACACAGGCATTCTGATACGAAATTTCGAAAGCTAGGATTGTTAGAAGAACTAAGAAGCACAGATTTCACTCAATTTGGACAAAGATAAACAGAAAACATGCTTAAAAAAAAAGAAATGAAATCAGAGATTAAATAAGTTGATGGAATCAAGCCTAGACATTCACATATGCCGGAGTGGAAAATTATAGACTAAAATACATCTGATATCAAAGAGAATGACTCTTTCCAAAAGCCCTCATTTTTTTTTTATTGGAATCAAGGATTTTTATAAGCTCAGCAACTCCTGGGATTTTAAAAAGAAAAATAAAATCCTCAAAACAGCATGGCTTTTATCCAACACTTTTGTGATTTTTCAATTGACCAGATTTGAAACTTTAATCATCTCACACCTAGGGATTTTTTTTAAATGTGTGCTTTAATTTGTGAGGCATGTCCACAGACAAAATGACTCATGAAAAACAGAATCAGCCTAATTTCCCAGTTGGCCCTATTTCTCTATCAAGTCAAGAAAGTCAGTTTTGCCTTGGATTTTTAGAGTGTCCCCATGTAGCCTTTAAATTTATGCAGTGTTCATCTTGCAGCTATGATCACTGGTTTCTTTTGAAATGCACTTAAGCTCTTACGTATGTACATCCATTCATGGACCATTATTTGGGAAATTGGAAAATCCTTTTTCAATGTGGAACCTTTCTTCCTGGGCCGCCTTACAACTTGAGATGATGACTCGTTTGGTTCCCACAAACCCACAGTTCCCCCTGTGTGAGGCGGTTTTACAGAGGAGCATAGTTGGTGATATGTAGCCTTGAAATGGACTTGGAAAGTGTGTGGGAGCTAAGATAATGCCTCTTGAGAGTTACTGGTGGCTTTGAAATTATAATTCACAGAAAGTCACTGCTGGCTAAGATCTCCCTGGAAGGGGAAATAGATGAATTCTATTGTATGTATATATTTTTCCTCTTAGGGAATCAAGTTTTGATTCTCTTGAAGTTGGCAATGCTAATGCCAACTCTTCTTTTCCTCAGAGACAGAATGACACGGGTTAAAAAGCAAAAGTCTGTCTGCTCACTAACATTTCAGATTGTGCCCCCAGATCGCTTGGAAATCTTAACAGCAATAGAAAGAAACAGAGCAACATGCATAGCAGAGAAACACAGTCTAGGAGGGTATTAGGCCCTTTCTAACAAGGAGAGCAACAGCCAGCTTCACTTGTTTGCTGGTGGGCCACAGCACTGCCTCACAGGAAGAGGCTCTTTCTCGCCGGTGTCTTACAATAGTTTAAAAGCATAGAGTTTAAAAATCCCAACTAGACTGGCTCGCTGTGAGCCCTTGGGACGCCTTAAGCTTCAGTTCTTTCACCTGGCAGAATGGGAGGCACAGAGTCCCTGTCTTACGTAGGGTGACCAGCTGTCCCTGCTTGCCTAGGCTTCTCCCAGTTTTTGCACTGAAAAGTCCAGAATTTGGGTAACTCCTCAGGCCTGCACAAACTGGAACAGTATGTCATACTATTTATGAGAAGCAGGTAAGAAAATGTGTGGCATGATACCTGGCACAAAAAATTGTTACTTTAGCCAATGAATTAGAAGGAATCAAACTATCTTTATTTTTAATCCCATACATTTTGAGTGTCCTTTTGTAAAACAAGAGGGGAACACAACTTTTCCTTAACCAGCTGCCAGATTTAGTTACAGTCTTCCTGGTAACCGTGAGGACTTGTGTCATCTCTTTGTGAGGCCCTTCCAGGATAGAATGTGTGATACAGATGAGTCAGGTATTGAGCAGCTATATACATAAATGCATTTTGGTTTTGTTTTCTCTGTGCTATGATGACAGCAAGCCCAAGTCTTGTTCCCATGGACATTTTTCAGCCCTAAACTTCTTGGGTCCCCAAATTTTCAACTTTATACTTTTTCTCATAGTCGTCACAATAGCCGACATATATTGAACACTTTCCTGTGTCACAGATGACCCTTCAGCACTTTGACGTACATTAACTTGTTAAACCTAACAGCAACTCAAGAAGTAGCAACCGTTGTTTCCCCCCGCCCCCCATCTCACAGGTGAGGTCACATAGACACAGAGAGATGGAGAAACCAGCCTGGGGCTTAAGAGTTAGTTGGGTGGAGCTGTGATGCAAATCAAAGTGGGCTGTCCTCCTTCAGTCTGACTTTTCTTACCTATAAAATGGGCTGATAGGAACTGCTCACCTAACTTGCAGGGCTGTTAAAAGAACCAGGCAATTTGGTATATATGAAAACATGTCAGCTTCCAAATACTGAATGTGCCCTCATGATTCCTTCCTCACACTTTTATTTGCTCCCCTCTTGCTACACAATCTGAAGCTGCAAACATTTTGAGAGATAATGGGGCTACCCTAAGTAGGTTCCCTCTGTTATCAAGGACACAAAGCCTTATTTCCTTGGAATCATCCCCATGGGGATGATTAGAGAAAAGAATTATCCCAAATGCATCAGGTCAGTGATGCACTCCCACTTTTCCCCCTCTTGCCAATAGCATTTGTTACTCTGAGGCACAAAACACAAAGCGACGTCTCTAACATCACTGTTGCGCAGGTCAAAAGTGGACCGTGCAGGTTTGAAGACTGGGAAACAGATGATAAAGGTTAGGTGAGGATTGAGTTACCACTACGCAGCCTCTAGCTGCAAACTAATTAGAATTCAGGCCTGTTTCTGAGACGCCAACCCAACAATGATGTCCTTAGAACACAAAATAAAAGGAGAACAACCCTGGAGCTTGGGTTTCTTTGGACTAGAAAGCTCAGCAGGGATGGTGCAAATTATTCACTATTCCCCAGTCCCTGTTTAGCCGGCACCCACACAACACTCCCTCTGATTAATGGAAGCCATATATGCACAGTGACATCAGCCTCGGAGCTCCAGAGCGTTAGAAATCTCACCAGGTGTGGCTGGTTTATTTTCAGGTGTGGACAGGATGGTCATTAAAAACAGAGCCAGATTTGGTCTCCTACCTAAACTCAGCACCTCTGCTGCCCCACCCCTGGCAGCGTTTTCATGCCTGCAGAGCCTGACTTTCCTTGTTGGGCATGCAAGCCTTTCACTCATCAGAGGCCCAGAGCACTTTGGAAGCCTTGGATGTGTCAGTATCAGTCAACTAATGGGAGCCATGTGTTTGCAGAATGGAAAAAAACCTGGCATCTTAGAGATCCAGACATGTATCACTGTAAATGGGTCTAAAGCAGAGGCTTTTTTTTTTTTTCCTGAGCCCCTTTCTCTTCTTAGTAGGTCATTGGCCACCCTGCTGATCGACCTATTGATAGTCCGATTCCGAATGACCCGTTTCGAAACGGGAAGGGCCCTTTCTCTGAGGGCAGGGGAAGCAGCTGAGATTTATTGAGTACACATTAGGTTCTATACAATTTATCACTCTAGTGATGATCACAGGGATTACATCCACTGCTGTGTAATTAGGGCATATACCTGCTCGGAGCTCTCCTGACCGTAGGTGGGGAGGTAGGCAGTATCAGCCCCACCGTGGAGACGAGTGGAGGGGAGTTGCTACAATTTGTGTGCTTTCCCCACCATGGCACGATAAATTGGAAAGATAGAAATTACAACGCCAATTTTATAGCTAAGCAAGTTTGAGATTTAGAGAGTTTGAGTAAATTTTCCAAGGACACGTGGCTGGTCAGTGACAGTGGGGAAATCTTAGCCCAGTATTTAAAATAGTCTCTGCAATCCGCTGTGCTTTACCATCAGGCAAAGTTCCCATGATAAGAAGAATTCATTTCCCAACAGAGATGAGGCACATGCTTAATGCACCACTGTAACAGCGTAAGCATAAGGAGAAGGAGAGACGTTTTTGAAAGCTCGGTTTCATGGAAATGCCAAATTATCAAAGCAGTCATTAGGGAAACAGTCAGAAATCTTTTGGACTTTTTATAGTTTTGTATCTTTAGTAAAAGACAGTGTCAAAATATCAGTGGCTAAAAATAACAAAGGCCTATTATTTATTTGTACTACACAGTCACTGTGGGTCAGCCAGCGGGGACGGGGGTGGGGTGGGGTGGGGGGATTCTGCGCCACTTTGTCTGCACTCAGGGAAGCAGGCTGGAAGGACTTCCACCAACTGGAGCAGCCCTGGCTGCTGGAGGCAGTGTGGGCCATTGTCCGTAGGTTCTTAAAATCAGTCTTCCACCGGATAGTATCTTTCTTTTTCTTTTCTTTTTGCAGTTAGACATTTTTTTTTGTTGCATTTTTAAAAACTGAAGTATAGTCAGTTTACAATGTTGTGTCAGTTTCTGGTGTACAGCCTAGTGTTTCAGTCATACACATACATATATACATATTCCTTTTCATGTTCTTTTTCATTATAGGTTACTACAAGCTATTGAATACAGTTCCTGGTGCTCTACAGTATAAACTTGTTTACCTATTTTATATAGATTAGTATCTGCAAATCTCGAACTTCCAGTTTATTCCTTCCCATCCCCTTCCCCACTCTGGTAACCGTAAGTCTGTTTTCTATGTCTGTGACTCTGTTTCTATTTTGTAAATAAGTTCATTTGTGTCTTTTTTTAGATTCCATATATAGGCGATATCATAACGGTATTTTTCTTTCTCTCTGTATCTTTCTCCTATGCTTCCATTCCATTGGCCAGAGCAAATCTCCTGGCATACCTGACTTCGGGGAGTTAAGGACTGGCAGTTCCTCCATGAGCGTTGAAGGAGAAAAGCCTGTATATTGGGGAATGAACAGTCTGACAATCACATCTTTATACACAGATAGGCAGAGGAATACAGAGGACAGTAATCTTTTCCCTTCTTGGGGCCCTCAGATGTCTTAATCCTCCCCAGAAGGGAAGGAGGAAAGTTTGGGATCCCCATCCATTTGAATAAATGCAGACAATAAGATTCCACAAACCCATTTTCCTTCCAGACCCTGTGACTTCTGCTTCTCCTTTTCTGCCTTCTACCTTATTCCCAGCTGCTGGGGACGTGCTTTCTCTCCGGAAGACGTGCTGGGCTGATGACTTCTTCCATGGACGGTCTCTGAGCTGCTTTCTCGGGCAGTTTGGTAAACAGCCTTGGCCTCTGAATTGTCTTCATTTCAGAGCAGAGCTAAGGGGCCTTGCTGCCCTTGGCGTGAATGTGGCTGCAGGCAAGGGCTGACGCTCTGTGGGGATATTATTACCTGTCTCTTGGGTGCCCCTTTTTCTCACCTCTTTCCCAGCCCTTCCTGTTGACCATCTCTTTTCATATTAGCATCTGAATCCTAGAGACTGAGATGAAGATGATCATCTTGGGGGTCAAGGGGTTCTAAAGACACCCAGTTAAGAGGGCGAGTGAACCATCTGTGGGTCTCATTCTTTGCAGGTTATCTCCCTTCCTTCAGATATGTAATTTTAAGAAACAAATTGCCTCCCCAAGAAGCAGCCTCCACCCCCTTAGGGCCCACCCCCACACAGTTGCCCCACCATGCAGTCTGGCACTCAGGCTCTAAGGCCCCTCCCTTTGTTCCATATCACTGGCTCTTACCAGCTTCATCCTTTTTGGAGATGAAAGGCTCTGTCTGAAATGTCAGTTCTGACGATGCTGGGCCATTTAATTAACGTCACCTGAATTGCTCACTGCTTTACTGCAGTCATCCTAAGACCTAGTTTCACGCTGACATAGCTCCCAAAGGAATCACCTTGACATTTCTACAAAAATTGGTTGCAAACGGAGCTGTTTTCAAAAGTAAGGTTTTATTTAAAAAAAAAAAAACTTCCTTCTTTTTCTTTTGTGGTTCATTAGCATCTTCTAAAAATTTTTTTTCTCTCTCTCTTTCTACTGGAAACTAGAAGTATTTCACCATGGCTTGCCAAATGATTTCTATCTCAGTAGAAAAAGAACTTGCTATTTCCTGAAAATCTACCACCATACCCTGCCCCCCCACCCTTTTTTTCAAAATACGTTTTGTGCTGGGAATCAAAGTCAAGTAACTTGATAAGGAGTTAATGAAAACAAATTAATTCTGTCTGCATTTAAGAGAGACAGCTTGGCCTCAGAAAGTTATCTTACTTGCTTCTCTGGACTTGGCAATTTCTGGGTGTAAAACTGTTAGAAAATTCTAGGTTTTGGGGGGAAATAAACAAGAGCATACTATTTTCCCACTGGAGTAAGGTGATTATGGGTGTGTAAATTATTCAGATGATTTTGAGGTGGGGGGGAGTGGGAGAAATTTCATTCCAACACATCTGGCTAATTGCATCTAAATTATCATGTTGACCCTCCGTTATGTGGACAATTTGCATTAAATCCTGGGATACAGAATAGGAATTTTAAAACAGTGTTTGTGTGACAGCTGCAAAAACAGTATTTTAATCATCCTAGGTCTGTCTTGGAACTGGATTGTATACCAGTTGAAGAGGTGTCCTGACCTTCACTTCCTCCCCACCTTCCTAAGCCCTTGTGCTCCCAAGGACAGAATGTGCTCACTCCATAACCTTTCTGGACTTGGAGGAAGACTTCCAATTTGAGTAAACATGTATCTTTCAAAGCTGGCAGCTTTCTGTGCTCTTGTAGACCCACTGAAAAATGTTGCTGTAAAAGTGACATAGAAGGGAGTTAGTACAGGGAACAAGAGGCTGTACGTTTTTGTTTCCATTCACGTCAACTCATGTAGCTGTGTGTCTCTGAAGACAGAAAGAATGGTGGCAATGCACTGGAGGTCATTACTGGGTGGTTTATGGTAGGGAGTGAGGGCTGGAGGTCTAAGCCTGCCGATGTCATCGCATTGCTTGAGGGTTTGCTCTTACTCCTGTTCCAAAGAATATTTGATCATCATATAGAGAGGGCCAGAGGGTGACAGATGGTGGCATCCCAGTAGCCTTGTGTGGCTTCCTCTGGACAAAAATATCAAGACACCCTTCTTCCTTCTCCTCTTCTCCCTCCATCAGCCGCTCTTTTGGATAGTGAGTGATATTAGACTTGGACGGTGTAGGGGGAAGTGCATTAGAGATGTGTCTGCATCTACTCCTTCTCTTTGTCCATGTGCATTCTCTCTTCCCTGTAAGAATCTCCAATGAGGCCATAGCTTTTTCTTCCTCATCTTAAGGATTCACCTTAATCTCAGCTAGGAATTTAAGGCTCTCATAGACTTAAGATGCAGTTCTTAGGCTAAAGCTGAAATAAAGTGGACATTTCACATCCATTTAATTTGAAGGATGCTTTCCAGATCGTTTTGCTTCTTTATGGATCTCATCCCAAAAGGTGGAGGGAGGGGCATTCCACTTATTTATGATCTCAGCCAAAATGTCGTATAAACCACCCCACCCACCTCTGTTTAGGATTCCCTCCATGTGCTGAATAGCTTTTAGCCAGGAGGTTCATAAGCAGCTCCACCAGAAACCACCTGAATCTTTCTCCAGCTCTGGATGTTTTGATGAGGTGACTTGAAATAGGGATGGAGCTGTGGTCTGGTCCTGAAACCCAGCAGACAGCAACAGTTATTTGCCTCAGGATTCTGGGGTTGGAGGTGTTTGGCTGTTGGTTGAGAATGACAGAAAGGGAAAAACCCAATAGACCAAAGGGCGGATGCTAGCAATGCCAAAGGAATTCAGATGGGTGGGGAGGGGGTAAGGACTAACATCCTCCAAAAAAGGTTCCCTTCAAATAACTGGCTATTTGCATCTTGAGTTTCTGGATTCCATTCTCAACATGTATGCTGAGTCATTCCATTTTCTTCCTAGGGCTTTTCGATTTGCCTTCCAGGTTTACAAATTGATATTATCTGCTAAGGCAAATGCAGGCTTGTTAGTACCAGGACTGTTCCATGTTGAGAGTGGCCATGAGATCTTGGGAAAAGTGCAAGAGAGAATTATTGAAGTGTCAATTTAGGTCATCTAAACTGAATCCTCCTTATCCCAAGTATCTGGATATCTTTGTTTTTTTGTGTGTCCATGTTATCATTGAGTCAGACAACCAACATTGCATTTTGGTGACACAACTTGGGCGGCAAACGGTCCAGGTAAATGCCTCTGTTCCGTTTACATGTACTAACACAACATGCTTTCTTGTGCCCTATTAAATGTTCTTTTTACAATTTCAGCCAGTTTTCATAATAAGTAGGGATTCGGGAAAATGATACGGGGAACTTAGGATAAGACATTAGAGGACTTGAACTCAAGTTTCTGATTTTCTACTAACCAGCCGTCTGATCTTAGTAAAGCTGCGTAACTTCTCTGAGGGTCAGAGGTCTCCAGTGGGAACTGGATTGGCTAAGATGCTATGACCAAACATGTGGGGAAACTAATGGAAGGCACTGCTGATTTCTGTGACCTCTAGGTCATGCTTGCACAGTTCTTTTTGCCAATATTATGTTATTAAAGAGTTAACCACACTCCAGTCAGGAATATTGAGGTGAGGAGCTGGAGTCTCTTCTTTTTTTTTTAATTGAAGTATAGTTGATTTATAATATTGTGTTTCGGTATAGTTTCTCAGAGGCAGTTATAAATACAGGTTGACTAGAGATGGGATTTAAGAATGCCCTGTCTACAGTTATCTTTTCTCCCCCCAACACTTACTCCCTTCCCAGGCTATTCTGGGGCTCACCTGAGATTTATTCATTAAGACGTATGACTGATTTTTTCTCAAGGGTCTTTGGTGATTGCCTGTACGAGTTTTCTGTTCTTGCCATAACAAATTACAATGAATGAAATGGTTTAAGGCAACACGAATTTATTATCTCGTAGTTTCGATAGGTCAAAAATCCAACGTGGGTCTCACCAGGCTAAAATCTAAGTGTTGGCAGGACTGCACTCCTTACCGGAGGCTCTGGGGAAGAATGCAGTTCTTGTCTAATTCAGTTCCTTGCAGATGCAGGACAGAGGCCCTGTTTCCTTGATGGCTGTCAGCAATGGGGTCACCGGCATTCCTTGGCTCATGGCTCCCTTCCTCCTTCCTCAAAGCCAGCAGAGCAAGTCAAGTCAAAAGTCAAGTTTTGACCTTCCCCTCCTTAGCTTCCTTTCTTGTGCTTGCTTCTTCTCCCGCATCCTTCCTGTTTGACTGACCTGCCTTCCTCACCTTTACGGACTCTCGTGATTACATGGGGCCAATCTGGGTAATCCGGTCTCTTCTTCCTACATTAAGGCCAGCTGATTAGCAACTGCAATTTTTCTCTTCAAAGTCACTTCACAGCAGTACGTAGAGGAGCGTTTGATTGAATAACCAAGGCACAGACATTGTGGGGGTGGGGAGAAAGCATCTTTAGAATTTTGGCCTAAGAAACTGTCCTAGAGGGGGACAAAGCTATTATCGATCATAAGCACCTTTACAGAATTAACCCAATGGGTGGATTTCTAGTATCACTACCAGCTAAAGGGACTAGAACACCTTTTGCTATTTAAGTGCTAAATAGACATTGTGCAGGAGATTACTTCAAGATTTGAGATCAAGGGTTAGGATTTTTTTGGCAGAGAGCATATGAAGGCAGTGAAAATCTAAGCTAGGTGGTACAGACAGAGAAAGGGTCACCTACTGGAAAAATAAATAAAACGAGAGAGATCACCAAAGGGGAAAATAATTGACTTAACACTACTCTGATGCGTTTCAGGTTGAGAGGCACCTACTGACTCATAAATAATACAATGTCATAGAAATACACACTGCCCTCATTTGAAGTATTGCTTGGAAAATAAATGAAAAAATGTTTGAGTATTTGAGCATCTATTTGAGAAAAAATTTGAAGAGATTTGCATGAGCTGGGTATCCTACCCTTTCCCTTTTCATCCTCCTTAGATTTTTAAATTGAGCCCAGTTGCCCCCTAAGCCTAGCCACATGAAATATGTTCTTTATAGTACTGTAGTTTTATAGATAAAGACACACAATGTTTAAATATTATACGTTTCCAAATTATCTTCAGGAGATAAGAATTTATTGTCTTCTTTGATGACATAACATACACCACACGTGTATTTCTGTTTGTCCATATATATAGATATGGATTGATATAGAGATAGACAGATACGGGTAAATGTAGAAAATGATACAGATACGCTGTTGTCATCAAATAGACATTAACACAAGACTTTGCATTCTCAAACAGAAAAAATTGCAATATTGCATAAGAAAAAAAGGAGTATTACAGATTTTGTTTTTACCCAGATTCCATTATTACATGACTCTTTTTTTTTTTAAGTCCTTCTTGGGGTAGATGTAGATCTCATCTAAATAACCAAATGGAATCGTTCCCCAATTGCAAGTCCTTTCCAGGGCAATGGGAAATGTATTCTTCTTACATGTTCATTTTGTGGTCATCACGGTTTCCTGTCCATGGTCTTTCTTTGAATTCCCTTTGGGCTAAGTTTGGCCCATGTTTGCAGGAGTGATTGAAAGACAACCTTGCTTTTGATAAAGGCATATCATTTTGTCAGATCCCACACATTCACAGAGTCTGACCTACCCACGGACCTGGGGTTTTTCAAACCATTAGTCTGGGTCAGGTTGACTATTGTCCCGTGTTCAGTCCTTGACTTGGAAGTAACAGGGCTGAGGGAGAAAGGAAATCATATCCTGTCAATAAACGCTGAAAATATTTAGTGTGGCAAGCTCTGTGTTTTCTTTCTTATGAAAAGCTGATTAATATTCAGTGGTTGAAGGTTAATACCCCATTCATTTTATTCACTTTACATCCTGCACACAGCAGTGACTGTTCCAATTTCAACTCCTAATTCATACAAATCTGGTTCCAATCAGGAGATTAGTAACTTACTGCCTAAGCAGAAACAAATCACACAATTGCTAAGCTTATCTTTCTGCCCATACACAGACATGTACATGCACTTGAAATGGACTCATTCATGGATAAATGCAAATGCGTAGACCAGCAAATTCCAATCCATGTGGACACATCTAGGAAGTTTTATTTGCTTACGCAAGCATGGGATCGGGGGTACCTGAAACTGACACCAAGAAAGCATTGTCTGAATATATTCAGGCAAAGGTCTTTAACCTTACTCAATAATTGTGTCTCTGTGAAGTTTTCTGTATCACAGATATTCCTATATTGAATCATATTCTAAAGATATTAGGATGAGTCATGATGCAAAAATTCTCTATGCCGTGTCCTTTTGTAGACGATGGTGTCATTTGGTAAGTGATCCACGACTACTCAGTCACTTCTTCTACAGATTCATTTTTATGTTGGAGAGGTTTTCATGAAGTTGGACACACCACTTGTTTGAGAAGGTGAAATTGTAGCAGGGTGGACTGGAGGGTAATGATAATGAAGGTTTTTCTGATCATATGAGTAAAGCTTCAAAACTAGTCACCAGAGTCGGAGGGGATTTGCATTTCCTGAAGATCTTTTGAAATTGTATCTCATTTGTCTGGAAAGGATTAAGAACAGACCTGCAGGGGTCTGTTTTTAGGCTCCTTCCAGCTTAGTGAGTGTGACTTGGGAATATCTGTCTGTAGTCATTCTGTAGGAGAGAGAAGTTTAGGTGGACGTCTGCACTCAGGATAGGAAGGAGAAGAGGGGAGGAACATCGTGTTTAAATTTTTCAGACGATGCCACACCACAGTTGACCTAAAGAATGAACCATCCCAGTGTTGGCCATCCGATGGTGAGGATAATGGGTACTAAATTTTTTAATTTTAATTTTTGTATTTATTTCCGCTCAACATAACAGTTACCTTGCTTAAAAAAAAATACAGTGGGACTAATTAGAGCATCGTTGTATTCAATGCCATGAGTACTTTATTTGGGGGCTTTGGTGTTGGGGGGGCTTTGGTGTTGGTGACGCTTTCTTACCAAAAGGATATTTCCCAAAGCCTTCAAGAGATGGCTGTCAGTGAGAGGCTATTCCGTATTGTTTGAAGGCCTCAAATCCATCTATCACCTAGAGAGTCCCAGGAATCTATCCTTCTTCCTTTCCTCATTGACTGTTAAATTAGGGGAAAAGGCAAAGTACAGAATTCACGGCTTAAAAAAGAACTACCCAAGCAAGCAAACAAATAATCCTGTCTTACAGTCCTGTCTCTTCCACTTACTAGGCCAAATGATCGTGGCCTCTCTAAACCTCTTAACCTAGGCTGAAGATGAAATAATGCAGTGGCTGGAGATGACAGTTGGTATATTGCAGGTCTTCAGTGGTGACAGTTAATCATGGGTTTGCTGTAATGACTATGTGATTCACATTTGTGAGAATATTTGAAAATCTGTACATTGCCAAACAAAGTAGGAATCATTATTATTTCTTGGTGCAGTTATAGCTCAAATGGTCTGGGTGTTTTTTTACCTGCCTATGTCTGTCTACTCACCAACCAAACTCCAGCTCCAGTCAGCTGTCGGCAGTGTTCTCTTTGAGCTGTAGGAAACACACGGATGGAACTCTTCAGCTAAGTCTTAAACACCTTCTAGCCTGCTGCTGAAGGCCACGGTTGGCAACACTCTGAGGAACTGGAGAAGTTTCTATCAGCAAGAATTGTACTTCTAATAAAACTGGTAACATCCCTGTCAAAAATGCTTGAGAATGTGGAGGCCCACAACTCAGAGGAATATCCCTGAAATCCACATTTCATTTGAGGACGCTCACTCACACTTAATCTGGGGAAGAACTTGGACTCTTAACTGAGACTTTCCTAACCACTTTCTGGCCTACATCATCCTTGTAAATTGTGGTGAAATACACGTGATGTAAAATTTACCATCTTAACCATTTTTAAGTATATGGTTCAATGGTCTTAACTACATCCACACTGTTGTGCAACCATGACCACCAATCTATCTCTAGGACTCTTTTCATCTTGTAAAACTGAAGCTTCCTTCCCATTGAGCAATAACTCTCCACCCGCTTGCCCCCTCCAGCCCCCGGCAATCACCATTCTACCTTCTGTCTCTTTGCATTTCACTCTTCAGAGGTACCTCCTGTGAGTGGAATCATACATGTTTGTTCTGTTGTGACTGGCTTATTTCACTTAACATGGTATCGTTCACGGTGTGCATCCTCTCTTTTTGTGTCAGGCGAGAGTGGTAGCTATGACCCTCAGGGACATTTGGTGGGTACCGAGGAACCAACCTGTTCAGTTGACGTCACTGGGTACTGACAGGATCCAGGATGTGATGGCAACATTAGCCTTACTCCTAATTGGTGGTGATAAACCAAGCTCCAGACCTTCTGGTGGTTCTGAAAAGAATTCTAGGAGACAAGGACTCCCTCCCTGCGGGAAAGCACACGCCCTCTGCGATTTGGACGTGGAGGAGGCAACCACATGTGGACTTGGAGGCTGCTGTACTGGGGTTCCTCCCTGCAGAGGGGAAGTTCCATTTAGCACTTTCTTTTAATTTTACAGATGCCATCGGGAGGGACTCTTTGGCTTGTGGAAATACTATGTTCTCTTCCTGCCTTCGGGTGACTGTACAAACTTAAAAAAAAAAAAACAAAAAAAACTCAAGCTCCAGTGTAGCTCCGCACAGGGTGTCTAGCCAAAATGCAAAGTTTTACCACAGCACACAAGCAGACAGTGTTTTTCAAGTGAGGGAACAGAGTGAGGTGCCTTTCAGCACCTTTTCCGGCACTTCTTTAAAAATGATTTAAATTGGAGGCAATAGCATCGAATGCTGAACATCTGACACTCAGACAAGACTTAATGAATCATACACTTTAACAACATCACTCCTCTCCAGCCACTTCACTTGGCATCCGTGGTGGTTGTTTTTTTTTTTCCCCCCAACAAAAACATTTGTTCTGCAGACCATTTGCTTGTTAGAGTATCCTGGGCAACTCTTGGTTCATGGCAGGGAAATCTGGCCCCAGGGAGGCTGCAAAGCCCAGTTCCTTGTGGATTTCAAAGTAAAAAGACAACAGTGTTCCTTCGGAACCCAACTTAGAAGCACTGTTGGTGTCTCCTCGATTCAATCTCTTGCAAAATATAGAAGCTGCATAATCAAATGTTGATCTTAACCCCACAACATCCAGCATTGCCGTTTGACTGATTTGAACCAAAGTAACAAAAAAGTCAGCAATTTTTGTGGGTAGGAAAATTCTAGTGCTTGGGAAAAGACATCAATTCTGAGTCTTCATGTGGGAGTAAATTGTTATCTTTGGTGTCATGAAATAAACCTCTGCAGGTGGGGTCTGGCTGTAGAGCTCACAGCTTGCTTGGCAGTTGTTAAGGACACAGGCAGAGTGGACAGAGGCTGCCCAGCTTCACCGAGGACCATGCATTAGTGTCCTCCCCCACCTTTCAGATGGGTCAGGGTCGGATGCAGTGCCGTTGGCAGAGAGAGTGGTGGGGCCGCTCCCTCTGCAGCTGGAACGTATGCAAACAATTTGATCTTCCAATCCAATCCTTAATGTAAATGTTTAATATAAACCTGATGTTAACACGATGTACATGAATTTACTGGCAGGCAAAACTGGGATTTACATCATTCTGAAAATCAGATGTTCTTTGCATCAGAGGTTAGAAAAACCTTTAAAGATGGCAGAATTTTCTTTCTGAATGGCAGGTGCATCCCTAAAGCGTACACACCCAGCACGCTGCTGGGGGACCAACCACTCACAGATGGCAGATTCTGGTGTGTGATCTTTTTTTTTGCAGACTGCTCCATGAATGGGGAGTTCGACTCCAGTACAGTGGCTGGTGATCTAAAGTCTGTGGGTCAAACTGGGCCTACCGTGTCTGTTTCTTTTTAACATCTTTAATGGGGTATAATTGATACACAAAGAATATCACATATTTAAAGTCCAGGCGTACCTCATTTTATTGGGCTTTGCTTTATTATGCTTTAATACTTTGGGTTTTTTGCAAATGGAAGATCTGCACAACACTGTGTTGAACAAGTATATTGGCACCATTTTTCCAGCAGCATTTGCTCACTTCATGTCTCTGGGTCACATTTTGGTAATTCACACAATATTTCAAACACTCCACCAGCCCTGAAGGCTCAGATGATGGTTAGTATTTTTTTTACTAAGGTTTATGTATTGTTTTTATAGCTATAATGTTATTGCATACTTAATGGGCTACACTGTAGTGTCAACATCACTTTTATACACACTGGGAAACCAAAAAGTCCGTGTGTACCACTTTATTGTGGTATTGTCTTGTTGCAGTGGTCTGGAACCGAACCCTCCAGCACCTTCAAGGTCTTCCTGAACACAGTTTGATGAGCTTGGACATAGGCAGACTCTCGTGGAACCATCACCACAGTCAAGGTAACAGATACATCCATCACTTCCAAAAGTTCCATTGTGTTCCTGTTATCTTTTTGGTGGTGTTGCTGTGTTTGATGTTTTGTTTTGTTTTTGTATTTAGGGGTTAAGAACACTTACCTTGAGATCTACCCTTTTAATGACTGTTTAAGTGAAGTGACTCAGTCGAGATAAAATTTTGGGTGTGCCAGATGCGTAAGTTTTAGAGATCTGTTACACAAACAGAGAGTCTACAGTGAACCGTACTGTATTGTCCACAGCCTGGTTTTGGATCGCCCACAAGCTAAGAACAATTTTTGCATGGTTGAAAAGGAAAGAAAAATAATATTTTATGACATGTGAAAATTATATAAAATTCAAATTTCGGTCACTGTGGGTAAAGTTTTATTGGAACACAGCCATGCTCATTCATGTATGTGCTGTCTGCGGCTCCTTTTGTGATCCAGTAGCAGAGCTGAATAGTTGTGACAGTGACATCATGGCCCGTACAGCCCCAAATATTTACTCTTTGGCTCTTCACAGAAAAAGCTTGCCATAGCCTGCCCTAAAAAGTCCACACGTAACGATGCCACTGGCGCTGATGGTACTGACAGTGATGACCAGCATTTACTGATTGCTTCTTTGCACCAGGTGTATGTGTGCTGACTGCCCTTTCAGCGTGTGCCATGTAGTCTATTAATAACTTCCACTTAAAAATTATATTTGCTAAGTGTTCATGAGACTGTCACCTGTGTGGACTCTGCCTTTGTCTCCTCCCTCTAGATTTGGGCTTTTCTACATGTTAATGATTATCTAGAAGGCATTTTTTTTTTCAATCTTCCTAATTTTACCACTTCCCCAGATGTTTGATGCTTTATAAACTAGGTACACATTTCACAAAACTGACTGCTCACCAGTATTATCAGGGAAACTTAAAAGATGCCCTGGCTTAATGAAGTAGGGCCTGGGGATGGCACTCAGAACTTTTGCTTGTTTGGCTTTCATTTTGAAGTTCTACTGGCAGTGCTGAGAATCAGCCTGACTTGGGAACAGTCGGCCAAGATAATTATTTTACTTTATACTTTTCAGAGGGATAGATATTGTAGATACCACCTGGCTTGGAACCCTTTGACAGCGAAACTGATTTCCCTATTTTTTAAAAAATCTTTTACCTCCCAGCCCCCGAAGCTCCCCCATCTCCATGGTTATGAGCCAGAACTTTGTACCTAGGGGATGCCCAAACCTAGTTACTTGACTGACTAGATAGCGCTGTTTCTGATAAGATGCATTGACTTCCTTCCCTTCCTTAGGAAAGAATTTCCCCATGAAAATAAAATTGCACCCATAGAGCACTGAATTCTTGTATGAAAATATTTACAGTAGTCTGGGACTGGCCCAGGTTAGAGCAATCCTTTTGTTCCTAGCCAGATTTTCACAAAGGAGTCAGATTGACCTTAATTGGAAACGAAAATTTCCACCTGGCCTTAAGGTAACCTCCCAGAAAGATGATGAGAAATTATCAGCAGATTTAATATCTGTACTTTTATGCTGGGATTCTAATTTTTTTTTCCCTTCAAGTTTTTAGAATTAATTTCCCTTGTTTATAGGCAGAATGGAAATGTCTCAAGGTCCCTTTGGCTCCTCTGGATGAAATAATTAGGTGCACATGCTATCCAACACTCCTCTATACCATGGACCCTCATTAGTTTCAAATCTCAATTTAATTTCCAGGAGAAATAGTTCAGGGTTTCCTGAGACTTAGCAGTCGAATCTGAACAACCGCAGGGGGTCTCATACTCAGACTGCCTTTTCCTGGTCCCCCGTCCACCTCTCACCCCACACCCCCGAGTCAGGTCTCTGTAAGGTTCAATTTTGCTGCCTCTGTGTTTGCAAATAGGACAGACCCAAAATTGTTTCCTGAAAACCAAATGCTTCCATTTGCTGTCTTCCTAATTGCTCCCCGAGTTTGATTTGAAGCCAGTGGCTGTCCGGAACAGGTTTTCTTAAGTCGATCTGTAGTGAATTGATGCAGTCCTAGAATCAAGCATCTGAGCTGTGAACTCAGGAAGAAAAAAAAACGATGCTAATTTGTGCTGTTAATTCATTTGATGGTAACTATATACTAGTTTGGTCCCCGTTGTGATAGCTCTCATACTATTCCTCATAACCTGAAGCCCACGGCTAGTTCTTTTTTGGTTTCAACTTTCTTCTCTGTGCTGTGGGTTTGACCAACCTGGAAGAACATGGCTGATTAGATCTCAGAAGGGTGCTCTGAGTTCCATTCTCAGCGCCAACTCAAGTAGTAGTAGATCTTAAAGAAAATAAAATGTTTGAAGATAAACTGTGATGAAATATCAGATTCTCTTTTTTAAGTTTTTTGAATTGAAATATAGTTGATGTATAATATTATATGTTACAGGTGCACGATATATATAGTGATTCACAACTTTTAAAGGTTTTACTCCATTTATAGTTATTATTATACAACATAGGTAATATAGCAAATATTTTATAATAACTGTAAGTAAAGTATTAGATTTTAAAGACTGGTAAACTTAGATGTTATTCTTTTAGGAACTTTTACTCTGAGTAAAAGTTCTCAAAGAATTTCCTTTGATGGAGTAGAAAGAGCCTTTGCAGAATGGCTCTTTTTATGTATTTTTATTTATTATTTATGTATATTTTTATTTCAGTGTAGTCAGTTTACAATGTGTGAATTTCTGGTGTACAGCACAATGCTTCAGTCATACAGGAACGTACATATATTCATTTTTATATCCTTTTCACTATAAGTTACTACAAGATATTGAATATAGTTCCCTGTGCTATACAGTATAAACTTGCTGTTTATCTACTTTATATATATTAGTTAGTATCTGAAAATCTCAAACTCCCAATTTATCCTTTCCCACCTCCTTCCGCCTGGTAACCATAAGTTTGTTTTCTATGTTTGAGTCTGTTTCTGTTTTATAAATAAGTTCATTTGTCTTCTTTTTTTTTTAGATTCCACATATAAGTGATATCATATGGTATTTTTCTTTCTCTTTCTGGCTTACTTCACTTAGAATGACATTCTCCAGGTCCATCCAAATGCTGCAAATGGCATTATTTTATTACTTTTTATGGCTGAGTAGTATTCCACTGTGCAGCTCCACTGCACAGCTTCTTTGTCCGGTCATCTGTTGATGGACATTTAGGTTGTTTCCATGTCTTGGCTATTGTAAATAGTGCTGCTATGAACATTGCAGTGCATGTATCTTTTTGAATTAAGGTTCCCTCTGGATATATGCCCAGGAGTGGGATTGCTGGATCATATGGTAAGTCTATTTTCAGTCTTTTAAGGAATCTCTGTACTGTTCTTCATAATAGCTGCACCAAACTGCATTCCCACCAGCAGTGTAGGAGGGCTCCCTTTTCTCCACAGCCTCTCCAGCATTTATTGTCAGTGGACTTTTAAATGATGGCCAGAATGGCTCTTTTAAGGAAGTAACAAAGACACCCTTCCTTGAAACCTGCCCCTTTTCAGACTTCTCCTACATCTCATTGGTAAGAGTTGGGTCATATGTCCTTTTTCAAACCAATCGCTCTCAAGGAGAAAAAGGATTACCAAGATTGAATAGGAATAATTACTATTCATCCCCTCTGAGTTACATGTTGGAAGAAGAATTGACCAAAATAAGGGCAGGCTGGCATGGAAAGGTGGTGGATGGGCAGGTACTTGGGTAAGGCAATCAGTAAACGACCATGCCTGTCCTGCAGATTACTGTACCACACAAGGGGCTTATAGAATGTTTCATTGAGATGAGGTATGAACAGTTACGCCGAAAAAAGGCAAAGGCTAATTGGCTTCTTAAAGTCAATTAATTAACCCTGGAATACTCAAGACTGTGTGCTTAGGTGAGTGGATTCCAAATTCCTTATTTGATTGCCTCTGTCTCTCCTTTATAAGACTATGATGTCGGTTCCCTGGGTTGTGTTACAGGGAGTGACCTTGAATTCTTGCTATCTGGTCATTACCAAAGCCTATCGTGATGAACTGATGTTCTTTCAAGTTTTTGCTGGATACCTACACTAACTAACATGAACAATAGTAGCCATGCTACGTAAGAACTGCTCTAAGACTTGAGTTTGATTTAACACCAAATACTCAAAAAAAAAAAAACCCCCAAAACAAAAACCTAGCATTAGGGGAAATGAAGATAATCAGAAGTTTAGACGTCATATTGAGTTGTTTTCATTGGCTGGCATAATACATGGATTATTTTCCTCTTCATGGAACAAAATGTGATACCATATTTCTTCACAATTAAATTAAGGCTGAAGAACAACAAAGACATTATGGTTCATATGATGCATTGGAAAGATATTGTCTGTGCTCCACTTGACTACAATGCCTTTACTTTGTTGCTTTATGAAATGCCAGGTTTTCAGGGCAAATCCTATTAAGGGGTTTTAGTTCCTGCCTGATATTTTGCTTTCTTCTCTGCCAGCTGCCACTGCACAGAGATGCCCTGGGATTGTTCAGAGTGTGACTGGACTTGATTTAGAAATTAAAACTACCAAACTAGGGAAATGTGTCCAATCATTCATTCTCTTATCTATTTATCTATCAAATATCTATCATATCTCTTAAGTTCATTATAATTGCCTGCTTACTTGTCATTTCCCATCATGAGTCTGTAAGTGGTGAAACTGGTTCCTAGCTGTATCTTCAATGCCTGGCGTATTTACTGAGGAGTCAGTGAATATTTATTAAGTGTTTGAATTCTCAATGAGCTTTTAGTCTAGGGGAGAAAATAAGACATACAATTAAAGAAAAATAATATGTTAGAAGGGGGTACTGCCACAAGAGATTTATTGGAATTTTGAAGATAGACAGAGATCGTAAATAGTACACTCATTACTGTTTAGGGGAAATGATCGATCTATCTGTCTATATGTCTATCTGTCTGTCTATCTATCTATCATCTGTCCGTCCATCTATCTAATTGCTTAGGTAGCATACTTTAGTTCTTTATTCATATAAGCCGTAAACAAACCAAGCAAATCAGTTATTTAAAAAGTGTTCACAGATATAAATGCTGAATATATTTCTTTGTCAGTGTTTACTCAAACTTTTTTATTTAAAATATAGGAGATCTACATGAGTTTCTTGTAGATAGCAGATAGTTGGGTCTTGCTTTTCTATCCAGTTTAACAAATATTCTAATTGGAGGGTTCAGTCCATTCCTATTTTATGTCATTATTGATTTGGTGGTAGGTAAGTCAACTGTCTTGTTATTTACGTCCTATTTGTCCCATATGTTCTTTATTTATGTGTTCTTTTCCCTTCTTTTGTTGGGGGGGACAACAGTACTTGAATATTTTTATCCTCTATTTCATTTCCTCCGTTGGCTTTTTGTAGTCACTTAGAATTAGTGTTGTATTAGTGTTTCATTTATGGTACAACACAAATGTAAGAACTGTATTAGTCAGGGTTCTCTAGAGACACCAAACCGCATTGTATTGCACTTCATTTTATTATGCTTTGCAGACACTGCCTTTTTTTTTTTTTTTTTTTTTTTTCACAAATTAAAGCTTTGTGGCAACCCTGTGTCAGGCAAGCATACTGGTGCCATTTTTGCAACAGCATTTGTTCACTTTGCATCTCTATGTCACATTTTGGTCATTCTTACAATATTTCAGACTTCTTCAGTATCGTTATATTTGTCACGGTGATCTGTGATCAGTGATATTTGATGTTGCTATTGCAGAAAGGTTACAACTTGCAGAAGACTCAGACGGTGGTTAGCATTTCTTAGCAATGAAGTATTTTTGAATTAAAGTATCTACATTGCTTTTTAGACATAATGATATTGCATGCATAATAGACCACAGTATAGTGAAAATGTAACTTTTATATGCACTGGGAAACCAAAAAAAACAATTGTGTGACTCACTTTATTGTGGTATTTTCTTTATTGTGGTAACCTGAAACTGAATCCACAGTATCTCCAAGATGTGCCTGTATGTGTGTGCCTGTGTGTGTGTGTGTGTGTGTATACATAAATACACACACACACACACACACATATATATATATAGATAGATAGATAGATAGAGAGAGAGCTTGATTATGAGAAATTGGCTAATGCAATTACGAAGTCTGAGAAGTCCTACCATGTACCATCTATCAGGATGGAGACCCAGGAAAGTCAGTGATATAATTCCAGTCCAAAGGCCTGAGAACCAGGGGAGCCAGTGGTGTAAATCCTAGTCCCATGACAGGAGAAGACTTATGTTCCAGTTCAAACAGGCAGGCAAGAGGGAAAAAGGGGAAAACTCTTCCTTTCTTTGCCTTGTTTTTCAAGTATATTCAGACCTCCAATGGGTTGGGCGATGCCCACCTACATCGTGGAAGACAATCTACTTTACTGCATCCATCAGTTCAAATGCCAATCTCATCTGGAAACACCCTCACAGACACACCTAGAAATAATGTTTAATCTGAGCATCCTGTGGTGTAGTCAGACTGACACATAAAATTCATCACTGCAAGAACCTTAAAGCAGAATAATTTTGTATTTCACAACCCCCATCCTCTGTGACCTATTTTACTTATATTTATTACAAACCCTAGATTGAATATTATTTTTGTCTTAAAACTGATTTCTCTTTCAACAAAATTTTAGACAAATAGCTGAAATTTTATTATGTAACCAGATAGTTACCATTTTGGGTGCATTTCTTTCTTTCCTGTAGCTACAAGTTTCCGCCTTGCATTATTTCACCTTAAGTCTGAAAAAATTCCTCAGTATTTCTTGTAATGTTCTCTTCGGAATGTCCTATTTCACCCTCATTTTTGAAGAATATTTTCACTGGATAGAGAATTGTGGGATGACGCTTTTTGTTTCTTTCATGACTTTGAAGATGTCATTCCACTGTGCTCTGGCCTCCATTGTTCGGATGAGAGGTTAGCACCCATTTGTACTGTTGTTCATCTCTCTGTAATGTGCTTTCAGGAATTCCTCCTTATCTTTGGTTTTCAGCAGTTTGACTACGATATGCCTGGTTATAATTTGCTTTGTATTTATCCTTTTTGGAGTTTGTTCAGCTTCTTGGGCATATAGATGGATGTTTTTCATCAAATTGGGGAAATGTTTGACCATTTTTTGTTCAGGTTTTTTTTTCCCCCCTTGCCCCATACACTTATGTTCTCCTTCTGGGATAACACTTACACATGTGTTAACTCCTTGACGTTTTCCCACAAACCACGTAGGCTCAGTCTTTTTGTTTTTTCTTTCTGCTCTTCAGTTTGGGTTATTTTAAAATTATTATTTATTTTTTAATGGAGGTACTGGGGATTGAACCCAAGGCCTCGTGCATACTGAGCATGCACTCTGCCACTGAGCTGTTTCCCTCCCCCATGGGGTATTATTTACCTGTATTCAAATTCACTCACTCTTCCTTTGGCTAATTTCAATCTGCTGTTATGTTTCTTCGTTTAAACAATTTTTGCAGTTTTAGCATTCTCAAAATTTGTTCTTTTGCTTATAGCTGACACACTACATCTATTTGCTCATTGAGGCTATATTTTCCTTTAAGTTCTTGGACAAATATTTAGTATCCGTTTGAAAGCCCCTTGTCTGATGTTTCCAACATTGGGGTCATCTTGGGATCTATTTCTATTGTCTGCTTTTATTTTCCTGATTATGGGTCACATTTTCTTGCTTTGGATGTTTAGTTCTTTATCATCTGATGAATATTATAGATTATACATTGTAAGGAGTCTGGATTACACTGTCTTCCTTTAAAGCATGTTAGGTTATATCCTGGCAGGCAAATAGTACACTAGAGGTTCTCTTTGATCCTGTTGGAGCTTGGTTTTAGGCTTCAGTAGGACAGCCTTCCTTACTCTAGTGCAAGGGTTGGCAGAGTTTTCTTTAAAAGCCTGTAATAAACATTTTAGGCACATGATTTATATCATCTCTGATGCAGCTATTCAGCTCTGCCCTTGCAGCGTGAAAGCAGCCATCAAAATAGGTAAGCAAATAGGTGTGACTGTGTTTTTCAGCAGAAGTTTTTTTTTACAAAAAATATATGGTAAGCGCATGGGCCATGGTTTGCTGATCCCTGTTCGCAATCATGGGCCTTACTCCTAACAAATGGCCTCGCTGGTGTCCAGCTGTGTGCCTGAGATGTTAATAGTGTCTCTCTATTCTGGATGGGATAATAATCCAGTGTCTCCAAGTTCTGTGTGACCTTTAGTCTCCCTTCCATCCTCAGTCCTAAAGCAGCTTCGTTCTGCCAGGCCTCATGGAGTCTCATCTTGCATATTTACAGCCCAGCCCTTGGCTAAGGTCTTGCAGACCCCTCACATCATTCCTCACTCCCTGCTGACCCGTGCTTCTAGTACCTTGCTCTGAAGTTGCCACTTGTGTTAGTATTCCTAAACTTTGATCTCTGCATCCTCAGCTCAGCAGGACTGCCATGTACTTTGGGTTCTACCTCCCTGTGCCATGGTTGGGAGCCCAGGTGAACACGGGGCTTACCTCATTCATTTCCCTTATCTCAAGAATCTCAGTCCGAGGCCACCTATTTTCCAATGCCTGAAATCAAGTAGGTGCCTTATATATTTTGGCCAATTTTATTATTGTTTATAGAGAAAAGCAACTCTAATACCAGATACTCCATCTGGGCTTGAAGCAGGAGTCTCCTTTCATTGTTTAAAAGCAAAAAGTGACTGGATGCCTATGTTACATAAGAAACTAGAAAAACTGATCCCATTCAAATAGTATTTCAAACGGTTAAAATGAGGAGGGCTCACATCCAGCAGAGCTTGGGTGTGGCCCCCTGTCTCACATTCTGCAGGGATTACTGGAGCCCTCTGCACATTCCCAGGCTAAAACAGATGCTCTTAGGGGAGTTGTAATCTTTTCAGCATTTGAATAATGGCTCCTAGTCAGAAGCCAATATGTCAACAAGAAATTCCAGATAATTGATTAAAACTCACCACCAAAATTTACTTCTGTGGATTTATTGACATCTCTCTACCTACTAATTCAACAAGGACAAAAAGTTCAAAGTGCTCAGCATCATGCTAGGTGCTTAGAATATGAAAATAAAGAAGACACAGCCCCTCAAAGACCTCATTGCGTACAAGAAGACAATAGAGATGTAAAAAAGAATATTATGATAGTGTGAAAAATCCTACAATGGAGGTAAGATTGGAGGAGGTGCGCCTAAAGGTATCCAGGCAAGCTGAAAGGTGCTTGAGCTAGACCCTTACTAGTTGGGATTGATTGGTTACACAGCAGGTCCATGCATGTGTAATGGACGTTTTAGGCAGACTAGAGCACCTGATGACAGCCACCAGGTGGTGGAGGGAGAGCATGTGCTCTATGCTTGAAGTTAAAAACCAAGAGATGATGGTAGGAGATGAGGCTGGACTTGCAAACAGAACCCAGTTCATGAAATGTGTTACAGGATGCAATAGGGACTTTACATTTTATCCTTGAATAATGAGAAGCTGTTGAAGGATTGTTGAGAAGGGCAGTGATATGATCACTTTGAGAGAGATCTAGGTGGTAAATGGGAAAGGTTCTTTTAGTTGGGGTATTGAGTTAGGTGGGTAATAGTTGTAGTAAACAAAGAGAAATCCCTCGACTTGGGTAGCCACCCAGAGGCAGTAAGGAGGAGTTAGATGTGAGAAATGTCTCAAGGTAATTTTTTTTTCTGTTGGTGAATTTAATAGGATTAAGAAGGAAGGAAGATCTAGGATGGTGCTTTTTGGTTTGAGTAGTTAGGTAAATGGCAGTGACATTTTCAAGGAAGAGAAAAAGATGGGAAGAACAGGTCTGTAAGGGATGATGATTCATGGTGTCAATCAGTCATTTATTGGACAAATATTTAGTGAATGACTACTGTGTGTCAAATGCTGTCCCAGGGAAGTAATGACCAAGGCAGGCAATGTCCCCACTCACATGGTGGGAGAGGGGGATAAAAATTTAAAGAATGAATAAGAAGTTTAGATATTGAAGACCACAACTTGGGATCCAGTGAGTGATAGACAAGCTAACAGAAAGGGCCATATGCTTGGAGAAGAATGAGTGGGAGATGAAAATGGACCTTGTAGAGCACAGGTGCAGAGGGTAGGGATTTGGGTGTTTTTCAAACTGCAGGCTTTCCCTTAGTATATATGTGTTGGGGTCCTTATTTCCCTTGTTAAGAAGCATCCTTCATTTTGGCTTTAGAGATGTTGAGTTGGGTACTTGTCACACCCCTAAATTGAGATGCTTACCAGATGGTCAGATGCAATCCTGGAACTCTGCAGAGACACAGTGACTGGAAAAGTGAATTTGAGAGTTGTCCACCAACAGCATATGACAGTCGGTGCTGAGGACAGGGCTACATTTTCCTAGCAGGAGTGTATAGAAGCAGAGACTCAGACTAGCTGCCCCACATGTTATGTTGCAAAGACAGGCATTTTTAAGTGTTCAAAGGTGGTGCAAGATGATAGCATCACTCTTGGTTGCAACATAAACAACGAGGCACCTCTCTTTACACCTGGTTTGCTCCATGCATTTTTTTTTTAAAAAGTACATATCATCTGTAGACACTCTGGTGAAAAGTAAGGAAGAGACGTGGGTTAAAAATGGAATCTCGGAGGACACAACATTTTTAGATATTGGCCAAGCTATGAATGATAATCAGGTGTAAGAAGTAAGTGTGACTAATATATTTTACATTCTATTTTACTCTATATTTCACTAAAACAATTAGCATTTCACTCTATTATCTTTCCCTGTCAAAGCTAGCATCACTTGGGTAAGCAAAGATGCTATTTGTATGCTTAAACCTGTTGAATACCTCAGTAGAGTATTGGTTCTTAACTCTTGTCGGCTGAGAGTTTAGGATGGATTCCAAGCATCTCCACTGTCTTTTAAGACTTTAGCTAAGTTGGTTAACTTTTGTAAAGCCTTCACTGATTTATCTTCAGTGTCTCATCTCTCTGGAGTACTAATCGTCTGTTTGTATCACTAGATGAATCTTCTTCCTTTTGTAAAAATGATCCAAATCCCCTCAAATTGGACAATTTGCATCTTGAAATTATAAAAAACAATTTCAGATTATTTAAAAAAATAGGTTCTATTTAGTGTTATCATCTTTTTATATCTTTCTACCAGTGGAGTGATGATTTACTCCAAATAGCAAAGCCAATCGGTGACTCCACTAACTTGGAAGGACTTGGAAGGCGATCTGTTTTCTCCATCAATCCTCTGATTGATTTCTTTCTGCAGTTAATTCCATCTAAGGGGCATGCTTCTCATCCGTTAAATTGATGTCACATGCCAAGTTAAATCAAGTATTCCTGTCTTAAAACTTGCCTAGGGTTCTGTGATGGTGATATTTTTGGTTTCCGTGTCCTTTCCTGAAGATTGACTGTCAAGTCAAAGTAAACAGAGAATGTAGGGTGTCAGTAAATAAACACCCTCAGTAAATGGGGGATATATATTAAAAGGGACTATTTCAAATAGTGTTGTGGACTAGAGAGATGTGTTCTTCAGCCTTAACACGAGAAGGGGGAGAAGTAGTGTAAGCATCTTGCCATTGGGGATGGTGGATTCTGGCTGGTAGCAGAGAGAGCATTTCCAGGGTCCCTTCATTGACATCTGTGGCATCCGTCTGTAAGAAGCAGGCTAAGGGATCAGTCTGTAGGAAATCCTGAGCTTTCCCTCACTGGGAGCTCTGTTATTATTGGTCCTGGCCTTTAAGGCAAATTCCAGTGGTATCTCAGGGTCCCCAAGTCTGAGAACGGGATTCCTGTAGGGACTGTAACTGCCTTTGGCTATGACACACCCTTGGCAGATGCTCTCAGCAGTTGTCAGTTGCAGTTTCAGGTGGAAATAAGTGATTTATTATCCCCAGAAATTTGGTGGTGGTGGTGGTGGCGAGAGAGACTGATGGCACAATTCCCTGCAACTTTAAAGATCTCGAGTGGGCTTGGAGAGTCAGGAAGCTTGCCTTTTGTTTGCTTGCTTTTTCTTTTTTTTCAATATTCCCTTTTAAAATAGTGGCTTTGGGGGGATAGAAGACAGAGGAAGTGCTAAAGTATTATAGGTAAATTATACAAAGCAAAATTCTTCTTTGAGCACAGTAGAATGGGGTGATATGGGGATCCGAATGTGGGTGGGAACCAGCTCTGCAAGTCAAGGACTGATTTTCCCTCTGGAAATATGCACCTTGGCTGATAGAGTTCAGTGTAGCTGAAAGTGTATCTACATAGAAATGCCTTCTCTTAGCATGAGATATTGTGTGTAATGGGGGCTCCACCTGTAAAAACTAGCAGAAAGTTCAGGAATGAAATATTATTGAACTCCTTACTGACTTCTGGACAATAGAGGCAACCAGTGGAAAGGCCATATGGGATCCATGGAAGCTGATTCCCTGGGAATTTTAAATGACTTCAGTGAATTATAGGAACCCATTTCAGGAGTTTTAACCCTAGATAAACAGTATTAGCAAGGAAGAATCTAGTTATTTTTATCTTTGAGATATGCTTTTGGGAGGCCAATGAGAAATGTCAAATGGCTAATTGCCAGTTTGTGACCTCTAGATACAGATGATCCTAATTTCATTTAAATCCAGGGTTATAGATTCTGAGAACTAGAAGAGAAATTAGAGCCCATCAATTACTCTTTTATATCTTTATAGCTTCTTGGAGGCAGCATTATGGGTGAGGTGAGAAAATGAGGATTTTGAAAAGAAACAAAAGTAGATCTTTCTGATTCCACTTTCCCAGGATAGTTCTGGAGGACTGAGTCTGTAAAATAGAAACCAGGTTTAGCTGCATCCTTTTAGATGTCTCCAAATTAATGTCATGTTAATCTCTATTCTTCCAGTGGAGGAAGAAAAACAACTCAGAGCCTGAGAGGACATGAAGAAATACACAAGTATCCAATGAGCCTTCCTCCTCTTCTTCTTCTCAGGCCCCTCAATATACTGTCCTATTGGGACTGGGCTTACAGGCTAGAGGGTTCCACATCTGGGACTTCCCAGTCTGGACTGATGAAGTTTTTCTAACTTGGTCCAGACTGCCGGCAAAAGTCATCATTTTCTATCTATCCTTAACAAAGGAGACAGGAGTAGGGGACACTTATCTACAAGAATCACAATGTGTAGACAGTTGGTAGTAGAGGGGTCAGTGTCTTCTTGTTAGCCTCCAGCACCAGTATTTATAGGATCAGTATGATTGGTACAGTAGTATGATTTATCCAGTTTTTGGTGGAGAGTCTTAAAAAAATGTTCCTCCCTTCGAAGTAAGGTTGAAAAGACTGCCTGGGATTCAACAGTTCCATTTTTGGCTCTGCCACTTTGAAAGACCTATAAATAGAGGCTGTGCACACTATACACACACACACACACACACACACACACACACACACACACACCCTCTGTCACCAATGTCCAATGCGTCCACCAATGTCAGATGTATATGCGTATGGCTTTGCTCCCAGCTCTGCCAAGTAGGCTTTATTTTCTTTGTTCTTTGAGGTGAGTCGTCCTTGGATGTTCACTCACTAGAAAAAAATTTCAGAACCATATCCAGTGAGAATAGACTGGTACAGGAGAGGATGGGGAGGATGTTGACAGCCCAACCTGGATGGGAATGTATTCATGTGTTTTTATAGAGGGCTGCATATGTGTTTATAGAGAACTGGTCTTTGTTATATTACCCTCACCAGAGAAAGGACTTGGATTCTGAGCTTGGCTATACCTCGCTAGTCTCAAAGGACTGCATGATAGTCTTGGGACATTGGTGACTCCACTGTGTGATTATATTTGGGACAAGCCTGAACAGCACCTGTTGAGAAGCTGGCTCTCCTGGGTGTGATGCTTGGGAAGCACCCTGCAGCCTCAGTGTGAGGCCTTCCCTAGCTTTGTGCTGGAATGTTTTGTGGACCTTTGCCATCATATCTGCATTGTGATGGTGTCAGTGCTCATCCAAGAAACCTGCTTGGGCCAGTGGGATATATGAGAAGGAGATCTTCATGGAATTACTTAGAGAAAGGTGGTTTTACTGAATGTAGATTGCTCTTGGAAGACACATCCATGTCTATTGAGGGAGAC
Organism: Camelus ferus; assembly: GCF_009834535.1. Classification (NCBI taxonomy): domain Eukaryota; kingdom Metazoa; phylum Chordata; class Mammalia; order Artiodactyla; family Camelidae; genus Camelus; species Camelus ferus. The sequence continues at coordinate 27,372,651 of NC_045711.1, forward strand.
ATTGGAGAACACTAAATGTATCTCCATCATTCCTCCCACTGCACAGCCCTGTTTATGAGGGTTTGGGTCATATACGGCTTGGCCAAGAAGACACCTCTTGGGTGGAGTGATACTCACCTAACCACACCTCTGGTATGCTGAGACACCCCAAGGAGAATGTGTGTAGAGAGGCAGATGGGGACACCACACCCTGAGCTGGCTTCCCTCTTTGCTGTGAGAAAATAAGAGCCTCTAGAAATCAATCCTGCTTTCCCAGAGGTCTGCCGCCACCATCCTAGGATATAATGAAGAGGAAGAGGAATCACGTGTGGGAATGTTGTCTTGGGGAATTAGAACCTTTATTCTCCTCAGATACTTATCTCAGAATAGCTCAAGCGGCTCAGATCTCATGGGACCTTGAACACACTGGCATTGTGACTTTGGCAATAAAAGTGTTGGTTGTTTTGATGAGGATGCCATTAATTGGTCTGTAAATGAGATTTGTTTCCAAAGGATTCCCCCTTGCTCTCTCTTGCTCTCTCCTTCTTTCTCTTTTCACATCTAAACTGAGATACTTTGACAGAAGAATGCTAGTTTTACTTTCTAGCTCCTGGAGAATCAAATAAAGCTAAGAGGTAACATTTGTGAGACACTTGATATATGACATTGGTTAGCACTTTCAAGCAGGATCTGTTTTCATCTCTTTTATAAGGCAGGTGCTGCGATTTTCTCCATTTTGATAGATGAGGAAATCAGTAGATACTCAGAGAGATTCAGAGAGTTGCTCATGAACACTCAGTTAAGAAGAGAATATATTTGTCTAAATAATCAAGGTTATACCATGCCTCCAAGCCCGCCAAGTAGCCCTCAAATTCAGGGCTTAAAGCAACAAACATTTATTCATCATGCATACTACAGGCTCATATAATTACTCAGAGACCCATTGAAGGAGGCTTCACCATCTTGAAGTGTCATAATCTGGGGACATTGCCTCCTGGTTGCCCTGGCATCTGAGAAGAGAATGCTGAAGGGTCTCTCAACAGCAGTTATATTCTGGAAATGACATACGTCACTTCTGCTCACAGCTCATTGGCCCAGATTTGTCACATGACCCTGCCTAGCAGCAACCTTGATACAAAGGTGAACCAAAATGGCTGACTAACAGAAGTTAGGACGTCAGAGGCAGACTTTGAGCTCTTCACCACAGTGTAATCCTGGTCTTCGGAAGAACAATTTAATGCTGGATAAGAGGATCAAAGTAACTGTGTGGTGCTTCATTATTCATTCTCCCCCATCCACCTTAACCTTCCCATGCCTGTCACTAGATCCCAAAGAGACACAGTCAGGACCTCCTCTCAGGGGTCCTTTGGCCTCTTCCAAGCTTCTGTGCTGTTCAAGACCAATACTCAATGCCCTGTGGCCCATGTCTAACCTTGGGAGTTATGTGCTCAGCACCCACACAGCTGGGAATCACTGAGTCACAGGCTGAGTCGCTGCTTGCATCGTTGGTGCCTGGAAACGAGATTTGTAGGGCAGAGTGGATCTGCCTCCTACAGTTCTGGCAGGCTCCCATGGCTCCTTGCATTCCTGCTGCAAAGCCTTGTGGAACTAATCTTTGACATCTCAGAAATAGTGTTTTAACAAATGCCACCATCCATAGCTGACAGGACTCCGTGATCTTAGATGTAGAGGTCTCAGCTATGAACTTCTTGGCAGGAATCTTCATCCTGTTTCTGGATATGGGGTTTGAGGAATGTCTTCACCAGCCTGCCCCTTTACAGTTCACTGACTTATGGATTCATTTACTTTTTCAACTTACCCTCCAGGTAAGATACAGTTTCACTTAGCCCAGAAGTGAACAGCAGAAGAGTCCAAATGTAGAAGCTGTTTGCAAGCATTGCTTTTGGCTAGAGCTCTCTTCCTTCTAGGACAAGTCGGGAGAGAGAGAGAGAGAGAGAGAGAGAATAGCAACATCACACTCAGGGGGGAAAAGCAGTCAACGCACACACAAAAAAAACAGAGCTTTATCCTAAAAAGTAAAAGAAAAGCCTACCTCTGAAAACCACCTTCTGTAGGACATAGACTTAAAAACAAGAAAAACAAACAGAGAAAACCGACTTTGTCCTCAGTCTTTTCAGTTCAACCTGTTCTTGCCTCCTGTTCTTATTTTCCTTTTGTTTCATGGAGTCTAAGTCATTTATTCATCCTCAGTAAAACAAAGTCATGTATGAGACTGTAAAGGATTTTGAAGAGAAATAGAATTAGTGCAAAGAAACAACTTGTAATGTTAAAGATGTCTATCCTGCAGACGGTAAGTAGTAGACTTGACACTATAGAACATAGGATCAGAACAAACTTAAGAAAAACTCCCCAAATGAAGAGAAAAAGGTTAAAGAGAGCAGGAAAAGCCAAAAAGGCAAATGACTGATACGCAGGAGAGAAAACAAAGACCCATTAAAGAATTACAGACACTTTTTATGAATGGAAAATGAAAGATCTGTTAACGAATGATTACTGATGTAAAAATCACACGTGAAAATGCTAGTGAATTGTGCTTCTACAACATTAATTCTTAGTTAATACATTTTCCAAAATTGTCAATTCAAGTAAGACATTAAAAATTTTTTATACTAATTAGGATAAATGCTAAAGAAAGAAAATTTCCTAAAAAGGTACAAAATGAGATTAAATAGATATTCCTGGTCAGAAGATCAGATGGTATCAAGATATACATTCTCCCAATATTATATTGTGATTTAAATAAATTTTAATAAAAATTCTAATAGTATGGGCTAAAAGGACCCTTGAAAAAGTGAATCTAACATATATCTGGAAGCAGAAATGGTGCATGTAGCCAAGACATTTTTTTAAGAGCGATTATAATAGATTATAATCAAAACAGCATGGTGGTGGTAGAACTGATCAGCAGAGAATGCACAGAGAAGATGTCCCAGCATTATTTCATGATTCTTTCTCCTCTAATTTTGAATGCCAGATCTAATCATAAACTCACTCTTCTATATATACCAAAGTCTATTTTTGGGAAAAGTGGTAAACTATTTGAAATAAAGTTGGCATCATTTCTCAAAACATGCACCACCATATAAATACCAAAAGGACTAAATAGTCAAATGCACAAAAAGGAGCCAAAATAAAATAGAGATGGATATATCTCTGATCTTGAGCTTGGTTTAGTTCGTCTCTGTATAATGAGATGGGGAAAATTTTATTCACCACAACTCCACTTATGAATGGAACTCATTTGTTGGAGAAAGTTCATGAAGTAGGGAGGGGGACAGTAACCGGGGCTGAGAAATAAAACACTGCTCTGTGGGAGACAAGAAGAGTTTCCTTGATACTCCAATAAAGAAGGGAGAACAAAAAAGAAGCGAAAGGAAGTAAAACAAAGGAAGACATCATGTGTGTGGAGGGGAACGGGAGAAGGAGTGTCTAGAAGGAGCAAGGTGTTGAGCTGTTTCCAGTTTCCAAACCAGAGTCTGCGTGGGCTGTCAGCAGTCTCTTTAGGGCAAGAGGTGCCGATCAAGTCTCTGAGTTATGACTATAAAAGCAGTGGAGAAAAATCTCAATGAGGAGCAACTGGAGGATTTCCTAATGTAAGAGTAGACATTTTTTTTTTTTTTTACATCAGAGGTCTGCAAATTACAACGCATGAACCAAATCTGGCCACGCCTATTAGTTTATGCATCATCTATTCCTGTTTTCCGGCTACCATGGCAGTGCTGAGTAGTTGGAATAGAGGACATAGGACCCACAAAGTCTAAAATATTTACTATCTGGCACTTTATAGAAAAACTTCGCTAATCTTGCTCTACATTAAAAAAAATCACAATTAAAAGGCAAACAGGAAAAAAAATGAAACACTGGACACAAACATACCAAAGCAAAGAATAATACCATAAGGATGCAAAATTTATTGAAAAACTTTCAAATTTATTGAAAAACTTCTAGTTGGCAATAGACAGAGAGTGTGAATAGGCAGTTCAATGAAGAAAAATATGAAGGAATCAACGTTTTAAAAAAATGGAAGTTCAGCCTTACTAGGTAAGCAATCAGAGAACAGCGAAATTAACCACAATCATCTCACAGTGTTTGGAGTAAGAATGTCGTGACATGGACAGTTTCATATGCTGTTGATTGAGGGTGATACTTTAAAGAAATTTGGTAATATACATTAAAACCTTAAAAAAAAAAAAGCAAAGTTTACACCCTTTGATCCAGAAATTCCACTTCTGAGAGACTCTCTCGGGAAACTTTTTGCAGATACAAATATGTAAAGGTGAGAATATTCCCTAAAGTAATAATATCCTGGGCTCTACTTCTTACTAGCTGGGATGATTTCGTGCAGGTGACCAAACCTCACTAAGCCTCAGTCTCCTCATCTGTAAAATGGGGATTTAAAAGTAGTACCCAATTATAGAGCTTGTCGTGAAGATTCAACGTGATGGTACATGTAAATTTTTTATAAAGAAGATCTGTTACATAGTAGTAACATGTATCAAATCCCAACTACTTTTTAAAGGTGAAATAATAGGGATGGTTAAATTAATACTGGTATGACTTTAACAAAGAAATATCAGCCATTAAATTAATAAGTTTAAGGTATATTCATATAGAAAAAGTTCATAGTGAAAAGAATATGCATTATTATTCTAGTGATGAGTAGAAAATACATGAATGTATGCAGATGGACATAAAAGGACTGGAAGAAAATATATAAACTATTAAGAAATATATCAAATATTAAGACTGACAGGAGTAAGATTGACTTTACTATTGCTATTGTTAAAAAAATTATTTTGGCGGGGAAGGACACAGCACATGTGTAGCACACACAAGGTCCTGGGTTCAATTCCCCAGTACCTCCATTAAAAAATAATGTTAGTGAAATAATCACAATAATAAAATAAAAATTAAAAAATAAAAATTAAAAAAGAATACATAAGTCAATAAAAACCTAATTACCTCCCCTAAAATGATTAAACAATTACTCTAAATATTATTTTTCATAACCAGTCAACACTAAGTGTTTTCTAATATAAATTAGAATCAGTAGGGAATAACTAGAAAATTACATATGTTGAGGCAAGGAAAAAAATACAAACATATGTTGACTCTTTTAACGAGGAAAGGGTTGACAAGCAAGGCCAGGGGAAACCAGTCTCTTGTCAAATTTCGAACTCGCCTCCTATGTGTAAGGTCTACATGAGAAGTGGAAAAGATGGGAGGTGAGGCCTGTGTTGATCATAAGTTCTCTCACGTCACAAACTTCTCACCCTCTGTTTCAGAAACCAGGGGTCCCCAGACTACTCCCCTCTTTGTCTCTACCAGAGTCATATCATTTCTGCAAGGTTCTCCCGGGTAAATTTACCTGTCTCCTCCTGTGCTCCCTTGTCCCACTCCTTTCCCCGGGCAGACCTGGAGCCTGGTGCATTCTCCACTCTGGCTCAGCAACCTCCCCGACTTTCTTCAGTGGGACGCTTCCTCCAGTCTCAGCCCTCCCAGGCCGACTTGCCAAATTAACCTGGAATGAGGCCTCCGTCTGCTGACAGCCGCCACACTCTTCCTGTGGATTACCGCTGAACTCTGAGTATAAATTATGTTACTTTACCTATACTTAGGATTGCATGCAGTTCTTCTGGAACTTAATAGCTCAGTTCATCACTGTAGTCTAATCACAAAATCCTTCAAATTAAATGAATCTTCTGAGTTTGGGTCTTCTACATATGAGCCCCACATTCTCCTTGTATGGCCCTGCAATAAATCTTTCTCTGCTCCAAAAAAATTTTTTTTAATTAATTAAATTAACATAAAATAAAAATCTAACCCCAGCCTACAAAGCCTTAGTGATCTGGCCCTTGCTAATCTTTCTGGACTCCTTCTAGCCTTTCAAACACAGCAAGTCTGAGCACTTTCGTTCCTTCTACTTGGAACACACCTTCCTTTCCCTCTAATCTTCACAGGCCATCATCTTAGAGGAGTTTTCTCTGTTCCTCGCAACCTAGCCAAGGTACGGAACCAGCAGGAAAACATTGAGCAGCTTGGATTGGTTGTGCCTCCTTAAATAGGTTGTTAATTAATCAAACCTTGAGTTATTTTACAGAGACAGCACTGCGCATGTGCAAGATTGAAACGCCTGTCTCCAGGATGACCCTAGAACCAAGAATCTTCAGTTTAAGGAACTCAAAGAATAGAAATGTTGCCACCATGGCTTTTTACTAAGGGAGAAGGTCAATGTTCAATAGGAAAATCTGGCTTCCAGCAGCCCAAGTAGCTTGATTACTGATTCGACACTAGCCAGTCAGCTTGAATTCCACCATGAAACCTGGATGTCAGAGACAGATTTGGGAGTCTTGTCTCCTGGCTGGTCCACCTTGCAATAAAGCTCCTTCTCAAAAGCTGGTGCTTCTAAGTGCATTGGGCCCTCCCGATCGCCCAATTTTGTCTTCCCCAGTGCACTCATTATGTTATTCTTATTCTCATTCTTATTTCCATGTTTACTTTCTGTCTTCTCCCATTAGGATGGGGAGGATCTGTCCGCCTTTTGTCCTGTGCCCAAGGATCCAGCCCAGAGTGGCCCTTAATAAACGCTCACTGACTGACTAATAGTCATTATTTCTAATGACTTCAATTGGCCTGAAGTACTTAAACAGGGGAACAGTTAGCACTGAAAAATAAAACACATTTAATAACACACCAAAAATATATTTTTCTAGGTCCTGCTGCAGTGCCATTCACCAGCTGGGATAAAAAGGCAGCATCATAGTATTGAAAACAGGAGAAAGGGGAAACAGGGTCTTGAGAGCTTGACTAGGCCCTGGAGATCATTGGATCCTGCCCTTTCCATTTCATGGAGAAGAAACCAAGACCCAGAGAAGGCCCCACGGATGATGGAGCAGAGTCAGACCAAGAACCAAACTGATGGCAGATCTTACCTAAGGAACCCACACCAGTTCCAGAGTCCTCCAGGAAATCCTTAACATCCACTCACTTTTTTTCCTATCTCTGGTGGTTCTGGGAGAATTCAGAGCATGTTTGACTTGCTGGGCTTAAAGAAGTCTATGGAGGCTTCTGTTCCTGTTCTGGGGATGTAGGCACCAGCAAGAGTCATCTCTACCCCACCAGTAAGAAAGTTTATTGGACAAGTGAACACAACAGAAGGGAATGCCTGCCCAAGGCCTGACCAAGAATTTGGTGTTCTGCCTCTTAGACGTTGGTTTCACCTAAGCCAAGAAACCAGTTATCAGATGGGAATGGCATTCTGTCATCCCAGCCTGGGATCACCAGAAAGAAGCCTAGAGGTGAAAGTCTTTGGGACATATTTCCCTCATTAAGCCATCGTGGCATCCTTCTGATGTAAAAGTGTGGAGGGAAGGAATGTGTGATGGCGACTCAGTGAACCAGTCTTTTTATAGCATGACCTTGGACAGGAGGATGTGAATGCATGAACACTAACAACACTTCAGCAAAGAAATATGTTCAGTGAACAGCCTCCCAAACGCCATCCGTGTGACATGGAGGGAAGAGTCTGGAGAAAATGCCAAGGGCTGCATTATTTATGAGCAGAAAGTAGGAACGAGTTGTGTCACTGTTGCTGAGGACAGAATAAAAACAAGTGGGCTTGAGAAGAGCAGAAGGAAATATGGGCCAAGGGAGACTGTAGAATCTCTCTCTCTCTCATTGTAGATTTTAAAAACATGTTAGTTTCTACCATTTTAGGAACTAATTATGGTCATTTTTGAAAGAAGAAACCTAGTCCCCTGTTGGGGGATCAGGACCAATATGGATAATACCACTTAATCTGATGCAATCAACAGGGGTGAAGCAAGGGAATTAATATTTATTGATGGTCTGTAAAGTGCTAGTCATTTTTCAATCACTGACTCATCTAATCGTCCGCACCGTGAGGTTACTGTTACCATCCCCCTTTTTCAAAGTAGGAAGATGGGGCTCAGGGAGGGAACCTACAACCAGGGAGAGGTGGGAAGCAAATCAGGTCTTTGAAGTCTCTTCTTACGTGTGATGCTGAGAGCAAGCACAACCCTCATCCCCCAGGGCTAATTAGTAAACTTATGTTATGGAGTTGAATGTTTTCTTTTTCTTGTTTTAAACTTACTGAAGGATAGTCAGTTTCCAATGTTGTGTCAATTTCTGGTGTACAGCATAATAGTTCAGTCATATATACACGTACATATATTCGTTTTCATATTCTTTTTCATCATAGGTTTCTACAAGATGCTGAATGTTAGTTCCCTGGGCTGGTGTAAACTTGTTGTTTAGCTGTTTTATATATACTAGTATCTGCAAATCTCAAACTCCCCATGTTTTTCTTAAAAGGAAGAAGTAAGCAAGGACTCATCCTCTGCCTTAAGTAGAGGAAGCTCCATTTTCACTTTTTTGGGGAGATTTCTTTAATTTCTTCTCCAATCTGTGCCCCTCCTATCAGGGAGAAGGGGACAATCTTGGAACATTGTGCAACCTCAAGCATAGACTATGAGGATCAGAGGGCCACCCTCATGCCTGGTCTCACATGGTACAGAGGAAATCACATCCCCTCTAAAACCCTTTGCCCCCAGGGCAACTTCGTGAAAAGAGCCCTGGTCTTTGGGGAATCTGTTTATCAGTGAAGCACTGTGTTATGTCAGCTCCCTCACTGGCTGTCTTCCTGCCGAGCAGTGGTATCTAGTGAGTAGCAGGTTCTGAACATAACACTCGGCAATCGAATGCATGAATGCGGGCAGGAATAACGTGTAGCTGGACAAAGGAAAGCCAAGGAAACACAGGAACACATTTAAATTGTACAGCATGATAACTGTTGATGGAGATGGATGGTTTTAGTACTTTGAGCCACTCAGCAGTGCTACATGGGGTTTGGCTCTAACCCTGCTCTCCTGCCCTTGCTGCCAGGGCTCAGAGGATGAATCTGATCAGTTTCCAAAGGAAACTGCTGAGCACGCAGATTGCAGACTCGACCCACAATGGGACCTGTGAGCTGCCAGAGCCCCTCTGCTTCTGCCACCTTTTGAGAATCAAGAATCCTAAAATAAGCACTCAGTGCCCCTTGCAACTGCTCTTCTTGGCTCCATCCCCCTCTGCCTCCTCCAGCTTCCCCCTGGAGCTGGGCAACAGCCACTCCTGGCTGGGGAGAAAGGAACGTCCTCTGAGTCAGGGCTCAGTGAGGAGCTGTTGCTTCACCCCTAGCCCCTGAGGGCTTGGAGAGCTGACCTGCTTTGTCCACAGGACACTGGAGCGCTTGGGCCAGCGCAGTGGGGCAGTTTGATGTGAATAAGCAAAAAAGGAAAAAAAAAAAGTGGTGGGGGGGTGTTTATTTCTCTTGATTGGACTTGTTTGAAAACAACTGTTACCCCCAACACTCTTGCCTTTGGGCCACACTAGGGTCCAGAGTCTGCCCCTGTGTCAGAGGAGGAAGCAGAGGATGGCCCCCCAAATCCAGAAGTGGGGGCCTAGGGCCCAAGGGCTCAGGGCGACAGGTCTGTAAAAAAGATGTGGGCCTCCAAGCAGCCAGCCCTGAAGTGAATCCACCACTGGAGTGAAAGCAAACAGAGAGCGTGGCCAAGCCTGGATGTGGGGGGAGATGGGGAGCCGAGGAGGGAGACTCCAGGCTCTCCTGCCCCAGCAGACACCCGCAAGCTGAGCAAGGGAGCTTCCCTTCCAAACATTGCAAAGAGTCTCCGAGGAGGAAAAGGCTCTTGCAGACGCGCCAGGAAGGCAGCATTTGAAGCTGCTGCTGGCACGGGGCAGGGCGCAGGCTGGGGCTGTCTGCTCTCCCACCCTCTGGCTCACTGGGAACCCTATGCCTCTCTGACATCATGGATAAAAATCAGGCCTGGCTTTCACATATTGGGGTGGCCCCGCCCAGCACAGCCCAGCCAGCTGGACCCTCCCAAAACGGGATCTCTTTTGTCAGCTGCCTTTTATAGAACTATAAAACCAAAAGTTCAAGTAAGAAGCCTTAGACCAGTCATCAAAAAAGGCAGGCTTTGCCTCCCATACTCTTCCTGCCTTTTCCCCTACTGCCGAGGCTTCCACCATCCGGCAGAGCTGCTTGGCTGCTGGCTTCCATCTCTCAGCCTCATAAAGATCCTACAACCCCAAAAGGCACATTAACCTGCCTACGAGGGGGTTCTGGACTTTGGAATTAGGGGAAAGGAAGGGAAGAGGGGAGGTTATATTGCACTGATTTGGGGGGAAAAGAAAGATACCTCTGTCATGCCGTGAAGTGGAACACGGAACTGGAAACTGTAAAAGAGGCAACCCAGGACCACAGTCAGTGAGGGCGAGACTTTTGCCAAGTAACCGTGACCTTTGCTGTTTCGAACTACCTCTTCAAGTATTTGGATCCTTGGGCCAAAGCCTAAGTGAATGGGATGGTGGGACATCAGGTGACCTTACGCTCAGCTGAGTTTAGAAGGGAGGGAATATTCGACATTTGGAGCTTGAAAAAGGGGGTTGGACTCCCACCTCCTTAGGAGAAGACATAGGCTGTTGAAGGTCCTAAATTAATAATGGCTGCAGAAAGAAGCAGATGGATGAAATCAGTTATTTTCAGCTTCTTGACAAAATATTGGACTAAGATCAATCGCTAAAGGTCTTTGTGATGCTTGGGAGAACGAGACTGCTTCTGCAGTTCAGGAGGCCCCAGTCGTGTAGTCGAAACGAAGCACTCAAGAAGAAAAATCAAAACCAAATGGAACTCACCCAAAGGTCCAAGATGGTGACAGAGCCAGCACAGCTTGCCCCTGTGGGACCATCTTGTCCCTGGCCTTACCTTTTAAGCATGTCGTTTAGCTGCAGCTTAAAGGATTAATGTGAAGTGGAGGAAAAGGTGTCAGTTAAGACCATTCTTTGCTCACATTAGATCAGTTATCTTGACCTGATAAGGAGGACTTTTTTTCCAAGGGATAATGCATGGACCCTTTCTTCTCGTGGCCTTGAGATATTATTAGCATGTACGTTGAGCATTAGCATTCCTGTGGGTCTCTCCGATGATGATAATCAGGCTGTTATATAACCGGCATTAGAAGATTGGAAAGGATCTTAAAGATAATACCTACGTCAATGTCTTTAACTTGTGAATGAGGTTAAGGGAGGTTAAATGACTTGTGCTTTTCACATACACCTACATTTATTTACCAAAGATTATTACTGCTGTTGCTCTGTTTGTTTTTGCCGTTGTTATTACTATGTAGCACCTACACACACTAAGCATTGTTCTGCACACTGAGGAGTCATTCAGTACAACTGGTGTCTTTATCAGAAGGAGAAATTTGGGCAGAGACAGTCCCTCAAGATCCTTCCACTGTGCCCTATAACTCGGGGTCTCTCATTATTAAAATACCTCATATCCTTACCGTTTTCTGAGAATGTCCTCTTTGAATGCTTGATGCGTCTGAAATGAGCCTTCCCTCGAGGTTGGAGCTTCCCTTTCAGTCTTCCCCGATAGCGACTCTGCCTCTCTCCCCATGGACACAGGGCCTAGAAGGGGGTTATGGGTCTTACCTTCGCCATATTCCATCCTCCCGATCGTTTGTCCATCCTCTACCCTCTCCATCCCAGCTCCTTCTGTGCCCGGAGCATTAGACTGTATGCCATTAACGACCCCCCTTTTTGGTGGGCTAACCACTGCCACTCTCTGATCATCCCTCACCTGCAGGAGACTTTGCACATGGCTCACTCCACCTGTCGTGATTGGTGGTTTCCATCACATAGATAGGTCTTTCACTACTCAGGGCTCTCAGACTTTTGGTTTATTCTCTTCCAGTGATCTTGTCCTCTGCAATTCCTCAGCCCTCCTTCCCTGGCCACACCCAGCCGGTGAGTAAGGACTCTTTTTTTCCGAATCTCATTTTTATGGATTCACTCTCCAACCACCACCCTCTACTACCCTGACCTCAGCAATTCTTTGACCCTGTCGAGACCTTTAACCCATTGACTCTTCCATTTGGCATAGTTCCTTCAATCCCTCGTACCCTTTATTCCCTTCTTTCTATTGTGATAATCACTGCGTGGCATGAACTCTCAGCTTCCATCTCTCCCTCCAGCCTGTTGACCTTAAAATCTACCACTCTGCTGCCACCCAGCTCTCCACTGACTCTAAGTTGCGCCAGAGTCTTCAAATATGGCCAGAGGGAAACAGGAAGCAGAGCTATCTGGTCACATGCTCATTTTTGACCACAAACCTCACCCGGGCCCTCAGCACTGCCCAGCTACATTCCCCTGGTCAATTCACAGTCCCACTCTCCAAGGCCACAATTTCACATCCCTCTCTTCTCACATCCACCCCCTCAGTCTCAGTTGATGAACTCATCTTTTATTCACTGGGAAAACAGAAGCAGGCAGAAGAGAACTTCCTCATCCACCTACAAATGAGTCACCTACCACGTCCTTCAGGACACGTATATTCTGCTTTCCCTGCAGACTGCAGCCTGCTCCCAGTGAGACTCGCCCTGTTGCTGATGCACCAGATCCCATCTCGAATTGCCTCTTCCAAGACTTTGCTCCACAGTGATGTCTCCTCTCCTTCCCTCCCTGTTAGCTGTCCTCTCTGGCGTCTCAGTCACATCAGACTGTCAGTGCTCTGGGAAATCTCCCATTCTAGACAGTTTCCACCTTTCTTGATAGCTTCTTCTAGCTATCCTTTTGTTTTCTTTTTGCCATATAACAAAACTCCTTGGGATGGGTATCTATACTCTGCCTTCACTTCTTTACCTTCCCCTGATAAATTCTTCTCAGTCCTCTCCCACAAGCCTTTTTACACCATTTTTTTTTTCTGCTCTTATCTCAGTCCTTAGCTGGATTTAAAGATTAATTCTCAGTCCTCATCTGGAGATTATAGCGGCATTTGGAATAGCAATCTTTCTTCACTTGGCTTCTTGAATATCATACTCTGCTGGTTTTCCTGTTTCCTCAATTGATTTTTTTTTAATCTCCTTTCCTTTGTCCCTCCTTTTTTTTTTTTTTTATCTTCTAAATATTAATTTGCTCTCGAGTTTAGCTCTTGGTCCTCTTCTCCATGTCTACACTACCTGGCAGATCTCATCCTAGACCATGGCTTCCAATACCATCAGTAGGTCAGTGACTCACAAACATTTATCTTCAGATCCAATCTCTCTTTTGAATTCCAGACTCATGTATCTAACTGCCTACCAGACATCTCCACCCTGACATCTGATAGATATGTTTAATATAACATGTCCAAAATGGAAATCTTGATCTTTCCCTCCCATCCTTTCCCCTAAATTTGAACCTCCCACAGGTGTCCCCATCTCAAGAAATGGTGTCACCATTCTCCAGCTGTTCAGGTGCCAAGAATAAGTGCCATCCTTAAACCCTTTCTTTTCCTCCTATTGCACAGAAAAACCCATTAATACGTCTCTCTGCATCACATGTTAATAGAAAGAACTATGAGAAAAATAAGAAAGGGTGTGGGGATAGAATGTACCAGAAGCAAAGGAAGGATGGAGGTATTATCTGTTAATTATGGTCAAGGATAGATTCTCTAAGAAAGAGACATTAAAGCAAAGACTTCCCTGAAATATAGGAAGGCACAAGCCTCTAGCAGGGTCTGAGGAGAAAGCATTCCAGAAAGCATTCCAGCAGAGAAGAGAACAAACATGAAGGTCATGAGGTGGTCAGGAAGACTGTCATGTCTGAGGAGGAAGAACAAGTTCAGAGTGCCCAAAGTAGACTGAGGAGTGTGACGGTAGATAGAGGCCAGATTATGAAAGCTCTTCCCAGCCTGGGTGAGCCTGAAGTTGGCATTTTATTCTCATTGTTAGGGGAGACTAGTGGACAGTTTTGAGCAGGAGAGTGTCATGATATGATTTATGTCTGATAGGTCACATTGGCTCCTTGGTGGAGAATGGGTTGTAGGAGACCAAGGGAAGAAGTGATGGGTCCAGCTTGGAGCTTACTGCAATATTCTGGAGCAGTTAGCAAACTTGTTCTGTAAAAGGCCATGCTATGGACAGAATGTTTGTGTCCCCCACCCCCAAATTCACGCATCAAAACTCTTACATCCAATGTGATGATACTTGGAGATGGGGCCTTTGGGGAGTAATTAGGTCATGAGAGAGGGGCCCCCATAATGGGATTAGTGCCCTTGTAAGAAGAGACACAAAGGAGCACCACCCCCCTTCTCTGTCATGTGAGAACACAATGAGAAGACAGCCACCTGTAAACCAAGAAGAAGGCCTTCACCAACAACCTACCCCTGCAGGCATCCTGATCTTGGATTTCTTAGCCTCCAGAACCATGAGAGATACATGTTTACCATTCTATGGCATTCTTGTTACAGCAGCTTGACCTGACTAAAACACACTAGATAGGCAATATTTAAGGTTCTGAGGGTCACATGGGTCTCTTCAGAACTACTGAACTCTGCTGTTACAGCGTCAATTCAGCCACAGACAATATGTGAATTAATTAACACTTACTAACAGTCCCTGGGCTGGCTTTGGCTTGTGGGCCAGAGTTCACAGACCTTTGTTCTAGACCAGCGATGGTGATGGCTTGGCCTGGACCTAAGCATAGGCATTGTTTTAATGGTAACTCTGGACAGTGTTGCTGCTACTGGATTAAATATGGGAGCTGAGGGCTCAAAGGCATCTTCTGACCCACTTTTGAATCTTTCCACTTTAATACACACTTCAAGTGGTGGGCATTTTTTTTTTTTTTTGCTCATCATTCCTCAGACAATATTATTTATATTTTTATTAGGGTGAACCGATAAAATAAAATTGCTATCAATGAAAAAATAAGTTTTGAGTCCCGTTAGTGGAAAATAAGATGAACTCCTTCCAGAGGTCCCTGATTTTCTGCTGAAATAAAATATTCTCCCAAAACATTCTCTCTCTCTCTTCTACCGCCATGAGACTCAGTGGCTCACCAAAGGGTGGTGGTGGGAGGTGGGAGGATGGTCTTCTCAGATGGGGAGGTGTTTTTCACTGATGAAATTGTTTAGAATCACCAGTGCAAGATGCCAGTGAAAAGCAAATTGACTCTCACTTGTTTTCTCAGTTGCCTTTAAATTCTCTATCTTTAGTTCCCCCCTTTATTGTCTGTGTTCAAGGCAGACACACCCACTGCCCCCCTACTCCCTTGGTACATTGTTGTCCCACCTGCCCCCAGGAGATGGTGAGGGCCCTGGTGACTCTGCGCATAAACGGTGAGACACCGAAACTTAGTCCTGATTCTACCATCAATTTCAGGTGTGATATTGGGAAGAGCCTCCCATTAGGAAAAAGAAAAAACAGGAGAACAAGAGAGTGAAAAAAATAATCTAGCCATTTAAGGAATTAGGTGTCACTAAATATGTGACTATCTAGAAGCTTCCCAAGGACAGCCACCGATGGATACAGAGTATCAGAAACAGCAAGAGAACACTTCATACCCTGCTGAGCACGAGCTGGGTGCACAGAAGGAGAAACCAAGCAGGCAGCCTGTGTGCCGGCAACTTTCTCCTCCCCCGTTCCTGCGCCCGGCCAGGCTGCCATCCCCCGGCTGGGAACACGCTGTGCTGGGCCGGGCTGCAGAGCCTTGTCCGTGCAGTAATAAAGTGCACACTTAGAATGTTGGGCTGAGTGACAAGAACAACATGAAATAACACTCTACCCACCCACTGAGAAAGCCGAGTGTGTCACACTCCTCTGTGTCATGGTTTTAAAAATATCTCCACGGACGGTCCAAGTCTCAGGTTGGGTTTGAGGGGTGTTTAATGCCTGACTGTGCCAGGTGGAAAATGTTTTCATCAGAATCCCAGGGACCCGGGTGATGGACGTCTGCTGGCTTTTGCGTGTCTGTGTGCGCATGAATGTGTGTTTAAGAAAACTGGGGGTGGGTGGCTGTTTCTTGGCTCTTTTTACCCCCCCCCCTTTTTTTCTCTCTTTTTTAATTACATGTTCCTGACAAAGAGGTGTGGTCCTTGGCACCGCTGCCCAGACTCTCCTCCACCTCTAACCACACGAGGAGAAGAATACAGAGCATGGTTCTCAGCATCAATGGAAACACAAACCCAGGGGCCAGTAAAGAGCTAAGGCTTCTTGGGGATGAGGGGTTGAGAAGCCGGTGAATGGCTGTCCACAGAAGGAGATGGGCTCTTCCAGAGGGTCTGTCCCTTGGTTTCCCCCTGCTTTGCTTCCTTGCTGAGGAAGGCACGGCCAAGCCTAAGTCTGCTGGAATTTTGTCTCAGAGTAGGGGGTTTCAAAGAGCAGGGTGAGCCTTTTAACCTCCTTGTGGTTTATTCTTGTTTACTTTGGAATCTCTTGCACTTACCAGCAGGGCAACTCTGGCAAGTTGTCTAACCTTTAAGCCTAAGTTTCCTGACTTGTGAAAAGGAATAATAATAGCACCTACGTCTTAAGGTTGTAGGGAAGAATAAATGATGTGACCCCAAGCAAGCCCTGGGTGCAGGGCCTGGCACATAGCAAGCCCTCCAGAAATGTTTGCTGTGTTTGCCGCTTCGGAGCTTTACAGGTTCCCAACCCATGGAAATAAAGTCTTTCACTTGGCTGTCACAGGGGGAAATTGTATGTGAGACCCTGTGGGCTCTGGTCCCCGCCTGCACGCTGACCTTGGACACTGGCTCTCTCTGCTCCACTGACCTCCTGAAATTTCTTCATACACATCAAGCATCCAAGCCTCTACATGTGCTGTTTCTTCAGCCTGGGATAGTCTCCTCCCAGACATCCTCATGACTTGTTCCATCACTCAGTTCTGATACTTGCTTAAATGTAATTTGTTGGAGAGGGAACTTGGTCTCCAAACCATCTAAAACGGCACCCCCACCACCCCAGAGGCACTCTGCATCCCTCTTCCCTAAGTCATTTGCCTTTTTACCACTGCCTGCACATTACGTATTAACTTAATGTGTTTGTTGTCTCGTTCCCTTTACTAGAATGTGAGGCCCCTGAAAGTAGTTTTGTCTTTTGTTGTTGTTGTTCATCAAAGAAGCATTTCTAGCATCTTAAAAGGTGCCCAAACTTCAAAAGGCATACACTCAATATCAATTAAATGAACAAATAAAACGTATGTATACATGATCACCATTTTACAAAGGAAGACTTGCATGGTCACATAGTCAGTAAATTGCTGAGTCAAAACTCGCACCAGGATCTCCAGACATCTTTCCGGTTTATCCCGAGAATGAAGAATATTGAAAGCCCTCAGGCAATCAGGAACATTCTGGGCCATGACCTTACCTTTACTGTTGATATGAGATGACTTTCGACCTAAATCCTTGAAACTCACATCTGAAGCGTTGCAATCTTTCCTCTCTGGAGTATTCTCAGCCCATGTGATACTGTATTTGATTGGAGGTACTCTGACATGTATGCATAGGGAGAACTTGAGAATTTTTTTTTCCTATTGATTCTTCTTGTGATTTATGCACTTCCCCAAAGTGTCATGACTTTTACAAAGCTCCCAGGAATAAAGAAGGTTTGCTCCTGCTCCCTCGGGCTTCCTCAAAGTCTCCTTGTCGAAATAGCAGAAGACCTCCTCCTCATGACTAGCTGTTTGTACAATATGCTTCATGCTAGAGGGACGATATCGCTCCCACCCAGGCAATGCAGCATTCCTCAAGTTGCAGGCAGAAGCATTCCTCCTGGCCTTTTAGGATTTCTGCGTGATGGGGCAAACCACGTCAGCCTTGGAAACTGCATTTGAGTGAACCTATGCACGTTGTCAAGCAAGATATTGAGGGACCAGACAAGTGAATGAAGGCATCTACTTAAAGTTCTGAAGACACAGAAGATTGTCATCCTGCTGCTCTTTTGTTTCTGCTCAGTTTGGGGGAGCTGAGTGTGATGCCTACTACCATTACATACTGAAAAGTAAACTCCAAAGCCATCAGTGGAGAAACTCAACAGGAAGTTGGCCAAATGCTGTCCCTTCACTTCTCCTGTGGATAGCAGGGCTCACCTCACTTACTGAGGATAGCGGAGCTCAGCCCTGGTCCTCACCCACAACCAGCCTAGCTCTGAAGGCCCATAATGTGTCCCATTCTCACACACCCCAGCTCAGGGTCAGGTAGTCAAGAATATCTTACTTTGTTTTATTTCAGTTCAGAAGAGGAGCTTGCCTCCCTGCTCGGGGCCCAGATGTCCTCTGGCTTTCAGGACCTCATGAATTGAAGACATGATTTTACTGGCTGTTGTGCTCCACTTTGGACACGGGACGTCATGTTCTCTTCATATCTGGAACAGAAGCCTGATTGTTGCATATCTGAGCAATAGAACTTATGATCCTTCAGCAGTTTGGTTCTTTAAGAAACCCTTTGGGCATTTTCCTCTGCCATTTAACACATACGTAGGAGGAAACAAGTTTAAACCTTCACTCCCTAGTTCATATCCCTTCTTACCACTAAAAGGGTTCGAAGTGTGCTGAGTTCAAGAAGAATGAGCAGCAATCGCGGCTCCAGAACACAAAGACGCCCGTTGGGAACTCCCCTGAAGGCAAGTTGATTCCTTGGATTCTGTCCACTGTCATCCGTCTCCCAAATTCCCCCAGCCTATTTGCACCATGGCACCTTTGCCAAGACTCTCTCCAAAGAGGCCTCCCTCCAATGATGATGGTACCCAAGAGGCTGCCATCAGTGACGTCAGACCTATTGGCAGTAACCACGGTGGCACTTCTGACAACATGCCAAGAGCTCTGGGAGCCAGGCATGAGGTGGGTAGTCCAAATAACCACTCCTGCCCAAGCTGCCCTCTGCTGGGATAACCCACCACTAATTAGAGGCCATCTGTTTAGACCATACAGGCTGTCCTGCCAGAAGCAGCCAGATGTCAGCACATCACTCCAGTCCGTGACCTCTCTTAGGATATTAACATGGATTATTTATGGGTGGGCTGAGGTGGTTACCCTATATGAGCCTCCTTCCTGATGCATGGCTTAAGAAGTTATAAATATGTATATACAGTATATATAACTTTATGACGATACCATTCATTTTGGGTCTTGCCAAGTTCCAGACCCATATGCTCTGTAGTGGGGTTCTGGGCCTGGTTCAACAATAACAATTTTTAGAAACACTCCAGTGTCTCATTTCTCTGTGTTTTCCATGGGCTCTATGTAAGTAGAGATATGCATACTGTCTTCATTGGGATTCACTGGCCTTTAGTTCTTGCCAGCCATCTGTGAACTGCTCTCTCTGCTTCAATTAGAGAGGGAAGCCAAGTGATGCAGAGAACTGGATGTCATCTTTCTTGATGGTGTTCCTCATTCTTCTAAGTTGCAAGTTGAAATGCCTTCTATCCAGAGCAGGTGCTGGGCCAATTAGTTTACCCCATGAGGGAAAGAAAATTGGATGAATAACAGAATTAAGAATCACACAAGCTGAATCCTAGTCCTCGCTCTGCTGTCGACATGGCACGGGGACTTGGGCAAGTGGCCTGCTCTTTCTAGGTCTCAGACTGTTCTTTTCTATAAATTTCCATTCTCTATGCCTTACACAGAAGGAGTGTTGATAATCGACTCTGAAACAGATATATATTTATAATAAGAATGTTTAAATGGATTGACTAAGTTACAACTAACCTTCATGCTACATCTGCACTTTGTGAAATGTAAAATTAAAAATGCTGAAAAGAGTTAACTCTGTATTGGTCTATGTCCTGGTATTATTAGCATTTATCCTACCTACCTCAAAGGAATGTCACAAAGAGAAAGTGAGGTACCTAAGAAATTCTGATTTGATACATTTAAAAGGACTGTGCAAGTACATGACGCCATGTTTTGCATTTTTAAACTTTCCCTCTTATGTTCCCCTCCTTCTAACCAATAGCTAGGGGCCAAAAACTCCATTTCTATAGTATCTCACCCTTACCACCCAATATCTAATTATTATTAGATTCTCTAGTGGCTGTCTCCACCTCTTTAAGGGTGGTTAGAAAAATGACTATAGGCATTTTGAGGTGTTAACAATACAAGAGGCAGTAGACATACTAGTAACACTGAGCACATAGGGGTCAGTGATGCTGTTCAATTCTGCAATGTGCTGGCCAGTGCTTCACAGCAAAGATTACCCGGCGTCTTTCACTGAACACTCATATAACACCTACTAATATCAGAGCCTAGAAGCTAATTCTATCTCACACATAAATACAGTTCTTTATGTTTTGAAGCGTTCCACAAATATCCCAGAAATGCAACTCTCACACACATTTTAAAAAAGATTATACTGCATATTATTAAAAATTCCCCGAAAGTTGTTTGTCATTTTAGAAAAATCGCATCAGAAAGGGAAGCACCACCGTGGTACTGGAGCATTGATGAAGTACACTTGCGCTGGGGCTGCTACCCAGGATAGCATGGCGCGCACGGCCCTGTTTATGTCTGTCTCCATTTGCAGCTGGTGCATTAGCAGGGACGCGTGTCTGAGGCGTTCGTCAGGTTTGTGGTAGAGTGGCATCTGAATATTTACATACTGGAACAGGCAGGGTTGGCTCCATGGGTATGGACTCTGCCCTTGGTTGACTGCTTTGTTACCACCATCTAATAATCTTTAATCACTTTTAGTAGGAGCCTGCGTTTTCACTTTGCACTGGGTCATGTAAATTGTATAGCCATTCCTGAGAATAGAGATCGGCAAGTATTTCCTGTAAAGAGCCAGGTAGTAAATACTTTAGGCTTTGAAGGCCAAGAGTGCATCAAGGATACTGTGTAAGAACTTACATAAACATTTAAAAGAAAACCTTAAAAGATGAAAAAAATCTTTATCTCATGGGCCACATGCCATATAAAAACAGGTTGATGGCTATATTTGGTCATTTAATGACCCCTGTATGCTTATTTTCTAAGAATTATGTTTGTAGGTGGGTTATAGACTCTAGATCATTCCATCGATGGTCATTCTACCTCCATTCTTTTCTCCCTACAGTTCATCCTACACGTTGCTGTCAGGCTAATTTTTCTCGAAATTCATCTTTGATCACGCCATGCCATTTAACGTGTGGATATTCCAGATTTGGACTGAAATTTCTCTGTAAAGATTAGCCCTCATGTCTATTTCTAGCCTTTATCCCCCAGTTCTCCATCATGACACTTCCTGTCTGTTACCCTTTAACACCTTTCCAAGGCTGGCTCTTCCAGGAGCGCACTGCCCTGGAGCCCCGTGGCTCCTTGGATCTTTCTCATGGTGCCCCTCACATTTTGTTCCTGTACTTAAACTTAAGTCTCCCTATTATTTCAGAAGCACCTTGGTAGCAGAGATTCAGTAGGCCTCCAGAATCTTCAACAGTGCCTTGTTGTAATACATACATACATACATACATAAATACATAAATAAATTTGTACAGTTGGATTGAATTATAATACTTACTAATCCAGGGTTTAATCCTTGAGATTATTTGTTGGATAAGGCAACTCATCCTGGAATTTCTCTTTGAAAAATCCGTTAACTCACGCCTGGTGTAGCAGATGCTTGTGTTTGCATTTTCAGCATCCAGTTTGCCTCCTTCTTTTGTAAAACTGAGACAGACAAGCAGCCTGATTTTGTTCCTGTGTCCTCCCTACCTCCCTCCAGAGGACAATTTGGGTTAATCTAAGTCAATCAGGATTAGTGTTGCCAGATAAAATATGGGCTATCCAGTTAAATTTGAATTTCAGATAAACAATAAATAATTTTTTAGTGTGTGTTTCCTTCATATGGTATGACCTGACTTAACTCAGGTAGACCAAAAGGAAAAACTTGTATTTCATTCTGTTTTGGAAAAAGCCTTTTCTTTTTCATGCAAGACCTCAGCAATGGAGCATAAAGCCACTTGCCGCCATCTTGGACCCACTGTCATAGGCTATAGTGGCTTTTCAGTGTGGAAAAGCTGTCTTTCATCAGAAGCTCAGCATTCCAGATAGTTTCAATGTTGTAACATCTCCATGTCAACCCATGCTTTGTTTTTCCTATGATCATGGCAGAGGAAGAGAATGTGGAGGATTTCATACCACTCTAAATCACACAAGTGACTTCTGCTCAAAGCTTACTGGACAGAAAGAGTCAAGTGGCTTTTCTTAACTCAAAGGGACACCAGGGTAGTATCATTCTTTATATACCCCAAAGCAGAAGAGAAGAAGGTATTTGTGAATAATACTGATGTCTCCTATCTGCCAACTTAAAAAGGACCTGGAAGGGAAAATGACTTATTCCCTTGACTTAAGATCAATGATATGTTTAGACAATCCTGTAAAGTCTAGAGGGCTAACAGAGGAGACATTTCAAAGCCTCCCTTAGTAGTAGCTATTTAAACATTAAAAAATAATTTTTGAGGTTATTTTTATACAGCTTTTATATAAATTCATATAATATAAAATTACTATTTTAAAGTGGCATTTATTACATTCAGAATGTTGTACAACTACCACCTCTATCAAGCTCCAGAATGTTTTCATCACTCCTAAATAAAACCCTGTAAGCAGTCATTCCCTATTTCCCCCACCCCTCAGCTCTTGGCAACCATCAGTCTGTTACCTACCTCTATGGATTTATCTGTTCTGGATGTTTACTATATAGAGAATCATATGATATGTGACCATTTATGTCTGCCTTCTTTCACTTAGCACGTTTTGGAGGTCGATCCATCTTCATACATGTTGTAGCATGTATCAGTACGTTGTTCTTTTTTATGACTGAATAATATTCCATTGTAGGTATAGATCATAATTTGTTTCACATAATTCATTCAACTCTTTCTAACTTTTGGCTATTATTAATGATGTTGCTATAAATATGTGTGTTTATGTACATTTTTTTAGTTTCTGTTTTCAAGTCTTTTGAGTATATACCTTCGAGTAGAAATATGGGGTCATGTAGTAATTCTATGTTTGACTTTTTAGGAACCACCAAATTGTTTTCCACAGTTTCAAAGTGGCTGAAAACTATTTTAAATTCCCACTATCATTGTATGAGAATTTCAATTGCCCCATATCTTTGCCAACACTTCTTATTCTTATTATTTATTTAATTATAGACATCCTTGTGAATGTGAAGTGGTATATTATTGTGGTTTTGCTTTGCTTTTCCCTAATGACAAATGATATTGAGTATATTTCATTTGCTTTTTGGCCATTTGTACTCTTTTTTTTTTTTAATGTTTACTCAAGTCCTTTGTTCATTTTTAAATAGAGTTGGTTATATTTTTGCTGTTGAATTTTAAGGGTTCTTTATATATTCTGAATCCTTGACCCTTATCAGATATTTGATTTGCAAATATTTTCTCCCATTCTGTAGATTGTCTTTTCACTTTCTTGATAATGTCCTTTGATGCACAGTAGTTTTTAATGTGATGAAATCTAGTTTATCCAGTGTTTGTTGTTGTTGTTGTTGTTATTCATGCTTCTAGTGTCATATTTAAGAACTATTGCCAAATCCAAAGTCCTGAAGATTTCATCCTGTGTTTTCTTCGTAAAGTTTCATGGTTTTTAGCACCTATATTTAGGTCATTAATCCATTTTGAGTTAAGTTTTGTGTATGGTATGAGGTAGGAGTCCAACTTCATTTTTTGCATGTGGATATCCAGTTGTCCCAGCACCCTTTGTTGAAGAGACTACTCTTTTCTCATTGAGTGCTCTTAGCACCCTTGTCAAGAATCAATTGGCCATAAATATGTGGGTGTTAGTAGCCATTTTTAATATATAACAAACCTCACAATTATGAAAATATTTTTTTATACCTTAATCTCTCAGGCTTCAGTTTAAAGACATATTCTCTTTCCTGTAGTCTTCAGAGAAAATGGGAGAAAATGTGGCCTGTAAGTACATATAAACTACAATAAATATAACTACCCCAATTGGCAGTCAGCTGATATTTGTGGACAGCTTAATAAGTGAAAAGGTAATGTACTTGATACTGGTGGGGGGTGGATAAAATGTGAATAATATGTAGTCCCTGCCTTACAGGAGCTCATAATCCATTGAGGAAGAAAAGCAGATACAGCGATTACTGTGCTCAACTTTCACACAATGATACATTTTGACTGTGGGCATTGGGGAAGACATCATGAAGTGGAAGGTGGGTAGCATGAAGTATCTTGGGGGATATTAATGAAACCTTTTCTGATAACACTGTTTTAAAATTGTAAAGCAGGTCATGTTATGTTAACTCTGACCTTTGATCCCACTAAAATGGTCAAGGAATTAAATATTCCAATGGTTATAACCAGATTACAGATATTGCATCAGCATATAAGGAGTTAAGCCTTTCAAAGTTTCCTCCTAGTTTGTATATTTCATAGCAAAATGCTTCAATGTAAAAACACACAAGACATCTTTAATAGTATGTTTGTGAGATGGGAGTGAAGAAACAAAATTCCTATGATGTATATCATGGGTCCAGGTGACTCTGTGATGTAGACTGGCTCATGTGTGATTAATTGAGGACAGTTCTTGAAAAGACCATCCAAAAAGGAGTGAGGAAAGCAGGACTGGGCAGAGGGAGAAATAGAATTGCAACGTAATGATAACAGAGGGATTGGCTTATCTTATGGGGAGCTCTAGAGCTGGCATGGCCCCTCAGAGATGTCCCAAATTCAGATAAGGGTGCTGGACCTTTGTACACCACATACACCAGTCATTGGACCTGGGCTGCTCTTGGGAAGGTGCGTTAACTCGGGCAGGGTCTCTCCTTTAGTCTAAAGGCAATTCCTGGGCACAGACTGGTCTTTGAGATGTCAGTAGACAACACTTCTAATACTTGGAGAAAATAATTTCCTTGGTCTCAGAGGGGTGAGCAGGGCTGAGCGCCACAGTATCCACTACAGCAGGTAAGGCTGATGTTACCATGGTTACCATTTTCAGAGGACAATGAGACTCAGGAGTTTAATTGCCCATCCAAGTTCCACAGCTATGAATGGCAGAGTTAGTACCAAAACACAAGTCTTCTGATTCCAAGCCAGGTTGCCTTTAAGCAACATTATTGTCCCTCAAAATGTGCAGTACCATTTCATCTCCAAAAAAAAATGTTTGAAGCTAGTTGAACTTCAATTAGAGAGTTAGATTTCATAACTCTCACCTGGGAATCCCCCTTTTCCTTCCAAAATATAAAATTCAGTTCTCAACTTGCCCGTGTCAAGGAATTCTTCTGAACCTCCAATCCTAACAGGGGTTTAGGCAGTTTTCTTTCACACACAAACACATGCACTTATGTATACTCTGAAAGCAGCGTATAGGATGAAAGCAGAATAATATTGGAATTACTATTAAATTAATGGAATAATACAGTATACAGACATCTATGCTATTATTAAACTAGTGAAATTAAACAGCATCCAGGCATCTAGGCTGTTTTCAGACTACAGGAAAAAAAATGTATCGACAAAGAGGATATGTGTGAAGATTAGGGGACGGATGTGCACAAAGTGGTCAAAATGTCAGCTTGAGGCAAAAAAAAGAAAAAATTAACCTGAAAGCCAGAGTAAAGGGAGCATTTCCAAGCAATGCTCTTGTTGATTTCCAATGTGCTGCCTGGAGAACTAAGAAACTAGGCAAGCCTCTGCCTCCAAGGGCTTGTAAGCCAGTGATAGATGCTTGAGTTCCAGTCCCTAAGAATCTGTCATGTTGGAATTCAAAGAGACAACCCCATTGTAATTGCCACTGTCATCGAAGCCCCTTGGGAGAAAGTAGGGTATGGTGCTTAAGGATGAGGACTCAAGAAAAGTTTGGATCTTTATTCTACCACTTTCTAGCTGTATGATTGGGGTAAGGGTCTTCATCACTTTAAGAAATTAGATTCCTCACCTATAAATGGTATAACATAAGAACAACTTCATTGGGGTGTTGTGTGATGAAATCAAGTGAGATAACTTGGATAAATGCTCCAGTACTGAGCCCTTATGAACGGCTGACTTAGTGCTCTGTTAGCTCTTAATTTATGTATTTTTAAATTTGTGTGTGTGTGTGTGTGTGTGTGTGTGTGTGTGTGTGTGTGTATGTGTGAATTGGATCTAAAAAGACTGGAATATCATAGCATTATAGAGCAACACTGTCAACAGAATTTTCTGTGATGATGAAAATATTCTTTATCTGTGCTATCCAATATGGTAGCCATTGGCCACGTGTGACTGTTGAACGCTGTGGCTAGTACAACTGAGGAGCTGAAGTTTTAATTTAATTTAATTTAACTGTAAGCTTAAATAGCTGTATGCAGCTAGTAGCCACCATCATGGACTGCAAGGTTATGTCAAGTTGGAAGATATTTTAGATGTTACCTAATTCAAAGTGATCATTACAGGGGATAATATACCTATTTCAGAGAAATGTGACATGACATGCTCAGGGTTTCACAACCACTAAGGGGGCTGAGCCAACATTCTGATCAAGTCCCAATATTCCAAGGCTAAGGCCTCATATTGCCACATGGCATAACAAAATTAATGACTTAAAGACATGGGCTGGTTAACGACAGATGCAAGGCCATATTTTCCTAGCTCTCAAAGTTACAATTATTATCAGTACCATCATCACATTACCTTCTAATTTCTGAGCACCTACTCTTGGCTTGGAAGAGACCAGCCAAGGACTGTTCTCTTGACCTCTGTGCTAAAATGCACCCCTGCTGGGCCCCTGAAACTTCTACTGACATGGCAGGCCCCTGTATCTATCTTTGTAGGATTTATCACACTTGCTTTGGAGCCTACATATCTTATCAAGGCCTCCGATGTGCTTAGTCATTTCTTGCTTTTCTGGCAGGATGAACACAATGTCATGGATCTTGTAGACTAGCGTGTTGTTCTGTAGAATGTCTAGATGGTCCAGATCTCTTCAGACTGTATTTTGACAGAAGGTGAGAGAGTTGACCTAGCCCTGGGGCAACACTTTGAATGCATTTTGTTGTCCCTTGCAAGACAAGCAAACTGTTTATGACTCTCTTTTCTGATAAGGCAGAAACAGAATACATTCCCCAGAACAATGACCACATACCATATACTGGACTCATGTTAACCTTCCAGAGCAACACTACCACATTCGGCACAGTGGCTGCAGCTGGGGCTACAACTGGGTTTAGTTCGAGGTAGTCCACTGTCAACTCCAGGATCTGCCTGCTTTTCTGCAGGGGCCAGATTCCTGAATCAGTGGAGATAAGATGGGAACTGTCTTATAATACAGAAGTTGGCAAGTGTTTTCTGTAAAGAGCTAGATAGTAAATGTTTTAGGTTTTACAAATCAAGTGGGAAAGTTGAAGCCATTATAGGTATGTAGATAACACATGTAAAATGTAACCGTTTAAAAATATAAATACGTTCTTAGCTTATAGGCCACTCACAGGTAGAAGACCAGAGTGATCTATAGTTTGCTGGTCTCTGATTTAATCCTTTCAGTCTTCAAGGGTGGCATTAATTTCTGCCATGCTTTTCAAGATGAAATATTGATATTGATTTACTGTCTTGTCCAGGAGAAGGGATAGTTTCAGAGCATCCACATGTCCTCTGCTTTTGATAACTCTTGCTTCATAGGCCAAGGGCCCATTATGGGATTGGGCCAAATACCAAGTGTATCTATTCCATTTATACACTCAGGGACTGGGGCAATGACCATCCGGTGATGCTGAAGACACAGGGGATCCTCTGTTAGCTGAACTTGAGCCAGGATGTCATTGATTGCCTAGCCCCCATGTGCTCCCATTCAAAGAGGGACCATGATTATGCTATGAGGATGTGGGCTGTCTGTGTGAACTCAGTGTCCTGTGGTCCTCAAAACGTTTGGGCATTCCCCTTTCCCCTGCGTGTACTTACTCAGGTTAACTGTCACTAGGCTCCTTTGGAGAAGGACTGGGGGAACCATTACCACGTGTCCTCGCAGTGGTGTTGCAGGGTCCTTCCTCCTGAGGATTCAGACTCTTCCTTATTCTGTAGGTTCCAGGGCCAAAAATGGGCTCAAGTCTGAGAACTAGGCAAGGCTTTGTGACTTCTTACTGGGGCGACTCACCTCACCTAGTCATCCATCCTCGAATTATTTTGATTATAAAGTTTCAGTAAGTCCCTGTTGGCTTCTCATTTATCTTGTCCTGGTTTTTTTTTTTTTTTTTTTTTTTTTTTTTTTTAACCATCTCCATGAGTCTCTGCTGGCCCAGGCCTTTTGGTTGCTCTCTCTCCTTGCTTTTCCTTATGATAATTGAAACCCATTTGTCTTTCGGCCGTTAAGCATTATAATCTGGCCTCTATTGTTGTGAGATCTTATCATTTCATTGCTACCAGTGAGCTCAGTTCTAAATCAGCATCTTCTCTTGTGGGCGCTGTCCCATAGAACAGAGCCACCACCGACCTACTTCTAAGGCTGGTACCCCTCTCTGAAGAATATTCCTTATTGCTTTGGGAAACGTTGGTTCTTTTGGGCTATCCCATGAACATTATTCCCAGGTGAGATTTTTCAGTCATTCTAAAGTGTTCCCTTCTCTGGCCTTTTGTCCCTTCCTTAATGTCTGCAATAGCAGTGTGGTACTTCTTCCTAACTTAGTGGGGGGGGGGGCATCACTTTCCCAATGCATCTGGGAGCCATCTTAACAATGCATTCATGCCATCTCCTGAAGTCCTTGCCAGGGTGGTTAAAACTTGTTTGTTGTTTTTTGTTTGTTTGTTTGTGGGGTTGGGGGAGGAAATCCATATCAAGAAATCTCTATTTTATCCAACGTTATTACATTCTGCCCCCTTAGTCTAGCACTATCACAATCCAATCCCATGAGCATCTCCAGCTCCTGCTAGGACTTGCTGGCCAGGCTTCCAGCTTCCTTTGGGTATAGTTCTTTTCCTCCCTTAGCAGTCCCAGCACCTCTCTGGCAGGTTTGCGTTGTTCCTCATCCCTAGATATTAGTCCAGCAGCCAGGTCAGCAGGAGGGGACAGATCCTAAGGGTGGAGCATGTTGTCTTGCAGGGGAGAAGCCTGGGCAATGCCTTTAAGCAAGGGGCAAGCATTAGTTCACTGGGAGTTATGGATGACTTCTGCAGACTCAGAGGCTTCAGGGGAATCTGAGAGGCTACTGTTTGTGGGTACCAGGATTCCAAATGTCCCCATCCCATGAATCAAGGCCCAATTCTTTCCAACTAAGGTGTTGGCCTTGGCATAGCCACCTTGACTTGGTTGGGAATTAACTTTCTGTGGCCAAGTCCTCTGTTTTCTCTGCTTTCTGCTGGAGGCAAGGAGAGCTTCTGTCGATGCTACCATCCTCTGGTGTCCTCTGATTTTCCAACTTAGCTTTTAATTGCTGACTCATCACACTCAGCTTTTCTGTTTCCTAGGGGGTCAATCAAGCTTAGCAATGGCCAACCCAGTCCACTGCCCTATGGTTGCTCTTCCTCCTGTATTTTTAAACATCTTAATACATTGCACCAGCTAGTGCATTACCTTTCACAGGTACAGCACCCCCTAGTCCACATTTAACAATTGCACTGCTCCACTGTGTTTCATCTGGCATGAGTGAGGGGTCCTCGTGGTTAGACGGGTGGCAGGGGATCAAGTTCCTAAATCGCATCTTGGCATCTGCTTTATCAGCCCATTCCTGGCACCAGTTGTCTCAGGCAGAGGTCCCTGGGAAGGCAACTCCAAGATAGAGTGTAGTGTGCAGGATAACTGCTATGGAGAGCTCCTGGGATTAGTGCGTTGTGGCAGAGAGGGGAAGGGAGGAGAATTGGGGAGGAGGAAATGCCAGGCTGCAATGCAGAGCCAACACCACAGGTAGCTCTGGAGCTTGAATCATCTGAGTTGTCCAGAGTTAGACTGAGCAAGTTGGGCCTTTATGCCTCATATTAATCGTCCTTGGGTGTGAGTTGCCTTGAAAGAAGGCATAGCCTTTGGTGAGGCATCTTTCTTCAGTAGAAGCCATTCTTAAAGAAGGCTGACAGCTGAGGTTCATCTCAGCCCAACCAGCAACTGGAGAAATCCATTCCAAAGGGAGATCTGAGCAGCACATCAGAGCGTCCACCTTCCATGATTATGAGATGTTACCACATTTCATTTTTTTAAAAAACTCCTAACATAGAGCCTTACTTAACCTATAATTTGAACTGTGACAAGCTCCATCAGCGGTGAACATAGAGAGAAAAGAAGCATGTTGAGCAAAAAATGTCAGCTGGTGGACTAGCATAGGACATGGGAAACTTGTATACCAAACCAAAGGAGGGGAGGCTTGGTGAGGAGGTGGGACTGACAGCATGTGTGAGGGTGGAGGGGGGCGGATCTAGCCCAGCAAACCACTAAAAAGAAATCTGTTTTTTTTTTTTTTGTTTTTTTTTTTTTAACAGCAGCCCCAGGAAACTTAGTGAGACCTCATAAAATAATGAAAACCAGGGAAACAACACTCTATGCTAAGTGTCTCTGTCACTGTTTTACAGACTGGAGTGAGATTTTATGAGCTATTTGGCTTTCCCTTTGGATGCCTCTTTAGGAGAAGTTCCTGGTCCTTCAGCCAGTTATTTTAACTTTTGGCCAGAAAGTGAGAAGATTCCAAAATCGGATAATAACCATTTGGGCTTTCTGGCAATGTTCTCCAGACGTTGACCACTGCAGGCATTTAGCTAACCCATAGGGAAAAGACGAATTTGCCAACATGGGATGTCTACACCTGGGTCCCTTGGAAAGAAGGATAAAGTCTGGTGGCTGTGGGAATTTATGACACTGAGAAGGCCCCCTCAATTTCTTCAGTGAGTTCCAGCACCAAAGGGCTTTGTTTAGTAACAAGTCATCAGATAATATTCATAAGGCTCCTGGGTGCTGAGCCAGCCTCAGAATGGGAAATGGAGTTTATTCATTTTTTTTACATTTTTTGATATTTTAAAAATTGAAATAAAGTTGATTTACAAAGAAATAGAGTTTTAAGTTCTAAGAACTTAAAATATCCTCTCCTTTCAAGATGACATAGTCAACAAAATTGAAGGAAAATAGAAGCCAACTTCCATTGCCTATCTACACAGAGGGGGAAAATAGCCTCTTTATGAGTAATTATTTGGTTTACTCTAGGGCTGACAGTGATCCAAGGAACATAAGGCATTAGTTTGAAAAATTAGGGACTCATCCTGATCTTCAATGTACTTCTCAAGTTATTTAAGAGATTCCAAAACACATGAGTCATCAGTGCTCTTAGAGGATGGCTTTGCAATGGAAAAGCATCAAGCTGGAGGGTGTACCAGCTCTCCAAGATGCAGACGGGTCCTCGACCCAGTTTGTGACCCTCTCATTAAGTCAATTCCATACTCAGGTAGAATTTCCTGCTTCAGGTGGTAAATAAAGGAATCCATTGAACTTTCACCCCTCGTTCATTGGGCTATCACGTAATCTCCTAAATTGAAGAGGCATTAATGGTATAAAAACTGACCTCAATCCTCTTCTCATTCAGAGACGCTCTGCATTTATTCCTAAGTCCAGAAATACAATGTTTTGGTGACCTTGGGCAAACAGAATTTGGCAGTAGCAAGAATGGCTGGGAAATTTTCAATATCGTCCGGAGGACGCCCGCGTAACCTGATGAAAGCACCTATGAGCAGACTCCGTTCCCCCTCACTCAACTTTTCTAAGCCATTTTCCCTGCATGGCCCCTTAAGTTGGACCGACACCTTCACAACAGATGTCTTAAGACTTTCTCAGTGTGTGAGAATTAAGTACTTTTGATACTAGGTGCCATGCTAATATAAGATCTCGTTTTTATCACCATTACAATCACTGAACTCGGTTCTGGGTTTTGAGTTGCAAGACATCAGTGTATATATATTTATATATATACTGTTTCTCTGCCCACCGCTTTGCATGCTGGGAAGCAGAGACATGGGGGCAGGTCCTTCTGTTTTCTGTGAATTAAAGACAAAAAGATACAAGAAGTTGGGGGTGGTGTGTGTGTGTGTGTGTGTATGTATATGTGTGTGTGTGTATATGTGTGTGTATGTATATATGTATGTGTATGTATATGTGTGTATGTATATATGTGTGTGTATATATATGTGTGTGTATGTGTGTGTGTATATATGTGTGTGTGTATATATGTGTGTGTATGTATATGTGTGTATGTATATGTGTGTGTATATATGTGTGTGTGTATATGTGTGTGTGTATATGTGTGTGTGTATATATATGTGTGTGTGTGTGTGTGTATATGAGAGAGATTGAAATGAATGAGGGCGGGACGGGTGGTAGTAGGGGAGGAGAGATAGAGATGCTTTTTATAAAAAATGTCAACAAAATCTTTCACAAGCCTCAGTGTGATTTTACAACACTCTTTGACGGCTTTATACTCATAAAGCATGACATCTACTGTGTGCTAGTTTCTGTATGTTGCACTGCTCTGCTCACTGCAAGATCCCATGTTGCTTGCTCAGGACTGCAATCTACAAGGAGATTGATATTTGTATAACTTTCCCTGTATAAGATCATTCACAAACTAATTTTGAAAGACTATCAAATAAAGGCTTTTGAGTTGTGTTTGAAGTGGAATTAATTGTGTATGTGATTTCAGTTCAAACCTTTGCGGGGGGTGGGTGGAAAAGGTCCAGGTTTGTTAAATTTAAAACACAAAGAAATCACTTGCGATAGGATAATAAAGTTGGAGAGGACCTTAGATATTATTTAATATTTTTTTGAGAGGTAGAGCAACTGAGAGCTGTTAAGATTAGTTAACTGTTTAGTAGCAAAACAGGCAGGGGCTCTGCCTGCTCTGCTCACTGCTGCATCCCTCACCCTGGAGCATT
Organism: Camelus ferus; assembly: GCF_009834535.1. Classification (NCBI taxonomy): domain Eukaryota; kingdom Metazoa; phylum Chordata; class Mammalia; order Artiodactyla; family Camelidae; genus Camelus; species Camelus ferus. The sequence goes on from NC_045711.1 coordinate 27,405,323, forward strand.
GGTTCTCAGCTAGGGGGCATTCTGTCCCCCATAAATGCCCCAGGGCACATTTAACAAGGTTTGGAGATATTTTTGATTGTTACAGTTGGGAATGGGGGTTCAAGGTGCTGCTGGCATCTAGAGGCCAGGGATAATGCTAAACATGCTGCAGTGCCAGGACTGCCCCTGCAGCAAAAAGTTATTTGGCCAACAGATCTAGAGTTTGGAGGCTGAGAAACCCTGCCCTATAGGGGAAAAAAATTGCGGTGGACACATAGCTTGACTCCCAGGATCTAAGGAGCTGGTATTAGCTGGCATATGCACTCTCAAGAGAAATGGTATCATCCCAAGGCAGAAGGTGAAGGGGTGGGGTTGGTTCTTTCTGGGCAAGGGCAAAAAAAAAACCAACAAAAAAACCCCAACAACTCCCTCTTTTTTTTTGAACATATAAAGCACATACATTTATATGCATACAATATATAAATGGATATACAATGTTATCTGTGATATACATACATTCAATAAATACAATCTATAAATACATACAAGATATACTGACAATATATACATGGATATACAGTGCATCTGTGACACTAAAATTTCATGGAGATGGGGGCAATTAGAGGAAACAGTCAAAAAAGTTCTTGGGAGGGGGTGATAGTGGGAAAAAAAAAGGGTGGAAACAATGGTGTTGCATGATTGCACTTTCACTTCTCCCATGCTCTGCATGGCACCTGGCATGTCGAGCAGGTGCTCTGCGTGTTGTTACCATTCCCGGCTGTGCTGTAACCAAGATGCTACTCTCTTGAGTGTTTCTCTGCCCACCGCTTTGCATGCTGGGAAGCAGAGACATGGGAGCAGGTCCTTCTGTTTTCTGTGAGTTAAAGACAAAAAGATACAAGAAGTTGGGGGAGGTGTGAGAAACAGCTTGAAGGGACAGTGTGTTGGCCACGTCCAAAATTTGGGAACTCTGGGAAAGGGGGAGGCTGCTCCGTTATCTGGCTGGCTTGAGTGTTCATTCCTGAGTCCCCGGTAGTGGCCAACAGTTGGATGGTCAGTAAGCACATCAGTCTCATGAGATGAATCCTGAGAATGTTTTTGATTGTTTTATTTTTCTCAACCCAGCAATGAGATTTTTACAGTTTATGAAAATGCAGTCTGGACTCTGTTCATCAGTCTTAGTTATCTTTTCTTGGGTCTTGATGTGACTTCATGGATAGTAGTGAACGCCTCCTGCAAAGCACGACTTGGACGTTTTCATTTTCAATTTCATTTTAATAAGTATGTTTTGATTCCTTTGGGATTTGTGGATGACCTCAACCCATCTTTTCTTTGAAATGGTTAGCATCATTTTGTGGCTTCTAGAACAAAGTCCGGGGCTTCAAGTAAGCAAATCCAGGCTTCCTCAGATGAGTGAGTAGTCTTTTGAATCTAAGTGCATATCTGAGTGTCATCCTTGGCCATCACTGGGTATATGTTTCACCCCAGAGAAGTTTCTGGAAATGTACATAGAGAAAGTGTATCTAGGAATGTAAGGATGGAGAGGGAATGTTGAAAGGGTGTTCTGGTATTGCTTTCCTGGAACTCCCTCTCTCAACATGGAGCCCGTGATGACTTTATACGTAACAGGGCCTATTAAGCCACAAAACCTCTAGCAACAGGGCAGTAAAAAATAATGAAACGCAATATTCAGAATACATGGAAAAGCGATGATTTACTTTAATCCTGGGGACCAGCAATAAAACACCTGCCTTGGAACAGGGGATGGCATAATGTTGGCATAACATTGGGGGTTTAATAATTTTTGACCACATTTTATAGACCCTTTCCTGCAATTAATGCTAAATAAAGTCAACATCTTCTCCACCTGCTGCTGTGTTTGGGGCTTTCATCGAGTGTGTCCACCCTCCCTCGTTAGCCAGGCTATCACGGGTCTCGTTCAACTTGTTCTTCTGTCTTGTGTTTCCTCTTGATAAAGCTCCAGGACTGTCACGTGCACTGTTTGTGGTGTGTCTAGCTTTCCATTCTTTTTTTTTTTCAAAAAGAGTTAAGCTAATTGAACTCAGTGCTGCCCATCCCCTGGTTGTGATTGTAAGACTGCCTCTGCAGAGCTGATGCCTCGGTCCATGGTCTCCCTTAATGACTTGGTACGATTTTTCTTTCATTTTTATTTTCAATTAAAATAAGTTCATGTGAATGGCTATTCCTACATACACACACATTGCTGTTTTTCAGTTCTGTCTCTTGTCTTTCTTAGGTAGAGTTTGGAAACATGTAGAATTTTTCTAGGAAATAAGATTCTCTATGTTCATGTATAGTTAACCCCCCTTTTTTTGTCCCATTGATGTCTTGTTTCAAGGTTCAAGGACAACCACTTGGGGGCTCTGGTCCGAGATCTCATGATGAAATAAACACCGGACAGGTCATAAAACAAAACGGAAGCTTTCAGTTTTGGAAAGGAAAGATGACCTGCATTGTAGTCTTTGTCTCTTCTTAGCCTTGTTGAGAAGCTTAGAAGGAAAGCAGTGCAAGAGTAACAGAAATCTTCATTTTTCAAGATCAGGGTTAACTCACAGAGACATGACCGTATTCCTGAGTTTAGGGGTGTGTGTGTGTCTGTGTGTGTGTCTGTGTGTGTGTGTGTGTGTGTGTGTGTGTGTGTGTGTTGGTGGGAAGGGAGTTGAAAGTGTTAGCTATAAAAACCATTAGCAATTCCTGGATGATTCAAATCAGTCTCAGCATTTTTCAAAAAACTCTCACCTAGATGCTTGCACTGTTTCAGGCCGCATCGAGGCGATTAATTCACACAGGGGGCTGTTTATTTAATTGTAAGTCACAGTATATAAAGCCAATCTGTCTAATCTCCTGTTTTTGAGTTTTTAAATCCCAAATGGTGAATGGTAAGCAAGGCTACTAGTTTTATAGCTTCATGAATTAGTTCAGCTGAAAAATATTCTGCCCTATTTCCATTTGGGAGCCAGTGGGGCGGGGGTGGGGAGCGTGGAGAGGAGGAGGGAGGGGAGGGGGAGGGGGAGGTCAGGATTTGTTAGCCAGCACTAATCGGTTCTTGGCCTCTAGCAACTCTCTGTGGCAGAATAAAGGGAAGAGATAATTATTCCGCTTAATCGCTGCATCAGTGACTGCTTTTAGAACCCTCTCCTTAAAGGCTGACCAGATTTCCCAGAGAATATTCTCAACCCTTGAAGTAAATGAATGTTCTGAAAGTATCTGCTCACAGGGTTTTGTTCGTCTGGGACGCTCAGAGACAAGGAAGCCCCAGTGGCTTCAGATGAGTGACCCTTCTCCTATCTGTCACCAGGCTGTTAATGAGGGTGGGTTTTTGCATCTTTACAAGGGGGGGGGGGTCTCCTGGCAGGAGTGACCAAGGAGTAGGATCCAAAGGCGACTTTCATGGTTCCTTTTTCTCTGTCTTGGTCCTGGCCCCCCACCCTCCCCCGCTATGTCCTTCTTATCTGAAGTTGTGAATTTGTGACCTTAGGAATGGATAAGTGAGAAGACAGACAGAGGAGAGAAAAAGAGAACACAGAGTCCATGGCGGTTACCAGCTTCCGGAAAGGAATCTGGGGGTCTTTGTGGGCACGTGAAAATACATGCAAAGGAAACGTGTGGCTCCAGCTGATTTTTCTCACTTTGATATGCTGGTACAGAAAGGTCAGTGTCTTCAGATTGTGTGGAAATCGAGCCCAAGTTTCATGCAGCTGTTGCTCAGGAGCTCGGTTTTGTCAGCAGATCCTGAAGAGGACACTTGTCTACCCCCAACTTCTGTTTCCCGGAGACGCTTGCCCCATCCTTTGAGGTTCACCTCTTCATTGAAGCCATTCTCACTCCCCCTCCTCAGCATGTGACTCCCTCTCCTGTCTCTTGAGGTGAGTTTATGGACTTGTCCCTAAGTTGAACCTGCCTTACTCATTTTCGTAAGAATATTAACGTTTCCAATTGTAAATAAATATTTTCACGTTAGTTTCCAGAGAAAGAGGAGCACTTAAGAAAGTCTAAGGAATGAAAAACAGGACAAAAACCTATAAACGCTCCTCTCCCTTTGTTTCATAGCCCAGGGGAAGGATGAGAAGGGCTGTCTTGATCTAGTGACTTGGGGGACTGTTTGGAATCGAATGCTCACTCCAACCAGGACTTCCTAGCTGGTTGCCCCTGTGAAATCTAATTGACCACTCCGAGTCTGTGTCTCCAACGGTACTTTGGGGATAATAATGGAAGTACTTCATAGTTTATCACGAGGTGGCATGAGTTAACCTATATGTAAAATTCTTAGGGCATGGCCCGCTACATCACACAGCAAGCCTTATATAAGCCTTCACTCTTATTATGATGATCCCGGTATCACTGTCATGTCTGTCCCCTCTCGTCTAACCCTCCCTCTTCGCGTTGGCCACCAGAATGCTTAGTTCGAGATGCACTATATAGCATTTTACTGAATGAATTTGGCTTATCCCTACCTTAATCTTGCACCTATATTTGCCGTTTTGTTTGCATTGTTTCTCTAACATATTTGAACGCGTTTTCTTCTTTTTTTTTGGTATCAGATGCAATTTTCTAAATTGACATAAATCCTTTTTGAAACAAAAAGGGGTGTCAGTTCATAAGTAATCAAGCTTTATATTTTCAGAGATCTTTTTATGGGCATGGTTTTTCTCTCCCATCACGTGACAGCAATGCTAAGGCAGAAATCATATCTTAACTTTCTTACGTTCCCCGTGGCTCTTTGAAATTCTTTTTTTTGGTACATGATAAGATTGAGGAATTTGTTTGCTGGCTGTTTCTGAGCTCCTTCCATTTTTATGAATTTCTATTGTTGATATGTTGTATAATATTATGTAGTATCAATTGCCTAGAGTTTAGCGTGTGGGTCAGGGGGAGAGTCACCTTTTGCATTTTGGTTCATCTCATTTCGTTAGAACGTAAGACGTGACGCATCATCATATCCTCCAGGCTTAGCCCAGTGTTCTTATAGGACTCAGGTTTTCTCATAATGTCCGTGGTAAGATATCCCACAAGCCATACCTACAGAGCACGAGTCCTATAACCAGATGGAAGAGAACTTCTCGTTCATTTCATTCAGCCTCTTCTTTTACTAAGGAGAAAACTGAGTCCTAGAGAGTCTGGCATTGTTTGGTGTTGATAATAAGCTCGGAGTTAGAACTGGGTTCTCTTTACTTCGAGTCCTTTCTTCTTGCCAGGAGTCCATTAATTTGAAAATGTTCCTTTACTTTGGTTTAGGTCCTGTGGTAGCATTTCCAACATGTTCCTTGAGATTACTTAAGTAAACTCATTAGTGAGATTAAAATAACTTTTCTATGTGTGTGTGTGTAACTGGGGCGTGTGATATTTCTTACTTTCAGAAGGTATTTCTTTCCAGTTTCTTACATTAACACTAAAGCTGCAAAAAGTTGAGTATACAGAATATGTGTCACAGATTCATCTCTGAGAGTAAGAAATTAGACACGCTCTAAACGTCCATCAAGAAGGATGGACTAAACTACATTATGGTACACCCACAATTACAGTAGAATAACTTTCCTGTCATTATAAAGAAAAACACAAACTTATATTCATTGATGTTAAGTCAATAGCTAATGTTTACTGAGCATTGACAAAGTTAAGATACTAAGAGCCTTAGAGAGAGCATCTCCTTTAAGCCTCAGAACCACATGACGGATTGGTTGTATTTCAACCGGGGCTTAAAAAGGTTGGGTAGTTTTCTCAACCCACTCAATCGTTCAAGAACCCATTCACTTCACACTTTTGTTGTCCCAGCTTACATGGAAATATCTATGACATATTGTTGTGAAAAGTGAAACAAGGTTGGGTAGCATAAGGATTTGTGTGTGTGTGTGCACTTCATTTTGTGGTGTGCATATCTGTGTATACATGCTTAAAAAGTTTTGGACGTATGTACACAAAAACCATTAACCAATTATCTGGGCAGCAGGTTTACGGATAATCTTTGCTTTCTTTGCATTTTCTACATCACTGGAATTGTTCCATGGTTCTTATAGAAACATGCATACCTACGAGTGTTTAACTTTGAAAGTTAAACATTTAAAGTTAAATAAAATAGTAACATTTAGAGCCGCAGTGAAGCCGCCATTTTGTAGAAAGGGAAAAACCCCATCAAATGAATTAGTAAGACTTTGTCCTAAAGAAAAGCACCCTAAAAACTTGACTTTCTGAATCCAACTTGGATTTTCTTTTCTATTTTGCAAAGTAGCCGGTGGGGGTAAAGACAGGCTTTGGTCACCTCCCAGATACCATCCAGCCCTTTGCATCTGAGATGAAGAGAGACAAGGTAGGGGGTCGGGGAGCAGGGAGCCCCCCATCTGATCACCCAGCTCCCAGGGTTCTCCTTATGACCCTGGTTCAACCTGCCTTGATTTTCCACAGGGAAGCTGATGTGGAAATTACTCTTTTTGGAAAGAGATTTTCAAAGTAGACTTCACTCAAACTCGGCAAATAATTAACTTTTCATCCTCTCATAAAATTGAGACTGTGGCTGGTTCAAAGCCCAGGACCCCGGGCCTTTGGGCCTTAATTGAATTAACTCGGTTTTCCATCCTTGTGAAGGATCATTCCAAACCATAACATTTAGCAAGGGCTGCCCTTCCTGGCGAGAACATAAGCGTCCATTGAGAGGAGGAGCGCCGACTCAGGACTGGGGCACGCAAACTGGGCCTGAGTGGAAAATGGGACACTCTCCGAAGGGGACAAAACACTTTCTGTTTCCTGCACTTTAAAGTTCAGTTTGAATGCATCTCCACACAACGCTGTGTCCGCCAAAGCAAAGAGAGCGGCCAGTCCCCTCGGCTTGCCGGCCGAAGCACACTCCTGGCTCGGGGTTAGTACAGGCCCGTCCATCCATCACCTTCCTCACCTGCCATGAGTGCTGTTTCCTCTCCTCTCCACACCCCCGCCTGCCCACTACCTCCTTTCAGACCTCCTTTGCTCCTGTTCTCCTTAGCTCTTGCTCCTTGATTTTGGCTTCGTTTGTGTCCCCCCCTGCATAGGCTAATTTGGGCCCCCTTGCTGAAATGAATGTATTCGCCGCCAACGTCAGAGAAAAAAAGTTGTTATGCAAATGGGAAGCCCTAAAGGTCAGGGGTGAGGGTCAGTCTCCAAAACTGAATGAGTCAGAATTAGAGAGTCTTCTGTTATTTGATTGTACGTCCAACAACCGTACAGAGAAGCCACAGTCATAGCAGCAGCAGCAACAGCACCTAAAACAGAGGGCGTCCAATTAAACGGCAAGTCCCCTGAGGGCAGAGAGCAGCCTCCTCTCCACTAAGGTCTCCAGTCGCCTTTGCACAATGCTGTGCATGACTCAGATACTCAATAAATACTTGGCTGATAACACCCTGTCTGCAAAACAAGAAGAGGACCCCTCCCATGCCCGACAGCTGGCACAACTTAGGTTTGGAAGTGTGGCTTTAAGGCAATTCAGAGTCTCGAAAGCTCAATTATAAAGCAGTTGGAAGTGTTTTTCTTTTCTTTGAAAATCTTTCTGGTCTTGCATCGAGAGGCTTTTGCATTTGAGGTAATCTCTTAAAGACCACTAAAATCTACCCAACCACAGAACATTCAGGCACGCCGAACCTTGGAATTAGTGATCTGCCGGAGGAAATGTAGAATTAAACTCTCATATTGAAGCTGACACTCAGGCTTCATCTCTGGGACCACGCTGGGGAAGGTCTCTCTGCTTCTCTGCATGGGATGAGAAATGTAACTTGTGATTCAAGGTCAAGGGAGGAAAACCCCTGGGTTTATTTTATTTGGACTGTGTTTCCGAAATTTTCATTTGCGCGGGCTTATGCGGTCTGTCTCTGCGAACCCCATTTCTAAAGTCTCTGTTTGGATATACGAAGGCTTTGGAAGTGATTCTCCAGTTTGTACAAATAATGATCAGAGTGCTGTGCTTACAGATTTATGATAGAGTAATGTAGTCCATCTCTGGGTAAAGTCCCTTTCTGGAGCAGGATGGGAAACGTCTGGAAACTCAGCCAGGCTTAGAGGGAAGCGGGTCCCTTATCCTCGCTCTTGTCCCACAACCTTCTCTCCAGCTACTGCCCGTCTTCGCTTCCGTGTAGGTCCCTCACCGTTACTCCCAGCGAAACGGCTTGACTTCCAGCTCTGGTTCTTAAAAACTGCATTTTGCCCGACCACATTTTCCCTCCCAGATTGTCTTCAACCATGTGGTCTACCAGTGTTAAGGAAAACTGCAGGAGAATAATAGTAAGAGCACGTGGCAGGTGGCAACCTGACGTGGTATAGAGAGGAAAAAGCCCTTTACAGGAGTTGGTAGCCCTGCATGTGCTCCAGAGCAGCCGAGTGTGGGTGGCGGACATGCCGAGTCAGGAGCTGTTCATGGTTTTTATTAAGGAAAAAAAAATGGAGTTGAGAAGAGCTAGGTCTTCAGGATTCCATTCTTTCTGCTTCTACTTCAGACAAGACAGTGGGGAAAATACATCCACTTGTTACTGGCCGTATCTTTCCCAAAGAGGAAAGCCAGTTCTCTCCTGCTTACCATAAACCTGACGGCCGACTGTGTGTAAATAAGAGGGTGGGAGACTTTGATGTAGGCAGCAGGGGAGGAAAGGATGCAGGGAGCATCCTGGGTGCTAGAAAAGGGGACTGAAAGCACACAGTGATGATGAGGATGTTGGCGCTGCTGCTGCTAACAATGACATCTGACCCACACTGAGTCCTTTGTATGTACCAAGCTCTTTCTAGTGCTTTATCTCATTAAACCCAGACAACAACCTTATCCAGTAAGCTCTATTCTTAACCTGGCTTGACAGATAAAAGAGAACATTTACTTAGTCCAAATTACAGAGTCTGCATTCACACTTAAGTCTGGCTGACTCTAGAACTTACTTTCTTATCCAGGGTAAAATTTAGGGAGCCCACTGCCACATTACTTTTTCTCACTTTTTGCTTCAAGTTCCTCTCATTCTTTTTTTTTTTTTTTTTTTTCAGACTTTCCCTTCTGAGCCTCATTCTTTTCTTCAGGAATAAATATGGTTAGAGCTAAATTAGGAAGAGTTGGGAGTATGTGATGGCTCTGGCAGTCCTTCCCACGAACAAGGGTAGAAAGCAGTTGTCTGCAACCAGCCTTGCCCAAAGCAGAGGTGGGCAGGGCGATGTGCATCCCTTCCTGAGCTTCATAATGCTTAGAAAACCACTTTAGAATTTTAATCCTCTCCACCTCAGGTGCTGCCATCGAAAACCTTTCTTCCCATCTCTGTTAGCTATGAGCCTATCTGAGATTAGCATCATTAAAGCTGAGGGATACACTTTATTTTTTCTGGTAAGAAAATGGACTGCACTGGGACTAACACCCAGTTTTCCCTAACTTTCTACCAGTGTGCTGCTGCATTAAGACTGGCTGAATTTATAGTCACAGAGTTCAAATCTTATCTTCTGCGAGTCTCAGTTTATGTGTGGGTCCACACACTAGGGTAATAATAACTACTTCCAAGGGTTCTTAGAAGGACTGAATGAGATTTCTGAATTTAAAGCATCTCTATAAAAGTTCCTGGCATATCATTAGCCCTCAATGAAGGTTATGTGCTATTTCCAACTATTATAGTTGGAAATTATTAATACTATTTCCAGCCAAGGTTCAGGGTACCATGTTGGGGCCATGGGATGGCATGAAGGTTCTCTAACTCATCTGACCAACCTGGAGCATCAGTCTGTCCAGAAATCGGAATGATCAATCAGCTCCCACTACAACTGCACGATTTCCCATCCGAGAGGCAAGTCTGAGTAAGCAACCCCGGCCTTTATGTAACAGATGCATTTTCTAGACCAACGGTAAATGACCAAATCCCTTCCCCAAGCACTGATTCCAAGTCAGTAAAATAACTGCAGTTCTGCCCTTGAACCCCTTGTTAATCCTCAGCATGTACCCACTTTTAACTTTTCCCGGGACTTTTATTTTCCGAGATTGATTATTTTCAGCAGATGGATGGGGTGTCTGTGGCAAAGCATTGCTCATTGTACCCACAGGTCATATTTCATTAGATAAATATACAACGTGGTGTAACCCAGGCTTCTCTGCTGGGCACCCAGGCTTGGAAGAAGCTTTGAGGATGGAAGTCAATCAAGTCCGAGGGAGGGAGAGTAACAGACACTGGATTTAGTGTTGTGAATGAGCGCATAGCTGGGAGACGTCGTCCTTGTTTATTTATTCAGATGTTAGGCGTGTGGAGAGTCAGGCTGCCCACTCAGTTACACGTCTCCTCGAAGAGATCACGAATCTATATGGAAATAAGCTTTGGAGAGAAACAAAGCATGGTGTTTACTTTTTAAATAGTCAAGGGACAGATTGTGGGAAAAGGGTGAACTGGAGCTGCAAATATTTTGGTATCTTGGAAATTCTCTTCCAATGGACACACATTTTTTTTTCCCCAAACGTTGTTCTGCAGTCTTTTTTCAGGTAGTAGGGGGTTTCTCATAAAAGAAAACTATATGATAGAAATATCACTTCTGAAGTTTCGTGACTTGGCTCATGTAGGGTCCCAAGAAGTATGCCAGGATAACGTTTTGCCAGATTCAGTTGCCCCATCTTCTATGTTATCACTGTGGAGAGGGAACGAATGAGAGTGTGGACAGGCAGTGGGTAGGCTGACGTATATGTGTGCTTCCAGGCTGCAGGTAGCAGAAGGTAGAGGGTAAATCTGCAGGTGTGTCAATAAATGAAATAAATGCACAGGTTCATTGGCAACAAGTAAATGTTACCAAACCTTAAAGTTCCTGAAATATGAAGATCTTAAAACAAATTCACGAATAAAACCCAGATAACAGAAATAAGATATTCCCCAACTTGTGGTGGTTTGACTGAATGATTTTTCAACATTACAGTGATGTGAGAGCAATACGGATTTCGTAGAAACTATACTTAGATTTTGGATTTTGGTCTTTCCCTGGTCGAGCTATAAGCAGGACTATCCTCTCTCGTGAGGCTGGGCGGTGGCAGTGAGTTCCGGCTCCCAGTGGGCCACGTGATCCTCTCTGCACCCAGACGACCATTCTGTTTTCCAGCTTCAGTACAGTATCCAATCAATTACATGAGCTAGTCAACACTGTGTTATAAAATAAACTTTGTGTTAGATGATCTTGCCCAACCGTAGGCTCATGTAAGTGTTCTGAGCACATTCAAGACAGGCGAAGCTATGATGCTCAGGAGGTTAGATATATTAAATGCATTTTCATCTTAACGATACTTTCAACTTATGATGGATTTATTGGGACGTAACCCCGTCATGAGTCAAGAAAGGTCTGTATAGGCAAATGCAATGAACAGACCATTCACAAAAGAGAAAAACCCAAGTGGCCAATACACGTATGAAAAATGTTCAATCTTAATAGCAATTAAAGAAAGGAAAATTAACATGGCATTCTGTTTTCACCTATCATCAGAGAATTTAATGATCTTTAAATTTCCACTTTTAGCACTGGCTGATTGTAATGAGATGACCAGTTGTCTGTTCTTGCTTCAACACCACCATGTGCAAAGTTATGATGGCTTAATGATACATTTTATTGTCTAGCAGTTCTCTAAACAAATTGCTTACATTTGTTTTCCAGAGATTTATTCATTATTTTTTGCACTTTTTCTTCCCCCAAAGTTTAGAATCATTTTTCCAAGTTTCAAAATATGCCTTTGGTGTTTTGCTTGGACAAACATTAATCATCTTTACTAATTCTAGATTAATTTAGAAAGAAATGATATGCTGACAATATTGCCTTCCATCAAAGTGTTCAGTGTTGCTTAGTCGAGCATTGCTTGATTCTCCATCCCCTCACTTGTCTAGAACAAGGAACACCTTAGAGGCGAGGACACCGTAGACAAGTTTCTGTGGAGTGACTGACACATCGTAGTAAACAAATAACTACTGACTAAATTAACTCAAATAAATCCAGGTGACAACAGTGATTACCAAAAAAAGAGTTTATCTCAACTGTGTCACAATTAAGCTACTGCTTGTCCACTGGGGATCCAGACAGCCTGCGATCCTTCTGTTCCTGGCCCACGTCAAGCTGTCTTCTTCCTCTGGGTCCGGGCACTAGACGTCCCTTTGGTGGGATCACTTCCCTGGACTCCTTCCCTGCCCGGCAGCAAACCTGATCTGTTTGCTATTTGACTGTCAGATGGGGTTACTTCTTTCAGGGAGCCTTTACAGATACTCCCCCATAACGTCAGTATTTCCCTAATGATTTAACAAACAAGCCTTCCCTTGCCTTCAACACACACGCTTTTTTTCTGAAAGACAACCAAGCATAATGGCTTTGAAGCCAAGCTGCCTGGGTGCACACAGCCTGTCACGTGCTACCATGTGACTTTAGAGGAAAGATCTCAGACTTCTCACGTGAAGGAATTTAACACGGGTAAATGAAAGTACCTTCTACATAGGGTCATTATGAGGATCGAGCATATTAATATATGTAAAACATTTAGAACTGAATCTGGCACATAGGACCACAGAAGTGCTTGCTACCATTATTACTTACTTTATTCTCACATAAGTGATCCTTGTGTGAACTATTCCCATTATAAACTGCCAGAACATGGTCTAGCTTTTATTCGTTGCTTTATCTCCAATGCCTAGAGCAGTGCTAGGTATAAGCTCTCAATAAATATTTGTTAAACTAATGATTTGATATATTAAATCTGCCTTGGCTTTGCTCCTCATTAAGGCAATATTTTATTTCTTTAACAGATGATTTCTTTATTTGGCTACCCTGGTAAAATGTTGTGTTGTATTCTTGGTAACTTGGCAATTTTTTATGTAGAAGGTGGGTTGGAGGATTCCTGTTTTTTTCTTTCTTTCTTCCCTTCCTTCCTTCCTTCCTTCCTTCCTTCCTTCCTCCCTTCCTTCATGCTTTTCTGGATTGAAGCTTTTTAAAAATTAAAGCTGTTTAGTGGGCTGTTTAGGAGGTAGTGAGACCCCTGTGGCTAAACAGTAAGATCTATATCACTAGAGGCATTTAAATACCTGGTAAGGGGTTAAGACTGGGTGACGTTTCCAAGTCTGCAATTTGTGATTCTAGATCCTTCATTCTCAGAGCACTTAATAAGGGCAGTTAATGAAACGTGGTCTTAACTGTTTTTCCACCTATAGCTTATATTAGGTTAAATGCATTTTGCATGTGTTTAATATGACTCTTAGAATGGTAAATATAACCTTAACCGTTTTCCTGTGACATCAAGTACTGGAAATGCCTTTAAACCCACCCAGCAATTGTTTGATGCCATTCCACATATTTTACCAGCCATTTAACTTGGTCAATTTTTAATAACACAAATATATTGTATAAAGTGACACTGCAATTTAAACAAGGCACGTAATATTTTTAAAACCTCTGAGTTGGAAAAAAGAAAGTGCATTTTTTTTCCTCCTCTGCTACCCACAAATATAAAAATAAAGACTTAGAAGAATTCTGGGCAAGAGATCAGGAAGCCTGCGTTCTAACGTAGGTTCTTCTATTGATAAGGTGGAGAGAGGGATTTACATTTTTCTTCTGCATATGAAAATTCAAAGTGCAAAGTAGCCTCTGCCAATGAGTAGGCTTCCCCAGACAGCTGGAGCTGGGTCCCTCTTGCATAATGTCATGTCGTCGTTGACCTATGATGCATCGAGGGCTACTAAAGTAGTCCCCAGCCTAGTACAGAGACGCAGAGCTGGGAGGAACATTCTGACTTGGTCTGGCTATGCGACCAGTTCAGAGCCTGGGAGAAAACAGGATGTGGGCTCCTGAGAATTGTCACAAAGACTGAAGGCATTTGCTCAAGCACTGGCGCTTCTGGGTGAGGTTCTGCCTCTGTCACCCAGTGTCCCTTCACCATGACATAAACAGAGAGAACTCTGACCACCTAACGGCAGAAGTTCGTGGACAGTTATTCTACGGCTTTAGAGTAAGTGCCTAATCGTGACTTCCCGTTCAAGGAGCCTCCTTTTGCTCTCTCGTTGATTCTGTTTTCTCCAAAGAATTCTGCATCCTGTCTACCTAGAGAAAATGTTCCTTGAAAACAAGACAAAAAAATTAAGCATTTAATGAATCAATCAACCTCCAGTCTGCTGCTCACTCAGATTGTCTGTCTTGTGTGCTGCATCTATGCGATTTTTGAGTCTGCGATGGAAAATGAGATTTTTCCAACGACATATTCAGACCTTTCCTGATACCTTCACCCTCTTGCCTTATCTAAATTAGGTCCCCCCACGGATCTACCTCTTAGGATTTCCAGTATTTTCCTTTTCTAGTTCTTGACACAATTTGGGTGACCATTTGCTCATTATCTCTCTCTCCTTCTAGATGTAAAATCCATAAAGACAATGAGCGTGTCTGCTTGGTTCACCAGCTTTGTTCCCAGCACAGTGCTCGGAACAGTGGGCACCCAGGAAATAACTGGTTCAGACTTTTAATCCGGCTTTTATTTCAGTTTGGCATATAGCAGCATTGAATTAGTTGAGGGTGGTGTGGGCCTCTGACCCTGAGAAAGTTGTGATCAAAATAAAGTTTCACACTTCTCTCATTGACTTATTGCTATTAATTGCCAGTTCTTTGGGGATTTCTGTTCTGCAGTTTTTCTGCTAAGGTGAATATGGGTGCAGAAAAGTTCTACACTATTGTACCGGCAAATGCATTGAGGGGGAAAAAATGTGCAATGCCTAGCATTTACATCCTCTGGGCATGCAGTAGGTTTTGATCTGTTATTGTCATGTCAGTTCTTCAGGATTTCCTAAGAAAAAGGAAAGTATTTGGGGTTTAGTTTGACTCAGGTAGAAGAGAGAGTAAAGTGAACTCTTCCATCTCTTTGAAGTTCAGCTCATGTGCTATGATGTGGGGTGGAACCGTTCACTAGGTAAATGGCGTGCAGGGGCTGGATTTAAGCCACAGTCTGTGCTATGGTTAGTGAAGGGGTCAGGCTGGGAATTTCTTGACAGTGATTGGCGGGAATACATCGGCTCTTTCTTGTGTCATAATGTAATTACTCTTTTTTCTTTCTCTCCCCTTCCCCTAGAGGTGGTACTTTTCAAGTGCTCACCGGCCATTCCTTTCTCCTTCTCCATCTCCCTCTGCGTTATCCTTTTTTGTCTGTGTAAAACAAATAGTAGAGAATATCCAACTTTTTTTTCCCTGAGATGTTCTACAATCCAGACACTTGGCCATATCAATCTGGGTTGATTTTGATCAGGATGGAGGAAGTTCAATTTTCCAATGCAGAAAGCATTAATAGGGCGAACCTATGTGGAGTCCTTTCAATTCCTTGTTAAATAGCCAGAAACAGTCAACAGGCGGTTAGAGCTTTCTTCCTTTTTTTTTTTTTTTAAGTGACTGCAACCACCATGCTAAACTAATTATATCATTTCCTAATTTATTTGGAATGTGTATTTGTAGAGCTATACATGTATACATATCTATCTATACTTTTAGGGAAAGCGAAGTCAATAGTCACCAACTTTTTTTTTTTTTTTGAAGTCAAATAATTCCAAATGCAGCAGATCTTTTCCAAATGAATAAGAACCTGAGAAGGGTGGATTTGCGTGCTCTGAAGATCTGATTTTATAGCTTGCTTACTTCACTTACTTTACCTCCATCTCAGGGCTGGGATCATACCTGATAAGGTACTTGGGCAATTGGTTCTGGTTTCAACCTAAGTCTTAACAATCCTACTTTATTTATTTAGATTTTTGTGGGGGTGGGGGGTTAAATATTACAGTCTTTGCTACTGACAACTTCTAAAACGAGATTTATATTGTCTAGGTTTGCTGTCTTTCTGTGGTTTGCAAATTGACATGGAGACTCATCCTGAAATAGGGACGGTCTTGTCCCAGTGGCGAATGCAAAATGCCACGCATTACTGAATCGCGGGATCTTAAGGCACGTCAGAGGCATGACTGTTGTTTCCAATTGGTCTAGCCTGTTAGCATTCTTGTCAAGGTTCAAGACATTGAACTTTCTGATGGATACATCTGCTCTATAATGAGGTTCCTTGGGCATTTTGTAAATAAGGGCTTATTTTGGGGGGATAAGAACCAAGATAATCCTGCTTGTGTTAAATTTAACTTTATATAAACTTTTTAATTAAAAAAAGTCATATTGGGTCTTTATTTTCTCTCTGTTTGAAACAATTGGTGAATTAAGAAACAGTTTAATTCAAATTTCAATTCTCTGCACATATGTAAGAAGAAATACCCTACTTTCAAAGAAAGCTGGGCAGAATTCAGTAGACCCTAAGAGCTTATGTTCTCAATCATATTTCTCTCTGTCTCTCTCTTTCTCTATCTCTGTCTCTATCTCTTTCCTTTCTTTTCCTTTCTGTCCCTGCAAAAATGTAGAAGAAGGTTTGGCTGGAACAGATTGGAACTGAGTAAAGTTGAAAAAACAGGAATCTTCCACAATGAAATGTAAATTTGTCTAAGCAATGATGCCAAATATGCTTTTTTTTTTCCTTCTCAATGGTAGCAATAACAGAGCAGCATATTGGCCCAGCAATGAGGCGGGAACCTTGCCAACTCCTGGTCTTAATGAAACGGAGCCTTAAAAACAACAGCAAGCTTCTCGTGGGCTGGCAGGGGTTCAGAGCCTCAATCAGTGCAAGTTCAGTTAACCTCTCCCCACCCTTCTGTCTTTCCCATATTTGCTCCTGCTCCTACTCCTGTTCCTTCCCCTCTTTCCCATCCCATTCCCCCCTCCCTCCCCGCACTGCTCTATCAGTGTTTCCTGGGTGAAACTTTCTTGATGCTTCTCAATGAGGTGATCATTTTGACTTGAGAGGACATCAGATCCCACATATAAAGAATAGTATTTCCTGGTCATACCCACCTTGGTAAGGTTACCAAAGGGTTTCCTTACCTCAAAGCGGGTAGGCAAGGCATAGAGAGCCTGCATTCTTATTATTTGAGCTTGACACAAGCTCACCTCCACCCAGGAAATTAATCAAGAGTTTTGCTTTGAGAAAAATGAGGTATTGCACCCCGATTAGATGCAGTGGTTTAACACACCTGGCTGATGCCCAGAAGTCTACACACTGGTTGCATGTCCCACTGCAGCCATATGTAGGGTTTGCTTGTATCCACTGGGCCTGGCTAGGAGGGGACCCTCTGGCCTGGGTGGTGGTGGGGAAACACAGCAGGTATTTCTTGTGTTCCTAACAGTACTTACAATGACAAGAGTGACATGGGTTTGAGGCTTCTGGAAATTTAATTGAGGAACATAGAGCATTGCTGTCCATAAAGGGCAGTGCCTGTGGTTTTCAATGCTTCTGAACTGCAGAATCCCTCAGCTGTGTTTCCTAAGCCCCGGAACACCAGAGCCGAGTGGGCTGATGCGTGGTAGTGTGGATACGGTTGGTAGATGGTGGGAACAGAAATTAATACATTGCATTACAAATTGAACTGAAAACCTTTGATATGAAATTCAAAGACATTTAAGAAATTAAAGTATCATTCTGGCTATCCTTATCTGCCCAGTGAGAATTTTACTCCATTCGTTACAGATGGATAATCATTTAGTTTCTTCTTTTTTTAAATCAGTTCTGAAAAAAAAAAACAAACCAAAATCCGTGGTACAGTTTGAGCAACCTTCTTTGGAAGTTTCTCTCGTATTGGCCTTTTGTAGAATACTTTTTTTTTTCTTCTTTCTAACTGGAGGATCCTCTGCTTTAACACGTTATTTTTCCCCTTGAAACTGGCTTATTACAGCCAATGAATTGGCCTTCCAAAATGTTAATTCAATCTTACCCCTGTTCCTTCCAGCCATCAGTCAAAACGGATTAGATTTTCCCAGTTGATAATTTCCAGTTCCAGTTCGGAGAATCCAGTCTTATCAACTTGTCATCACCTAAAATATTAGTTTTAAATTGGATAATAGAGATACATTACATCTCTATCAAATGCAGATAACATAGCATGATGCCTCATAGTTTTATAAAAAGTCCTCTACATGCAATGACTTCAGGGAACTTTCCAAAAATATTCTCCCCCCGCCCCAAACATAGATGCTATGAGTCACTAGAGATCACTTGTCCAGCTTTTTGGGTTTATCTATTGGATGTGAATCACCAGGCTGGGAAGTCTGTACCCTGATCCTCACCCTCTCTACCAAACAAGCTCAAGTTTTTAAAAAAGAAGCCTTCTTGCACTGTGTTAATTGCTCCTACTTTTATTTATTTTTTTTAACCCTGTCCTTTCTTCTGGGGCAGGGAGTTAGGGGGAGGATTAACTTGATAAGCTCTTAAACTGGGGGCACAGCCCCCCTGGGAGTTGCCTCTTGTATGTTGCTGTCAGCATTTTGGAAAGCCATTTGCAATGATGGCCAAGAGTTATACGGAAGTGGGTGGGGAGGGAGAGGATTGTAAAGGAGACCCACACAAAGTCAGTGCAAGAATGTCTCTACTGGCTAGTAGAGACAGAGGGCCAGGGTGTGGACAGTAAGAAGTCACTTGCTTCTGGAAGCAGAAGCTATGGAGTCAGCAGAGTTGAATTCATAGACTCATTCTATTTGAGCTGCTGTGTAGCTGAAGAGTTAGGATACCAGCTTTGGAGCCAGACTGCCCCGGGGGGTCAAATTCCAGTTGTACTTAAACAGCTGTGTGGTCTTGGGCAAATGACTTAACTTCTCTGTGCTTCACTTTCCTCATCTGTGAAAGAGGGTTAAACTCCTACGTTGTAGGGTTTTGTGAACGTTGAGTGTTTATATAATTATATATTGGACCACAGTGAGCATTCAATAAATGGTAGCTACCCGTAGTTGAATGGAACGTCTTGGTTTCCTCTGCGGGAGAGAAATTCACCCCAAAACAAGTACCAGCCACCAGCTGTAGAAACGAACTGTTGTGTTAAGTAGTCTGTTCTGAATGCGCGCCTCTGAAGGGTGTTACTGACATTTATTTCCTCAACTAATTTCAGTTTGACCATTTTATGTGAGTTAATGGGGCTTATGAGAATAAATGATTTGGGTTATGTCAGTGATACATCTGTCCATTGATCCAATCAGCATTAACAGGTTATCCTGTTCCCAGCATGCTATGCCCCATGGGAAAGCAAAGATTGAAAAAAGATGGAAATCAAGGGATAAGAATGAGTGACGAATACCAAAGATAAGGTTGCCAGACAAAATTCAGAAACCTAGTTAAACTTCAATTTCAAATCGAGTAATTGTTTTTTTGTGTGTGTGTAAGTATGTCCCAAATATTGCATTTGCTTTTGGGTGACCTGATGAGTCCTTCTGCCCTTTTCCTCTCTCCTCTTTCATCTCTAAAGCCACTGCAGGCACTTGTAGGACTGGGAGGACCAGGTGGACTCACCAGCAGAGTGTCAGATAAACTCTGTTCCACAGAGGAGACAATGAATAAGTCACATTCACCTTGAAGAAATTCTCCAAATTCTGACTAAAACTCTGTGTATGATGGATGTTTTCTTCCTCTCAACAAAATCTGCTATATATTACTCCCCTCATGCTCACCTGATTTTTAACCAGTAGCACTTTTGATCAAAATGAAACATCTTCCAAATTAAAAAAAAAAAAGACCAACAAACAAAATACTTTCTAAGCTCTGCACAAGTTCCTTATGGAAATTCATGGGGGACCTACATGGAGAGGAACAGCAGGATTTGTAAAATACTTTTTAGATCCACCTCTCATATGTTTATATACATATACATATATACAT
Source organism: Camelus ferus (assembly GCF_009834535.1). Lineage (NCBI taxonomy): Eukaryota > Metazoa > Chordata > Mammalia > Artiodactyla > Camelidae > Camelus > Camelus ferus. The sequence goes on from NC_045711.1 coordinate 27,425,013, forward strand.
ACACATACATATATATATGTGTATGTGTGTGTGTGTGTATGTGTATATATATATAATACACGTGTGTGTATGTATAAAATAGTGTTAATCCCCTGGAAAAACAACGACTGCTTGCTCATCTCTTAAGTGGTGTGTGGTGATTAACTAGAACATCTCTCGCTGCCTTGAAGGTCTTGCACCTGAGTGTGCATGCTCTTTGGGGATCTAACTGAATCCTTCCAGACTGGGTGGTTTCCTGTCTGGGCTGCTTCGCAAAACAAGGGAGCTGCTGGAGCTGAAAATAGCACCTGGCCTGATGGCTCGGGCATTGACCGAACCTGGAAAAGTTCTGGATTTCGGGGGGGGAAGAGAACACCGGAACATCAGCAGAGCACTGAATGGATTGACTAACCATGTCACAAGCCTAGGGGACGGGGACTTACAATTTCTCTGTTCAGTGGCTTCTCTTGTTTTACAAAGTTTCCATGATTTAATTTCTTGTTTTATCTTGTGGTTCTTCTGACTCCCACACCCAACTCTGTCACCACCCACTGCTGGCAGCTTTAATGCTGTGACTCTGCTATTAAAAAAAAAAAACTCAAATTGACAATTTCAGGAAATGCATTGACTGACATACAGTTGATGTTCGGGACCTGTGTGTTGGATGAACTGCAAACCATAAAGTTTGCCACCGTTGCCACTCTGCGTTGGTCAAAGTGGGGTACGATGAGTGAGAAAACTAGCATTATATGTCCTCAGACCAAGTGGGAAGAGTCTCACTTAATCCACGCCCCAAAGAGAATGAGCTTTTAACATACGGCAAATCCATCAGATTTATTCTGCTGCTTCTCTAAGTAGCTTAACAGAAAGGAAAGGTCCTTCCCCACAAGGTGCATATGTGGCCTTTATCTGTTGTAAAAGTTCTCATGAAATTCTCATGTCCCACTATCCTCCCTGAAATGTTACATCCTAAGAAACAGCCTCAGCGTGGCTTTGCTGCGACACAGGGTAGCGCTGCTGTGTGCATGTGCTGTGGGTTCTAATTAATTATCACTTGTAAAGTAATTTGCAGTCTGGACAACAGATTCCATTAGTATATATATTTCTTTCCCTTCAACAGAATTTTCCACTGAGTAATAACTAACCTTTTCATTTCAGTGGAGCCACTGGGAACCGGTGAAACGAGAAGCCAAAGTTCAGTAGCCTGGGCTTTGCTGCCAGTGAGCTGTTTCCATGTCCCTTGTAGGAACAGCAGGCTACGTAATTTTTTGTGTGTCTGCTGAGAAACTCTGCTTTGTCATTTCTTCTTTCACCACCTCTCGGTTATTTGTGTTTTTTGGTTTTTTTTTTTTTTTTTTTTTGGCTGCAATTGAAATTTTTTCATTCTAGACTACAGTGGAGCAGTGGAGGTGATCAAAGAGTTAAGAGAGAAAGAGAAGAAAGGACGCCAGCTTGTTTTCAACTAGTAAAGCAAAGGACAGGTTGTAATTGGGGACTTTTGATGTGAGAGAGGGAATGCTTCTTGACTATCAACAGACATTTACATCTTCACAGTCTTATGATAATTTATCAGTAACATTTTTGGCTGTGTACTTTTTCACAGGGGACCCAAAGTTAAGCTGAGTTTTAAACCTCTTGCTAGTATAAGAGAGACAGGTGGTAACAGATGTCGGGGAGGGTGTGGAGAGAATGGAAGCCTCCTACCTTGCCGGAGGGACCATACAGTGTTGCAGTCATTTTGGAAAATACTTTGGCAGTTTCTTAAAGATTAATTTACCATGTGACACAGTTTCCATTTTTGAGTATTTACCTAAATAAAATGAAAGCAAGTCTTCAAAAAAGCATTATTCATTATGGCCTAAAAAGGTCCATCAACTGATGAATAGATAAGGTGTGGAATATCCCATACAGTGGAATACTATTTGGCACTAAAAAGGAGCTAAGTACTGATACAATTACAACACAGATGAACCTTTAAAATATTGTGCTAAGTGAAAGAAGTCATGTGTAAAAGATATGTATAGAATTATAAATATTACGTCATTCGATCCATATGAAACGTCAAAAAAAAAAAAAGGCCAATATATGAAGACGGAAAGTGGATTATGGATTGCCTGGTGCTGTGCGTGATTATTACTATTATCGCTATAACCCTGGGTATAATTCTCTGTTGGATTCGGTTAGTAGGTCTGTAACTAAATGAGATTCTCTGAGTTTTCATGTTTTTTGAAAGCTTTGGAGTAGCAACCACTAATAACTCAATTTGCTTTGCACACCTAGAGTGTCATGAGACTTGCCAAGTGGGGAAAAGAAGATACCACTCTGGTATACAATTGTGTAAATAAACAGACCTTACTGAGATCTCAGAAGCTTTTGGACCGTTCCTTGGGTGATGTGGTCTTCTGGCTACAGTCAGTAGAAAGTCAGCCTATTAGGAGTGGCAACTGGCAGAGTTTTCTAGGGGCTGCTAGGCATTGCCTATATCAGCAGCTCTTGGCATTTGCCCTGGGGGTACTCAGGAGATCTTTTCCATTGGAATAAATTTGTTTTAAAAAAAAAGGTTTATTAGAACAATTCTGCTTAAAGAATGCAAGACAAATGCCCTATTTATCTAGGAATTTGTGGAGAAGTGGTCATTTTCCCTCTTCATTTTTACTGTGTGAACTTGACCTCTGCTTTCAACAGCATCTTCATGGGTATTGTATTTCATGCGTTACGCCCTGTAAGATAGCTGAGGAATGACATAGTGTGACCCAAGGAGATACGTCTGCTTTACTGACACGCTTTCATCGTCACAGTGTCTTGTGGGTGTTTGCTGTTGTCAGCATGGGACCTTTTGATGAATGGTCTGAGTGTCTCTACTTCAGCAGGTGGGACACACTGAGGATCAGAGAACCCTGTCCATAATCACAGCTCCTCACGGCAGTGGTGCATCCTGAGACTTTTTTTTCTGGTCATTGTACAGTGCTGTGTTTTCCTGGCTTTTGTTCTCTGTCCAATCCAAGTACTCCATGAAGTCGTCAATGAGGCTTGCAGGAACTGAAGGGAGGTTTTGAAGTACAGTGCACATTCACGGAGAAGTTTGAGTTCCCTAAAGTCCACAGTTCAGCCTTGCCTCAGGAATGGTTATCCCTTCACCTGCCCTTTCTTCTTACAGATGAAACTGTTGAGGTCCAAAAATGATACGAGTTATTCCAGTTCACACAGCGAATGCCTACTAGAAACAGGGTTATACCTTAAACTTCCTCACCTAATTTAGTCCTTTTTTTTTCCCTTCGTGAAAACACTGCCTTTTTCTTAAAAGTTACTACAGGGATTATTTTGTTTAATTTCAGAGATTTTGACTCTTCTTGTTTCTCAGGGATAGTTGCTTGCCATCATCATTCCTAAAGCATTAACTTCCAAGATCTGCTTTTTCACCAATAAACTAGTTTTGTGTCCTTCAGTCTCACTGACAGAATGTGTGTTCTTTTCAGTAACAGGAAATCAGGGGTCCCCGTTTTGTTCATAAATGCCAACTGAAGAATTTAATTAGGGACTGAACTTCTGCATGTAAGAATCTGTCCTGTAAAGATCAGCCATCTTCTGGAAAATTGAGAATTCTCTGTGTTTCCAGGCTCACGGCATTCATTACTGTTAATCTCCTCACACCGGTTTCTAGAGTTCTCTCAACCAGTGGTTTCTCAAGTGGGAATCTTATACTAGCTAACAGCATTTTTACATTTTGACTGATACACACCATTCTTGTGGTTTGGAAGGAGATTAGAATTTCTACAGTTGAAGTAGAGGTCAGGGATATCGCATGCTTCTAGGTCAGAAAGTACTGAATATAAAATAGGCAGGTGCTAACTTAGATAATTCATTATAACATTGTTCAAGTAGACAGTTTTCTTAAGTTCTGACCATCCCATACTTACTGCAGTGTGAGCCTGTTTACATAAGATTTGCCCTCACTGAACGTTTACAAGGGTGCTCAGTTATTGACAGGCAGCATGAAGACTTAGTATACTCTCATTTGCAAAAAGCAATTGAAGAGGCACATCTTTCCTCAGCTGGGAAACGATCTTTAGAAGAGCAAATCTGGGGGAAAGAAAAAGGGATAAAGGATGAAGCTCAGAAAAATTCAAGGAGATCGTGCTGCTTTGACAGGGGATCCAGAGAGCAGGGAACGAGGGAGTCATGACCATCTTCATCACATACTGTGGTCTCTGAGAGACTGTGCTCAGAAACACGGTTTTTCTCAACAGTTTTGGGGGGCTGGTTAGGTCTGAAATTATGCTAGTTTCAAAAACGGATAAGACCGAGTGTCTGTCCTGAAGAAACTCACAGCTCGCAACCTGGAACAGGTCGTAAGGTCGCTTGCGGGAGGTTGAGGATGTGCATCTGCTGAGGAGGGTGAGTTGTGTCCCCCTGGAATTTGTATGTTGAAATCCTAACCTCCAGTATCTCAGAATATGACTGTGTTTTGCAATGGGGTCCTTAAAGATGTAATTAAGTTAAAATGAGGTCATTAGGGTGGACCCTAATGCAGTATGACTGGTGTCCTTTTATATGACTGGTGTCCTTAAAAGGACACCAGAAGAAAGATCATGTGGAGACACAGGATGAAGATGGTCGTCAACAAGCCAAACAGAGAGGCCTCCGAAGAAACCAGCCCTGCCCACATCTAGATCTCAGACTTCAACCCTCCAGAGTTGTGAGAAAATACACTTCTGTTGTTTGTCACCTGCTCTGTGGTACTTTGTGATGGCAGCCCTAGCAAACTAAATAGTATCCCAAATAAATAGAGAGCAATATGAACGTAAGGGTCATCCTACAGGCGTAAGTTGCAATGCTGAGTTAAGAGGAGGGAAAGGATATGTCCTTATTTAAAGGTCAGGAAGGGCTTTCTAGAGGAAAAAGCATTGGATGAAAGATAAATAAGATTTGAAATGAGAACACTTGGAGAGTAGGGATTCTAAGGAAAAGAAACAGGACAAGGACAGTTTATACAATTCTGTAGGGTATCTGGAGCAACTGAAGACAATACACATGAGCTGAAATGTGTTTATTAAAGGGGGAGTCAAAAAAAAAAATGGGAAGAGGAAGATGGTGCTGAAAAGGCAGATCGGACTAGGCTGTGTTTGACCTTAGATTCTAGGCTAAGGAACATGACGCATATATAGTTGATACGCAATGGATGTCCACAGGTTTATTTCCAATTAATTACTTACTTTAACACATATTTTTTTAAAGGTCTGTTTCATGCCAGGTGCTATCCTAAATAAGCTTGGGATATTTTAGTAAGCAAAACAGGCATCTCAGCCCTTGAGAAACAGAGAGAGGCAATAGATCATAAGCATAATAAATGATATATTTATTAGGTCAATTTAATATATTACTTCAATCATAATTATATTAAGCATAAAAGACTTTATAGTGTGTTGGAAGAAATAAATTCTACAGAGTAAATATGTAGCAGCTCATGGGAGTATCAGGAATGCTGGGGGTGGAAGGGTGGGTTGTAATTTGAATAGAATAGTCAGAGCACGCCTCAATGGAAGATGGCATTTGAGCAAAAGGGAGGAAGGTAGAAATGATGCTATGAGGCAGAAGAGCATTCCAGGCAGAGGGTATAGTCAACGCAAAAATAGGAGCATCTCTGGTGCATAATGGAACAGGGTGTGCTTGTGGGGGGAGTTATAGAGTGTCCACTGACAAAATAAATGATTGGTGATACTGCTATCAGAATGATGACAATGATTATGATATTAATACCTAGACTGTGATTTCACTTCTAAATGCTTTTAAATTGATAACCTCAACATTTTGCCCTTCAAACAACCCCATGGAGGTGAGAGGTGCAGAGAGGATTATTCGTATTTTATAGACAGTGAAATGGAGTCCCAAGATTTTATGTGATTTGCCCAAGGTCAAAACACAATGCCTGGAAATCTCTACACCCAAGGCAGAACAGCACCTCTCTGTTGGTCTGTGGGGCCTCTTCAGCAGGGGGCATAATGAAATTCTCAGACAAAGAGTGGGAGGACTCATAAAAAATGGTCCTGTGATGTCAGGCCTCAGGAAATGCCACCCCCACTGCATTCCACGTGCTGCATGAGGTTCACGAAACTACTGACTCTTCCCTTAGGAACCTCAGTTTCCACTGTTGGTACCCCAGTGAGAACAGTTGTTCCTCAGACAGAAAACATCCTGGCTTCCTGGTGCTGGTTGGTTTGGGAAGAATGAAAGTGATTCTTGCATCTTGGTGTTTTCTTGGGCTTGGAACAAAAAAAATTTTTTTAGATAACAAAGATGATGAATCCTGTCCTTATTTGAGTAAGGAACTTGCTCTTATCTGATCATCCTTCTGCAGTACCCAAGGAGGAAAGAGGGAATCTGCGAGAATGTGTAAGGACAAATGAAAACCATCGGGAAACACTGAGGGATGCACTCACAGACACGTGTTCCCGGCGGGTAAAGGCTACTGTGGTTTTCATGGGGGGAAGGTCCCCACCCCCCTCACCACCTTCAGTGGCAGAGTTCTCTTGAAACTGGCAGACAATATGCCTTCTGCACTGGCCTTCCAGAGACTGGTCAGCATAAGCTTGGTTTCCACAGCTAAAAGAAGTAAAAATGGATCTAACTCAAGATCAGTTTTGAACTGGACTTGGAAATGAATCACAGAACATACAGTCTTCTCTTGTGGGTACATCCGTAAAGCTGCATCGGTCAACCTTTTACCATCATTAATCACTGCTCGTAAGGACTCTTTGGTTGAGAGAAATGAAATAATTCTACTTCACTGTTTTCGCTAACTCCTTTGACCAAATTGGCTAGTGACAAAGACAAGGAAAAATGCATTGTAGACTCACTCACAACTTGGTGAGAGAGGCTCTTTTATTGTCTCCTATTTGTGTTTGTTTTCCCCATGCCTCGCCGGGCTGTTAGAACCAAGTGCGTTGCCAAGCATCTGTCATGATTTTCTTGTGTGGGATGTGTAAAAGGAGAAACAAAACGAATTCCTCCAACCTTTTTTTTTTTCCACCTTCTTCACAAAGACAGCCCCAAATCCCTTAGTTCCGCTTTAATCATCTGCCTCATGACAAGCCTGCGGATTCCCCAAATAACTGTGTCAAATCAGATTAAAATTTTAATTCCGTGTTGGAAGATGGAGTCAGAATGCCTCTGGTGAGCTCAGAGTCCCTTCTCAACTGTATTCTGAAGACAGCTCCTATGACCCTAATTCAAGGATCAGTGGCTGGATTAGAGAAAAGATGGAAAACTGTTAAGGTGTCAACTGCCGGAAATGGCGCTCGGAAGTGGTCATGGGTGCTTGGGAGGAATAACGTGCTTGCACTTGGCTGAAATACACCCAGAGGAGCCTCCTTGTCTGCGCTGTGATTGAGCTGCATCCGGAAGAAGGGGCTCCTCGGCCAGCTTTCTTCTGCACGGTCCCCTCGCCAGACCAGACTGGGGATGGCACTGGAACGCTCTGGGACCACACTTCTCCTTCGTATTAAAGTAACATGGTCACGTGGAGCTTCACCAGCAAGCTGTCAGCTCTGCTGACAGTTCACCCTCTCAACCAACCTACTCTCTCCCACTCAGCCTCCAAACTCTCAGGGTTACCTGTTCAACCACCCACTCTCCTCCGTAACCTGCTCTCAGGATGTCTGGGAGAGTGGCCCAAGGACAGAGAGTGGGATGCAAATAAGGGGTGATATCAGAGGGTGGACCCGGGGTCACAGACGAAACAGGAAGAGATGTGTGGGCTAAAAGAAGTTACTGTGTACTCACCAGAACTCCTCATGGCTTTCTGAAAGCATCTGAGTGTCTGTCAAATGCAAGCTACATGATACGGAAACAGAATACTCCGAGGGAGTTCTCAAGTGTGCAGACTAGGGCTGCCAGATTTAGCAAATAAAAATAGAGAATCTCCAATTAATTGTGAATTTCAGATAAGCAACCCAAGATTGTTTTTCTAGTGTCCCATGTGATTTTAGGGACATAGTTTTTTTTTTTTTTTTTTCTAGTATATGTTCCACATAACATATGGGACATACTTATATTTTTAAAAATTGTTGTTTATTTGAAATTTAAATTTAACTGGGCATCTTGTATTTTATCTGGTAGCCTCAATCCAGACCCTTTACTAAAAGAAAATGAAAAATTCCTTGTTTGAGATCTATTACCAATGGACATGAAGATATATCTATTTATATATATCTCTGTCTGTCTATCTGTCTATCCATCCATCCATCTACTTAATTTCAAAAGTCACTGCAAATTTTTAGTGGTTCTTTAAGATGCTTTCCTTCATCGTAAAATGACTATAAATCAAAAAAAAAAAAGTTAAAAAAAATGAAAAAAAAGATGCTTTCCTTCATCCCTCCTCAGAAGTACTCACCTCCTAGGGATTTCTCCATTAGTCACACATATTTACAGCTCTGCCCCATTTCATAGATGGCCCCCTCTCCTGAGGCCCCTTCCCCTCGTCCGCATGGCCGGTGTTTAGTCAAGGTTTAGCCAGCGTGGATGCCATTTCTTCACAGCCTTGTGAACTGAGCTAGTTCCCTCAGAGGTCACTTTGTCACCAGCCGTGACCCCTCAAATAAGTGAAGGTTGATGTGGTAGGATGGGGAATGTGGCAAACTGTACTGTTCATGCCCTAAACATCTCAAAGTTCAGATACGTATATTTTTATAAAGTGTTCCGTCTGGACCTCTGGTTGCAAGGCTTTCAGTCTCGCCCAGGCATCCTTGCCCTTCCCTTTATGTCCCCATTCGATCCCACATTTACTTGTATTTCAGCACTTTCCAGACTGGATCATAATTCTTAGCTGCTCTGTAACATTTTACTGTCAAGTGCTGGGTGCAGGAACCCTGCCGAAGTCATGGTTGTATCTTATCAGCATGGGATGGACTTGCCTGGTATCTAGCAGGGGCTCAATGGATGTTTGCTGAATGGCTCTTGGCTGGATGTGTAGATCGAGGAATGAACTCCAGAATCTACCTTGCCTTGTGCCCATTCCCAAGAGCACTCCCACTCTGGGATTGGGGATGGCATGAAGGAACCAAACGTGGTCTCCACACTTAATATAGCCCAACCTCCATCTGTGCTTGTGTGTGGAGGGTTCCTTGCTGTGAACCAAGAGAGGAAAAAGAAATTGTCCAGCTGTGATATTTGCTCCTGTTGGGGATAAAGGACTTCAGGGGAGTGATTACAGTCATGCAAATGTTGGCTGCCTCTCCTCTACACACATACCTGGAGCTGTGGGTAATTCCAGTCTGTGCTGGCACTGGCTCTCAGTGGAAACGCCACAAACACTTTGTCGCATTTGATATTCACTGTTGCTGTTTAGGCTCCTCCCTTAAGTTCCATGTCAAAAGAAAACGCTCTTCACCCTGTTTTGTCCAACATTGATTTTGTTTTCTTTTTCTGCAACTTTTGTAAGCAATCAGAATCATGATCCATAAAAGTGAAAATGTGTTTAAACCGTTCTCATTTAAATTCATGGAAACATTTCACATGCAGTTATGCAACCTTCCACCCTGTCTATTTCCCTCTCCACAGTGGTAGCTTTGGCCACCTTTTGGTGCTAATTAGGACTAAGGCATGGGTTCAATCCTTGTTTGGGCTATTTGGATTTCACGGGGAAATTTTTTGGTCTGGAAGCCACAAAGAAAAACCTGAATCCTGGTCAGTCCTCTTGGAAACTCATCAGAGGGAGACTCCATGACTCAGTGCATCAGCGCTGCTGAAAAGCAGCTAAAAGTGAGCTTGTCTTCATCGCGTTGGTCATAGTGGAAGGGACCAGGCACACAGGCAAGAATGGCCCACATTCCTGACCCAACTTGCTTGGCAAGATGTGTTCCCCACCAGGCAGATCAGACAATGTACTCTTCTCAGGCTCACCCCAAGACGGCTCCTTGGAATGTCCTCAGGTGTGGCCCTACTCCCTTATGCTATGTCCCACCTTTGATTATGAATTCATTCTTAAATTTAATGAGTTGGTGCTTGGGCTCTTCCCTTGTTCTTTAGTCTATGATAGGGTCCGCCAGTCATTCACTCATTCATACAGTAATTCATTCCAACAACTATTTAATAGTGTCTCCTATGTCTACACTGAGGACATGTCACCAAATGAAACAAAGTTGATACAGTCAGGAACCTTGCCTTTAGAGGGAAGACACAAATAAAAAGGATATGGACCCATGCAAATTTGCTCATCAAGTGGGGATAAAGGGTATAAAGAAACATAAATCTGAGTAAGGAGAGTATTGAGGAAGGGCAGGATGCTGTTTGGGGAGGAGTATGGTGCCTGGCTTCAGTGACAAAGTGAATCTTATCTCAATATCCACCAATGTATGACCTTAGCAGAGTTACTTAACCAGCCTGTGCCTTTGTTACCACATCTATAAAATGGGCTAGTACGGATGCAGCCTCGTTGGCTTCTTCTGAGAGTTACTGAGTAAATATATGTCAAGAAGTTAGAGTGGAGCCTGGCTCCGTGAGTGCTGGCTCTTCCTGGTTCCCTTTGCTCTAATCCCACACCCTTGTCTGATTATGGCTGTGGAATCCCTAAACTAAACCACGTAAAATTGTTGACATATATTACTGACCTATAAACTCAGCAATACTGTGTGGTTGAACTTATTAAACAAGCAGATATTAGGTTGGATTTCTTTTTTTTTCCTCCAATGTAATAGCTCATAGCATCCATTTGAATTCTTAATTTTTAATAAATAAGTACCCACTGACCCTTCTCAGTGCTCCATGTAAAGTTAGGTGCAGCTGTTTTTGTGAAACCACTTTTTAAAAATTCCCTAAGTTTACATGATGCAGTTTTCTCAATACAGTTATTTTTCATCTTTAAATTATGCTTAACTTTCATCAAGCAGCCATTAATTTATTTCCAAGTACAGGTTGGACTGCCAAAAATAAAATATGACTAATCTCACTGACCATAGGAAGAAATGCTAGTGTAATGTTTTTCCAACTTATACGTAAAGAATATGTATATACACAGATATATATAAAGAGAGCGGGAGGGAGGGGGAGAGAGAAAGAGAAGTTTTGTTTTGTTACACATCTTTAAATTCCATTCCCAACCTTATTATGCTAATATTTAGTTCTCCTTTTGTTTATTGTAACCTTTACAAATTCTTTAAAATAAAGGAAAGCCATACTAAGTTCTGGAATCAATCATTTAAACAAGATGACCAAGAAATTGGGAAAGATGGTTTCTACGTGTACTTATATACCTCTAGCTAGACTTAATGAATATTTCTTTGTTTAATGACATTTCACTTTTTATGTTTATGTGAGTGACAGAAAACTTCAGGGGAAGTCTAAAACTTCCATCCCAAGTAACTGTTCCTACGTTTGGTCTCTTTGGTTCCGGGTCTCTCAGGATCTCTTTCTTTTCGTCATTGTTTCTCCAGCATCCCTTCCCTCCTCCACATTCCTGACCAGAAAACCCAAAAGGTTAGAGAGCTGTGGATGGGCAGTCAATGTGAGAGCATCTCTGAGTCAGAGTGGCAGGAAGTGTGACCAAGCAGTTTATTAACCATGTGTTTTCCATCTCAGAGGTTAGATGGGTTACCTGCCAGCCCCTAATTAGCGAGTGTGAAACATCTTTGTTACCTCAGGCTAGTGAGCTGATGTTGAGGGTCCTGAGGGACAGCACAGCCCGGGGAGAGGAGACAGTTGCAGTGGAATGTTACTCTGAAGGGCACACACATACTTCTGTATCTGGAAACAGTCAGCATATCTCACTAAAACAGAGCCAGATCTGAGACTGAAAATTCCACAGAACTATACGTTTTGACCATGTCTACACCCTTAAAACCAAACAGGTTTTGAAAAAATAATCTCATTTACATTAGGGAAAGGTGAGAATTTTGTTTCTTCAAGAAATAATTTTTTTTTTCCTGTTGGACACGTTAGATCTTTATTAAAAAGAAGTTACATAAATTCTTAAGAATACCTCTTCTTAAACATTTTGAGTAACATTGATTTAAAAGGTAAAAACCTCATTCATCAGGTATTTGTTAAGTTCTCATTGTGGGCAAAGTGCCAGGTCAGGTGTTGAAAAAGTTCTTGCCTTTTGGGTGGTGTCATCATTGGGTTTTCTTCTTGGTGGTGTTGGGTTGGTTCAAACCTGTAAGCCTAGATCTCACCTTCAACAATCAATGTGCTCCTTGAAAATTATGTGTAAATTGAATTTTTATAATTTGAGTCCTCTTAGAGGGACAACTAGTAATCTCCCCAATATGCTTTATGTGTCTATGGATTATTGTTTATTGAGTTGATGACCTACATACTGAGTAGTTAAAGGTCTCTCTTGAGTAGGGTTTACCAGCCTTGGCTCTACTCATACTTCGGATTGAGTAATTCTTGATTATGGGGGACCATCCTGTGCATTATAGAATGTTTAGTAGCATTCCTGGCCGCTACCATCTAGATGCTAGGTTGTTCCACCTTTCCTAGGTGTAACAACCAAAAAGATCTCCAGATATTCCAGAATGTCCCCCGAAGGGCAAAATCACCCCCAGAGGAGAACCACAACTATAGAATAAAGTGTATGAATTAAAAATAAATAAACAAGAGTAGGTAGAGGAAATACTCCTTTAGGGTCTCAATGAGAAAAATAACCCTCAATTAACAAAATAGCTCTTCACTGTGTTTAAATAAGTGTGTACACATATTTCCTCGGTAACCTAGTTTAATAATAATGGAAGTGGTCTTTACTATGATTAGACAGCTTCACCTTTCAGTTTCAAAGATTTTTAGTGGTTGTTCTAACAAATTACATCAAGTCAGTCTGGAATGTTTGATCAGCCAATAAAAATGAAAAGTCTCTATATATGTCATCCATTTTGTCGCTCTTGCAGTCGAAGCCCAACCCTAAGAAAGAATTAGATTTTTTAGTTCCTTATCCTGCAACATTCTGAGCTGCTTGTAAAGTGTATTTACAATGGAATGAGAGCTGGTGGTAGGAGTACTGTGCATAATTTCATTCCCTCCCACGTCTTCCAGCATTTGACCTTTCACAACAAGAACTTCCTGGTCCCTAACTCTTACAAAAATAAAATTCCTTCCTAGGATTTATTGGGAATTCACTTGATGAGTCAGAAAACCCATCAAAATATACTTTTATGACTACGGAGAGCCTAGAAGAAATCTGTGTAGCTAACCCAAACCTGGTAATTGCATGTATTTCAAATAGCATTTAATGATTGGAGAACTACCACCAAATTTCCCCCTAAACGAATACTCCATTATTATAAGACACCTGGTAATGAAGGTTTTAATATGTTTACCATAGTCAGTCAACAGTGAAGTTAACTCAGTAGTACCCAGCCTGATGGAGCTAATGGCAGAAGACCAGTTAATAAAACCAACACATTCCAGTTGTTTGATATAAGAGGTTGTTGGGAGTGTGACTTTTTTTTTTTTTAAGGCCATTTAATTACATACCCTGATGTCTTCACTCAGCCATTCTCTAAAATATATTTTCCCAATTTCAGCATATACCCCTTCTCCACTCTCAATTAGCTCTTGCATTGGGCCTTTGCTTCCAAGCCCCATAAGTAATAGTAACTTAATTTTCCAAGCCATAAATCAGGTAGACTTATGCTCCACAGCACATGTTCCATTTGTTTTTAATCAAGGGCAGCCTGGTACTCAGAGGTCGGAAGCTTTAATTCAGAGGTCTCCCAGGCCTTTTGGAGGGAGAAATCTTTTTGGCTTTCTAGAATTCCCTTTGTGAATGTCTTAAGTATCCTTTTGGCAAAAGCTGGAATACATACAGCATCTTGTACAGAATCCATCTTTAATTCACTGACTTCTACACACTCCCTTCTACCTCAGCTCTAAGATTAAAAGAAACATTTAACAACGTTTCTACTCTTGTGTACTCTGATTTTTAATGTCAAACTTTCAAAAGAAATGTAGTTGCAGGGAAAAGGGACACAGGTAGGGAGTTAAGAGGTATTATATTTCTAGAAATCATTTTAATAAAATAGTTCTAATAAATAGTAATGTCATTAGGATAGTTTAGGTTCTATATTGTCTTGAGAAAGAAGAAAGAACCAATTAAAATCTTTAAAGTTTATGAAGATTAAGAGTTCCTAGCACACCTTTTTATAACTAAAAATTGTCTTAGAGATATTTTCTGCAACCTCCTCATTGCATCTGTGAGGGAAGATGAAAGGGATGCTCAGAGAAGTTTTAAACCCAGACACTAGCCACCAGCATATTACCGTAGAGCTAGAATCAGAACTCAGTTATTTTATGTCTTTTTATGTTGGATCTAAAATAGAGTCTAATAAATGTTTAGTCATTTAGATAGCTTATCCACCTAACATCAAACATCCAAACATTTAGGAGTTTCTTAACTATTTACCAACCTTTACTGTTTCATCTAGATATAGTGCATTAAAATTTTATAACATCAGGAATAAAGAGAAACATCCAAAGATCTGTCAGAGTAGGAAAAAATATATTATCTACCATAGACGGAGAATCACATTGACACAAGAGGTCTCATCAAAATCGGATGTAAGAGTACAGTGAGCATGTTAAATGCTGGAGGAAATTTAAATTTTCATATGCTGAAGGAGAATTTCTTTTAGCCTAGTTCTACACCTAGCATTGTTATTCAAACGTGAGTTTGAAAAGATCATTTTCTACAGATGAGGAAGAAGACAGCTAAATTTCTGTAAACATTCTGAAAGAATTACAAGAATAAGAAACAAGAAAGATGAATCCAAGAGGAAATCATGAGATAGATGAACCTACATAGGGCAACAATATTAGAAAAACTTAATGCTAAGTTAAATAAACATTCACAGTGAAAAAAGAAATATCTGGAACTAAATTTCCAGGATGCATCAATGAAGAATTTAGTGGAGGTGGGATGGGAGGTTAGATGAGTAGAAAAGAAAATCATTCTTTGTCTTGTATTAGGGTATGTAGAAGTAGCTATGTTTGTAAACCGGTTTGTAGGGTAACTTAGTAGAACTTATTAACATGTGAAATGTGCATTTCCAATGACTTAGCAGTTCTTCCTCGGGGTGTTACCCTTAAGAAAAAGGGTATATGTGTGCGAGGAAGGTTATCTGTTCAAGGATTTCGTAGCAGCCATTGCTGTTAATAGTGAGGAGAAAAAGCATCCACTTAAGTATCTTTCAGCCAAGGAAGATAGCTGAAAAAAAATCTGGGATATATTTGGTCTATGGAATCCAAAGTAGCAATTAGAAAAGAAAAAAGAAAAACAAAAATAAAAACAAACAGATACACGAAGGCCTGATCCCAAAAGATCTTTAGGACATAATTTTTCAGTTAAAAAAAAAAAAAAGCAAGTTGCATGTTCCATATATATACTCGAAGTATTGGATTCTGTGTGTATTTGTATATTAGGTTTTATATGAATTGTGTTATATTACCTATGTATGTATATGCACAGAATTACGTGCAGATTAGCCACTGTTTTACATCTTCCATGCCATGTATGTTCTCTGTTAGTGTTACTGAATGAGTCATTTGTTCATTTATTTATTCGTTTTTTAGCAGACACATAAAATATTTGTTGAACACCTTTTAAGTGTCATGTCTTATACTAAGTTCTGAAAATGTGGTCTCTGCTCTCCTTAAGCATATTCTATGTCACAGGAGCCAAACTTTTGACTTAACATGTCAACTGAAATGCGTATTATAAGCATAAAAGAAGGTAAAACCAGGGTAGAGGGAGAAGTAGCTTTGTCTGAAGGGTTTTGGAAGATCTTACAGAACAGATGAGAGCAAATGGCTTGGCCTTTGAAGGAGTAGTACTTTGCCAATACAAGAAATGGTAGAACATTCCGGAAGGAGTAATACAATATGCAGTGGAATATTGACAAGGATGTGCACAGCATGAGTGGGGAAATGTAAATATTTTGCATGTTATGCTATAGAGAAGAGAGTGCCATTAAAGACAAGAAACATAGTTAGATGCCTATTTTCAGGAAGATAATTGGACAGTTTGGAAGACAAAATCTTAGAGGAGACTAGAACACTGACAAGGATTTCCTAAGAATCCAAGTGACAGATAATGAAAGGGTCATGGAATTGAAGAAGAGGAAACTGATGTGACAGATACTTCAGAATTTTCAGGATGAACTTGAAAAAAAAAGATTGCCATCTAACTTGGGGGCAGTTTTCAAGTTATTTCTGAATTTTAGTTTTTATTTCTACTCAGTCGTTTTCTCTTTTTGTCCTGGTTTCCCTGGATGCTGTGGTACCCAACACATTAAAGAAATGATGGATAATGGGTGGCCCAGAAGCCCCTTCTTGGTGACTAACGGTTTCGGCAACCTTTGTCTGAAAGAGGCGGTTGTAGATACTGGCAACAGGGAAGGGTCACGCTCACCAGGGGTAAATGCCAGCTGCAGGAGGACTCCCTTCCAGATGTCCCAGGGAGCCCAGTGGTCGCTGAGCCCACTCGAACAGCATCCATGGAATATACTCCCACAAACAGATGCCTTCAGCCACAGGATGGGGACTCCAGTAATTGGTTGCATTTGGCATCCAAGGTCTCACCACAACTTGGCAGAGGCTGGTCACACACAGAGAAAGACGTGTGTGTGGGCATGACCCCCTCCAAAGCTATGGTCTCATGGGTGGTGGCGACTCAGGCTAGAGGGACCACGTGAGAGTTCTGGAGTCACCAGCAGGGAGCCTTGAAAGGGCCTGAGGTTTGGTTTGTGTTAACACCCCCGGCTTTGGCTACTTTGGCAACTTTGCTTAACCTCAGAAGGGTGAGTTATAAGGCTGGAAATGCTACAAGAAAAGACCTCCTGGGCACAGAGCTTCCCGTTCCCTGCCCGGACGTTTGGGCCTTGACTGTTATGTCCTGGGTCTCCTCTGAGCGGTACCAGTTCTGGTCTCCTTTGTGCCAGAAGGAGAGGATAAGCATAAAAAATAAAGCTATTCTTTTCATTAATGCATAGAGAATCCACTACATTTCTTAGGATGTCATAATAAAGTTAAAAAAATCATTCATAAAAGAGGGGTCAGTTATTGGTGATATGTGCATTTTGGTTTTTTATTCCCAATAACGTTATTCCCCTCCACCTGTCATTCTTTGCAGAGGAAGAGGGGGCCGCTCTCACCCAACAGGCAGACCCGTATGTTTGAGTCTGTGTGATGTCCTCACCTGGACATGTTTGCTGGGTACGCAGGTGTATACTGTATCATCCCCATGCTGGGGATGATTCCAGGGCTTAGCTGAAGAGCGAGGAGACACTGCTCACCAGACAGGGAACTTACATTTCCTCCTCTTCCTCTCTCATCACGTGCACCAACAACTACTCACCTGGCGTTCTCTTTTCTCTCTCCTCCTTACGACTTCCGCTTTCTGTCCTCCTGTCTCTTGCTTTCTCTGACTTTCCACCTTTTCCTCTTTCGTGTTTTGTCCCTGTCGCGGGGAAGAGTAAGGATTAACTGGCGACTTCATTGATTCCCCATGTTTACCAGTGTGTGGATTTTACGAAGAATATGTGAGTGAAGGAAAGAGTGAGAGAGATTGTGTGTTTGTGAGAGAGAGAGAACGGAAGTGTTAGCACTTGTGAGAGTGATGTTAGGTGGCAAACAAAACATACTATTAGAAATAAAACAAAACACAAATGGACCTGACCATGGACAATTCTGCCTTCTGAAGGTGCTCATATAATCTATACGGGGGGAGACGGCATTTCAATTATTTTTTTTTACTGCCAAGACTGGTGCGGGGGTGGAGGGCTACGCTATTTTGCATAAAAATCAAATCAAAAGGAATGAGGAGGAAAATGAGTCTAGCCAAGAAAGTAAGAAGGAAGTGAAAAATCGGGCAGTGGTTACAGCACAAGACAAAAGAGACAACCCGAGAGGAATTTCCTGATGCAGGATCAGCCAATGGAATTTTAATGCAGAGAAATGCTTGACTGGGTCACTGTGTTGTCTCGCGATGACACTATCTTGTCTCACTGTTTAACTTCTAACTTGTTTGACTTCAAACTTCCTTATGCGTTGACTATACAGAACTGGCTTAGGACGATGGTATTTGTGGAAAGGCAAGGAAGAGGGGATGTGTTTTCAAGGTTTGCAGTTGGCAGGAAAAAGAGAAGGCTCACGTGAGACGCAGATGACATAAAGGAAAGTTGAGCCACAGCAGGGACTTGGAGAAAGCATACGTTCCAGTAGAAAACCCACCGATCTTGGAAGAGACGTCCTTGTCTCTCTCGTAAGATAGAGGATGGAGGCAATGAATGGGGATATTTACCGAGAAGGTATCCTCACAAAGCTGAAGGACCCGGGAGACCTTGGAGTGATGTATATAGGCATATATAAGTGATAAGGCATAAGTTACACACACACACACACAAATATGCACCCTCACTGGCCATCCTACCTGATTTTGCTAGAGAGTCTTGTTAACTGCTGTCAAATAAACTAATTCCTTCTGGTACTCAGAAAGGCTGGTCTACACAGAGGTGCAGGTTTGAGAGGCAGCTCAACAGACCATTAAAGGCTAGTAGCAGGTGGCAGCCCATGACTTCGGATTCAGGCTTGTACTTAACTGCACTGACGCTTTCAGTGTCCCTGGCCTCTTCACATGGCATGTCTTTCTCAATTCGATTCCACATCTCGGTGTGTGCCCCCAGTGCCCTCAAAGTAAATGTCATGAGAATAGCCCTCAGATACGCTCCAAACTTTGTCGAATTACTCTCATCATTTTGAGAAGGGCTTGACAAACAAGAGCCAAGAGGTTACATAGTTTATTTAGATTTCCTGATTTAACTTTCTCCAATAATAGGGGAAAAACTGAATGAGAATCTGGGAAAGAGAAGCCACTCTCAGGTCCCTCTGCCCACTTTCGAGCTCCTCACTGGGTCTCATGGAGGGTGAAGTTTTGTGTTTGCTGTGTTGACGTGACATGAGGCGTAACCCCGTTTATCTTCATCTTCACTCTGTCCTGTATTGTTCCTTCACCTCTTCCTAGAAGGCACTCATATTTCTACAGCCTTTGTAATGAAAACGTGAAGAGAAAACAACATTTTCTTGTTTATTGTGGCCCAGTAGCAGATGGGGGTGAGTAGAGCTCTCTACGAGGTCCTGGATGGATGAAAAGGACCCAAAACATATGGAAAATATGGAGAATAGGGTATAAGTCATAAAAATAAAAATAAAATAAATAAAATAAATCGGGAATGCCAGTTTCTGGTAATGATTTGTTTTCACAGTAACTGAGAAGCCCCTTAAACCTGCGATTAATCACACATTTACGGCGAGGGTAAGCTGGCAGAATTAGGGGGCTTGCGTTATTAGTGCAGCTGCTCTCCATTGCTGAGATCTGAGTTCAAATCTCAACCCACGTTACAAATGAAAATGTCATTCTGAAAGTTAATTAGCTCTGTGCAATAAATACTGGCTACTTGATTGATGTACCTAAAAAAATCACTACCCAGAAAAAAAAAAAATTATATATATGGCCCGTTAGGAGAGTCAAGCCAGTCAAAAAGTCAGACATTATTTAAACAATTTGCTTTTCTTAATAGTCCAACCACCTGCAAGTAAATAGAATTTATTAAAAGAAGGTGGAGTTTCTAGCAGTCAGAGCACGTGAAAGAAAGTCAGAATGTATTAAGAACTGTAGAGGTTTAGAACTAGAAAAAAAATCTTTAAAAACCATCTAATTTAATTTTTTTTTAATAGAAGAGGGAATAGAAACTTGGGAGGTTAAGGGACTTGCTTAAGCCACACAGTTAACGAGTGGGGGGATCAGGGCTGGAGTCCAGGCATCCTGGTCATTACACATGTTCCCGGAATTCTTCCCAGGGACTCTTAGCTTGGTTCTCCCTTCACTGTTCTGACACTTAGCCTCTCCCCTTGGCTTGTCCACAGGGTCTTGTCTTGATAGTGTATTCTGTGCTTCAGAAGATTCTGTCTTCTCCTATTAAGACAACTCAAAACTTAAATTCGCCACTTTTTTGGGGGGGGGGGAATGAAAATGCTTCTATCAGTGTAGTCATCCCTGATCTCACAGGTAGAGGAAAATCAGCAATACACACAACCAGGATCCCTTTACATGAGATTCCCTAAAATTGAATTCAGCATGAATTTGACTAAAAGTAAAGAGGTGTGAGGGACTACATTTAGTAAGAGAGCAGACAGCTATCCCACCAAAATCAGTATTCTGTAAAGAGTGTTGTCTGAGCTGGTGAGACACAAGGAAGCCACAGAGAAATCCTAGATGGCTTTGTTTACGTGTTTACAATTTAAGCTGCCCCCGATCTTAAAATAATGTCTTTTATGGGGTATTCCGTTTGGTGGCAGCATGACCTTACTGAGCCTGTTAAAGGCAATTCTCAGTGAGATTTCAGTCAGGAAAGAGGACAGCTACAGAGGCCGCCTCTGTTATCTTAGAGAGAACATGCATTATCAGGAACCAAATGCTGGCAGAGATGTAGGACATTAAAGGCCATTCTGGTGAGGTCTGAAATGGAAATGAGGAACACGTTATTGGACCCTGGAGGAAAGACGACCCTTAACTATGAAATGACAGAGAACTAAGCTGAACTGTGTTTAGTGTTCTGTGGGAGGGAGAACTTTCGAGAGCTGAAGTTGGATATTTAAGCCCAGGAAATTCCTAAGCAAAATGTTGAAAGTCTGGCTTGGTTTCTTCTTACCAATTAGAGTGAATTGCAAGAGGAGAGAGAGGAATTGAAGGTACTGTCAAGTGAAAAAGAACCAAGACTTGAAGGTCTGGGAAACACTCAGCCTATCCACATTGCAAGGAACCAGGAAGCGTGTTCTGGAGAGAGCTCCGAAGGCTCCTTTTTGGAGACACTAGGGTAGAATCCATTTCCTTGCTTATTCAAGTTGTGCAGAGAATTTCGTTCCTTTGGGTTGTAAGACTGAGGTTCCTGTTTTCTCACTGCTTGTCAGCTGACCACCCTCTTCTGTTTCTTGAGGCCACCCTCATTCAGCTCTCTGCTGCCTTCCCCACCTTAACCTCCAGCAACGGTAGACAGGGTCTCTCTCACACTTGGAATCCTTCCTTCCTTTTTTCCCATTATCTCATCTCTGACCTTTCTCCTCTTCTCCTCCACTTCTAAATACTCATGTGGTTAGATTGGGCCTACCCAAATAATGCAGGATAATCTCCCTATTTTAAGGTCCATAACCTTAATTCCATTTGCTAAATTTCTCTTTTCCATGTAAGATAGCACATTTACAGGTTTCAAATATTACAGTCAGAACCTTTGAGGAGGGCATTATTATTTTGCCTACTCTGAAGATGAATATCCGTTAAAATTTTACTCTTTATGGTTACCACTTATTTATAAAATGTTTAATATTGAATGTAGTTCTGCTCAATTATATAACACAAATGACTGTAAGCATAAGTCAATTCAGAAAATGTTTATGGTCACAGGAAATAAAATAGCTTTTAAAATTTCAGATTAAATTTTGTTATAGACAAGCATCAAAAGTGATCAATGAAATTGTAGAAGTATAAAATATATACATTAGGATAAAATATATATGAATGAAGGGAAATAAAAATATAAATTCAAAGAGAAAAAATTAAAGATAGTTTCCAAATCTTGAAGAAGAGTCTTTTTTTAAATGAATGATGGTGGATGGCATATAATTCTTGAATGACATTGAAAAAAATGCAAAAGCGACAGAGGCTTAGTTTTAGATGTCAAATTTTACAATATTGCAACTCTTTAAGATTAAGAATCAATAATATAAACTTAAAATGTGAAAGTATTTGTAATTTTAGAATATCACTTTATTGGTAAATGAGCAAAGAATTGCAAAATTACTACTTTAGAGTTTATATTTCCTTTTACCTTCACTAAAACTTAATAAACTTTAAAACTTCATAAACTTTAAAACTTCAAAACTTTTAAGTTTTTTGCCAGTCTGTTGGGAAAATAATAAGCAATGTTGATCTAATTTGTATTTCTTCTTTTGTTAATTGCCTGATCATGTTTTTTTTTCTACTTTTCAATCAGTTTCTTTGCCTCTTAACTTGTTCATATATATTCTTTCATGTTACATGTTACATTTTTCCAGTGTGTGCTTGTTTTAAAACTTGTTTTCAACTTAAAATTTTTTTTAAAAATTTAACGTATTCAAATACATCTATATTTTCTTTGATAGCTTCTGCTTTTGGTTTCTCATTTAGGGAGAATTTTCTTATCTTAAGGTAATATTTTTAACACTTCCTTTTTAATGTTTAAGCATTTAATCCTTTTACATCTATACGTTCAGATTGTGAGAAGGATCTAACTTTATTTTTTATCCCTAATGACTAGCCAGTTAGCACAACCATTCATTCAGTAATCAGTCTTTCCCCCATTGCTTAAAATGCTTCAAACGCCATGATTCTCAAATGTACTTCCCACTCGAGCCTCTTTCCAAAAGTCTAGGCTTTTATAGCCAAATATCTTGTAAATGTTCCCTGCTGGATGTTTCCAGACACTTTGTAATAAATCATGTAAGCGCAGCTGACCACGATGCTAACGATCACCTGCTAAGTGGCAGTCAAGTCAGCAGACGTTCTGTTCAACACTAGAGGGATAATTTCAGATAACTTCAAGGTGGGTCCTCTTACTATCATCTCTGTTTTGTAAGTTAAAAAACCAAAATTCCTAAAGGGTTAACACGTTCAACCAAAGGGATCAAGATGAATTCGAACCTGGGAAGTCAGAGGCAACGGTTTGATCTCCTAAGATACAGGGCCGGGGGTGTACTGCCCTCTCTATGGGAAACCTGCTCCTCCTGCCCTCCCTCCCCTTTGTTGGTCATCTCCGACAATGCACCACTCTCCACACCCTCCAAACAACTGCCAAGTGTTAACAGATCCTACATCCCAGCTATCTCTCAGTCCCTCCCTTTCTCTCAATCTCTTCTGCTCAGTTGCTTCTCAAGGTTCTCATGACAGCCTTAATCCCTACAGCAACCTCCCCAGGCTCACCTTTTCCCTTCTTTCTCCAGCCACTTTCCTACTCACTTTCTAAACTCTAGCCCTTTCTAGTTGATCTAGAGCTGCCTTACCCCCTTATGGATTTGAATGACCCCCTACAGTCCCCTTGGATCTGTTGATCCTAACCTACCCGGTTCGTTCATATCCTCTCTCACGTGTGGCTGTTGCGACCTGTACTTCTGTCTTGTTGGCAGGGACTTGCATGGTTTCCCCAGTGCTGATCACAGTAGCTAAACAATAGTCATCCTCAGCAATGTTTGTTCTATAAATTAAGGATGACATTAAATAAATGGATGACTTCTAAAGTCAACAAGACGTGTCTTTGGTGCATTGGTATACTGACTCAGAAGAGAGAAAACTAGGTGAACAAAACACAGACTACCAATGATGTTACTTTTCTCCCCAGTTGTCAATATATATGGAACAATTACTAATTCTGTATCCTTGTTTACAACTCTATTTTCTTCAAATCTGTTATTGTTTCTTTGATTGAGTCATTTTTACGTAGAGAATCATGTTATCCAGAAAAAAAAAATCATACTTTGGTTTCCTCGTTTTTAACCAATGTTCATGCTCAATGTTTTTAACCAGTTCTCATCCGTCCTCCTTCACCCCAATTTATTTCCCTGTTGGCCAAATTCTATTATAGTGAACTTCAGGAGATTTTGTATTTGTATTAATCAATTCCTTCAGCGATAATTTTTAAGATTTTTAAAAAGTTATTTCAGATCCAATCAATACTGACTGAGAACTAATTATCTTCCAGGTTCTGTGCTAGATCTTTTCACTCATAATGTGTAATTTAAGTTACAGGATTGTTAAACTTTGTGTGACGTGTTTGTTTTACCTGGGAAGAGGCTTTCCCTTCTAGAAAAAAGTCACCTCCCCCAGTTTCTGCATGCTAGAAACTGCACATGACATTGGGATGTGTTGTTAATATCTTCAGGTGTTGCTACCAACAATGGCAACTTGGAAAAATGTGCTGAATAGTTTCAAGAGCAGTTACGACAGCTGGACAATCCCAGAAGTCTGTGCCTGGAAAGAAATAAGGCTATGCTTAAAAGAAACTAGGCTGATGATTCAAATGGAAATTCAAAGTAAACCTGTATTCCTTGAACCTGTTTATTTCTACACTATAAATGCTTTCTAATAGCAGGCAAATTGTCTAGATAACTTGTCTCCCTTATTCAAATTCCTGATCAAGACACACTTCCTGAGTCATTTCTTTCTGTTCAGTTTATTCCCATAGCGTTAAGTATCATTAGGGCCACTAGCTTAGAAATTATTCTGCCCAACCTTAAATGCACCTCAAATCTATCCCGTCCGCTCCCTTCTCGGTGCCACTGCATTAGTTCAAGCCTGCATCATTTTTTTCTTGGATTATTGTAATTGCCTCTGTTCTCCCTTAACTGCCTGAAGTCTCTCCCCTTTCCCTGTGCTCCCTTCAATTTATTTTCTGCATTGCCCGAGTAATCTTTTTAAATGCGTGCCTCAGCATGTCATTCCCTGCTTAAAATCCTTCAATTACACTCAATTGCATTCATAATACATTCCAAGCTTTTTAGCAATAGCCCCTTTAAATCCTTTCTGGAATAAGGCTGGGGATACAAATACAAACACGGACGCATGCTTACATGAATTCCCTAGCACGGCATATAAGGAAGACCCTTGAGCCTGCCTCCTGCCTCGCTGGCCTTCACCTTGCACCTCTCACCCTTTATGCACTCCAGGCACTGTGTGTTCTGCTCCCCATGCCTGTGACTACATAATACTTTCGCTCCCTCTGCATAGAATCCTCTTTCCTCTAGATCTGTCTGCTTAACCCCTCATCGTTCAAGCGTTAGCTCAGATGTAACCTGCCCCAGGAAGCCTTCTGTAGGAACGGGTGTGTGATGCTCTTTCAAAGTCACTAAGCATTCATTCAGCTACCTCTTCCATGTTGTTCTTAGTTTATCTGTCGATCGACAAACTGGGAATTCATTGAGAGTATAAACTAGCATAGCATTAGGCATCCCACTTCAGATGTAGAGCTGTCTTGTTTGTTTTGAAATGCCACATCGTTTTTCCCCACTCTGAGGCTCTTCTACAATAACTCCTACATTGTTTATTATAGACTCCTAGATGAAACCAGGGAGAGCCATCTGGCCCACCCTAGACTTCCAGTACGGGGACACTGTCTCTTAACACTTGCGCCTGCGGTCATCTAGCCTCTGCCTGACACCACGGGCTCAAGCTGTGCATTTTCCCCTTCCCAGGGGGACTGTGACTTTTCACTGACTTTGCTCAGTCGTTTCTTAAAAGTAGTTTAGGGAAGGGTCATCTTGGGCTTTTGTTCCTCTGGAAGTACTGACCATGGACCATTCTCTGTGTTAGGGTCATTTACATGCTAATTGTCAAATAGGTAACCCTGGTCTTGGACAACCGCTTGTTTTTCCTTTTAGTTTTCTTTAGGGGCTTCTCCTAGCCAGATCCCCAGTGCCCTGGCCTGCCCCAGTTTCCTTACACCCACTTGGCTTCCTTTCTTTCGGTTGGTGCATAGGTTTATAGTTTCATCTCCTTATATGTAACTCTTCAGGACCTTTGTTCCCTTCGAAATGTTTAGAATAGGAAAAGTCATGGTAAGTGATTGATGCCTAATAATGATTTAATTATCTGTCGACATACCCTCTGCGTGGTAGTAGATGTTCCTACTTGAACCCAGGAAAACAAACTTGCGATGGTGGAATTTCTGACGTCAGAGAGGGACTTGTGGTTGTTTTCATAGGTGCTTGGGCCACGATTATTCTTCTCAGCATCCTTAACTAAAGATGCCATCTGGGTTTTCATCTATTCTACTTAAGCATGGATCTGTTATACAGCATCCATTTGTCATACAGTAGAAACAATACGAATGAGAGCATCAGATAGCGTCACCTGATTTAAACTGGTGGCCGCAGGGGAGGGCTCTGATCTGGTGGAGGAAACAGGACAGAAAAGTGTTTGTGGGTGGGGACACTCAGGCAGTTGGGTAGATGCTTCCCTGTTGTCAGAGGAGCCTCCCAGCACGCAGCTTTACCCATCTGTGATGATGACTTATAGAGAGGAAAAGGAGCCACATGCAGTCAAGAGGCCAGTAAAGTCTCTGAGGAGTTTCTGCATTTCAGAAATCTGCTGATTCAGAGAATACAGCGCATCCTCAGGACAACTTTAAAATTTTGCTTTTATCAGATGCCTTCCCATGTGCCCCTTCCTTTCTCTAGAATTCTTCAGCGTAGCTGGTTGTGATGTGATTTTCCACCCTGATATGAGCTCTGCCAGAGCTTCCCCTTCACTTCTGTTGGCTGCCAAGACCCTCAGGGCTCAACGACATCCTATTGTCTTTTTTTCCCTGCAATGATAGAGGGAGAGGCTTCGGCTGTGTTGGGGCTTCACAGCTCATTCCTGAGCCTTTGTTTCAGCTTGAAATACACCACAAATTAATTGGGCTGATGCAGGTAATTAAGATAGTCACTTGGGTTGTGTGCCTTTCCTCTGAAAAATTTCTTTAAGTTGCCAGATCTAAGCTTGTTGTATTAAAATGTTAATAATCAATCCATGGCCTTAAAAACAAAACAAAAACAAACAAAAAACCCCAAAAAACTTTCCTTTGAATGGAATTCATCGCTGAAGAAAATGTTTAGACTGCTTAGTGCTCATGCTTCACATAAATAATAGAAAATCATTTAGCATAACGTATGTCTCAAGTCATTCTACACCAAGCTTTCTGTGGATTTCTACTGTTATATAATGACAATGATTTCTGGTCTCCATTCTCAAACGATCTTGCAGCAGAGAGAGAAATATTCTGAGGGTATTTTCTATATCTGCAATCAGAGAAGACTCAAATTTGAGTAGAAACAAATGGTTTGAGCGAACAGCAGTAACCTGTAATCAGAGTCTGTCGGCAAGAAGACGCCTACAAACAGAGTGATCAGAGTCCTCTGGCATTCTGGGCTGGTGGTTAGGGTTCTCTAGCATTGCCGTGTTTGTGCTCACACGTTCAACAGATCAGGACATTGTCTCTCTTCCTGCTAAGAAGGACCAACAGTGTTCTTAGTCTCAGCCCTTCATCAGACAAACACAGATCTCTTGTGTTCGTCACCTTAATTCCTTTTGGATGCACAGGCTTCATTTCTGATCTTGATTTTGCTATTTCTGATAAGGAGCTAGTTGCCTGATTCTTATTCCTCATCGATCCCTTAGAGTTAGCAGTCAACTTGGGAAGGTGCCCTACCTGACTTTGCTAGCTTCCCACTGTACTAGCTGAGCAGAGCACTCCATGTTCCTCTGTTAGGGCAGTGATTTTTTTATGCACCTGTTCTCTCTTAAAAGTCAAATCATTCTTCGCTGGAGAAGAATATTTATGTGAATATTTAAAAATAGCTATTGTTGAGTTATACAGCTATGTTTTCCATTAAAACTTCTCTCTCTCTTTTTTTTTTTTAAGTTTGTTTTTCAGTGGATCAGGGGGTAGAAATATCCACAATTAAACTTTAAAAGATAATTCCACCTAAGCAGAGCAGATCAGTGTTATCTAAAGGTAATACTAATGTTTGATATACAGTTTGATATTTTGATAAATGTTTATGTTTATGTAAACGTCACCCAAATCAATATATATAGAGAACATTTTCATCTGCCCCAGAAAGTTTCCTGGTGCCCCTTCCCAGCCAATCCTGCTCCAAGAAAATACTGATCTGATTTCTATATTATAAATTAGTTTTAAGCTACAATTGTTCATATATAGATGCAGGTAGTATGTACTCTTTTGTATCTTATTTCTTTCACTTAGCGTAAAGATTTTGAGATCCATCCTTGTTGTTATATGTGACAGTAATTTTTTTCATTTTAAATTGCTGAGTTTATTTCACTGTGTGAATATATGACAATTTATGTATTTAGTCATTGATGGACATTTGTATTGTTTCCAGTTCGGGGCCATTATGAAGAAAGCTGCTATGAACATTCACGCATAAATCTTTTGGTGGACTTACGTTTTCACTTCTTTTGGATAAATACCTAGGAGTGGAATTCTTGGACCACAGAGTGGGTGTACGTTTAAATTTGCAAGAAACTCTCAGTCTGTTCTACAAAGTGACTGTACACTCGCACAACGGGGTATGACAGTTTCAGTTGCTCCAAGCCCCTTTGCAACACTTGTTATTGTCAGTCTTTTTAAGTTTAGCCATTTTAGTGGTCATGTGGTAGTAACCATAGAGTACTCCTTTGTGGATTTAATTTGCAATTCCGTGGTGTCTAATAAGCACTCTTACTTGTGTCTATCAGCCTTCCATAGATTTTCTTTTGCAAAGTGGCTGCTCAAATAGTTTGCCCATTTTCAACTGGCATGTGTCACTATTGAGTTGTTAAGTGTTTGTTACAGACTTTGGACACAACTTTTTTGGTCAGATATATGTAATGAAATTATTTTCTCTCCGAGAGCTTCCCATAGGTGGTCCTGTCTCTGTTCGTTGTTCCTTGTTGGGCCTTGTGAAGTGTCCCCCTAACCACAAGTAGCCAAAGACCCAAGTGGACCCCACGCAGATTCCTGGAACTCTTTCTGTGTAGCTCCCTCCGCTCTGCTGGACTCAGCTGCACGAATTCTAGCCACCTCAGCCTCTCTAAACCCTGACCTTTGTCTTTTCAGTTCAAGGAGACCAGTATGTTCTGCCCTTTTCCCCCATCCCTCTTCCAGGATTCAGAAACTGCCCCCAGGCAGAAAGCCAGAGTAATCACAAGTCTCACCTTATTTGTTTCCCTTCTTGTGGGGATCACAGTCCTGTGTCATCTATTGCCCGGTGTCTGAAAACTGTTGTTTCATGTATTTTGTCCAGTTTTCTAATTGTTTGTTGCAGGAGGGCTGGTCTGGTCCTAGTTAATCCTTCCTTTATGGCCCCAGGCAGAAACTTTTAGAAGTTACTTGGAAACAAACAACCACCACCACAACAAAAATAGGAAAGTAACAGATTAAGGGACTTCCAAAAATATAATTAAAGGCAGCATTAGTATATGCTAAAGATATTTGGCCAAAGAATGATGGAACATTTTATATTTTATTTCTTTCATATTCTCTCCCGGCAGGCGGCTAGGTAAACAGTAGGGCTCAACTTGTTGCTTCCCTTCTTTCAGGGTTCACCGTCCTTCAATTAACTAATGTCCAGTGTCTTCAAAACCACCGGCTCCTGTTATTTCTGCCCCAATTTTTAAAATTTGGTTCAGGTGGGATAAACATGGTCCCTTTTACTCCATCTTAGCCAAACAACTGTGCTAAAATTAAAACCCCGTGAAAAAAATCGTGGTCTCAACCATTGTTGACACCATCTAGTTCCCTTGTGTACTGCTGAAGCTGGGATGACAAACCCTTCACGGTTTTCAAGGGAAACACCTTGGGTGTCTCCCGGTAATTTCAGCTAGAGAGCAGCCTTTTCTGTTTACAGGTGGCTATCTCTGAGGGCACTGTCGTCCCACTTGGAATTGATCGTGTAGCGCTGAGGAGCAAGGAGACAAGGTTCCTCAAGTGAATATGGTGCCAGGGATGTTTTGGTGAAGACATTTCACCTCTTTGACCCTGAGTTTCATCCTCTGGACAGTCACGTCGATACTGTGTACTCTGCTCTGACGTTGTGAGGATTAACTAAGATGTTCATAAGAAAACCAGCACAGAGCCTGATTCCCTGTTACTCTCGGAAAATACTAGTGAACTTGCTCGTAAGCGCATCAGTCGAGGCAATCTAGTGATAGGCCCCGTTATTTTCTCTCACGTGTCTTGTTGTCAGAACCTGCGGGCTGTGTGTGTTGTTGGCAGGTCTTGAGTAATTTCAGAGTGGCTAGAGCTGGCTTCTGGATGGGTCGTATTTCAGTGCTGCGCTCCCCGCTAGCCTCCACGGCACAGAGCTTGGCACAGAGAGGGCAGGCCTGCAGTGAGCCTCAGATCCCGGCCACGGGTGAGGAAGTGAACCGCTTCCTGCCGCCCTCAAGGCCAGGGCGGGCCGTCGGGGGCACCCACCCAGGGCAGAAGAACCCTCGCGTTCGTTAGCAGCTAATTAATGAGAGGGGCCTCTGCCTGGCATTTGGAAAGTTCCTAAGCGCGCGGCCCCGCGGGGAGGGGCTGAGTAACATCCTGACGCTATCTGTCCCACGGTTTATTCTCACTTCTCTCGGCCTGGCCTCAGCCCACTGCATAAATCTACAGCTGCAGAAACCGAAATCTCATATAAAAATTGAAGGATTTATTTGGAGGTATTGAAAGGTTTATAGCCGAAAAAGTTAAAATCTGCCGAATCGGCACTTGGAGGACTCTCCTGTGTGCCTCACCCCTCTTGGCTCTCCAGCTCTGTTCTCTGAATTCCTGTCTCCACAGGGAGACGGGGAAGCCAGGGGAAAACAGGGACGTGGGTGGGACTGTCCAGACTTTACCTACCCTTGGCTTTTGTGGCTTCCTATTTCAACCTGAGTAGCCCTTAAAAGCTGTCGTGATGATGCTGAGAGCCACACACAAGAGAAACAAAACACGAATAACTTCGTTCTACTCTGGTGCCCAGTTGCCTTTTGGACTCCAGAAGCTTCTGTCAGTTTTCACAATGTGTTTCCGACAGCGATATTAAGTTTTCGGGACCGACTTCCCTGTACCTTTGCCGCTTCGGTGGGAATCAGCTGGGAGCTAGCTTACGTTTTTACTTCTCGTATAGAATAAAAATCCGAGCTATCACCCCTGTATTTAACCCAGTGTTTAGCACCTCCTCATCTGGACTCACTAGATCATCTCTAGTGAATTTCTTTGATTTCCCACTCAAGGTCTTGTTCATTTATTGAGCTAAGAGAGATAGCTCTTCAAATCTTAAAATGCTTGTAGATAGACTATCTAAATTTAAAAAAAACCACACAACTATATGTGCATGTGAAATGCCATTAAGACCGAGGGTTGGAAGGCAGTGTGGCATACTGGTAAGACCAGGAAGCAGAAACCGGAAGTCTTCAGGCCTGGTGACAGTCCATGGAATTTTCTTACCATCTTGTGGGGTTGTTGGGGGGTGGCTGTTGGAAATCCTTTCCGTCATCGTTGTAGCGGTAAATGGGTGAAATATGCAATCTGTAAGTGAATGACACACACCTTGTTTATCTTCCAGGGATTTTGTAGGAGATGAGTGAGGTAATACACACAGCCGGGAAAGCTGTAAATACTTCAAAAATATCAGGCAGAATGACTAGCTGGAACATCAGTCCAATTGATTTGGCTTTTGCTGCTCTTTTCAACTTCTTTGTGCCAACCCCCTAAGTCATGAGTGGTCCCCTCTTGCTTTTCTCCGGCACTCTCCAGTCCGGGAGATAAGACAGTGTCCTTGTATGAAAGCTACTGGCGTTCCATTAGCTAGTGCAGTCGGCTCTCTGCATCTGCCCTCTGTAGAGGGCCAGCAGTACTGAACCATCGTCTGTAAAGGACTTGAGCATCCCTGGATTTTGGTATCCGCAGTGAGAAGGCAGAAGGGTGAGTCCCGAAACCAATCCCCACCCTTACCGAGGGATGATTATACTGTCTTTCTTATATGTTCCTGCCGCCCTTGCAGTGCTTCTTGGGGTCCCATATTCACAGAATAATTCCAGAGGTGTGTTGTGTTTGATCAGCCCTGACCTCAGAGTGCAGGCGTAGCCCTGAGAAGCGGAAAAGGCCTTTAATTAATCTACAAATGAAAAGTCTAAAACCAGCCCCTGGCTGCCCCCTTAGTCTGGTGATCTTTCTGAGAATGGGCTCACTTTTTAGCCGAAATACAGCTATTTGGGCTTCTCTACAGAGCAAGCAGCAGTTCGGCTGTGCAGTCGCTAAGAAGTCAGGAAGACCCCCATACGGTTTTATAAACATGCATGTCTGAACTCTGCAAGGGCTTGGTGTTTTGTGAAATCTCCTCTGTCCTGTGAGAAGAGAAATCTTTTTTACCTCTCTCTGCCCAATGCCAGTTCCAACAGCTGTAACTATTTCATTTTTAATTTGCTCCTTGCAGCCTTGTCTCTGCTTAATCCATTAAGACAACTTTGAATGTTCCCGGCTCATATATTTATAAAGGAGGGGAAAAAAAAATGAAGGGAAAAGACTTTGAATAATGGTATCTAAATTGTAGCCAAATGTACTCAGAACTCTCCTAGGTTAAATTGCAAATAATTTTCTTTCAAACATCACAAACACTCTCTCTAACTTAACTCAACAAATTGGACCAAGGGGTTTCATTGCTCTCGGAAACATGATTCATTCTGTTTTTCTCTCTGTCTGTTCCTCTTTCTCTCTCTCCTCCCTCCTGCTTTCCTTCTAGAAATGCTCGACTGGTTGTGTTTTAGCCACATTTCATGATCTCGAGGTTTCCTTCCTGGAGCTTCCATGAATAATTCGCCTGTCTGTTGAGAGAGCCATTTTGGAGACCAACCCCATCCTCACTCTGCTGGGACATGGGAGGAGGGAGGAAGGCTGCTTTAAATCAATCAGTTGACACTAATCTAATGTCTAATTAGCTCTGGGTGGGCGTGTGCTTTGATTATAGGAAGTGCCTCAGGCGGTGGCTGGCGTTTGAAGGGCTGCTCCACACTTATCAATCATCCTTTGACAAGGAGATCTTGAAGGGAAAAACAAAAAGAGGGGCGAGGGTGGTGGTGGGGGCACGTTTCTCTCCATCATCTGTTGATTATCTGTTTCCAATGGTCCAAACCAATGCTTTGAAGCTCATCCGTTGCTCTTAGCAATGGCCCCTGACCACAGAGAGAGGAACTTTCTAAAATCAGCCAAGACTGCCAGTTGTGTGAAATAATTACTTCCTGTGTCACAAAATACCTAATCATATCTGATGACAGTTATGGGCTCTTTTTTTCTTTTTTTTCAATCTAAAGGAAATGCAGAAGCTCTACTTTTCCATACTCTGCTGAGCCCCAAAAACAAAAAGGAACAATTCATAATTACAGAATTGTTCCTGTTTGTTGTTTACATGAAATGATTGATGACTGAACAACAACAGAAGGGCAAAACCTTTCATTAAAATAAGAAATTGCTTTTATTGAAAATGGCATGCCTGTCATTATTTCCTGACTGTCTTATTTTCTTTCTTTCTGTATTTGAATTCACTCTCTTTAGGGGGATAAATGGTTTAGAAATTTCCCCCTAAGTGGGTTTGGCACATCTAAATGCTGCTGCTCCCGTTAACTATTTCTAGTACGAAGATGGGAGGCTGGTCTCGTTCTCATCTGCTTTTCTGTGTGACCCAAAGTCACAGGATGATGATTAGATCAGAATTAGTAAGGCAGTTTGGGTGCCTTCCAGTTTTTAAACAAAGGAAAACAACTCTAACTGAGGGGGTTAATTTCACTCTTATTCTTACCATGAAAAAATGAAGGATGCGTTTTAAAATACCATTTTTATTTCAGGCTTTTCTGTGTGCTTTACTTTTCTAATGATTCCAAGCTGTTGAATCTGTTGGACACCAGGAAGTGGAGTGATAGTAAAAGTATATACTTAAAGAGATTCATGTGCAAAGCCTGGTATGGAATGCAATCTGGGGCTCTGCAGACAAACTGTTGGGTTTAAATCCTGGCTGTGCTACTCACCAGCTGTGTGACCTTGGGCAAGACACGTAACCTTGGTGAACCTCACCTGCCAAATGGAAAGCACGATAGTGCCTACTTCACAGGGTGATTATGAAAATCAAATAATATGATGCATGCGGTGTGTTTAGCACATGGTAAGCACTCAATAAAATGTTAACCATTAGTGTTCGTGCAGGTGAGTGAGCGTTTTCCCAACAACCCTGTCTGAGTTTAGAAATCCAGAAAGCTGTGTCTTTCTTTGGAGGCAGAGACTTGAAAAGGAAGTTCTCCTGAAATTTTATGGGAAGGTCAAGCATGACCACTGTCTCGTGTACAGGCTTTGCAGGCTTATAGGAGCACTGCATTCTTGGATGTAACATGAAATCCTTGTTAAGGCTACAGACCTACTCTGAGTTAAGGCACTCTATCTTAAGAATTTTCATAAGGCTCAACTTTCTTATCATGATATGAGAAGAAATTCTGGTTTGACAACTTTATTAGAAAATTTACATTGGAGTGTCCATTGGCATACTTCTATCCTTTTGCTACCGTCAGGAAAATGCCCCCTTTCTCTCTCCTCTCTCCAACACAAGACAGAGTAAGGGAAACAATTACGTATTATAAAAGGCACTAACTAGCTCACTCTTTTACCCTCTAGAATTCAGTGCTTTCAAATTTTGTCAAAATTTTGACTCAGTTGTAAAAATTTTCTTTAATATTGTTCCATTTTTGTCAATATGGTGACTCTTAGAAAGTTTTGTAAATGTTAATATGAAAACATACGTTTTAGTATAAACTTATTCTTGTAAGCTTTGTTTTTCAAAAATGGAGAAAATGAGAATATCATGAAAGTAATCAATTCTGATGTCTTTCCTCAAAGCATCCTGTTGGCAGTCATACTCTCACCAGTTGATTAAAAGTCAGACAATAAGCGGAGGGTATAGCTCAGTGGTAGAGTGCATGCCTAGCATGCATGAGGTGCTGGGTTCAATCCCCAGTACTGCCATTAAAAAAACAGAAAAATAAGTAAACCTGATTATCTCCCCCCACCAAAAAAAAAAAAATCAGGTAATACATTTCTAGATTCCTTACTGAAAGACCATGGAGACTTACTTTCTCTGAATAAATTTTGAAAAGAGCAATTAAAGGTCATAAACACAAACTGTAATGTGCAGAGGCCTGTTACTTCATTACTTGCAATTACTTATAGTGCCTTAGAGTAGGATGGTAAGAGATTGCCAGTAAATGTTCTGTCCTCTTCTCTATTTTACATAATAGAAGAATAGGTAATAATGAGGTGTAATTCGCATACCGCGTGGTAAATATTTTAATATTTTAAGGTTTTTAGAGTCCAGATTTTAGACACTTCCATTGGTTTAGTAAATCTCTTTATGATTCTTTTAGTATAATGAAAATGAAATATGAAATAAAGAACTAAATGGACTTGTGTCACTCATACCAAAATCTGAATTAACCGTCACAGTAAGGAGACTGCTATTCTATTGTAGAGGTTGGTTTCATAACTAATCAAAATAAAAAATAAGGCCCATAAACAGTAAAAAGGAAAACAACCCTTGCCTTCTAAAAAGCCCATATCATACCTTTTGTTTTGACGAACTCCGATACGAAAATCCTAGCTAAAATCAAGACTGTGCAATGTAAAGGAAGCACTATTAGTTTAGCCTCTTCTTTTCGGGTGCACACGATGCACTGAGAGTGATAAATAGTTCTCGGCTACTGTGGGAACATGTTTTTTAAGGGTGGTGGGAGGGATTTTGTCTAGACTGTAGAAAGCACTTTCTACATGAGGGTTATGTGTCATGGGAAAACACTATTACAACAGGGGTTACAGAACTTCCTGCTCTGGGAATTTTATAATAAGAGCCAGGCTGGTGTCATTTCACACAAGACCTGCCCGGAGGTAGGGGAATGGATAAAATGACCTTTCCTGCCTCCTCCGAGGGCTATGACTGGCCCTTAATGAAAACCTGGTACCAAGGACTAGTTGGGTACGGAACAATGCT
Source organism: Camelus ferus (assembly GCF_009834535.1). Classification (NCBI taxonomy): domain Eukaryota; kingdom Metazoa; phylum Chordata; class Mammalia; order Artiodactyla; family Camelidae; genus Camelus; species Camelus ferus. Next base: position 27,460,599 of record NC_045711.1, read on the forward strand.
TTTAAGGCCAAAGTTTAATTTCATAACAGCAATCGGACACCGTAGATAGATGGATTGCGCTCTTCGGAGATGGATAAAATGACTTGGTCTTTGGAGAGCATTCCAAGGGGCGCTGTAAGGAGTATTCTCTGGGAATGGCCTCCTGTGCTGGCAAAGGCATTACCTGATGATTTAATGGGCCTTTTCCATTTCCAGGTCTTATGATGTATTATTACCACCATCGAGCGGTTATAGTCAAACATTTTAGTATCCACATGGTAACCAACACCAACTAAACAGTCCAGCCATCCAGCTTCACAATCTGGTCTTGTTTCATTGCGGCACAGTTACTCAAGACGGTAGCTGCTACGCTTTTTCCTCCCTTCTCCTTTGAATTTGATTGTGTTCTCCATTGTTGTCATTAAGATCTGCAGAGAGAGTTATTCAGTTTCAGTCCACATTCCAAGGAGGTTGCTGTGAAAGTTTATTGGTCTTGCAGCCCATTCTCTTGGAAGTTAAAAGTCCCTGGTGCCTTTGATCTCAAATCTATTTACTTTCAGAAAAGTAACAGATATGGTCTACTTGAGGATACCAAATGGGACTAGTTTTGAATTAGGATACCAAATATGAAGTGTGTGTGTGTGTGTGTGTGTGTGTGTGTGTAGTGGATTCACACTGGTAATGTTCCCATGGTAATGGGCTATCCAAATAAATGCTTATGTTGTTGCCTTTTGCTGATCCTTACATGGTGTAGCTCTGAAAAGAGACAGAACTGCTACACTTCCTATTGAACCAGGCCACTGGGCAGGCTGTGGGAGGGAAGGAGGTACAAGGAAGCTTTCTGGCCTCCTCTTTGTATGTGTTCATGTTGCATGCCGGCTGCTTTGACTTCTGCTGCTGCTGAAACAGAATAAGGTGGCACACAATGGGGACTGCAGGAAGGGAGCGGTGATGGACCGCTTCCCGCAACAGGTGCAAGTAACATGGCCGCCACTTTCCCACACGTATCAGTCTGTCTCAGGTCGCCTTGTGCGCTCTGAAAATGAAATGGCTGTGCAGATCAAGTGCCTGCCAATTAGAAGCTGGAAGCAAAAGAGCAACAAGGAGGTGGAGGCAGGGGGCGCAGAGGGGTGGAGTGCGGTGAGAGGGGTTGTTTGTGTCCTTCCGTCTTTGCTATTCCATATTGAAAGCTTGAATGTGAAACCCTACCTGTGTTATTTTGCTCCCAATAATCATGCTCCAGTGAGGTTCCAAGATGGTATCTGGGTGATGAACACAGAGAGACCTTCCATTGTTCCTCCCTTCATCCCTGCTGAGGAGCTGCTGGTAAGTGTCTGCAGGTGGGACTGGAAATTTCCTGGCGAGGCAGACACCCCACAGAACCTGGAATGGAGCTCCCACCAGCAGCCTCTTGTGCCAACACCTCTGCTCTCTCTCTCGTATCATTCACATTTAATGGACTGATAGTGCCTGTCACATCCTTCAGCCTGACCTGAAATTGTGATTCTCACTTGGAACAATTTTGAGATCAGACAAGTGGAAGACATGCTTGTGGTTAAGGGATTATTTTCAGGGGCCTGTCAGAGTGTTTCCATATGAGGCTAATGCCATTTTCTTAAGGGGCAAATGCGAGAGACACAATAAATATTATTTCGTTTCCTTTGGTCCATTAAAAAGAAAAAAGATTCTGAATGTGGAAAGAAGGCATTCACAGAGAGAGTTTTTTTTTCCCCCCAAGAGCAAGTAAAATGTACTGTTATCTGAGCAAGTATTATTTTTCTTTTGCCATTTTTGGGGTCTTCTTTTTTTTTTTCAGGCTTGAGGTTTGTGTGGGCATCTCTGCTCTATATTTCAAGTTATTTTCAGTTTCTGCGTAATAAGGGAGGGAAGAGATACATTCTGGTAATTCCCACCCCAAACTTAGTTGTTTGATTTCTGCGATGGATCTAGCCCCTGGGTATTTGCTGCTCTGTATGTAAAGCCCTCTTTTTCCTTTTCTCTATTTGTTGACTTCTTCTCATCTTCCAACATTTGGACTCCAAGTCCCTTCTTGTGTCAAGCCTTCTCCAACCCCCTTAGGCATTCGTGAGTACCCTCCTCTTTGTCTCCCTGCTGCTTTCTGAGCGCTAGTGCAGTGCATTTGTGCACGGTAATTATTTGTGAGTATGGCTGTCTCCTCTCTGGGTGATGAGTCTGTCTGGAGCAGGGGTCTTTCCTCCTTCTTTAATTCCATCACTGTCTGGTGTGGTGCTCTGTAAACACTGATTGATGAGTCCAGGGATGAATGGTGCTTTCAGAGATTAGGAGGAGCCCGATGGAAAGATAGGACTATTTCAATCCCCTTTAACGATTTGCTGCAGATGAGCACTGGAGCCCAGAGTTATGAAGGCAGTTCTCCATATGAGGAATTCTCCAATTAGGAATTCTCTGGGAATTCCCTTCTTAGTCTTGAGCGTTTTACGTGATGTGTAAGGTTGCTGTCAGCTTTACGGTCAGACTTCTCTGTATGTGTTTGGCTACGTATGACTAACGATGGTGATGGGGGCTTGATACAGTAACGATTCAGTAACTAGCATTTCAAACTCAGGAGTGCTTCACGCGTTCCAGGCACTACGTATGGTAAGCAGATTTACACGGATAATCTTATTTCCTGCTGACAAGAACACGATGAGTTATATACTATTATCCTCATGTTATGTGGGAGGAAACTGAGGTAAAGCAGGAGGAAGTGACTTACTGAGGATCCCAGTAAGGATGGGAGCCCAGGGAGCATGGTACAGGCAGGTGGGTGTAAGACAAGGGCCTTGAGAAACAGTCAAGGATGCCATCGCTGTCCTGAGCCGTTGTGGGGAGTCAGCCTGCGATGTCTTGTTCTCCTGGAACTTGCAAGGCACCTGGTGCTTCCTGTTTCCGTGTTATCTGTAAACATCCTCTGATCTTCTAAAAGCTCAGAAGAGTGTTGTGTGTACATCCTGGACCAGCCTGTACCTCCTGACCGAGTGGAACCAGTCAGCTGGACATTCTGGCTGTGTCTCTAGACTCAGAAGAAACTTGTGGGACTAAGTGGTTTTCTGGAAAATGTTGCCCAAAAACCACATTCACCCCAGTTGCTGTATGAATGAAGCACATGGGTTTTCTTTGTGTTTTTTTTTTTTTTTTTTGGATAATTCCAGTGGTAGCCTCAAGCTTCTATTTCCCTGTATTTGTGTGGAGTCAACCAAAATAGCTTTGTATAAACAACAAAAAGTATGAAAAAGCATATGCACCTTGTCACTGCTTTGCCAACTGGAAGTGCTCTTAGGACACATGTTCAGCCACACACACAAAAAAAGATGTGGCTTTAGTATTGACCAGCTTTTAAAATGCTGAAGACGTTGCTTATTCCAGGTGTCTCTGTCTTATATTTACTTTCTTTTCAGTTTTTGTATTTGCTCATTAGCTAGTATTTCAAGCATTACGTTTTTCTCCTCAAATAGAAAAGATTCAGTTTTATTCTTCAAAGATATTTTTAGTTGTATCTGATGCTCAAATGTATCAAATTCTAATGAAGGGGGAATGATACTGGTTTTATGTTGGTAATGTCATATTTTTGTGGTTGATTATTAGGAAATTTTGGATGCGTTCCTGCATTTTGTATTTTTAAACAATTTAAAGTTTTTGAAAGGTTTATGGAAATGTTGAGCATAAAAGTAAGTCTCTTTCCTATAAACATCACTAGAACTCATTGTAAGTTGGAAAACAATGGTCTACATCTGTATGTCAGTTATATTTTCCTGTGGTATGATGCATATGAACGAAAATAAACATTTTGTCTTACTTTTTATTTATCAGCTATTTTTTCTTTGATAACACAGAAAATGAGACAAGAATTACCATATTTGTTCTCAAGTATCTTTCTCCTTTTAGTCATAATAATCTACCAGGATTTAAAGAGGCTGTTAGTAATAAGGCAGAATTTGAACATGACTGGTGGAGAGTAATTACCGTATTATTAAATATAAAATGTATAAAAATGTATAAAAACATTTGTGTGAAAAAGCATTCTCAATATTTTCACAAGCATATTATAAGAAAAGTCCTGATAAACAGTTTATGGAATGAAATTAATCTTTATCTTATGGAGCTAAAGATTTGTCCCTGGCTAAATTCCTTCAAAGCCATTCGCTTACATTGGTCCCTACTCATAACTTGGGTATTTTTACATGTTTAGATATTTTGACTACTCAGAATATTTTAAAAAAATATATATATTTGAAGCCTCAGTAAGTTACAAAGGTTAGAGCATTAGTCAGGAATGTTGCTAAACTGAGCCCACTTAAAATGATAGAACTCGCCCACCATTAGAAGAAACTTTTAGGTAAGTAAATTATTTCTGAAGAAAGACTAATGAAGACTCAAAAAAGATTGAATGATTTACAAAGACTAGCAGGACCTAGTGCTAACTAGATTAGGACCAATTTCAGATTAATATTTATGTATTTTTAATTGTGATGAAGATTTCCTCATCATTAATCCAAAAGTAGTTAGATAGTAAATGTTGTAATAATGAAGTTGGTATGAATTAAGTCCCAAATTATGATTTGACCAAATATGGTACTGAATGGTGGTAAGTTGAGTGGATTACATAGGAAAAAATCAATGGAAGATCATACCCATAGGAAATAACATAACACTACCAAATAGGTAGAGAGACACATGTTTTATGACCAGAAAATAAAGATCATACTTTCAGCCATAGCCATACCACTGTCTAATGGCCAAAATGGTCCTAATTCTTCATACGTCCCCGAATCCATACACATTGCAGTGTGACTTCACAGATGCTCTCATCAAGAGATGGCCTCTATCTCCCCATCCCTTGAATCTGGACGTGCCTTGCAACTTGCCTCCACCAGCAGGACTATGGTGGAAGTGACAACACGCCAGTTCTGGGCACATGCTTTAAGCGTCCTGGTTCGTGTGTGTGTCTCTCTCAGAACCTTTCCCATGTGCCATGAGAACAAGCTTGTGCTCTTCTCCCAGATGACGAGAGACATTTGGCTGTGTGACCTCTGTCACTCCAGTCACCAGACAGTAAATCATGAAACATGTAAGTGAGTCCATCCTAGACCAGCCATCCCCCAGCTGCACCACCGGCTGATTGCAGAAGCAATCGTAAGCAAACCCAGCTGAGGGCAGCCAGATCTGGCCCGGATCAACAGAACTGCCCAGCGGACCTGTCAACTCTTGAGCAATAATAAATGCTTATTGTTTTAAGCCACAGGAGTTTTGGAGTGGTTTATTAGACGGCTTATTGTGGCAAAAGAGATCAGATATAAATAGTCAAAATTAAAAATACAACTGAAACAATGGCAGGACTCAGAAATTTCACAAACCACTTATAATACTCAACTTCACTCAGATACGGTCAAAGTCATTCTTGTTTTCGCTTACTTGGTTACTTGTTATTTGGTTCAATGCTCCATTGATTCGGTAATTTTCCTTTTTTAAAATTCCCGTAGACTATTAGTTAAAATTGAGCTTAGAAGTCACTTCGTCCAAATGTTCACTCTATAGAAAAGGAATCAAGGCCAGTTGAGTTAAAGGACATGCCTACAGCTACTCTCCCTGTTACTCAAAGAGCTGGTGCTTAATCTTCCTGCTACTTAACATTGGATGCTTTGATTTTGCTCCTAGGAAGGCATTATAAATAAAGACAAATGTTACGTGACTAGCATGTTTTGTGGAGGTCACAACTCCTGCCATCTTATCTTTAAAAAAAAAATGATTCAGTGTTTTCCATTCTGATAACCACATTCAGCTCCTACTAGGAGCAAAACGTCCTCAGTCTTGGTGTGGGGACGTGCGCTGCACTGCAGTCAACACAGTGCGCCTACCTGCATGTATCTCTCACGTTAAGTGTGGGATGAAGTGCTGTTTATTGCATAGATGCAGCTCAATGATTTTAGTAAAGAAGCAAATCTTTTCCTTTTAGATTTAGGCCTTATTTACCTTGCCACTGAGATGCTTTGCCTTGAGACACCCTCCTTCAGTGTGCAATTTCTTGCAGTTTTCAATGACGGCAAATGTGCATCGAAGTCTCCACATCGAGCCTATGAAACATGGCTCCAAGCAGTTTCCTAAGGGGAATAAACTGTCATTTTTCACCACATTAAATTTTATAAGTTTCAAGCGAATGGAAAATGGATTTTATTATTTTCTCTCTCTCCTCTTTTTTTTCGCCACGAATGTTTTATGGCTGCAAAAACAGAATTTGTGGTTTCAACTGTTCAAGTTTGATGCAGAAAGCTATGGAACCTCTTATGTAACCTGATGGCCTGAATAATTATCAAAATATTTTGCTTTCCACCCTTTCTAAGCTTTAGCAGCAGAAAAAAAATAGTGTATGCAACCTTTTGACCACAAAATAATAATAATGAGAAAGCCCCTTTTACAAGGTCTGCTCCTACACCTACACACTAAAGATGCTGTAATTGGGGGAAGGCCAGTGCTCCTGCAGCCTGGGCCTACGATCCAGCTCTTATCAGGGACTACCTTTTGCAAGGAAGAAAACAGAGCCTATGGGAAGAAAAGCCAGGATGAAGAGGATAGAAAAAAAAAATGGGATGGAGATGCAGAGCCATGTGGAGTCTCATTCCATATCCAGAAATCATGTTACACTGATCTAAAAAGTTATGGGGACAAAAAGTTGTGTGTGTGTCTGTGTGTTTCTTTTGGCTTACACAAAGCACTATGGTGTCTACTGAGACCTGAGTGTCCTCTTAGCTTGTTCAATATAGTGTCACCCCAGACGTCTCTTAAGTAGAGGTGAAACCTGGGATCCAGAACACTATGCTGGTGAATCAAATTCTTATAATGAATTCCATAATTTCTATATACACATATAACTTATAGTATATATATATATTATATATATATATATATAATATATATAATTGTTTTTTATAATTTTTTTTAACTTCAGAAGGTTTTAAGCTTATTCAAAATTGGTCTTAAATTAGCAGTACTGGTCAACCTGCCTTGCTCACGTGTCTTTGCAGTAATATTTCTTCATGAAGATCGAGATCCACATACACCAACATGTACATGAACTGTAGAGTCCTGCTGCAACACACGTACCACCCTCCCCTCCCCACTCCCCAAAGTGAAAGAAAAATTATCTGTCCTTTTCCCATTTCAGCTTTGATTATTTTCCTCTTGGTCATATTTATATGTTCATAAATGCCTTTATTAGCATGATATACTTCTTAGGGATAGAAAAAAAATCTAGCTTATTTTATTCCTAGCCAAAAAGCAGTAGCTTATTTGCCAGTAAGTTTCCCGCCATGTTACATACTACCAGTGTGTAGGCAGTATATACGTCATTTGTAAATGCTCTTGCTGCATTTATTTATCAGCGGACTATAAGGTGCATGAGAGCAGGGATGGCATCTACCCTGTTCTAAGACTTTAGCCTTGGTCTGCTATCGTGCTATCAGGCTGGTATGCAGCAGAAGCTCAAGAAAGTTTGCCGAGCGATGGAACTAACCCACCGAGCTCTACTTCTTATAAATGGCATAGAGTTAGCAAATGACAGCCCATTTTTCTGACCCAGAGACTGAGGGACAATAATGAAGTATTTGCCTTTGAATCTGTCAGATATCATAGGGATGTTGGGGTTCAGTAGTGGAAATGAGACCACATTTTAATTCCAAGGATCTTATTGCAAGTTATTCAAACTCTCAGAGTCTTTTTCCTATTGAGGTGTGTACCCACTTAGCGGAGTGTCTTCTTAAAAGAGATGGTGTAAGGGAAACATCTATATAGGATTTGGGGATAAAATAGAAATACACAGTATTATTGTAGGAATCATATAAATCTACTAAATTTGACGTAGCCGTAGTACAAAAGAAGATTAATGGAAGAACATGACTGATACTGGCATTGATAATCACTGCTAACTCTTTAGCTACCACCCAAGACCTTGCAGAAGTGGCTCTTTGCAAAGCTTCTGTAGGGTTTTGAATGGATAAGTTCAGGCTTTTGAGTCTAACAGATGTGGTGTGGAATAGCATCTTCATTAATTTATGAGATATCTAAACTTGAGTAAGTTAATACACCTATGCTTCTATGCTTCAAACTCCCCACCTAGAAAGTGATGAGCGTGTCTCCCCTTTTGGAATTTATGAACATCCGGGGTGAGATGGTTTTCAGAGTGGAGAGATTTTGTTTATTTACTTACTTAAACATTTTTTTAAAATTGAAGTACAGGTAATTACAATGTGTCAATCACTGGTGTACAGCACAGTGTCCCAGTCAAGCATCTGCATATATATATTCATTTTCATATTACAATGTGGAGAGATTTTAGATCGTAGGCTCTGGAGTCAGATCACTTGGGTTCATATCGTGGCTCTGTTACTTACCAGTCGGGTAAACATGAGCAAGATATCCAACTTCTCAGTGCCTCAGTTTAGGACAGTTTTGAGGGGATTGAGTTAATAAAAAAAACAATATTTGGCACTTCTTGAAACATGGTATAAGTTGAATATACGTCACTGTTATTACCATTATTATTGTTATATTATCACCTATTAAACGGAAGCTATTTTGACCTTTCTACTAAGCCATTCAGAAGAGGCAATTCCATTTGGATAAGATGAATATTGGTTGTTTGGTTTTATCTGTTCTTAAAGAGATGCTCTATCATACTTAGGAAATTATTCTAATTTGAGCATTGGTTTATTTTTCATGGTAGTTTCCGAAAAGGAAGACACTTCAGTGCTGGGTCTTGCTTCATTAGAGCCAGGGGAACTTCAAGAAGGGAACGGTACTGTCCCAGCAAATTCTATTTTTTTCTTATTGGATTAACCCTATGTCCATCAAATGTAAATTCTAGTGATTAGCCATCCATGCTGCTTGGTTAATAACAGTCCTTCTATTCAGCGCACACTGAGTTTGGGGGCTGGTGGAGTTTCCTTTTCAAATCAACCCTTTTGGAAATCCTTCCTAATGGAACTCTGTTCGTATGGCCAGAGAACAATGCAGCCAAATAAGCCACCAGCTGGAGTGAAAGAGATGGCAAAGCTAAAAGGCATATCTCATTCTGGGGAAAATTAACCTCCCCATTTTGCCCAGTAATTGATTCCATCTGACTGGGGAGTTTCAGTCTCGATTGTGACTGTCATTTGGATAGCTGGGAAGCGAAAGCCTGTAATTACAGTCAGGCTACCCTGTTATCAGAGCCCGGGGAGGGCTTTTGACTCTTCCTACCCTGGGTGATCACAGGTGAGGCTGGCCAGGGAGGGAGGAAGGAGGGAGGGAGGAAGGAGGGAGGGGAAAGCAGGCTGGCAGTTCTTTCTCTGTGAGGAAGAACCCCTAAGGCAACCTCGACCACGGAGAAAAGGTCAGAGGTCCCTGGGAGTCCTCTTGAGTCTTCATGACAAGAACAGGAAGAGGCTAGAGCCTCCTGCTTGCTGCCAATTCTTCTTTCCAGGGAGATGCTGTGCCTTGGAGATAGCTAGTAAAGCCCTGGGACTGTTATGATTAAGAGGTAGTGGGGAGGATCATGGCAATGCCATCTATAACATGCCGCTCGCAGCTGTGTAAATAATTTAATTTTGTTCTGATGGGTTCTGTGCACTGACAGCCCGAGCACTGAATTTTACAGAACGTAATACATGAGGTAAATTAAAAATTGGATTTGTCCTCACTTTCTATAAATGTGTAAACTGGATAGTGTTGAAACTTCCAAGCACTGTTTGGCTGTTCTTACCACGATTAGACTAAGTGCAGTATCACTGCGGTTTTCAGTATAAGTGCTTGTCTTATTAAAGATGGAGGTGAGGCCATTAAAAGCAGAATTATCTGTTTGAAAAATATGTCTAGTGGGATGAAGAGGCATGCCTGTGAACATTTTTTTTTCCCCTAGAGCCAAGACATTCTAGTAATGGAAGTAGGGTCTTGAAGCAATAGTTCCAACGTAAGAAATAAAGTATCAGGACTCGTAAAACTTGTACACTTCTTATTCATTCACTTCTTTGACGAACAAAGATTTTTTGAAAGAGAATTGATACCATTCTTTATACACCTATAAGTAATCCCAGAGAAATTAAAACGGTGGCCTTCGTTAACTTCATACGACTGTGAAAAAACAGGTTTCATTTGAAGCTGCACTTATTACTGTGAAGAGGTTGACTGCCTTAGCAGATTAAATCCTAGTGTCTAGAGGAGAATAACTCTTTGGATGCTATTAACTTAATTGCAAATACACAGACAAGTTTATAGTTATTACTATTTATAATATGCATATTATTTTATAGCTGACTAAAGACATTTGGCTGGTATCATTTAAAGATATTTAGTGTTGGTTTGAAATTGAAGGGTATACTTAGGTCAATTCAATTAAAATTAATTTCTTAATTACCTACCTGGTGGCAAAAATGTCTTTAGTGATCCAAAGCTTTCACAAATGGCAAAAGTTTGCAAGAAGGCATAAATTTATAGTTTGAGTGTACTGAGAAAATTCATGTATGATAAAGATAAATGTTTTCCTATGGTCAGTTTCATGGAGGAAAGAGAACTTAAGCTCTATCCAAAGAGACTCAAACATCGGTTGGTATTCTGACTATTAATTACATATATAAGAAATAGTCTTTCACGTAGATAAATATAATTCCAAATTCTTAAAAAAAATTTTTTTTGCTCTTTAGTGTATGATGGATGAACCTATGTGAAGAACGTAGTGAAAAAATTTGATTAATTATTCCCCAGGTAGCAACTTAAGAAAAAATTAGATACTTAGGCTCCTCCATACCATCTCTTCAGGAAAGCACAAGATTCATGTCCAGGTTTACAAAATGAAATAATAAAATGTAAGCCTTCTCCTTCTTTCATTACAGAAACCGAAAGATTGCCATTAATGTCAAACGTGGGAAGAATAAACAAAATGTATTTCTTATACTGAGAGTAAGTACTGTGTTTGTGTGTTAGCCAGTATATGTCAACACACAAATATTCCTAGTAGTAACCTAACTTCTTCTGCTCAATATATTTCTTTGTTAAAATGAGCAACAGGCAGAGAGAGAGAGATACTTTGCAGGACTGCCGTGAGTGTTGAATGAAAATATATAAGGTTTGATGTGGAAAACATTCTGTAGCTGTATACATACATTTCCTCGTATCTTTTTATTGCAATGTGTTGTATGAAAAGACTACATGTTGTGTGAATAGACCATGCTTTATTTAAAGATCCAAGACTGCCATTGGGTTGAAACCAACTTTCGCTATTGCAAACTATGGTGAATATATTAACCTGACCCACTGCTTTAGCATATGCTCATGAGTGCTGTTTTATCTTCAGAAAATAGAGGTTGTTGGTCGTTGGAGAAGGCCCAGGTAAAAAGCATGTATGGCTGTTTTCCATTTCACTAAAGGGAATTGGAAGGGAAAGCAGGGCAGAAAGCCACCGAGTGGACACTAGGGCAATCTAATTATTGAGGTCAGGCAGCACATTGCAGGGACCCCTGGAAGGCTGAGTGGCTGGAGTATGGAAAAATCCCAATTAGATGATTAATTTAGGTTCTGGGTGTGCTTTTAGCCTATGGCCATGGAGTCGGGCAAAGAAACAATTACCTCTCAAATTGCCATGCTGGACCGATTAATTTTTAATTGAATCTTGTTAAAAGCATGGAAAAGGGTGACATATATAACCTGGAGAAATAGTCGTGAACCAGTGGGAGCCCCTATTCTCCCTGCAGGAACCTGCAGATTTAACCAGAGAGGAAAGTGATTCAGATAGAGCCTGGAGGCAGGGGTTGGCAGTGATGTGGAGAGGACTCGGCTACCTTGGAGAGAAAGCTGGGCTTCAAAATAGTGTGAAGGGGACAACCAGTTTTCTTTCTTGTCCTTTATAGCCAGGCCACCCCTTCAGGGGCCTTGCTGTGCAGTGAGCCCTTCTTCAGGTCACCTGTTGTCTAAAGTGACAACTTCCTTTAATCTCAATGCTCTCTAGAAAATTCAAATTAGACCAGAGCCTTAATCCTTTATTTTTCTTTGGCTCTGCATAGTCTGAGGAGAAAGAGAGAGAGAGAGACACTGTCTCATCCTCAGTGAATATTAAAGCTGGAAATCTTGGTCTAGTTTAAGAAACAAGCTGAGTATTGGAGGAAGGGTGTAGAGTTAGCATGAAATGACTTTAAGGGGAATGTAGATTTATACCAGGATGCAGCAAGCCAGAAAGAATCCTCACGTGGCGTCCTGGAGTTTCTGAGTTTTCTGAGGCTTTGTGGAGGTAAAACCATTAGTTAACGGGATCTCATCTGCGATGAGCATCAGGATGCTAAAGATATTTCACTGCATCTTTTATAGATGTCAAGCATTCCTGGCTACTTGGAAATCCCAGGGATTGAAGACTCATATGCTCAAGTTATTTACTTTCATCAACCAATTTCATCAAATTAATTAGTATTATTTCCTTAGGTTATTAGGTTATTTCTTTTTAAATCTTGGATTAGTATTTTTAACTTGGTATCAAGGAGATACTAATAAGTGACAAGAGGTATTGGCCATCTTCTTTAAATTTCACCCTTCCAAGCCGGGGGTCAAGCCAGTGGTCCAGCAGAAATTACAGAGGCACGTGAAGCAGCCACCGTTTAGCAAACACGAAGTGTCTGAAATGTTAGTAATGATAAAGTGCTGACTATTGTTTAAGAGCATTCACTCTCTTCTCTGACTTTCAGTGGGGGTGGTGCCCTTCCAAGGAAACTGATCCACGGCATGGCCATGTGGCTTTTCAGCTTCAGGTTGGGAGAATATGCTTCTCCACCCTTCCACGTGTGCCCAGTTGTTGACTCTCTTTGGTGAATAGGATTAGTAGAAATGACAGGATTTACTTGGGTAGTTGTGGGGGCTGTTTGGTTGCTCCGCTGCCATGGCCATGATATGATCTTGTCCTGGCTAGACTCCTGCTCCATGGGGAGTGAGAGACTCAGGGGGAAGGTCCAGACTTAACTCGCTTCTTGGGCCGCCCAGTTGTGATCAGCCTTGAACTCAACCTAGATAGTCAACTCCCAGCCCACCTGCAGGTGAATGAGCAAGAATAAGTAGTTACCAATATATGCTGCTGAGCTCTCATGGTAGTTTTGTAGGAATCAGACAGCTGGTATACTAATGAAAACTATTAGTTTTATAACAGTTGTACAAGCCATGTTAGGATGCATCTCAGGTTTTATAGGACAAATAATACAAGTTTTAATCATTTGAAGAAAATACCTCTTCATTTTCTTTTCTTGAGATGATTTGCTTGAGGCCAGGGATTGCCTTGTGTCCTTGGACAAGTCAGTCCGGCCTTTCTATGTCTGTTTCTCCATTTGAGGAAGAAAGATATTACTTGCCACCTACTTTTCCCCAGAGGTCATAAATTAACAGTTGAAAAACTCTTTGAGATCTCCCATGAAAGGTGCAATTTAAGCAGAAGCATGCCTATTATTTATTTTTATTATCCATTTTACAATTGAATACTTAGAGCAAATAGATTTTCCAGCCACCAAAAAGGAAGTCTCTTCTATGCCACAACATATTATGTATTGGGCACTCTCCAACTATAGACTATATTTCCCATTTATAGCACTAATTTAGATGTTTATGGGTCTGTAAATGTATTCCATTTCTCCTGGGGCTTCTGAATACCTATAAGAGTCTAATATTTTGGAACACTAAACGATGCCTTGAGCAAAGTATAAAATAGGGCAACAAGAAAGACAGGGAAAGAATTGGGTAACGAGGGAGACACTTTAAAAAAAAATAAAATAATTTTAAACTCCCAGAATTACTCTGCAATGTAGTCCAATTTGTGATTATTGTCTCCCTCATGTTACAAATTATCACTTTTATATTGAGCTTCTACTGAGTGCTCAGCACAAAACTATTCGTGGAAGAGGCTGTAATCATAGGAATAGCTCTCATTTACAAGCTTTCACTCTGAGCCAGGCACTGTGCGGGGTGCTTTTTCGTAAGTATCCATTTATTTCTCTCGCCAACCTGATAAGACATGCACTATTATTATCTGCATTTTAGATGCTCAGAGAGGCTCAGTGACTTGCCCAAGATCACACAGAGGTAGATAGAAGCAGTGTCTGAATCGAGGTTCTTCTTGTGGAGTGAGTCCGAGCTCTTCACCATTAGGCTGTACTTCATAGCGGCTCATATGGTTCTTGTTTACAACTTTGGGGCATGATGGGGCCATTGTCAAAACAGCGTAACGTATTTTAGCATCTACAGTGAAAATCATTGTGATGCCCTCAAAAGTGACCAGGGAAAGAATGGTTCGGGGGAATGCAGAAATCAAAGCCTGGTGTGACATTTCCAGTGAATCTGCAGCCTTTGTTTATTTTTGCAACCCCTGTTCCAACACCGATGCAGCTAATCAAGGTTTTAGTCTAAACTCAACTGAAATAGCCCTTTCTTGATAGACTATATGGAATTTTCTACTCAGTCATGTACAGTAGAATGATTACCTAATGATTGTTCTCACTCATAAAGACTTGCTTATAATTTGAAAGCTGGTTAGCATTATGAAGACTAGCAGAGTGAGCAAACCTAGGGTCATGAAGGTAGAGCTCGGAATCGGAGGTAAAACCATGGATGAGGGACCCTTTCTAGCTTGGATTCCTGCCTAGGACCCTGTGAAAAGCTGTGAAAGCTAGTCTCTTTTTAGGAACTGGAAAATTCAGACATTTTCACAAACATCTCCACGTTGTTGAGTTCCCCAAGTGGAGGACTAATATTTTCATCACTCTGATTTGTCCATATGTTTTTGACTTGTAGGGGGAAGAGGTTTCTTCTAGGCATTGAGCTTCCAAAGGACTCACGAATAATTTGAATAATTCTGAACTTTGCTCCCTTCACAATGTGCCCTGGGGGCTCATGACATTGTTAACTACTCTTCTAGTTTTCAGGGACTGGGCTGAAGCCAACTGGCTCCGGCTTCCTATTGGGGTGTGAAATTCCAACTTTGTCAGTACATTAGATTGGTATGTCCTACGTCACGTTAAAAAAGGGAAAGTCATTTTGAGGAGACATTTTAAACCCTTCTATCAATCAGCCATTTATTAGTTACCATCTCTACACAATGATGCATAAAGAAGTAGGGACCTCGACTCCTCCTTGACGTTGGTTTTAACATTCAAATCATTCAAAATAAGTCATCCAAAGCCAGTGAAGCCTGACTTGGGCTCACAGAGGCAGTGTGAGGGAGTGGATAGAGATGGGAGTCCCTTCCTTCCTGATCTTAATCCTGGCTCTGCCACTTTCTAGCTGTGTGATTTGCGGCAAGTTACTCAACGTCTCTGAGACAGTTTCTTCAGTTACATAACCTGGATATAATACCTAAGTGTGTTTTTTTGGTGGTGGGGGGGAATATAATAAATCATTGACCACACAGGAAGTACAGTATATTCTTTCTATCTATCCATCTATCTATCTATCCATCCATCCACCCATCTGCCTGTTGTGCTCATCAACATCAACCTTTTATCAAAATCAAAAGCGCTTGAAGAAGGTTATCCTTAAACTGGGAGAGATAAATATACCACTAAGAGAGTTGTCCAACCCATCACAGAGCATCTCAAATTTTATCAATTCTTCCAAACATTAAGGAGTACATCTTATGTTACTATAACTCTGTGTATGAGAAAACATCTTTGCGAGTCTAGAGATTTATGGGTTTATGGGGAAGAGGGGCTGGGAATACACACACACACACACACACACACACACACACACACAACAGGGTAGAAAAAGAAACCTATGTGTTTTCTGTTCTCTCAGTTCCTTCTGCTAACTGGATCTTAACTTGAGAGATTCCTAGATCGTTCAGAGCAAGCGTCTAATGCAAGGATCCTCTCTGTACGAAGCCTGGCAAGTGTGACACAGCCTTCATTGGACACTCAACCGGGAGTTTAATATCTGCCTTACATGGAGCCCGTGGCCAGCTTCAAGCATTGCAGATTCCTCCTTGCATTAAGCCCACACCTCTCTTGTGGTCTCTTCCTCTTTTTTTAGTCTCTATTCTGTGTTCTGTAGTCACAAAGAACTGGCTACTTCCTTCAAGAAAAATCCCGCATCTCATAACTAATGGCAAATGTGGGCGCTTAAGAGAGAGGACTTATTTATGTTTCTGTAGAAAATAATAATGGTACTTAGCCAGATTTCTTTACCAGACACCTCAGTAAATTGGGCCTTCCAAGGGCAGACAGCTCAATCTTTTGGCAGAGGCCAGGTGGCGTTGGTGCCACATTGAAAACCACATGTTTCACTAAAGGGGGTGACCTAATGAGTTTACTTCTCGGCCTGGGTTCCAGCGACAGGGCTATTGAGTGACTTCACTGCCATCAGTATTGCTGACTAATGCCTGTATCAACACCTACCGCCGCCACCACCGCCGCTTCAGCCATTTTACGTTTAGTTTGATTTCTCCAGACAGAACTTTTCCACATCATTGGAACTAATTGAGGTAATGGAGAAATTATTCTGGTGCCAGAACACTCTCACTTTCTTTTGCCCACTTCCCCCCGCCTTGGTATTGAAAGACAACAATGCTCACAGTCTCTCAGCGTTTCTTCACAGCAGAAAGGGGGAGCTTGGCTTTGTCGCCGTTGCACCTACCCTGCTCTTGGACAACTCAGGCTGGAAGACATACTCTAACCTCCACCTTTCTTTGCTTCCCAGGGCTGCACGCTCCTGCACGGTCGCCGTGCTCCCGGGCTGCGTCTCAGGGGAGATTTGGGAACCCCTCCTGTTGTTCTCCAGACTGACCACAAGAAATCTTCCAGTACTTGCTAAAACAACTAGCAGATGGAAACAAACATTTATGAGAACATATTCCACCTTAATTATATGCATTGTCTGCCAATGTTTATAGCGTCTCTGAGGGAGTTTGGAGGTAAGACCGAGCTGGCTGAATATGGTTTTGATTACAGGGATTTGTATCAAAGGTGGAATGGTGCCTTTTACCAAATCCCCATCCCCCCACCTCACGTCCTTTACTCCAGAAGGTTGAACCAAACCTTTCTTTAGAGAGCCTGACATCCTGAAAAGTCCCTGCTTTTGCCCCATGTCAACAGTTAGGGGCTCAGTAAGCATTTGGGGTTTATTCTTGGTAGACTACAGTGAACCTCTCCACTGAGGGGCCTGTCTGGTTTGGATTTAGGGAGCTACTCCGCAGTGTGGGCGGGTAGGATAGCCTTTCAGCAGTTTGCAGAGCCCTCTGCTTGGCACGTGAAATGCTGCTTCGTCTGCAGGAGTGGAAGGGCAATGAAAGATGTGTGAGAAATGTGCGTCTGCATGTGAGGTTGGAGGAAAGACTCTAATACATTCTAAATAATAGTAACTTTAATTATAATATTTAGCTTGCATATTACTCCCATATCCCCTTTTCCTGCTTTTTCCTTCCCTCTCCAGTTGCTAGTCTTCCAACTCTTCCCTTGGTGGGTAGCAGAAAGGGTGTGATTTGAGCAACCGATCGCCCATTTATCTGAGTCACTACTGGCTGGCAGCTCTGGTCAGCATTTGGGAAGCAGAGCTCAGAGCTGAAATGGGTGTTTTGCATTACTCGCTGATTTTATTTCTCCACATCACCTCTGACCCCTTTTGCAAAGTTAATTGAGAGTTGGCCTTTTTCAAATTGACTGCAGGAAATTGACCTTTGTGTTCACGCTATGTTAGGAAAGGCCTGGATGAAGAGAAAATCAGGAGGCAAAATGGGAATGGTCTGGCCCTTTACAGTTATGCTCCAGCTCTATGTGAAATGATCACAGACTCCTTGGTGCCATCCCACGGGCCATGGAACCCACAGCATTGTTTCCCTGCAGAATCAAACCACAAATCAGAAAATCCCATTTAATTTTGCGGTATACTCTGATGGCTCAGAAATGTGACAATCTGAAAGTAACTTTTAAATTAACTTCTATTATGCTTATTCTGTTTTAACTGGAGCTTGTTTCCTCATTTGTAATCACTGGTAGAAATAGCTGCCTGAGGCCACTGATTTAGAATCGAACCCTGGTGGTTGTCTGGCAGGTGAGCCTGTCAGTTACTTGGGTAAGAGGGGCGGGGGATTAGAAAAAAAAAGTTTGTCCATTTTGAACCCAACAATCCTGCGTTCACAGTGTGACTCTCTCACTCATTCGCTGAGTTATTTTAGGAAAAGTATCTAAAACCCTAAGTCTTAATGCTTCATCTATAAAATGGAGACATTTGCAAGAAATAAGATTGTATGAGGATTAAATGAGTATTTTAAAGAAATTAGCACCTAGATGCTTAATACTTGTACTTCCTTATTTCATGTCACGTTCCTCTCCTGTGCTCTAGGGATCCAGAGCAAAGGAAAGAGACAGGGGTCTACCGTCTGGAGGTTATTGTACTCTTTGGGGGCTCATGGTTTCCTTACGCTTTCTGGGGACAATGAAGAATCTCGGTTAAACCAGCGGTGTTTGAAATGCAGTAGGAAATGAATTGTTATTTTTAACTAGAAAGCCAGCATGTGAAATGGCTTCCTAAGTCTCACAGCTGGATTAAATAATTCTGGGTCAGAATCTAGATTTCATGGTCTGGTGGTGAGGTCAGCCTGAGCTTGCAGGCAGGGTGTCTGATTCACTGCTTGAGCCCAGACAAGTCCCCTATATCTAACTCGGTCTTGATTTTTGTTTGTTTTGTTTGTTTTACCTGTAAAATTGGTATAACGATCCTTTTTTTAACCTCGTAGTAATATAAATATAAAACCAGATAAAATATGTGAAGGTGGCATACAAGGAAGTATATTCTTAAGTTCATTCTAATTTTATTAGTGAACCAAGGTGTGGAAATGCTCTGTTCCAGCAACTTAATTATATTGATAAATTATTTGAAACAAAACAAAACAATACTAGGCAGTCCTGGAGGAGTCCTTAAATTTAAATACAGTGGTAAGAGTATATCTTGAGTGGAGATAGGATGAGTTCTTTCCTTTTAAAAGCACTTGGAAAGGAGAGGCAGGGAAAGAGAACTTGGTGTGAAGCCTAGTGAGATCACTAAGTGCCAACTGAGGCAGAGGAAGCTTTGGAGACACACCGAGAAGCCTAGACCTGGGTTTGAATAGTAGTTCTTCCACTTTCTGTTGTATCAGTTAGCTACTGGTGTGTAACAAACTGCTCCAACCTAAATGTCTTAAACCAACAACCATTATATATGGGTCAGCTGGGTAGTTCTGCTGATTTTGGCCAGTTCACCTGATCTTGGCTGGGCATGCTCAGGACTCTATTGTCAGATAGCAGGTCAGCCAGGGTCAGGCTGGTCTAAGGATGGCCACATTCCATGTGGGATGGTTCACAGTTTGTCTGGCTGTTGTCTGGGGTGATGGATGTGGCTGGGACACTGTCTTTCATTACCCAGCACTCTAGCCTGGCCTTATTGATGTGGTACAGGGAGGACTGCAGAGGAGAAAGTAGAGGTGCCTGATGGATCTCCCAGCCCAAGCTCTCAACTGCCACCATATGACAACTTGGTCGAGGAAAGTCACAAGAGGAGCTGTGATTCAAGGGGTGGGGAAACAGAGTCTATTTCTTGATGAGAGGAGGTTAAAAGTTATACTGCAAAGGATACGGATATAGAGGAGGGTGGAGAAATGGGTTGTTTCTGTAATTACCACACTAGTCTGTGCACTTGGACTAGTTCCTTTTTAACTCTGAGGGCAGTAAATACTTTGTAGCACTGTTGTGAGGATTAGAGACACCTGTAAAACCCCAGACTACAGGTGGATACTACATACGCTGACCGTTACTATTTCCCCCTTCATTTTTAGTTGCTCAAAACTAACATTTTTTTGGTAATATACAACATTGCAGAATAATTAAAATGCATATAAAATAACATTTATATGATTTATAATATAAAATAAAATACATATTAAAAATAAGAAAGAACATAATAAAAAAAATCACCGCAACCTCACTTTCCAGCGCGAAGCACTAGAAACTAGAAAAATGTAGGTAACTCACATTTCTCATTATCAGCTGTCACTTATTCCATTGGCTTGAATAGATTGCTCTTGCTTCCTGTGACATTGGTAGGTTAGGCTGTCTTTGCCTATTGTCAGGTGACTGTATTGTCTAAAATTTCACTCTTTCTGCCTCTCTACCTCTGTCCTAAGCCATGACTACTCACTCGCCCATTGACTACAAGCTTCTTTTGTTTATCCATTATTTCACTTGTTTGTTGGTTAGTAGATCCACCTTTGCTTGTAACTCAGGCTTATCTGACTCCCACATTCCAGTCGCTTGTCCACTCTGAGCTGGCGCTGGCGTAAATTTCAGTTCTGTGGCTCACGTCTTTCAAGTGCTTCCAGTCGCCCCCAGGAGAAACCTGGTGGATTTCGTAGCGTGAGGAGCAACACTCCTCATTATCTCCTCCACCTGCTTCTTTCCGGTCGTGTTTTCATCTACTCATTGAATCTAGGCTTCACAATCTGTTCACCCCAAACAGTGCAGACCTTCTGAAACACACAGTGATCCTTCTGCCTGGAAGCTGCTTCTGCCTCATCTTCATAGCCAGTTCCTTCTCATCCTTTAAGATTTAGCTCAATTATTATATTATCCATTACAAATAAGCCTCGACGTGTGAGCCACACAGCCTTCTCTGAGATGCATCATGTTCATTGTAGCACTCCTTACGTGGCAGTGTTGGGTTATATGTTTTTCTGTTTCTATTGTTAGACCCTGCATTTATCAAGTGAGGGGATGGAACCATGGTCAAGTCACTAGACAAGCATTTGCCGGGTCCCTCCTGCCTACAAGCATGGCATGTGAGATTAAAAGTAAAATAAATGAGTGAGGGAAATAACCTGCAGATCTTCTCCTCAGCACAACGGAGGAGGGTTAAAACTGCTCTTTGAAGCCACAAAAGAGAAGGAAGTTGGTTGTCCCACATGGGCATGGTGATGCTTTTGCCTCATAATACTCTTCTACTTCCTGGGGTTTATGGAGAACAGAAATGGGAGCTCAGCCTTAGTCTCAGCAAGGACTCACCAAACAAGCGATCAGGTCGGTAGAATGGTAAATACTCCGAAGAAAGCCATGCAGTCAATGTCAGTAGCTAATCCATTCTGACTCTTTGAAATATGAGATTCATTTTGCATCCTAGATGCAAATTGCGAATGGATGTAGGGAAGCATTCTGGTAAAGAAATGCAAATTAAAACATTCAGCTCTTTCAAAAGTAAACAGTTTTAGAGTAGATGGCCCTCAGTGCTGACAAGGCTGCTGTGAGAACGGTTACTTTATATTCCACTTGAAAGTGTTAACTGGTGCCCTTTAACAGTAGGTCCTGGTATCAGGTGGTCTGTAACTATCACTCAGCAATCTGCAGCTAAGATCCTATAATAAAGAATGCATGACGGGTGCAGACAGCAATGTGTGTTCAAATTGCTTGTTTACGTGAGATTGTACATTGGATTTGAGTCATGAAAATAGAAATAAAACTTATGACATTTTAAGTAAAAACAGTACACAAAATGTATAGTATACGTGTGTGCATGTCTGTCTGGATATATAATATCCATATATCTGGATGTATCAATTTTAAAGTCAGTAGATCTATATCTGACTCCATCTATTGAGAGAAAGAGACAGAAAGGGGAGAAATAAATCAATTATATATATGCTTATATATGACTTGAGTAAATTATATTTTATTTATTTTTTTGCATTTTTTAAAATGTCTTGCATAGACAGTATATTATTTTAATGTTAGAAAATAGCCAGTAATCAGTGTAGAAGATAACTGAAGAAAGCCACACTATTATACACAAAGTAATACATTCCAGCTTTGATGCTGAGACTCAAGGGACTATAGGACTACACTCACACATTTTTTAATCTGGCTGCATTTATGCATGGTAAGTTGCTAAATGGCTCTTTGGATGCTTTTTATTTAGGAAAAATAATATTGCTACTGCCGCCTTCCATGGAGAAAACTCCAGACAAGCATTAAAAAAAAAAAAAAAAAGCCAGTATTAGAAACAAACAACATAGTTTTCTTTTAGAAACAAAACCTGTGTTTAGAATCCAAAAGTAATGTAATCGCTCTGGAAACTATTATCGTAAGTAATTCCATGTCGATTAGTTCACGCTCCCATGTCTCCAGGACGTGGTAGAGTCTAGCAGAAACAAAGGTCTGGACAGGAGGGAAAATCTTAGATTCTCAGTCCCATCCATGTCTCTGGGCAAATCACAAGTGGGCAGTGACAGAACATTCCTGACAGCCTTGAACTTCCCTTACACTGAGACTTTTTTCATGACCTCTGGGTTCGTCCCCCCCCCCCCCCCTTATTTTGACTTCCCAATTGTTCCTATTTTGGAACATACTATATTTGGAGGAGTTGCCTTTTGGTCAGAATCCACTTTTACTCTGTCTCCCATTTTCTTAATAACGCGCCTGCCTCCTCCGGCTCATTTGAAACCCTCAGGCTCCAGTGGGTCTGAGGAAGGGAACTGGGGTATTTTGGAGTAAATGGAGGGGGAGAAAGCAAAGGGTAAGCTTTGTGGGTGCCAGCGTCTCTCAGTGGGGCATTCTGGCCATGGTGGCCATCCAGATGGACCCTCCTTTGGGGACTTCTCTGGGTGGAGATGAAGAAGTGAGATAAGCCAGAATGTGTCACCGTGCCTTCCCGGGCCACCCTGCTTGGTGTTCCTTCACAGCCTAGCACATACATAAAAACAACAACAATGGGAGTCTTCAGTATGTTGCCTGGGAGGCTCTGTAGTTCCCAGTTCCGTATACAATTAGTTGTTACTCTTGGTTGAGCTTGGCCCAGCGTGTCCCACTAAAGACTATGGAATTTGGAGCCAAGCAGACCTGGGTGGGATGTTAACTCTGCTACTCAGTAGCTACGTGACTCTGGGCATTCTGTAAAATGGGAATAAAAACACGTACCTTCTCTGGCATTCCTGGCGTTTCAAGCCCAGGCTGCTCCCCTAAGCACGGAATTTCAGCAGCAGGTCTCCAGGGAGGCTCCGGGACTGGAGGACTGGAGGACTTTCTGGAACTCCTTCCCTCCTGACTCAGGGGATGGACATCTTCTTGGGATTCATCTCATCTTGCCATCTTATAAAAAGACTGGTGGTGGCTTCTGAAGAGGTTTCAGGCATGAGCTTAGTGCTGGGGGTGGGGATGGGGGAAGGAGCTTCTAGGGGCCTTGTCTTAAAGCTGGTGAGAACACTGCTTTTACTTACATGGTTTATCACCGATCAAATTAAAAAAAAAGTTTTCTAACTTGTGCTTCAAGCAACATTTCCTTCTTTTCTTATTTTTCGTTTGGGGGGTTGATGATGAATGCCCAGGGTTTGGATCCTTCCTCCCTTTGCTGTAGACTTTTGGATTTCTGCTTCCATAAACACGTCCTGACATGCCTGCTGCTCTGACAGGTGCCTGCCTCTCATCATTCATGGAGAGGAACCTTCCATCCAGCGACCAGCTCTCTCCTCTCCATGTCTGCCATGCCAGTCTGACCTGGAAAAGTGATGGGGGTGGAGTAGAATGAATTCGATCATTTACTTTACCGAAATTGAGAGCAAATACGTACATAACTTACATCAAGAAAATATGTCAAAGGGTATGGTAGGCACATACTAAGGGTTCTTTCTCTCCTCTCCAACTTTTGTACCTTCTACCTTCAATTCAGGTGGCAAACAAAGAACCGCAGTGTGTAGGGGGTACAATTAATAATAGAGGATTGGTCAACATTAAAACTCTCTTCCTAGAGGGCCCTGATTCCCCATATTCTCTCTTACTGGTGTTCATAAGGCACAGGAAGTAGGTCTGACCTGCAGGCGGATTACTTTCCCTTGTTTTTTGTTCCATAGTCACTATGTTGTCAAATGGTATTATTGGCTATGAGGAGGGTAGGAGAGGACATGGCTCTTGGCAAACAGATTTGCCTATTTAGAGAAGTTACTCAAAGTGGACGTTTTACAGAGTGAACCAGCACTGTCGTCTTCTACGTGAAGGTCATCCCTGTGATCAGGCACTGGAGGTCAGAGAACAAGTCTTATGAAGCGGGGGGGGGGGGGGGGGGAGGGTGGCACTAGAAGAGGCATCAGCAGGTCTTGTTTCCAGTCTGCTTTGCTTGTTTATTTCTAGGTTTTTTTTTTTTTTTAACATGCTTATGATGAATTCTGTGACTTCAGGCGGTTGTCATGTGTCTTGATTCTCTTTTGATTCCATTCTCCATCTTGTCACCAGAACTGACCCGTGTAATACAGATCTGACCTGATCATGCCATTCTCCTGCTTGAATCCCTCTAGGGTCTCACCTCTGGTCCTGTTGTTCAAGACCCTTCATGCTCTTCCTTTACCTTCTGGCCACAAGCACTTCACTCCAGAAAGGTTGAACAATCCGGGGTGACCCGTAATCACTAGGCTATTATCGCTGCCGAAAATATAATACCACGCTGGCTCCTAATTATCCCCCAAGCATATCTCAGATGTCTCCTGCTGAGACCTACCACAGATCCCGTCCCCTATTCCCGAATCCCTGTACCCCCATCCTGAGTAAGCTCTTCTCCTTCTTTATGTTTCTAATTTGGATACACATCATACTTTCTGGAACCTATCAAACTTGGCTCAAGAACTTTGACTCTTTGGTCAAGATGAAATTCTGAGAGTCTTAGGCCAGTTAAATTTTTCATTCATATTCTGTTCTCTTTATTCCCAGGTCCTTACAATGTCTGATATTACCCAAACTCTTCAAGGCTTCTCTGTCTTGAGGCAAGTGTTAATAACAGCCTGGATGATCTCAGACCCTCGGGCTGGTGTACAAGGAGCTCTCTTGGGGGTGGGTGTAGAGCAGGGTCACATGGCACCTGAGATCTTGTAGGTGTGATTTTTAGGGAGCAAAGGGAGTCAAGTGAAGGTCTGCCTTCCTTTATCCTTTCACTTTGAACAGAAATCATAGGCCCATGGTGACATCTAATCACAACCCTTTTTTACCTTATTGAGCTCACAGTGAGCAAGCCATGGTTTCTTACATTTTCCTTCTTCTAGACCAGAGATATAACCTGCAGGCCAACCACCCCTCTTGCCTGCTTTTGAACAACCTGTGAGTTAGGAATTGTTTTTACACTTTTTTAAATGGTTGAAAAACATTAAAAGAAGAATGGTACTTTTGACATGTGAAAACTATAAGAAATTCAAACTTGAGTGTCAATAAAGTTTTATTGGAACACCGTCAAATCTGTTGGCTTGCACATTGGCTACAGCTGCTTGTGCCCAACGGCAGAGCTGAGTAGCTATGACAGAAACCAGAAGGTCTGCAATGTCAAAATTAGTTCCTCCTTGACCCTTCACAGAACAAACTTGCTCTAAAAAACGCACTCCTTGAGGTCAAGTTTGTGTTGTGCTCTGTTTTGTGCACCCAGAGCTTGCTACATGCTTGGCACCTAGTAGGGACTCAAAAAAACATTGGATGGACGTATGAATGAATGAATACATGGAAGAAAGGTGGTTGAAGTAATGTGCATTCCAATATCCATTCCAATTTCAACATTCCATAACTTTAAAGCACACTGGAAGTCACTAGCACCTGAACACTTTTTTTCTTGCATGCAGGAGTCTTATATGAGTCCGAGCTCCTTGAGCATTATTTTGGAAAAGGAGAGTTATGAAACATGATCAGCACCTCTTTAAAAATGTATCTTTTTTTCTAGTTGCTATTTTTAACTAGCCTACGTACTCTTTGTTTGATAAGCAAGGTAAATAAGCCAAGATAAAGCAGTTTTAATCTGCTAGCAAATGAAAGAAGCTAAGTTATTCAAGATGAGAGGAAATGGGCTGGGAGGGAGGAATGAAAGGAGGGGACGGAGTAGCAGGTATTTTTAGGGTCTGTCACTGTTTTAATAGCTCTGCTGTTATCACTTCGGAAAGGTCCACATTTGGGACCATTTACGGCTAATGGACATGTGTTGAGAGGTGTAGGAAGGATGATACGTCACGCCAGAGTGAAAGCTAAATGTTTGATTCT
Organism: Camelus ferus; assembly: GCF_009834535.1. Lineage (NCBI taxonomy): Eukaryota > Metazoa > Chordata > Mammalia > Artiodactyla > Camelidae > Camelus > Camelus ferus. The sequence continues at coordinate 27,486,605 of NC_045711.1, forward strand.
GCCTGGCCAGAATGTGGGCCAAGAGGGAGCGTCTAGGCCAGTTACATTAAGTGCCTCTCCTCATAGCTAACAGGTGTCCCAAGCTCATTTGGGGTGTTTCTACATATACCGAAATTGTTCCTTTGAAAAGGAGTTTGCCAAGAATATGAGGTCAAGGGGATATTTTAAATCACTCCGGTTCTACAGGGCCCCAGATCTGGCCTCAGAGAAAGCCCACTGTCCTCTCTGCTCAAACAATTGACAGCCTTCCTCCAAATTCCCTGTCTCATGATTTGGGTTCATTTAGTTCTTGCAAATAAATTCTCGTGTCTCTAACGAGTGCTTGGGATCAGAGGATTCCTCATTCCAGCTTCTGCTCTCCCCTGAGATTTATTTCTCTGGACAGGGTTGTGATTTGAGCACTTCTGATGAAAAGAGAAAGTGTTAAGGCCTGAATGCAGAACATGACCCAGGGAGCTACGTGCACATCTCCAACTTTGCTCCTCTCATGTCCTGTGTTGGGAACAACGACAGCTTACTGCTTTTATGCACACTGTGGGCACTGTTCTAAGAACTTTTCATCTACTAATCCGTTTACTCCCCAGAACAACCCACAACATAGATGCAGAAACTGGAGCCTTGGTAACACGTCCAGTGGCTCATTTGACAGATTTTTAAATCACACAACTGTGTGCTGCCAGGTGCTGTTCTAGGCACCTCCAGACACAAAACACGTACAACCCCCGACCGTGTGGAGTGTATCTTTTCCTACCTAATGACACATAGCAGGTAATGTGGCGGAGGCAGGATTTGAACTGGACATTCAAGACCACTGCGGGGTAATGCCACTCAGAATTCATCTCCATCTTCCCCCTGTGACTGCCTGACTCACACGCCCTCTTGTTTCAGTTCCCTCCCAGGTTTTACCGTGTCCTGATTTGATGCCATCCGATTTAACTCTGGTAAGGCTCAGTTGCAAAATTGTTTCTCTACCAATGGATTCATCGCCCTGCTCTCTTCCCAATGAGATTTTTTTTTTCTTTCTCTTCTAGTTACTGTTAAGTCATCAGAGGGAAAAAACAAAAGCAAATGATTACAAAGGAATGCAGGTAAAGATGGATCTGGGACATGAAACTCATCATTTATTTATCCTCTTCCTCCTTAAGGATGTTGTCTGCCTCGTTCTCCTGTATTTAAGCCCGTCCAAGGCAAACGTGGGATGTGAGCAGTGTTTGCAGCCTTGTCCTGGGTCCCTGTCCTGCTTCTCCTAGAGCTCCCTTCCCAGTTCTCTGTTCATCCAGGGTTGGCCTTTGATTCTGCCTCTCCGGTGTTAGGGGAGTTTGCACTTGTTGTCAATGAGCTCCTGTCACTCACATCTCTTCAAAAACAATGGATTCAGAATTGGGGTTACAGAATGACTGCGAGTCTCAGTTTGCCTGTTTTACTCTTGTTATTCCAGTGTAATTATAGATCGCATCCTTTCACTCTCACAAGTATCCCATTTTGATAAGGTCAAACGACATCCTAACCCAGGGTCGTACCTTTCCCCGTCTCAGGATGCCCATAAAGCCCACACCCAAAGTTCCTGGGTCGCCAACCCTGACTTACAAAACTGCAACTCGTCCTGAGAGGGAACTGGAAAAACGCCCCCTTAATCATTCTGATCCGACATTTCTCCAACCAGAGAATAGATAAGTAAAGCCCGTTTTCACCCCCTTCTCTTCATCCATATGATGATATAAATGAATCTTGCGCATTTTCACGAGATTTTGCCCATATCCTTCCTCTGTCTTTTTGCTGAAAATTCCATCATTTTTTTGGCATCCATGTTAAGGATAAAAAGTGAGGAGTGAGGGCAAGGGAACATAAACTCCGTAGATAATCGCTTAGAAGTTTTTGTAAAAGTTTGAAGGGAAAAGTTGTTGAAATTACTGTATAAAATGAGTCTTTTTTTTGAGCTGGAGATTTCTTTTGTCTGTGTGAACCCAGTGACTGATAGGTGCTCACAATTTTCAGAGAAAACATTTTAAGATCATTGGAGTGTACACAAAAGGTCAAGCCAAAGCTATATTCTAACAGTAAGTAACTGTTAAGGATTTATTGAGTCTTACCTGGGCCCAAGGAGATGCCTTAGGAACTCTTCTTAAAGTGCATGGGCCTGAATTTGTCTCTGCTTGGCCTCTAACTAGCAGTGCAACGATGAACAACATAAATTATCTAAGCATGAGCTTTCGTCCATTATTTGATCTTTCTGCACACACTGAGGGACTCCTAGATGTCTGGAATATACTTTATACTATCTCTGCATAGGTTTTGATATTGTGTGTGTGAGAGTGTGTTTGTGTGAGCTGAACTCACATCCCATCCTATACACCATTATCACTTTAGTCAGAGACCCACACCCAAGGATGGTTGCTGGAAATATGTCAGAGAAACCAAATTCCAGATGTGGAGATTACATAAGCATGTTTGAGGCACAGCTCTCTGCCCAGTGCCAGACTTTAGCTAATTTCCAGTCTGTCTGTAAATGAGTAGTTTGTTAATTAGCAAAAGAGCTGTTTGGAAGGGACGTTGATTTAGAGCTTTGCAGAGATGTGACTTGGCTAAAAATGACCTCCGTACTCTCACGATTAGAGGGCAAAGAATCCAGCAAGGGCTGTAGCTTTTACACCGGGGCTGACGACCGAGGATTAGTATCAAAGAGGCCTGAAGTCCAGGCATTGGCTTTGAGCAGGGTTTGTCAACCGCAGCACCTCTGACATTTTGGGCTGGATAATTCTTCCTCTCGGTTGGGGGGTGGGTGGGTATCCTGTACACTGTAAAATGTTTAGTAACACCCTTAGTCTCTTTGCCAGTAGAAACCCTCTTTCCTCCCATTCTGTTTGTCAACTCATAATGTCTCCAGCCACTGAGAAGTGTCCCCTGCGGGAGGGACAAAATCGCCCCAGTTGAGAAAGACTAGTTTAGAGTTTATAGCAACTTGGGACCAACTATAAGGATAAGAAAGTTGTGACAATGGACCTTTCCTAGAAGATGGACCCAGATCCCCTTAAGGGACAGAGTGCTGAGCTGTCTTTGGGCTCACAGAACTGGTCCCCCGAGGTTTTTTGGGCCTACTTGCTAATAAATGTTTGCTTTCGTATCTACATTTTAATTAAGGGGGAGACAGATTTGGTCTGACACTTGGTTTGATCATAACTGGGTAATGAGTTCATGGGGGAAATAATTAAACCTCTTCCACCTTGAACGTCTTGGCGCTTGCAACTGTCTACTGTGAAGAATGTAAGAATTGTGGCCAGATTGTCTCTGGTCTGTTCTCAGCAGGATGGACAGTGGCAGATAACTGATTCAGTTGACACCTAGAGCTGGCCAGAATTCTTCAGCCTGAAGTTCTAGGCTCCTAGTGTTGGGAAAGCAGAACAAAGGGGTACACGAAAGGGAAGGGAGACTCCCCCTCCTGCCCTCCTACCCGCCGACACACACCTAACTTAGGTCTTCTTTTATCACTGGCTTGTCTAGCGATGCCCTGAACCATCTTGCAATGGCTCTTTCTGTGTGAGCTGCTTGTCACTGTCTGAAATCCACGGGAAGGAACAGTCCTACAGAAGCACTCTTTTTTGAGTTAAAAAGCCTTCAGTTATCTGACTGTAGGTCTCAAGAAGATAGAAGGCTGAGACTTGGCTGACCACCCCCTTCCCACCGGAGTCTCTGGCAGAATCTGGACTTCATCCATAGCTTTGTACCTAATGGAGCCAAATGCATGCTCATCATAAAATAAAATGTCCATCTGGGGTTTTGCAGTGCCTCGGGGACTTTGTGCAGACCCCTAAACTAAATTCGAATCGCTCAGGACTCCCTTAGCTCCCTTTCCCTGGAATCGTCCATGGGAGCTGCTTTTGCAGTCCGGTGACTTGGCAGGGCAGTGGGGTTCTGATTTTCCGAGCAGTGAGGCCCCCAGCCCAGCGCCTCTTTGCAAAGCATTCCCTTTCACATGGGCTCCACCAGGAGGCTCCCAGCAGGGAGGGACAGCCCAGTCCTCAGTCCCCGGTGGTGGTGGTGGTGGGGCTCTGCTGCTCTCCGGAGGGGAAAGTTAACGATTTAATTGTGTCTATGTGGGATACATAATGAATGAACCTGAATAATTCAAGACAGGATGTCAGTGAAGAGGACACAGCCAACACCTGGGCTGGACAAAGATTTCTTTGGCGGCTTCAGTGGCGGGGGAGGGGACGTGCAGTCTTCATTTTACCAGACTGTGCTCCCAGCTGCAAACAGTCTAAAGGACGGGGACAGGCTCTTTCTCTTTTGAGGAGACAACTGCGGCTGTCTGGATGTGTGTGTGTGTGTGTGTGTGTGTGCGTGCGTGTGCACGTGTGTGTTGGTGTTTCCTTGCCAAGGCAAATTCAGATGATAAATCTGGCACCTTTAAAAAGACACTGGTCTTGTATCCCTTTCCTCAGCCTCAGCCTTGGGCCTGAGAAAAATATCAAGCAAACTACATTCTTCTCCAGAGTTTTATAATAATGATAATAAAATAGTCCCCTACCAAGTTCAAAGAGGCTTTTCAACTGGATACTGTGACCAGGATCTCTGCAGAGGGGAAGAGTGGGGATCCGCTGGAATTCTGCTGCTCTGTGAGAAGACGGAATAGTAGAGTCAGACGCCAGGCTCACCTGAAGTAACCCCGGAATTGAAGTTCCCCGGGGTCGGTGCTCTCGATTTTTGCAGCCGAGGTGTTGCATTTTATTTAAGGGGCTGTGTCGACTTGATAGCTTCTCAGAGTTTATTATTTTGTTTCTCTTCTGTTAAATCTCAGAAAGTAATGAGATGAAGAACTGAAGTAGTCTGCAGAGAGTGACCAGGAATTTTATAGGAATATCTTGGGAGACGTCACAGTGTTTCTTTCAATAATCAAAAGAAGAGATGACTGTTCATATAGACCTAGGGTCTCTCTCAATTTATAATCCATGTCCCCCCGCCCCCAGCAAGTTGTATTCTCCGTCTTCAGATTGTTTAATCTTAAAACAATGGCTGTTACCATCTTAGCCGAATGAAAGTCCTGGACATTCTCCTGGGTAATAGGTACAATATGCGTGTTCGAAGTGTATCCAAATTCAGGGAACTCAACAGATTCCCAGAAGAACCACCTCCAGCTCCCCAGACCTCTTGGTGACTCTGGTCTCTATAAAAACGACATTTGTCCTGGGGGGAAGATGACTCCCTACTTCCAATGATCATCAACTCTCATAATTTGATGGGAGTGGTAAGAAGGAAGCTGGAGTGACTGTGATTTCAAGAATAAATCCAGGCCACTAGACCACCTAAAATGTTACTTGACTTTAGGAAATGCTCAAAAGGCAATGTCAGAGTCTCTCCAGTGGTCCTACAGATGTTGGATAAAGAGGACAACGAAACAACTGGAAATGGAGACCAGCACACAGAGCTGCCCCGTTCTCAGGACTCTGTGCACTGAAAAGTTCAGAACCTTCTCCTAACGTGATGCTGTTCGTGTTTCTGTTCATCAGCTGCCAACCTCTCAGGTGCCTCGGAATCAATGCACCATATCTTCTTTGCGGGCTGCCTCATTTGGAAATACCACCTAGGAGACTTGAGAGCATTCATTTTAAAACTGTAGATGAAATATGGGAATCTCGTTCTTTTAGAAAATGAATACATTGCAAATTTTCTGGCACGTTGGCACTTAAGTCCCATGTCAATTAAGAAGATGTGACAATCAGTCATAAAGTGCCTTTACGAGCAGGAGGGCCGCAGAAGTGACTGAGTTCCTCCCTCCAGGTGGACAGATGAGCAAACTGAGAAACAGGCAGGAGAGGGGGACACTGTCTCGCCTGAGTCACTTACTGGGTTGGTGGCAAAACGAAACGTCCATTGCCAGTCTCTCAGTTGGCACTTCCCCATGCTGCCTGCATTTTGACCATTACCCTGTCAACTTAAATGATTCAAATACTCCAGCTTTAAATAGGTTCTGGTGATTTAAAAAAAAAAAAAAACCCAAATCAGACAAACTTTCCATGACTCACTTTTCCAAAATGTTTTGTATCAATGTATCACGTACAAGGCAAATGTATGAGTTGTCTCAGGACCGCAGCCAAAGGTTCTCCAAGGCGGAGAGTGCGTTAGGGAAACCCCGATACAGAAGAGTCGGTTGCAGAGTCTCTTTTAGTAAATGATTGTTTATAAGTTCCATGTTTAAGAGAAAGAAAAAAAAAATCAAGACTTCATGCAAACCCAGAACAAAAGTTGAGATTTCCAGTGATGCAAGAAAGCAGGGAATTTAAGAAAAAAATGGGAGTGCGGAGGGGGTGGGAGGAAGGAAAGGGGGTTCTTAATGGTATATTGTTTTCTGAGCTCTACCAATTAGCAAACATCTCTTATAAAAGGAAGAAAGAAAGAGGGAAGGAATTTCATGCACTGAAATAGCCCCAGTCAGCTGCAAACGCTCCAGGCTCCCGCTACAAGGCTTTGATCCCCTCTCCCCAACTCTGGCCATTACATCAGTCCAAGTGCATCCTGGGGGCTATTGTCATGCTGATGAGACTGGATTCTCCCACTGCCCAGGGAGACATTCCCACCGCAGACCGGCTCTGGGGCTCATTCAAGCTGCGCTGAATTGCCCTGGAGAATAAAAGATGCAGCCTTAATTAACTACTGCACTCGGCTCCCAATCACAGCTTGATTGTTGTGCTGGCTGCACTTTCTGCTAAAGAGGAAATGCCAGGGCTCCTCACGCAGACCCGGTGCTGGGAAGCAGGGCTTTCCTTCGGGAAGCTGCAGTTGGGTTCTGCCTTGTTTTGAAAATAAAATACCGTAAGGCCTTATATCGCTGGTGTCCTGATTTTCCGGAAAGAAACCAACCCCAGTGTCTGATTTCCCTGCCCGGCCCCTGGGATCCACTCAGTGCACACATCTCCCCACGAGGGTCTTCGCATGCTTTTTGTAACTCTGGCAGAGAACTCAGTTTTCTTCTTAGCTCTGTCTTTATTTCATTTTAGTCATTTCTGGCATGTTAATACTGGGGAAAATAAAAGAATCTGATTCGTTTAATGTATTACCTTTGGGACAGGGTCTATTTCTTGGCAAGCTCGTCCCCAAAAGGTTGGCTGGGGAAAGCAATGATGCTCATATCTTTTGACTCTGTGGCATCTTAACCTTTAGTCTTCCCTAAAATCAAAGCTGTGGGAGAGTGGCTTGATTTTTTTCAGTTGAGTTTTTTTTTTCTTTCATTACTATAGGAAAAAAAAAAAGGGTGTTCTTAACGGTGTATCAGACAGAATGGACTTCAGAAGTGTTAAAGGTGCTGCGGTTGGCAGATCTTGTACTCACTGGGTGCCGTGGAAGATGGCGACTGAGGAGGCCAGTGGAGCCAGGGAGAGGCCTTCCTGTTCCCCCTGGGCCCACGAAGGCTGTTGCCGGAGCAGGCGGGGCAGCAGCTGTGGGTCTGACTCCTGGGTCTCTGACTTCCTTCCTGACAGCATCCCTGGTGAGCCCTCCCCTCCGCCCTCCCCTCCAGTATTCTCTCTCTCAAGTAGAATCACAGAGAGCCTCTGACGTCTGGGAACCGGAGATGGTTGTCCTGGACGTGTTTTCTTCTTAGCGTAATTTTAAAGGCTAGGTGGAGTTTTAAGGAGATCAGAGACCCGGATGAGTTTCTGCCACTGAACTATCACTCTCGACGAATCTGTCTGCAAGGTCAGTGTCAAGGGGCCATTGTTGCCTTTTGAGCATTTGGGCTACTTACTATAGGACCTGCTTCCAGCCAGTCTACGGTCCCACCTTGCCATTCAGCCTGCAAAACCTCCCATGGTTGTGGTCAAATAAGAGAAATCCCAGTACATTCCACGATCAGGGCTTATTTTTAAATAAAATAACAAAATAGTTAACAAACAACCCATCAGAAAACAATTTTCAGTATAATGGATCGCTATTTATTTTAAAATGACATAAATTAGACCAAAACTTTAAGAAGTCCTGGGTACAACTGTGTGCCTTAGTCACTAATCCCGAACTAATTAAGCTTGACGTTCTTATAGCTGGAGTAAAGTTTTTTATTCCCCTCATCAGGAATCTTTATAGCCCAAGACAAACTTTTTTTAATTTTCCCTGAGCTTTAATACTTTAATAGTTTTACCAGGCGTCAACCCACTCAGCGTTCCTATCCACATTTCTAACAATGGAGACTTACCTGTTCACATTTAATTTAAAAAAAAAAAAAAAAGCACAGCATATCAAGGTATATGTTTTGGAATCATACAGACCTCTCTTCTAGCTACAGCTCAGTCTCTAGTGAGCTGTGCAGCCTTGGGCAAGCTAATTATTGTCTCAGATCCTGAAGTTTCTCATCTCTACATTGGATATAATAATATCCACCTTGAGAATGTTGCGAGGACTCAGTGGGTTACGAAATGAGAAAGTATCATTTGAGCGTGGACTGGACACCAAGGGGGTGACCAATAAGCACGAGGTTCTTTCTCTGCCCCCTCCTGTATTCCCCAAGTCTGAGTTCTTAAGAGTTTTTAAGACTTCCCTCTATTCGTGGACAGAAGCAGAGAAGGACAATATTTTTCTTCTTTCCAGAATGGGAAACCCTACGATGCTGATGGCTTCATGATGATCCAGTCAAAAAGGGAGTGAAGTCTGCAGCCAAACCTGAGATCGCAAAATTTGGGGGTTGGAGTGGGATTTAGGGAAGCAGTCCAAAAAAACCTTCATCTCGTAATCTTGCTCCGTTGTTCCGTGGCAGGTGCAGAAAATTGATTCTCAGCCCAGAGCTTAGGCTGCTACCCCGTTTACCTTAACATATTCTTTCTTAGATTAGTTCTCTGTTATTATGCAGTTGAGTGTTTCTCTGCAACTCTTAAACATAAAGAACTGGATATAAAATGTATTGGAATAAAAAAAAAGTCAAGTCAAACAAAGGTAAACTGAGGACACGAACACACCAACTTAAATAGAATTTAACGCACTTAACGTAGCTTTCTAAGAGCATCACTAATGGCATCACTGCCTAATGGCATCATGACTAGGAAAAATCGAATGAAAGGATTGCTCCCTTGTCAGAAGCAGGACTGCTGACATGGGAGAAAACACGGCTAGGGTCATGGTGTTGGATGGTGTTTGCTGGTCAGCAGAATTTTAAAAAGGGAAATGTTATATAGAATCTCAGAGTCATGAAGGAGATCAAAGGAGGATGTTTGCATAGGGGCAGAGGCCAGTGGAGTTGAGTTCCAATTTCTCTGCCATCTTATCACTCTGCTCTCATTCTTCAACTCTTAAGTGGTGCTGTGCTTCCAAAAGAACACTGGACTTCACGTAAACCAGCCGGAGAGACAGTGACGTGAAACGATGAGCTGGAAGATGGACAGGAGGTTCGCTTCCCTCCCTGCCCACAAGGAGGTGGAAACAAGGGTCCGATCAACACAGCCTTATTAAGAATGAATCATTCCCAAAGTACACCACTAATGTAATTAACGATACTTACTGTTGGTAGATCGGGGAGAAGATAGAGTAAATAGTAACTTCACAAAGTATCAGCCACATGTTACTTGTACTTAAAAAAATGTTGAAACAGTTATGGAAAGACATTTGTTAGATGGACTTACAACATCCAGCTGAGCAATGAGCCAGATTTACTGTTGATTTTCGGGGGGGGTGGGCACTGGAAGCAAAGGAGCAGACATATTTTAATATGCTATTTGAATTCATTAAATTGAAACCATGGCCTAAGAGTAAAGAGAGGGATCCTCTCAAATTAAGGGAAGATAGTTTAGGTAATCAAGTCAATTCTACTTAATTAGTGAGTGACACCCACTGTAACATGGTTTCTTTAAGAGGTGGCTTTAAACTGTAGCCATCTGGGTCCCCTGGGACTTAGCTCAATTGAGGCCTAAACATCTGTCTTCTAGCTCCATCTCAGCTGTTCTGTGTGTGATCCTGTTGTTTGGAGGGGGTACACTTCCCTCCAGAGGGGAACAAAATACATGCCTGACGGTAACTGGGTAACTATTCTCTCCGCCTTGAATTCCATTCTTCCACTGCAGTTTGTTTTTTTTGTTTTTGTTTTTTTTTACTTTTTGGCTTTTTAAATTTAATTAATGAAATTATTTAAAACTAATCTATTTATTTATCTTCCTTCATTTGTATTGATCCATCAAGGTTTAATTCAATTATTTCTTCCAGGAGATTTCCCGGAATCCCCAGCTTGGATTCAGTACCTCCCTTAACACTCTATACCTACTCTTTCTACTGATGGTGTTACAATTTTTGTGTGTTTTGGTTCCTGCATGTTAGGTAATTATAGTCAAGCTCGAAAGACAATGACCTACCTACCCATCCGTGTACCCATTAGTACCATCCATGTACCATCCACATACTACTGGAATGTAGTGGGTGTTCAGAAATGTTTTGGGAGAATTGTTCCATTTAATGAGACGAGACAATTTGTGCATTAGACAATTTTCCTGATGTTTCCTGATGTTTTCTCTTTGGGGGGGGGTATTCCTTTGCGTGGTAGTACATGGTTAGCAGGTTGAACACAAAACAGTGACTTCTTATAAACCACAAAACAAGTTTAGAGCACCAGACCCTCCTTCCGTGGAAAATTAGTTCCTCTCTCATTATCCTCCCATAATACTTTGAATGTACTTCTCTTAATCCTAGGGTGACCATGTAATTAATTTACCATCCAAATGGGACTCTTTCTGAGAGTGGAAGTTGGCACCACCAGTAATTACACCGCCACAGCAGACAATGACCTGGTGCTCACCCTGGTGATCCAGAATGTGTGGTCACCCAGAGCACTGAGCTTATATCACACAACCAGTATTAAGGTGCCTACTGTGTGTTCCTTGGGAGTCAGAGTGGCGATTTATGCTTAATAGCAAGCCTTTCATGTGCTGGGATTTGGTTTCATGTTATGTTGAATGAATACATTTTCTGAAGCTATTACTACAGTGTCATTTTCTTTACCAAAGTACACAGTTAGGGTGCTGGGTTCTGCATTCTCCATCATTCAGCTACGCAGTAAACAGGTGGAATGTCAGAATCTGAGGGATAAGACAAAAATGTGTTTGTTTCTTTTTTTTTTTTTCTGTCAAACGCCCCCATAGGCCTTCAAAAGTAACTGATAAAGTCTAAAAAAGGGAAACTCTCAGGTCCACAGGATAGAGCATTTGGGTCATGGCTAGGACTGTGACTCAAGCTGAATCAAGGGGCAAATGTGGTCATATTGATTTCCTTCTGTTATTTACCTGTTCAGGTTCCTGTTAATACAGTAGAGAATGGAGGTTACGAGTGTGTAGACTGAAGCCTTAGAATTTCAATCCCACTGATTACAAATACCATGTGCTTGGGCATGTTCCTTGACCTCTTGATGCCCAAGTTTTGTCATCTGTAAAATGGGGATAATAATATTTCTTCTCCTCCTATCTTCCTCCTCCTCCTCTTCACAATTATGACCATAGGATATTTAGATGGTCCTCAAGGGCCTAGGTCTTGTTCATCACTGCAGCATGAGCATTTGGAGTAGTAATTAGACATAGTAGGCACTCAATGAATGTTTGATGAATAAGTGAATAAATGAATGAATGAATGCGATCATCTATTTACGAAGTACTGGTATCATTGCATTCTGCTCAGATTAGCTTCGCTGTAAGGAAAGCCCTGGTGGTTCAGGCTTTTCAGGTATCTTGCTGTGTACACACTTTTAGGAGCAGCCAGAAAGGTCCATGTAGGAAGGGCTGAGGGGAAATGGTAAGGGTTTTCAGGCTGACAGGTTGATAATATTGCTTTTGTGAATCTCCTCCACTGACAGTCCTGGAATCAAATAAAGTCCTTTAAAATGTTCAGAGCACAGAACAGTTTCCAACATCTCACCGAATCAATCAATGCAGTTTTAATGCTCTTTTAAAAGTAGAGATTCTTGCAGTGTTTGGTTTATAGTGACTCAGACATTTTTAACCAAGGAAATAAAAGAGGCAAATAAATCCACTAGGGAAGATAGCTTAGTGGTCTAAGTCTCAGGTTAGAAATGGGGAGACTCCCTAGAACCGTAAAGTTCAAATTACAGCCACACTGACTCACCCGGTTGTCTTTTGTGAGATAAATTGAGTCGCATCTGGTTTATGGTGGGAGAGTCTTTTGGATAAGGTCTCTAAACACCCAAGGTTTGTTTGCTCTGTTTAGGACATTATAGAACTCCAGAGGCATTTTTTTTTCCCTTTAGAAAATGGTTTGCTGTAATTTGTTTGGCCCCAAATTCTGGTACTCGGCTGAAATGTTGGGAAAACAGAGAATTGGCTTTCTCCTGTAGTCTATTAGACACTTAATAAAATACAGATGATTAAGAGACCGACTTCTGCTTCCCAGAGGAGTGCTTGAAACTGGGTAAGAAATAAAAGTAAAAGAACGGGGTGACAAATTTCAAGAATGGAGGACTTTAAATGTAGGGCTTACTGGTATGACTAGAAAAATAGCTCTTGGAACTGACACTCAGAAGCACAGGACTACTTATTTCCATTATATTTTCAGATACAGAAGTAACAGCACCAGTGATTTTGCATCGAGGTAAATGAATATAGAAGTAATTATTAAATTATTGAAAATAGAAATGATTCCTGCTTTTAAAAGGAGGTTCAAATCTATAAATAATGAGACTGTTAAATTTTCAGGTAAGATTATTTGAAAAATACACTAAAAAGAGTAAGAATCCCACATAAATCCCACGCTGACAAAAATATCTGCATTTCAAGAATTAAAAAAAAATTCTCTATGTAGTCAAGCAGAAAATTTAGGTTACGTACAAAGGAACAAAAGGAAATCCTTTCTCCTCAGTAATACTTAATGCTAAGATAATTTTGGAACTCCTAAAAAGTTTGGAATGATAAAAGACAAGATTCAAATAGTCCATAAAGTCATGTAGTCACTCACGAGCCAGAGCAAAATGTTCTCAGATGTGAAAATATAGACTGTATGAGTTATTTGTGTACACTTCTGATAAAACTACTTAGACTTATTCTAGAAATATTAGAGGTAAATGAAATTGATGGAGAAAACATAGTATAAAAGATGGAAATGGGAATTGAAATCAGGGATTTCTATTATCTAACACAGACGAGAGTAGGAACTCGGTAAATTCTTACTGAATGAATTATATGTATTATATGCAAATGCACAGGCCTCTGGGACCTTCACAGCATTCACAGGAAGCCATGCTGTCCAGGGTTACATCTAGTCAACAACTGAGCAAAACAGGGGGACAGTATCTGGGACACTTCAGCACGTCTGTTAGTTCCAGGGCTCTCCACTGGCTGGCCGGGATGTCTCAGAGCTGTAGTGCAGTCTGAGCCCCTTCCCTTCCCCTTCCTTTTGTAGGACTCAGACCTGTATGAGAACACTTTTCCCTGCTTTATCTCCACTTTGCCTTTCAACCAATAAATCTCTTCACTTCTAGTTTCATTGTGGTGGCTCCTACCTGGAGGACTTGAACTGACATAGTGTGTGTGTGTGCTTGCTTGTGATGAATTCGTAGGTGGAGAAAGCAAAGTATACTCTAAATTCTCATCATTGCTGCATGGTTGCTCAGAGTTTAGAGAAACTAGTAAAACATCAAAAAAAAAAAAAAAAGGTGGAGACAAAAATAGGAAGCATGAGACTGAATGGCAGAGGCGATCAAACCTATTCTAAATGTAAGGTGTTGACCCACTCATCCAACTACATTATCTCCAATTTACTTCTTTGTATCAGGGAGAGGATCTTCAACGAAGATGGAAGTCAAAAAATTCTATGTTCTAGAGTTAGAGCTGTGTGTCTTTGGAATGTTTTGGTCAATTCTTCCACAAAGGCTTCAGAATGTTTCACTTTCCCTCTGGGTACACAGTTTCAGTCTAGCTTAGGGGAGAAGGCCTAAAATAATTACTGTCAGGCTCTGAATATCAGCTTCCAATTGTACAACTTCTGATTATGGAGCTACTTAAAAAAAAATATATATATATATATATACCCTTTCAAAGATCTTGTCAGGTTTCAGCCAGGACAAACGGTAAATATTCCTGGCACTATCAAACAAACCCATGGACACAATAAGTGTCCCTAAATAAGGTACAAAAGACACAACCCTCCCAAGATCCAGAGCCACTTCCAAAGATAACCAAAAGAAGGACTTAGACAATTACCCTGAAAGCTGGCAATAGTTGGTAGGATCCTAGCCTTGAACGGACTGAAACCCACATTTCTGTCTATGTTTTTTGCCCCTCACACCCCAACCTTTTGGTTGCCAAGTCAAGTCCTCAGGCTACGAAAAGGGACAAACAAGAAGGCATTCCCTGGGAGAGAAAGGATCAACCACCAATGGGTACTCAAAAGCAAATTCACATGTCACAACTCAGATCTAATTTTACATTTTTTTCCCCTGCCAATCTGAATTTGTAAAGAAAGAGACAGCATAAACTTTTACCTCCGGCTTTGACCAGGCATCACAGACAGAGATCAGGAGAGCTCAGTTTGATAAGAATTCTCAGCCTTTGCCAGCTTTTGTCAGTTTTCTCAGGATTGTGTCTGCAGGCTCTGGAGCGAATGGGGCTGTCCCAGCAGATTCCAAGCTGGTCACCAGAAACTGCAAAGGAGGGAAAAAAACCAATTTCCCTCTGCCCTGTATACAGAGTGCTTGGCTGAGGCTCCTTTTTCCCTAGAGCACCTGTTACATGGATAAGCTTATTTTAGACGGTTAAAAGTTCTCCACTGTGGCCCATGTAGTTCAGGATTAATTTTGGTAAGGTTAATCTACGTTTTCAACCTTAAAGCAACAGTTTACTCTCCGGAGGCCTTAACCGAGACCCAGTCCAGCGTAAATTGGACCCAGTCCGACCGGAATCCAGTGCAGGTTGCAAGCGGGATCCGATGCCACCAAAATCCAGTCCACTTTCTAAGTCTGATCCAGTCCGCAGGAAACCCAGTCTAGCTTCCATGCCTCAGACCGTCTGACGTCGGCCCCCCCCCCCGTCTGACGTTGGCCCTCGTCTGACGTCGGCGTGACGTCGGCCCCTCCGTCTGACGTCGCCCCCCCCGTCTGACGTCGGGCCCCGTGGGTTCCTCACATCCGGCGCAGTGCAGTTCGCGCGGGTTTCGGGACTCCGTCAAGAAAAACAGATACTCGAAGTGTGGAAGCTCCTGACGCAGAAAGCGCCCAGTCGGGATGCAGAGGGGCCTCGCGCACCGCCCCGGAGACGGAGAGGAAGCTGCGGGCCCAGGGGCCGCAACAGGTATCGGGGCCTGGTTGCTTGTTGCTCTGGGGACCACGGGGGTCTCCTTCTGTCCCCTCTTCTGATACTAGTTCTGTTAAAAAAAAAAGAAACCAAGGCATATTAACATTTTTTAGGAGTTTATTTGGGCAAAAACCTCTTTCAATCAGGCAGCATCCAGTCTAACTGGAAAAACTGTACAGGTGGAAGGAGTGGGAACAAGGACGTTTTATTAGGCAAAAAAGCGGGTTTTTGCAAAGTTATTTTACTTTAGGGGATGGCGGGGGTGGGGGTGGAGGGGCTGTACGTAGTGCTAGTTGACTGGTTTAAGATTCCATTCCTGGGAGACATAAGACTGTATTTATGTCTCGTTTTGGTAACCTGGGGCTTTGCATAAATGGCTCAATTTTGAGCATAAATGACTCATAAATGACTTGTTTTAAACACACCCCCAGCACTTAATTATATTAGAGGGGTCATTTAAAAGACATGCATATTCACTTACCTTTGGTGCTTGACAAGTGAGGTGAAGACATTTATTTAAAGGGAGAGTGCTTTATCATTTGTTGGAAATGGTGATGGGTGCTTTTCCTCCAGGTGGTTTATACTTACTCCTCACGCATAAATCAGGCTTTGGCAGTTGTCTTTTGGCCTGTACGTTTGTCTGATTCTTTACCCTTTAAGAGGAGTGTGTGTGTGATTTATAAAGTCCAGCAGTTGTGTAGCAGATTGTAGATAAAATACTGAAGCCAGCGAGGTTCATAGGTCACTGTCTCTAGCCAGTCAGGTGTCATTTAAACTAATTCCGATGTCTGTTACCTTCTTCGAGACTGTTCTGTATGACATCCTTCTCTCTCTCTCCTCCCTCCGTTTCAGTCTCTCCCCCTTGGCTACCATCTTTGGAAGCAAAGGACCCCAAGATGGCAGAGCCATAGGACAGAAGGCATCATCCACATCTATGAACCATTTGGGGGAGAGGTGTCCAGGGCCACATGCAGTGAACTTTGCATGTGTGAGAAATGCATCTTCCTTGGGCTAAGCCACTAAAATTCAGAGGTCGCTCATTTCAGAATCTAGTATTAATTATGCTAACACAGGTATCAAAACTGTTAATCTATCTCGATGCAAAAAAGAAATACATTTTTTAAACATTACTTATTTTTATAATTTAAAATTTACCCTCTTTTTATAGGCGTATGATGAGATCCCATTGCCTCATTCCCTCCTTAAGAGATAATTTGGTTCTTTGAGTGGATCTGTCTAATCTGATACCCATTTTGTTAGGTACAGTTCTCACTGCAGAATACCGTTATTGGACCAGACATTAGGGAATTGAAAAGTACAGTCAGTTTGTTTTACAACAAGAAGTTAGCAGTCAAGGGCAGATAAATCATCATGAGTACATATTCTTTTATATGAAGATATTTTAATGGACAGTTTTAGACCATCCATCACTAAATATCCAAAGAAAATAGCCACTTAATGGCCTGGTGAGATTTTTCCAAGTTGTTTATTTTTGTATTTTTTAAAAAAAAAATATTTGGGATGTTTACTGAATTTTTCAGTTTTCTGTGAAAATTTTGGAATAATACTGAGAACGCTCACACTGGTCTCTCAGGTAAGGGCTGAAAAAAAAATCAGGTCACAGAAATAATTTAGTTTATTTTTTCCCCCAGCAAAAACGTTAGTGCATAAAACACAAAGTCAGCATTTGTTGTTTTTGTTTACCAGAAATTTTCATTCTTCCCTCTGGGAAGTTGATGACTCCCACAAAGTAATAAAAAAGAAAAGAATTTAAATGCTGAAGAATTAGGACTCCGTACACATCATGGGATTCCGGTCTTCCTGGTGATAGGAACCCACAAGCTCCGGTGTTCTGGTTGAGGGAGATTGCATCTTACGTGGTTGCGATTCTGTGGATTTTCTCTTTTTCCTGTAGGTTTTACGTAGGAACCGTTAAGTTATCACATCTTCTCTCAATCCTGGTGTACAAAGTTGGATTAGCTCCTGCATGTGTTAGTGAAGATTCAGCACACTGACTTATGCCTACATGTGATTCTGTACCAGACAAGGCCTTGCAAGACGCTTTGCTAGAACTTGGCAAGGAATGTGTATATTCTTTTAATGAATTAAAGAATACATTACTGTCTCAGCGGGTTCAGCTTGGTAAGTGCTGTGTGTGAAGGGCAACAAAAAACTAGAGTACTCAGCCATAAAAAATAATAATAATAAAATAATGCCATTTGCAGCAACATGGATGGACCTGGAGATCATCTTACTAAGTGAAGTAAGCCAGAGAGAAAGAAAAATACCATATGATACCACTTATTTGTGGAATCTAAGGAAAAAAAATGACACAAATGAGCTTATTTATAAAACAGAAACAGACTCACAGACGTAGAAAACTATGGTTATCAGGCGAAAAAGGAGGTGAGGAGGGATAAATTGGAAGTTTGAGATTTGCAGATACTAACTACTATATATAAAATAGATAACAAGTTTCTACTGTATAGCCCAGGGAACTATATTCAATATCTTGAAGTATAATGAAAAAGAATATGAAAAGGAATATATGTACGTGTATGTATGGCTGAGACATTATGCTGCACACCAGAAATTGACACAACATTGTAAACCGTACTTCAATTAAAAAAAAAACCCTATAGAATATCCACATGATTGGGGACCAAACATGAAGCACTGCCATGTGGAGCTTGCTGATGGTATTACAGCTACTAACGAAAAGTCAAGGTCATCTCCCCTTTTGCTGTAACATTATGATCAAAACCACGAACCCATGCTTTTAAAAATAACTCCTCTGGCACTGAGAGGGACAGAAGAGAGAAAAAAGAATAAGGAAGCAGAGTCGTAAGTTTCACTGCTCTTCTTTCCAACGTATACAAACCCACATCCAAAACACATCTCATTTACATGCCTGTTTATTTTGTTTTCATGGCTGTCTGGAAGCTGGGACCTTTCTTTTTCTCTAAACTGAGACAAAGAGGAGAAACCCTGACCCTGCTTAGCTCCCCTTAATGTCTTGGGCTGCCCCATCCCCGCTTTGGCAGGGGGCCCTCATCTGCGAGGGACTCTGGTGTATGTGTAGATGTGTCACGGAAGGTTTGGAGAGAATATTATGAATTCTTTTATTTGTTAATTTTGAATCGGAGGTTTTCGCTCTAAGAGTTACAAATTCTACTTGATTTTAGAAGGATTTGAAGTAGGTGGAAGGAGCATAGCAGGAGGCTAAATCACTTTTTAGAAACGGAACTTCAGATTTATGGGGAGTTTAGAGTACTTACATCATCCCTGAGCAGCAGTGACCAATAGATTTTTTTGGTTACCGTTGCTGTTAGTGAGCGCTCTGTATTGGAGGTTGCTGTCAGTACTTTGTAAATATTAACATACTTCATCTTAGTAACAGTCCTATAAGGTAGGTACTTTTGTTAGCCCCACTTTACAAATGAAGAACCTGAGGCTCAGAGAATTTCAGACTCTTGTCTGAGGCCACACAGTATGTACATGGGAGAGCCTGCTTTGAGCCCAGATAGTATTGTTCTCAAGCCCTGTGCTCATCTGCCACTGTTGGCTCATTCTCCATATTCCTTTCCTCATGAGACCCCCCCCCCTTTTTGTAAACCAGGCTCCTTGGATGTAAATGCATTCTTGATATAAATCTTTCCTTAAGAAGGTTTTTTCCCCCAACACTGAGTTACCGTCACCCCTGTAGGGTTGGAACTACCGATCCCTCAGACCCAACTCCACGTCAGGCTGGCCTGCCTTCTCAGGATATTTTCAGAAACTGAATCCTAAAATCGATTCTCTGTTTTACCGCACAGCAGTTTTCTCTCATTGAGTTGCAGGTTTCTCTCTCACATTCTGCTGATTTCAAAGGGCGGCATTCAGTTGCCATTCTATCTTTTACGACATGTCAGGGGCTAATTTATCTGTTCTCAGCTACTCCCTTTCTTAAGTAAAAATGATAGCGATTTGAGTGGAGGTAAAAGAGGCCTTACAGGGAGTAACAACAGGGAGGCCCAGCATTGCCTCACCAGTGAGAAAAATAGCTGGTGAAAGATTTTATATTTTTCAAGAATAAGAAATCTCCATATAAATCTCTGCAAACTCAGCCTTGAGCACAAAGTAAAAAGGCGCTTTGAAAATGGGCTTTGAACACCCGCGCAGTGATTCGTCCTGGGGTGTTCTGCTGAAACGTAAACTCAGCGGCGCGGATGCTGCGTGCTTGGGGGCTCTTAGCCAGGTCACATCCATGCCCTGGAAGAAGGATGCTACCAACGGAGTGCGATTAGTTTGTTGTAGAAATCAACAGTTCCCCAAGGGCTTCCCTGTGAAACAGGCCCTTTAATCTCTAGGTCTGCAGCTCCCGACGTTCACGGCGCATTCTGCTGCTGCAGACTCTTCAGTAAGCAGAACACCTTCCTTGGTTTTTACTGCCCTTAAAATGGATTGGTCCAAACTGTCTGAACCCTCATGATCTTGCCACTGCTGATCTATCTAGTGTCATCCTTTGTCTGATCCCTGGTGATCTAGAAACGAGCCATCTATCTAGTATCATCTTCTGCAGTTTTCTCCTGTGAACGGCATGATCCTACTGTGCTGTAATTTCTCTCTGATTCCTCCGAGCCCACTCCTTTTACCTTTGCACTCGCTCTTCCATCCTTTTGGCTTGCGTGCTCCTTGCCATGCTTCTTCCTCATTTCTCTCTCACACAGCTGCTTCCACTCACCAGCCTGGGTCTCACCTAACCCTAGGAAGGGTTCCCACCCCTACCTCCCTGTGTGGATCAGGTGCCTGTACTGTGTTCTTCCTCTCAAAGGTTTAGCCCACCACATGTGAAAATTAATGTATGAGCATTTAATTGGTCGAGTCAAGAGACTCTTCAGAAAGAAGAAGCTATTACTAAGTATGCTGAGCAGGGCGGTGGAGGAGGATATAGCTCAGTGGCAGAGGACATGCCTAGCATGCACGAGGTCCTTGGTTCGAACCCCTGTACCTTCATTAAGTAAATAGACCTAACTTGCACCCCCTCAAAATAAATATGCTGGGACTACAGCATGCATAAATAAATCATACATAAATCAGAATGTCCAGGGAAAACTGGTCTGTCTCGTCAACTACTTTCATTGAATTGCATACATCCCCCACCGTTTATAACTTCCAGGAAAGGAAGAACCTCACTTGTGTGTTGTTTTCTCCTTATTTCCTAATTTGCTATATCTTACTGCATAATTGGAGCTCAAAGTAATAACTTGTATATAGCAGCAAATATATGCTAAATCTATGAAAGCGTATAAACACAAAGTAGGAAAAAATGCACTTACAAGCAAGTATATAACAGCAAAATACAAAATGATGTGTGTGTGTGTGTGTGACAACTGTCTGCCAGGCAGTGAGCCGGCCACCGTAAACTGAAATGCTGATTTTTGTAGTCCTCATCTCACGGGAGAGGATGCGGAGGCATAAAGAGATTAAGTGAGGCTGAGATTCAGCCCCAGGTCAGTTGGACACTAAGCCATGAGTTTCAGCTGTGCTGTTCTGCTTTTGCTAATCTCCTAGGCAGTTTCCAAGAGTCCTCTTGACGTGCTGTTCTCTTTGATATGTCCCTTCAGCTCTCCATTGGGCCCAGTACCCAATACAGGTCATTATTTATGTGACTTATAATTATTCCAAATAGGAAGGGACCCAAGGAGAGTACCAAAAAAATGTTTCTTGTTTGGTAAGGTTAGGGGAGATGTTGAAGGGAAAAAGTAAAAACAAAACAAAAACAAAATCCTAAAAACTGGACTAGATGTATTTGAATGAAAGAGTCTTTCTGGCCAGGAATGGGCAGTCAGGACCAAGCTGGTTGAAATTCTTAACAGAATTTGCACAAATGCCATGCAGCATCTGACATGGAACATCATTGGTATGGATCTTATTTCTGTTTGCAGCTGAGAGAGTCATTTCTGTGATGTGGGGAGCAGTTCTGCACATGAGCCGGTATCTCTCCCTCTTCTCTGTCCCTAGGGTGAGTTCACAGAGAACTATAAGGAATATAAACAGTGGCATTTATGTCAAAGAACTTTTACTTTAGTAACTTCTAACTTGAGCTGCTTTCTGTACGGATTCTGTTGTGCTTTGTCTCAACAGAATCTGCCTGAAGCCTCCTTCCTTTATCACTCAACATCACCATGTGCATTCCATGCATTAGGCCTTCTCTTGGTTTTCAGCTTTCTTAATATATCATGCCTTCCCATTATAGCACGTCGTAACCTGATGGGTAGAAACTATGATAGGCTGGTGCCAAGAAAAACCAAACGAAGCTCAGAATATCCGTCTGATATTATCCCAGGGTAAGCTGAGTTGGAAACTGAATGCAGCTGAACTCACAGCCCTTTTAATCTAAGAGGAACGTGGTGAGGGGTCATGCTCGGGGGCGGTGGACTCCCCACAGTGTCCCATTAGGAGGAATTTGCCTATGGAGGTAGCACTTAGAGGGCAGTTTTTGTCCTTCAGCGTTAATGTTTCACAGCTTCTGAGCCACTTGCCAAGTGTGTGGATGGATGCTCACCTGTTTCTGCAGAAGAGCTGAACGAAACAGAGCACGTGAAAGAGGAAATGACAGAGCTGAGGAATTCCAGGGTGTCTTCCAGGGTTGGGATCCTAGGTTAGAGTTCATGTTTCTTTTTAAACAATTCAACTTTAAGAGCTATTGAGGTACTTCATAGAGACTGAATTACTATTTTGGAATAAAAGGCCCAATTTTAAGTCACTGGAGGGTTGTGTACTTGAGTTATTATTTTTCTTTCCAAACAGTAAGTTTTTATTTTACTACAATTTTTAATTTTGGTCTTTTTTGATATTAATATAATGGATTATGTGTCATCATAATTGGGGTTTTTTTGGGGGGTTCTTTTTTTCGTCAAAGGAGGAACATTTTGGGATTTTTAAGATTAACAAATTAAGCTACCTTAAGGACAAAAGGGGGGCTCTCTGGATATTCTGTTTGGGTGCTCTGATTTCATGAACTTTTTTTTTGCACAAAGTCACCAAACCGTCCAGGCAAAGTTTTCCAATTATATTATTATATTTAATACTTCTAGTTTCTAGAATCCAAGGTATCTAGAAAGTTCGCACACAGTTAGATGTTGATCAGAAGCAAGTAGTTATGCTCCATGTAAGTGCATCCTTATCACCTAATGCAACTAACAGGAAAGTTCTCATCTGCAAACAAAACAAAACAAAACAAAACAAAAATGAACAAAAATGACAGTTACTAAGGCTTACAGTGTGCCAGAAACTCGTCGGAGAGCTTTGTATGCAGTGATGAATAAAGTACAATTCCTAACCTTTCAGATCTCACAGTCCAGTGGGGAGACAAAGATAAACAAACAGCTGTAATTCAGTGCACCATGTGCATAAATGAGACGGACACAGTTCTGTTAGAACACAGGTGAGGGAGTGGTTGTTTTTTCTGAGAGGCTTTCACAGAGTTACAGAAGAAAAGGCAAACTTTGAATTAAATATTAGAGGATGAACTGATTCCCCAGATAGACGGCGAGGCAGGTTATTTCAGGGAAAAAGTCTCCTGAACGTGCTGGGAGGATGGGAAGTAGTCCGTGGACACGGCGCTGAGCAGACTGCAGGGAAAGCAGGCCTCAGCAGGAGCACACGTGCTGAGGGGCTTACGTGTGACGCGGAGGAGTTCAAACGTGGGTGACCCTGCCAGATAGGTTGTCATGGAACAGTGAAGAGACTCCTGACCTAAGCACCTGGTCGCCTGGGTGCAAGTCCTGATCCTGCCGTTAGCAAGAAAGTATCACTCGAGGCACGTTCTTTACCTTTCTTGTCTCCAAAATGAGGCCATTCCTGCAGCACTAAAATTCTAATTTTTAGATTGGGGATAATGCTTCATCCAAGGTATATTAAGAAAAATGAGTTTTTGTTTGCCTCTGAAACTGGAAGTGCATTTAACTCCTATTCTAGTGGCAGTTGTTTCAGCTTATACGTGGAACTGGATTTATATGGTGTAATCAAGCAGGGGACTTGACGTATAGGCTGACGGTCTACTACGAATACCCTAAGCAAAATATTACAAATGAAGAATGGAACATTGCATCCTCCACCGTTGGTCAGGGAATTAATAATGGCCTGAGACAAAGGACAGGACTATTTTTTTAGGCTAAACTTAAAAGCCTTTCTAATCTTCGAGAGCACCTGGGCTGTATTGCAGACTCCCCGGAGGGGTCCAGAAGGGCTTCTCTAGACGCGCAGGGCGGGCAGGCGAGCTGGGGAATTGTGGAAGAGGAAGGAGGAGCTGAAGTACTACGCAGGCTACGACAGTAATTTGCAGGCTGAGGTGGAGGAACAATGGGCTTCGAGAAGCTTAGACCTAATGCTGTCGTACTGGTTTCCAGCTACCCACTGACGCTCAGCACGGGAGCACCACTGCCAGTGAGCAGAGAACCCAGGATCCCGCACTGCCTTTTAGGGAAGTACCATTTTCTCAACACCTACTTTGTATCTGACGCCATTGGACTCACTCCACACACACAGGAAAGCTCCGAGAGGGAGAAAGGACACGGCGACATGTGTTGGACACTTACTATGGATTGCAGGCCATGCTGTGCTCTTTAATGAACAAGATCTCATTTCAGTCTCAGAGCAGCCCTCCCAAGTAAGTAGTATGTAATTATTACAATCTCTCCTGTTTGCAAACTGAGGAACCTGAGGCACAGAAAGGCTAAAGCTGCCCAAAGTAAGGGGCAGAGTCAAGCTCTGAACCTAGAATTCTCTGATTCTAAAGGCCACGCCTTGTTGTGACATCCTAGGAGAGGGTCGTCGGCCAGTTCTCAGTAGGACCGGTTCCTCACCGGGTCATTGTTTATCATCTGCTGGAAGACTTTCCGTCATAAAAATGCTGCATTCGAATCTGTTCCTGCAGGTGGTGGAGACACAGCCCACAATGGCTGACACATGACCAGTGGAAGAGTGTCCATTTTTCTTTCTTTCTTCAGTTAAAGCTCTGAATTGGATCCAGCTGTTCTTTGATGCAGAGGCCAGAAGACCCCAATATCCTGCTCTTTGTTTTCCTGGAAGTTATTGGCTATTGTTAGCCCTGAAGGCCAGGTTGGAACCCCTTAAGGAACTAAAAAGTTGGTCAGTGGTTACTGGGGAGCAAGGTCATGGACTAGCAGAGATGATGGTATTTCAAGATCAAGCCTCAGTTTCAGGTCTGGCTAAGGCCATGTGTTGACCCTCATGGGGTATAGTTTGTAAATAGACCTTAACAAAGGAGCCAACTGGACCCTGTCTGTCCTTTACTCAGAGCAAATAATAATGTAATAATTTGAATAATAGTTCTCATGACTTGCCATGTTATTACTGCATGCTAAACACTGAGCTAAGCTGTTCATGCACACCATCGTTTTTCTCTCTAACACTGAGCACTTATTAGGTACCATGTTTTTGTACTAAGCACACAGTCCTCATCATCCTGTAAGGTAAATGCTAATATATTCTTCATTTTTGAGGCAAGGAAATTGACCCTTAGGTTAACTAGCTTTTCCAATATACCACAGTTAGTTAATGATGGAGACTAGAAAGCAGTTGCAATAGGATTAAAAGAAAAGGACAGAAAAGAGTGGAATTATTGAGAAGACTGAGAAATTTGCCAACTTCTTGTACTCTACCAGCATTAACCCACTGCCTCTTTTAGTGCCTGCTCTTTCCTTTTATCTTCTGGTTTTGCAGCCAGAGGGGGCTGACCATTTGGATTGGCACAGTCTTAGGCTTGTTAGAAATGGGATTCCCAAATTTCCTGCTAAATTGCAAGTCCGTTGAGATGATCAAGTGTGAACTTGGTCAGGCAGTACCTTTACGGATCAGCTTGGTCAGAGTAAGAAACTGACTCCCGATTAAACTTGGAACTCAAAAGGGATTTTCGTCTTCCAGATGTCAGATGTGATGGAGGACTGTTGGTGAGTCACTCCCTTTTTCAAGGAACAGAGGCATAATTCCCAGCGGAATAATGAGCTTCAGCCCACTGGCGCCCAAGGAGCTCACACAATGGGCAGATGTCCGAACTCTACTGGCCGCTTCCCAGATGCAAACAATAGAACACTGGCCAGCTTCTACTAAAGAGAATTTCTGAAGCCATGGTATTGCCTTGGCCAGCCAAAAATGCATTACAAGACCACAGTTATCCACAATAGTCTCACTTCATAAAGAAGGAAAGGACTGGGGAGGGGAAGTAATGTGAGCTTACACTCTCTGATGGAGTTTGAGGAAAAGTGCTCAGAGATTTTGCCTCTTTGCCCTTTGCATGATGGATTGCTTCAGTTTTATGAAATGCTGGGGCTAAATCCCTCCAGGGTTGGGACTGCATGAATATTAATTGGTCCCAAATAAGAAGAGTGAGGCCTTGCTCATTGCCAGTCTGGGACAGTCATCATCATTGGTCTTTTCCAGACTCCCTCTTTGTTTTAAAGGAGATCTTTTTAATGGGGGAAAACTCAGAGACTTAGACTTGGGAAGGAGATTTTATTAAGCTTTCCACAGTCATCAGTTATTTTTTTCCTTAAAAATTGCATCATGTTAAAGGACGATAATGACATTGAATTATCTAAGCAGATCCTATTTCATATCCTCTAAAATGGATGCAGATTACAGACTTTAGGATAAGCACTTTTTACAGTTCCTAGAATTTTGTGTATTTGTGTGTTTATGTTAAGTAGTACTTTCATATATATCATCTTCCCTCAAGGTAAATAAGGCAGGTATTATTTTTCCTCTTTTACAGGCAAGATCAACGATTAAATAACTTGCAAATGATAGATCACAGTGAGTGAGTGTCAGAGCTGGGAACTTTAATCTGGGTCTCCTGATCATAGGTTCCCTCTGTTTTCTGCATGTGTCCTGTCCAGTCTATGTGGGTCACTCCCTGCTTTCTGCCACTCATTTCATTAATAGGTTCAGCCCTGGCTGTGACATCTTCTCCATAAACAGGAGGAGAGTGGGGCCTAGAGAAAATTATATTTGTAAAATTCACCTGGAGCCAAGGAACAACTTTTGCTTTCTTGAATGTATTAACTTTGGGCACAAACCATTTGTCTGGGAGGAGCGATTTGCCTCTAGCTTTAGAGGGGAAGAGGAAATTACTTCCTAAGGCGTGTTTAGAGGTGAGCTTTCTCCAATGAATAGAACTCTGTCAATCACAGTAAGACAGTGAAAAAATAAGAAATAGAGATGCATTTGGCTGTGTAGGATCAAAAACATAAACATTAAAAATCACATTTAGTAATTTGAAGGAAGTGTTCTCCGAGCCACTGAATATCTATACACAGTTCCCTTGGGACATAATTCTGAAAGCTAAGAAGACTTTTGCTAAATTCGGGGAAAATAAAACAGAACAACTCCCCCTTGACTTCCAGAAGATTCTAGCCAAGCCTGAGTTCTAACCTTCTTAGATTTGGAATGGGTTCTAAACTTGGCAAAAAAGGACTAACCCATCCCTACTGGAAATCTCTCAAGAGAGTCAGTTCCAGCTTTCCAAAAACTTGCAGCCCAAATATGTTTGGCTCCACATCTGAACCTTTGTAATGTTTGACATCTATTAGAAATTACCAAGTCAACTTCAGAAACCTAAAATCAAGCTGAACTCCAATGGGTGTGTGAAGTCAAACTGGTAAGATTGCCATATGATTAAAGCAGACGTTGAACCTGACTTGAAAACCCATGTCAAGGCTCACTCACATTTTTGGCAAGGGCTCAGAGATCTTTGGAGATAGTAATGAGGAGGAAGAGGAAGGAGATCTCAGTTTTCTCTTCTAATCCGTTGCTTCCCCGTAGCTACTGGATTCCATGACCTTGGAGGACAGAGCTCCTGAAACCAGCATAACAATGGCCCCTGAGAAATCAGAGTTCTTTAAAAACAAGGTGATAATTTTTCCTAATCTGAGTTAACCCCATGGAGCTGGTAACAGAATAAGAGAATGACTACTTTGACTTCACCAAGAGATTGGTAGTTTTTAAGCTGGGAAAACCCAGATCAGTTTGCTCAGAAAGACGGAAAAGCACTTAAAGATTAGATAAGATATTAATCCAATTTGTAACTCCCTAGAGGACAGAGAGGAAGTGGTCGATTAGAGGAGTCTGATCTGGCCTAAAAGCTGAGAAGACCCTCAGAGCGGCTGGTGGACTTTTTGGTTGGTTTGGTTGGTTGCTTGTTTCTTTAAAGGATGCTGTAATATAGAAAAGCTGCCTATGTAGTTTGTCTCTTGTAAGCTTTGGGGACTTGGTAAGCTTGCAGTTGGTGTGTGAATGTCTAAGGCTCATGGCTCTCTAAGAAGTAACATATGCTGTGTCCATTGAGGGAGCAAAAAGTAGCCGGAAAAGCCATGCGCCAGGCCCAAGCATTCTGCCCCTTAAACAGCAGTGTGCCCTTGAGGTAAATCACTTCATTCCTCGGAGCCTCACTTTCTTCAGCAGTAAACGGTTATTGTAAGATATTTTCAGAGTGTCATCATGAAAATTGAATGAAATAACGTATATACCATCACTTCGCACTGTGTCTACCAGAGAATATGTTCTAGAACGATTATTTAAACCTATAAGGAAGTGGAAAAGCCGCCTGCCTTTCTACTCATTCATCCCTTCCACCACCTCGTATGATCTCTAGGTTCGGACAACCTAAGCTGCTCTCTGGAGCATTATTTTATGATATTATGATAAGTGCTGGACACCTGGCTTATGGTTACCTTCCGCCTCCACATCAAAGCAAAGAAGGAGATAAGACAGAATATGCAGTCATTGTCCTATGTCTTCTTTCCTTTCCCTTCTACCTATTTCATTAGCCACCCTGCCTGCTTTCCTTAAATTCATTGTGATTATTTTTTCTTTATTTTAAGACAGTATATTTTTCCATGTTTAGAATAAATGATTAGACTCTTTCATTGAGTAGAAATGCTACGAGGTCTAAATAGTGGTTTTTGACTGATGTTTTATGATCACCTGAAACACTGATATCCTTTATGCAGCACGAAAAGTTTCATAAAAATGGCAGAGAACTCCCTCACTGTCTCCCTCAAACCCTATGTCTCCCGCCCCCTAGGAAGTTTCCAGCATCTCTTACAGGTGCCATTGTCAATAGGATAGTAGCATGTTTGCTTTTACTTTATTATATTTGTGTTTTATAGGTACCATGGCAGCAAACTGAGTAATTGATAGGATTACAACAAACTACTGATGAATTGTAGTTTTAATTTGTCTTAAAACAATAGCAACAAAACGCATTCTTTATAATGCCACGTTATGTATTTTTTTGTCATTGCAGTTAACATTAATTCGCAAAGCACAAAGTTAATTACAGCATTGATGTCAGTATATAGTCGTCCTCTCAGGAAAAGTAGAGTTTTTGTTTCATCATTATAGGACTCAGTCTTTGAAAGACAGTTTCAAGCAAGGCACCTGGGGGGTTGGAATGGAAGGCAGGGCAGAGGAGTGGCTTTTGGAGGTTTTGACATTTGGAGTGTGACTCCTTCTTTTCCCAACCTGGCTCTGTTATATACTCCTTGCATGAAATTGGGCAAACCATGTGACCTAAGTGTACCCTGTCACCTGTAAAAATGATATTATACAACTTATTTCTCAGAGCTGTCCCCAGAATGAAATGAGATTATGATGTGTGAAGCATTTGTTAAAGAGGTGAGCACAGTTAGTGTTGGATGCCTGGTAGCTACTAGTTGAGGTTGAGAAACACTAGTAAAGATGACAAGTCATGGGCAAGACTTTCCGGATTGGAGTGAAGTCACTGAGCAGTGATTTTCTGTGTGACGTCCGTGATCTGCTTGTTATCTCTCTGCTTTCCCCATGTTGGACGGCGGAGACTGATGTATTTGAGACATTGTGGGGCCACCGGCTTTCATTGGCTGTAGCTTTCAGGGTTTTCAAAGTGAAGGACCAGGTAGTTTATTTATCTGCTGGAGAGACCACATCTGTGCATAAGAGGAAGACTGAGCCTGAGTCTAGGTGAAATCCTTTTAAGTGAACTCTTCTGCAAGTAGTGAATGTCCCTCTTACCTTCCTCCCTGGCTGCCTCCTTCCTTCTTTCTCTTCCTTTGTCCCATTCATTAATCTATTCAACAATATGTTTGAGTGCTGATTGTTGAGACTTTATATATAAACACCTGTAAACTGTGTGCTGACCCTGCTCTCACAGAGCTGATGGTCTGGTGGTGGGGGGAGGAGGGACAGCAAGTAAAGATATAGAGAACCAAACAGGATGTACACAGAGGTAGCAGTAAGCACCAGGTGGAATATGACACCGGATAATAGGATAGAGGCTGATGGGGGGTTAGGTTTGGGAAGATGTTGCTGGTAAAGGAGGATTTGAGCAGAGACCAGGAAGGGAGGTGAAGGAGAGAGTCACATGATCTTTTGGGAGGAAGAGCATTTGGCAGAGGGAACAGCCTTTGCAAAGGTCTATTGGAGGCACAGTGAGGAAATCAAAGACTGCGGGGTTTACTCTGAGTTGGATGTGAAGCTGTCAAAGAATTTTGAGCAGATGCTGGACATAATAAAATGTAACTTTTTAGAATGGTATTCTGGATCCCATTTGGGACATGGCTGTGAACACCGAGTTAACAAGGAGCCATCAGAAAATAAAGCATATTCTCAGGATGGAGACTTCTGCTTTTCTGTTGAATAGTAATGTTTAGTTAAAAATAAGCAAGCAGAGTGCTATTACTCCTG
Organism: Camelus ferus; assembly: GCF_009834535.1. NCBI lineage: Eukaryota > Metazoa > Chordata > Mammalia > Artiodactyla > Camelidae > Camelus > Camelus ferus. The sequence goes on from NC_045711.1 coordinate 27,516,589, forward strand.
TCTAGAGATGCAGCTTCTAGCTTTTCCCTCATTCTTTCTCTTCCTTTCCCTTCTCTGTTCTCCTTGGCTTAGGAATTGTTATTCTTCCTGCAGGTAACTGAGTTGAATCATGAACACTCATTTATTTCAGTACTCTATATAACAAAAACAAGCCTATGTCCTCTTCAGTGTTACACACTCGTATTTGAGGTTGACCATGACTCAGTTTCCCCAACAGTCTTCTCTGAGAACCTCCAAGGAGAGCTCCAAGGAGAACGTGTTCTTCTTGATGGTCAGCTTGTCCTGCTTGCCATCCCTTTGCTTGGAAAAGGAAGAGCACGAGCTTGAGAAGGGAGTCACTCTTCTCCATCTGTAGGAATGAAGATAAGAGTCGTAAGAGAGATAAAAAGAAATAAGCAGATTTTGGGGGAAGAATATTCTGAATGAGAAAAGAACTCACAAACAGGATTGAATCTAAACATGTGACTTTATTGAAATTATTTGTCATAGGTTAACATTCACCTGAATATCCTGACCACACATAAGATACAGACACAGGCATTTAAAAAAATTGGAAATGGAAATCACAACAGAGATGGCTGTACGTTTTAATATGTCCCGAATGTGAATCAATACCTTAGTAAGTTCCTGATTCATTGCATACCTTGAAGTGACCCAGGGGCCTTTCAGCACTCCAAGTGGCATCCAGCTTGCTTGCCTTGGCCTGGCTAAGAAAACCACAGCTCACTGCCTTGCTGCACACACTCAGCAAGAAGACGAAAGGGGACTGCGTGAGAGAAAACATTCAGGGCAGCACTGACTCCATTTAGAAAGCCTCGGGACAATTGAAGGGGTAATGCGTCTTGACTTCTGACACTGTTAAATGCTCTGCTACTACTTTTCTTTCCATTTCTCACCTTCCTCAAGTAGCAGGGAAATGAGGGGAACAGGAAAGTTTGGCAGAAACTCCACTTTGGAGAAAGAAGATCTTATTTGAGTAAAGGTCCCGCATTGGGGGCCCCTCATTGCATTTGCTTTGATAACCGGTTAACTCTTTATTAACTAGCCCACAAAAACTTGCAAAGGTCAGACGGGAGGAGGAACTAGCAATGCTTAGTTTGCAAGATGAATGTAAGAAGGGAAGCTTGGTGCCTGTGTATGAAAGCGGGAACAGAAGAGAGTCAAGTACTCAGGACTGATACAGTTCATTGGTTCTGGGCAGCTACCGAGAAGAGTGTATTGAACCTGAACTCCAGTCTAAGCGTTTATGCTGTTGTCTGTGAGGTCTGTTGAATCCTAAAACGCTTCGGGTTTGCACTAGGCTTGCGAACGCTCTATCTTCTCTTGTTCTCCTCTTGGTTAAGAACATGGGGACATGGAGGTATTTGAAGCAAAGTTGGAAACAAAAGACTTGCTTCCTGGCTATAGGAAGGGTTTTTTTTTTTTTTTTTTTTAAAACAGGAGTAAGTTTGACCATAAGGAGGGGGAATGGAAATGGCATTTGAGAATGGGAGGTAAACTGAGCTGGACTCCTGATTGGAAGTTGAGTGTCTCTGCAGATGACTTTACGTGCATGTGGGTAGGTGTGTGCTAATAATATGCTAGGACGTACCAGCTAAGATGGATTGAATCTTTATTGGTTTAGTAGCCTAGTGAGACTGGGAAATCTATTATAAAATGGGCAGAGTAGTCCTGGGGATCTTTCCATGCAGCAGAAAACTCCCAAGAGCTGTAAGCACCCACTTTGTTTTGTCCAATTGCAAAAAACCTTCTCTTCTAATACTGCTATCCACATAAGTTTCTCAGATTAGGAAACTCATTATATGGCACAAGATTTAATTATACTTTATAGGGCATTGCCACAAAATAAACTTTGCCCACAGGAAGTTTTATTCTCTTTTTTGGGGGGAAACTGAGGATTTCTAAAGTGCTGGATTGGTATCTTTGTATATAGGTCAAAACGTGGGTTCTTCTTGACCTCCTGAGGGGGCAGGAGTTTACCAGAATAAACTTGTGTGTGTGAGTGGGTGTGTGAGTGACTTGGGAAGATGCATTTGGGTTAAAAGTTACCAAGGAGGTGTACAGAAGCAGTTCTAGTGAGGGTGGGCAGGAGAAGGACCAACTGTGTCGTGTGTTATTTAAAAAGAAGTCAATTCACAAAACCGTCTGTATATACTTAACTGGAGCCGTGAGAAGGAAGACAGGCAGCAAGGACGGGGTGTGTGTGTGTGTGTGTGTGTGTGCGCGCGCGCGCGTGTGCGTGCACGGTGTGGGGTGGGTCTGGGGTGGGGAGGGCTCCTAATTGCAGCTGCTTGTCTGGGTTACTTTTATTCCATGTTCCAGGGAGGAAGGCCAGGTGACTGACAACACTCTGTATACATGTCTGCTGGGTTGTTGAGAAAATAAGACTTAGCAATGTTGAGAGACAATTAAGTGATACATTTTTCCAAGACTTGGTGTTCCCAGTTTGAGAGTGTCTGGGACTAGCGTAAAGCTGTGTATCTTCCCTGGGTTTTATCCCATTACTCACAGCTGTCATTCATTCCTTTGTCTGTTGTGTACCGGGGGTCTGGTTGGCAGGCCTTTTGATTGTTCATCCCGCGTGGTGAGTGTGTTTGTCTCTAACCCTGCTAACTGTGTTGTTTTATTTTATTTATTTTTATTAATTAAACATTGAAGTATAGTTGACTTAACAGTATCATATTAGTTCCAGGTATACAACATTGTGATTATTTTTATGGATGAGCGGTGTTATTTTAAATGTGTCACTTGTCTCTTTCTGAAGGAGTTGTGTCTTCTAAATGGAACAACAACAACATCAACAACATCAACAGCAGTGACAGCTGCTGCCGTTTACTGAGCTTTGGTTATGTGCCAGGTGTGGCCTGAGGTAGTTAGCAGCCCAGACTCTGTCTTCAGAATGCTGGATTCAGATCCTAGCTCACAACTTACTACTTATGGACCCATGAGCACTTTATCTGGACCTTAGTCTCCTCATCTGTAAAATAAGCATAATAATATTACGTCCCAGTCTTACGAGGATGGAATGAAATGATGTCTGGAAGTAGCTTTGCACTGTGCCTGGCACATGGTGAGCACTTTTTACGTGTTAGCTCTCACTACTACTTTCTTTATTCTCAGTGTTGGATTTAACCCTTACGACAGCACTGAAGGCTGTATATTATTATGCCCATTTTACAGACTATGAAGCAGAGACTTAGAGATGTTGAGTAATTCATACAAGTTTATGTGTCTTGTAAATAATGGGGTAGGGATTTGAATTTGCATCCATCATTCCTGTGGTTTTTGCCACTAGGCTAGACTGCGCCGTAGCCTGTTCTGTGATCTGACTTCAGAAGGCAGCATGCATTCTTGACAACTCAGCACTATGGCAAGAAGAATATTGTTTTACGTACTCATATGAATTAGTTACTAAAAAGCCAAGCACCTTTCTTATATTATTTCTAATTATTTTACAAAAGTTCTATGAAATTGACATTCTTATCCCATTTGGGAATCCATGAATAAATAAAGCTTTGAAAATTATAAAATATTCTATTAATTGTAGTTTCCTTCAGAATGCCTGTCAGACTCCTGCCACAGGGCCTTTGCACTTACTGCCAGGAATGTTTTCCCTCCAGATACTCATATGGCTCTTACCCTCAGTGCCTTCAAATTAGTGACGTTTTCCTTGACTATCCAAATTATGAACACCATCCTTCCCCTTGTCAGTTCCTAAACCCCTTTGTTGATTTACTGCGTTTTTTACATTACCTCCCCCCAAATGACAGTCTGTATATTATACTTTTTTGTTTATGAATGGCATGTCTCTCCTCAACAGAAAGCTTCACAAACAAGGGGCTTGTGTTTCTTTTGGTCACTGCTATAATCACGTCACACCAAAGAGGGTCAGACAGATAGAAGGCATATGAAATCTATTTTTTGATTAATGAATAAATGGATGTTGCCTAACACTTTCTAACAGTGGTAAATTCTGGGACCTGAGTTTTCTCATTGCTGTAACAGCATATTTTCTGCTATATGACCCTAGGGATTTTAAAGTATTTGATACTTGTGTCTTCATGCAGTCTACTTGTAATCGTCCTCACAGTGAATTTTTTTTTCTCGCAAAAGGTGTCATTGAGGGCAAGGCGGGGCACAGATGATAAATTGAGCCATCATTCAAAGCAGACCATTAAATATCTGTAATCCACACAAAGGTGGGTGCCTCCTGTTCTGTTTGCACACAGTGCCACGTTCAGATAACACCAGTCCCAAATTGACATTTGTGGGAAAGATATTTTTATCTTTATTGATATCAAAAATTGGTGTACTTTTATTCTACTTAATACATACTCCAGAGTTTCCTAAAATGTTCCACTCTCACCTCATGTACATACTCTCTGCCCACCAACCAAATTCCCTCTTACATTTCCAAAACACATTCTCCCGAAAGCTCTCTTTCCCCCTCTGCCTCTGTCTGACCTTCTAGATGGAACCTGTCCTTTTTTACGAGGGATTCCTTTTTCTTCCCACCGTGAATTACCCAGCAAGTCTGGGCTCCTCCCACTGATCTCATCCATTACCCAGATCCTCCACAACAAAGCGTCACGACCTCTGCGAGACCCAGAATTTGTAAAAGAGTTCGATGGAGTAACCATGGTAGTTATTCAAATTCATTTATTTTTTCTTCTGTCGTATATACTGAAGCCGGTTAGATCTCCTGGAGCACTTCCTCTCCTTTCATTTAGAAATACGCACTAATTTCTTAGGTCTCACCATGACTTGTGTCCGCCGGCTTGGTGGTAACCCTGGTAGCAACCGAAATGCTTTGTGGACATACTCCCTGAGAAGATGGGGAGGGCAGGTGGAATGAAGGTTTGAAAGTAGGAAGTTGGAGAGAAGATTATATGTTTGTTTTATAACATTCTCCCGTCCTAGAAAACTGAAAATGGTTTATGTGAGCTCAGACTAACCTAAACATTTTAACCTGTCAATCATCACGTGTTTGTTGACCTAAGATGGACAGATAGTAAGATAATTATTAGAGGGAAAAGTTCCACTCCCAGCTCTGTTATCTTGGCATTAATTTCAGGGCTTTGTTTTCCAACCTGGCTAAATAACACTGAAAAAATAAATGCGCTCTGATCATTTTAGCTCTTTCAAGGGCATATATGTGTTTAATATTCTTTAATTTGTTTATGGCCGGGCTTCATGACTCTTCTTGTTTATCTCCTTAAATAAGCCTCTTTCCCTGTCCTGTCTCACTGTTTGGTGTCTGGTCTGTGTTTTCCATTTAGCAGTCCTCATCTGTGAATTGTGGCTGTCGGGTTTTTTGCAGAAAATAAAGGGACAGCAGTTAGGAAAGTCAAAGGCATAACCTCTGAATATGCCTGAATTCTTGGGATGGCGTGGACTCTGTCTCATGAACTTCCTCACTTATATCTGTCAGGCCAGGGGCACAATGCTGGTGTTCCTAAGGAGGATTCCAGAAACCCCTCTCTGGTCTGCCCAAAGGAGGACTGCCCCGTTCCATTTCCTGCCTCAGTGGCAGGGATCTGAGGATCCCCTGCATCCTGTGCCTGGCAGTTTCTCTCTGGATCCATCTGGTGCAGTCTTAACAGTTGGGGCACTTAGGTCTTTACGCTCTAGGACTGTGGGTTCTGAACTGGAGAGCCGAAAGAAAGTAGCACTGCAGGGAAGAAGGGGAAGGCATGCTGGTGGGCGATGCCAGGTTCCTTCTGAGGTGGCACGGCCTCCGCTTTGCTTGTTCTGAAGCCGCGCTGTGACCAGGCCACCACACAGCGGAGGGGACGGCAACGCTCAGTGGAGGATGTGAGTGCAGGGTGACAAGCCCTCGGCTGTGAGTGAGAACTGGTGGGTCTGAGTCCTAGATCTGCCCCGTGTGAAACGACTGAGGATGAATCATTTCTCCTCTCTGTACGCTGGAGCAGCTGGACTGTGGGAGCCAGTGACTGACTTATGACTCAGTCTGTGAAGTGTGAATTAAAGCTCTCTTCCTTGTTCTGCTATGGAGAGGACGCTTTCCTGGGAGAACACGTTTGTACACACAGGGAGAAAGCTGAATGCTATAATGGTTTCAGGTTTTGCTCTGAGAGATTCACTCTGACGTCTTCAGATTGTGTGACCCACTGCAGTACTGTCCCGTATGCGGCTCTGCAGGGACACACACTAGGCTGGGAGTTAAGAGGAGGCACCTGGACTCAGGCGTGACTCCTTCGCTGTTAGTTAGCCATGTGATGAGGAGCCAGCATGTTAATCTCTGTGTGCGCCTGTTTTCTCAGTCATCTATCTCATACAGAATACTGTGGAGATTAAGTTGGTAATATAAAGAATTTACAGCAGAGCTCTGTATGTAATAAGCACTCATTAATATTAGTTATTTTCTGATTTCTGAAAGTCTTAACGAAGACTAACAAAAGCATAAAGACAGGAGCAAGGGGAGAATGCACATATATTTTTGGTTTATTCAGTTTATGATGAGTCCGTTCAATGTGTCGTATGACCTCTGTGTGCTGGCAGAGACGAGGGAAGAGGACTGCGCGGCTTCCAGCCTCAAGGAGCCAGGCAGGGAGAGAGTCATAGGCAACGTGCGACGGTAACGGTGACAGAGCTGACGGCGGAGATCTGCCCGCTGTGCTGGGGATATGGGTAGTATTAGGTAAGGCACACCGGCCCCAGAGCCCAGGCTAGCACTGCCGGAGGCACAGCACGCAGCAAGCAGGACGTTTAAACGCCTGATCCGTGACATCTGACGTTAGTGTTAGCAGGGTTTTTTTGCGAGGTTTGGGGAAATGTGTGATGAACCATTCAGATTCTGCCGTGTATTCATTTAAAGTTATTCCTCTAAGGCAAGGGTTCTTAATTAAGAGTACACATTGAGACAACTTGTTGTAATTTTGAGGGAAGAAGAAAAAAACAGGCTTTATTCTCAAGGCGGGAGATCCTCATTCAGTAGTTCTGCGAGGGGGCCCCCGACAGCTGCACTTTTGAAAAAGCTCCGCTGGTATTTGCATGTTCACTGGGTGGAGACCAGTCTTTCAAGGGGAAAGCTTTCTGAAACATGGGACTTTTTACCAGGCATGTGACCCATGTTCACTGTGATGGTGTATCTGCATCTCCTTTGAAGGGAGACTTCCATGTCAGTAACTCCTTCTAAGGGGGCAGCCCTAGGCAAACATGTTTTATTATATTCTGCCTCATAGCGCTGGCAGAGATACTGTCCAGAGTTGAAAGCACCTGTGGCCAATGTAATCTCAGTTTACAAATCTTCTAATTCACGATATGATAGGTTTGTAATGTGTTAGCTTGAGTAGGCTTATCTACATTTCCCATAATCCCCTTTTAACTTTTAGGATATCCAGATTAAGCAAATAAAAATTCAGGGAGCTAAGTTAAATTTGAGTGTTATATAAACAATACATTATTTTTGGTATCAGTGTGTCCCATGCAATATTTGAGACATACGTGACCTAAAGTTTTTGTTGTTGTTTATCTGAAATTTGAACTTAAGTGGGTGTCCTGTATTTCATCTGGCAACCCTGCTTCTTTATACGTCTATGGTTAGGTTGGGCTACAGGGAGGATTCTTGGAAGATCTGGAGGGTGGGAAAGAAGCAGCAGCTGTTCGGTAGCTCATGGATGGGTTTTGCTGATCTTCTGACTTGTCTCATTGGTGTGAAGCCGCGGAGGTGCCTGAAACTTCTCTCCCTTCTCCCGGATCCTCCTTCAGCCTCCCCAGCTCCCAGAGGGGATTACGTGTTTAGCTCTTCAATGAAGGGCCCTGATTTCTAGGATAACCTCAGCAACAAGGTCAGAGACAACAAGAACTGACATGGTTTGCAGTCTGTCCTGGTGAGGTTTCCATTCATGCTTCTGAGTTTGCACCTGACCTTGACCTCCCCCAGTTTATACCCGTTGTCCCGTCCTAACTGCCTGCCCAACTTCAAGCTCCAGCACCAGACCAGAGATAGCAGACTTACAGAGACTGCTTATCCAGCTCTGACAAGTAGGTAAAGCCAGTTCCTTGGAGCCAATCAGCAGTTCTCATCAGGACCTCAGAAACAAGTCCAGGTCAGGGATTTTGTTAAGTGTCCTTCCCTAGTGCCTACTTCTGTTACATAACCAGCCTCAGTGTCTGGAAATGATTCTTTTTTGTTAACAGTCATCGTGTAGGCAAGATTGGATCTCTTGACCTTGATTATATCACCATTTACATATTTCAATTAATAAGAGATTTTTATAAAGCCATTGTGGGCAATTAAAAGCATTATTTTCTCTTTAGTGTGTTTATGCAAGAAGGAGATGTTAAAGTACTGCTGAAAGGTGAATTCTCTTATTTTAGTTAGACAGAACGTTGTCTGATCTGTCAGAGTTGCACCTTCCCCCATCCAATTGGCTGACAACAGAGCGAAAGGAAGACACAAAACAAAGTCACAGTGCAGATGTGAGCTGGGCAAACAGTGAAGTCGTCGTCACTGGTGGGCACACATGATGGACACTAGTAACAGCGACTTCACTGTTGGCCCATCTCACACGTGAACCCAAGCTCACGATCCTCTGCTAAACTGGATTGCAGGGTGTGATCCAAGGGATGTTTTTCCATCTTCCTAAGCTCAAACTCGAATCTGTTCACTGCAGAGTATGATGGGACTGAAGCAAGAATGTGGGCTGGATGGACAGGTCTCGAGTAGACAGATCAGAGATACAGGTGGCACTTGTGCACCTTCTATGCAAGAGGAAGAGAATTACATCGGTTTGTGTGACCGCTTGTGTGGCAGTGACTAGGTAGCTGCGAGTCTGGGCACAGTTAATCCCTTGGAGTCTGACTAAGTCATAGTGTGTTCTTTTCCCAGAGGGACTGGGGAGAGAGGAAAATCTTGGGAGCCTCATTCCCTGCAAGTCTGTACAGCTGGTTCCTTGGAGGATGTGCTGGATGTGACCTTTGACAATTTTCTTGTCTATTTAATATACGTATATATATTCATCATATGCAATATGAGTAGTCCTGTGAAAAACACTTGAAAACGTAAATGATACTCACCCACAGGGTGTTGATAGTTTATCACAAGAGACAAAACATGAAAGATAAGAAGTAAACAGTTAAATGAGATTTCTTAAATTTCTCACAAGCCGTACTTTGATTTTGGAAAGTCAGTTTTTCTTGTTCTTTCCAGCTCCCTAGTAACCACTTTTTATCCTTTAAGATTTTCGATATTGTAATTCAGCCTGAAGGTTCTCAATAGAGGACAGTTTTGTCCCCCAGGAGGCATGTGGGGGTGTCTGTGACAATTTTGTCCCCCAGGAGACGTTTGAGGATGTCTGTGACATTTTGGGGTTGTCCCAACTGTGTGTGTGTGTTGAGGGGAGACTGCTCCTGGCATCCAGTGGGTCCAGGCCAGGGAGCTGCTCCGCATTCACAGTGCACGGGACCGTCTCTGCAGCAGAGGGTTACTCGGCTTGAACTGTTAACAGCGCTGAGGCTAAAAGCCCGGATTCTGAGCCTGTTAAGTAGTCTCTCCACCGTCTGGCCTCTTTGGACCAGTGTTCCTCATAGAGAAACCTCCAGACATTCTCGTTATTCACAGCTCCATATACTTGCTTGGACATAAGGTCAATAAATATATATTAATACCTAAATACACTTGGATGTGTAAATGTGTGTGTTTATGTATGAACACACATTTGATTTTAATTGATCCAGGTCAGTGCTGTGAGATGGAATTACTTTTCTTTCCAAAAGGGCACGCGGAATTTATACTTGGGGAAGGGGGCGTAGGGACAGATCAGATTATTTCAAGGACACACCAGAGCGCTACCTGGAGAGCAGGAGCCTTCATTCTTTCTCTCGTCAGATGGCACCACGTCTCTGGACTGTCTTCTGGTCGTTATGAAGCCCTTTTTCCTTCCCTCCTTCCCTCCTTCCTTCCTTCCTCTCTTTCTTTTTCTGTTTTATTTTTTATTGAAATGTAGTTGATGAAGAATGTTAGTTTCAGGTGCACAGCAAAGCGATTCAGTTACACATACACATACATATGCTGTTGTTTTAATTAGTACTCCTAGATACTCTGTCCATACATGTGAAAAACAACCTCATGCATTCTGTGACAGGGGAAGCTTAATGTTCATTCTGTCCCCTTCACCCTCCAGTGAAAGGTTAACAGAGACAGGCTTGCCAGTAGCCATTAAAGTAAGTCCTGACCGGCTGAGAGTTCCACTTAGCCTTTTCCAAAATCAGCTGTTTCATGAACTAGAAACATGCATGGCGTATCCAGTTTTATGCTGACATTTTTATTTGCCTAACTTCCTTTCATCTTCTTAAGTTTTATTTTAAAGTTTTATTTTTAAATTATTTTATTGTTTAAAAAATGTGACTCATGTTCATTACACAAATTCCAAACAAAAAGAGAAGTCAAACAGACTGAAACAGATTTTCCCCAAATCCAGCATTACTATTTCATATGTGTTCCTGCCCACTCTCTCTACTTGTATACGAAGAGGCTGATAGATAATATGTAGGTACGAAGAAAGAAGGAGTGTTGCTCTATAGCAGGCATCTTCCTGGATTGCTTTTAATTTTCCTGGAATTCAGTAGAAGAAAAAACTGACATAAAGCTGAATGAATTTCTGAGTTACAGAGAGGTATTTCGTAAACACTAATGTGATGAGTTCTTAGAATATTTCGCTAAGGCAGAAGTTTTCAACTTTGACTGCACACAGGGATAATTTGAGAAGCCTTAAAAAAATCTGAAGACTTGTATCCTCGAAGACCTAAAGACTTATTTTTTAGAGCAATTAAATCAGAATCTCAGGGAATGAGATGCAAGTATTAGTGTTATTTAAAGTCCTCAGGTGATTCCAGTGGGCAGCCGAGGCTGTGAACCGTTGCTCTAAGATTAAGGAAAAAAATGATATGAAAACATTCTAGAGTTAAAATCTGTACATGTTTAAAATTTCTGTTTGCACTTAGTGAGTTGATGCAGTGCTATGGAGCACAAAGAGTTTAACATTCTTACACTTTCTCCAACTGTTCCTGTTGCCTCCCCATTTTTGTGGTCTACAGTATTTTTAGTTTGTCAGGCTTTCTGGCTTTTTCTGTATGCCACAAGATTCTCTCGGTCAAGGGAGTAACCGGAGAGGTGTCCAAGATGGGGAAGGATATTCCAGGACAAGAAAACGGCGAGCAAGGCATAAAAGAGGGTACGAGAGGAGAGTGAGATAGGGCAGTAGGTTATGCGTGCCAGGAGAAAGCTCAGCCCAGAGACCCTGTGGGGCTTCTTACTTCGTTATCAATGAAATGATTATGCTTACTTGGGGAAACAAGAAAATCGATCATTAACTGCGTCTTAGATATCTCTGAATTAATCATTTTAACTTTGGGAAATGGGAAAATTGATCAAGATATACATCTTAGGTATCTTTATTTGACAGGTTTTTAATGATCATCACCTATGTTCTTTTTTTTTTTTTTTTTTTGGATGGGTTATTTTTAACTACTTTTAGGTCACAAGCCCTTTTAAGTCTCTGGTGAGAGCTATCGGAATTCTGAATGCAAGGCGGCGGCAGGGGAGCGGTGGGAAGCACCTATCCAGAGTCCTGGGTCACTTTTAAGTGGTTCGCAGACTTCAGGTTAAGGATCCTCGTTTTAAACGTCCAGCCTTGCCTGTTCTCTTCTTCGTTTATTCACTAACCAAATTGCAGTACGGGCGACGGGACCTTCCGACGTGGGAGTAGGTTTCTGACTGAGGGGAGAGTGTAGGAGTACATTACTATATGCGAGTGTATCTTATTCTTTTCTTTTCTTTTCTTTCTTCTTTGTTTTAGTTTTCCTTCTTCTTTTGAGTGCTGCTAATTTGTTCTCGTCACAAAACATTAACACTCACGAAACATGGCTGGTTGGCTCAGGGAATTAGGGCTCCGACAAGACAAGTGAAAAGGCCTTCTCTAGACATAGAGACTAGGATGCAACTTAGATCTCAAGTAGTTATGTCAGGAACAGCAAAGATGGGCCCCTTGTGGGGCTCCAGTTAGCCTAGGGAATTTTCAGAGCTTGCAGGACCTTCCGGGGCTTTGGAAGTAACTCACTTAATCTTCCTGAGTCACCTGTGACCCAGCCAGGTTGGGATCTGTGAGGACGTGGGGCACAGATCTGTAGAGTGTGTCAGAACACTGAAGAACTTCCAGAATTCCTTCCTCAGGCTTGTTTCTTTCCTCCATCACTGTCCCCTTTACTCCCACCTTGAATCTGCTGCGCAAGACTAGGAATTGGTGTATTCAGGCTCCACGGCGACTCACAGACAACTGTCCTGCCTTTCTTTTTCCAAGGATTCTGTCGCTGTTGACACTGCATTCTTCCAGTCTCGAGGACACTGTCTTACCTTCCTTTGTAACTTCCGAACAGGTCAGACTTTGTCTGAATCATAACCACTGAAATCACCGTTGGTGCCTGTATCGCATCCTGGGCTCACGGCTGCCTTGTTCCTTCAGGTCCAGTGCTCTCTCCGTGAACCCTTGCCAAGTGCATCTTGGATCCCATCATTGTCAGAACTGCTCCATCCACTCAAAAGTTCTCAGAATGTGAAAATCCCCCCTCAGAATGTGACCTCCTTTGCATTCGTATTTTCGCCCTGTCACTCATGCTGGGCCTTCTGTTTATCCTCAGAGCAGTGAAATCTCAGCGGCTTAACACAACTGAAGCTCATTCGCACAGATCCAGCGTGGGTGATTAGGACTTCCATCTGGGATCCAGGCTCCTTCCCCCTTGTGACACTGTCATCTCACTCAGTATATGGCTTCCAAAGTCACCTCAGTAGTGGTGGAATGGGATGGGAGAGACAAAGCAACTTTTTCACTGTCTCACCCGCCCTCATTTCTGCTCAAAGCCCCTTGAATTGAACCTACCACCTGGCCCCGGAAAGCTGTGGTGGAGGCTGAGAAATGTGCAGAACTCTGGGGTCTCTGGGAGGCAGCGGCTGTCTCTGCTGCTCCCATTGTTCTTGAGGTTTTCCCTGAATGTCTTCTTCATTTTCGCTCCACGTACTTCCTTTGTCAGGTGGAATCATAAGGCCCATCATGTGTAGTGAAGAAGCTGACTCTTCAGAATCCATCAGAGCTGCCTTCACAAGTTTCCCTGTTTTCGCCTTATCAGCCCCATGTCCCTCATCTCTAGGCAGCCTCCACTGCCTCCTCTTCCTTTTGTGATTTTCCAAGTGGGGATAAAGTGATGAGATCATGTTAACTTGATCTAAGGAAGATTAATTCCAGGCAGTTTTAGGTAGGTCACAATTGTTCATTACTCATGTCGGTAGTGAACCTTTTTCAGAGCTTTAAGCTGCTCTCTAATCTGTGTGTCTTCCATTTTAGCCTGTTGATTAATACTGTGTTCATAAAAGGCAAGAGGTCTGTGGCCAGTTTGATGGGATCTTCCTCAACCCTGCTATTTTCAAACATTCTGTATCTTTGTCCATCTTCTCTTCTTTTGTCCCTGTCTTATAATAAATATTCTTTTTTTCCTTGCTAAAGCATGTTCCTTTAGTTGTTCTTTTGATCCAAGTTCCAAACCTTTACTAGTCATATGGTGCCTTGTTCTCTTCATATTCAGACTCTTTAATTGTTTAAGCTTCTCTTTCCATTGACTTCTCTAGCTGTACATATGCTAAATGTTTGTTTAGTCCTGGTTTTTTTCTTTAGTTTTCACCCCAATGTCCCTTTAGGCTAGTGCTCTGTCTCTCACCTCTTTGGCAGTTTCAAACGTCATAACAGAGAGGTCTGTACCTGGACTTGCAAAATAGCTTTACCTCCAACTGCCGACACCTCTCCTGGATGAAAACGACACATTTAGATAGTTATTAGTGTCCTAATCACCAAATCCATTCTTGATATAATTCAAACTTTAGCAAAATTTAATATTTTTGATTATTCTGTGATTCCCTCTTTCCCTAGCTTTTGTCACACTCCATGTGTGTATCTCTCCTGCTTGAGTGATGAATTCTATTTCTAGGTTTTTTTTTGGATGATCTAATTGATTTCCCCCTTTCTCCTACTGAAATAACGCAAATGACTCTGAACTCTGTTTCTCTTAGATAGAATGAAACTTCACGGAGTCCTTATCCATACTGGGCTGTATTTCAAACTGTCTCTCTCAGAGAGGACACTCCGTAAAGTGTCCAGGGCTTCACTGCCTGAAGCTAAATAGAAATTCCTGCCCTTTCTGGTTTTTATTTCCCTGAAACATGTGGGCTCCAGCTAATTCGTAACAGTCTGAGGGAAATCCCACCACTGCATCCTGGATCTTGTGACCTGTGACCCGCAAGGGAAACTTTGGACCCATGATGTTTTGATGTATAAAAACCAAATCCAAATAAAATAAAACTGAAGTGAAGAACTGTTATCTGGAGGTTAGCTATCAGCTAGTCTGTTTATCAGCTCAAACTTGTTGGAGAGAGATTTGTCATGGACCCAATGTCAAGTCTATAGAGTTGAAAGGAAATAGAGAATTGGCTATTGTTCTAAATGCAATAACTAATCTATATTAGTCCAAGAAGAACAAGTGGAATTTTGGTCCTTTGTGACCCTTGGCAGCTCCTAATAAGGATGGTTTGGCAACATATATCTTCTTGGGGATTTTTATTTCTTTCCAGGCACCTTATTTTGGTTCCGGTTGCTGTTGGGGCAGAATCTTTTGTGAAATTACATTTTTCCTCATAATTCAAAATTTTGTTAGACTTTGTCTATCTGTAGGTTTATTTCCATTAATATTGTTCCAAACAAGTTAAATCTGTTTAGTCTCCATTTTAGGGTGTTTAGTTTTGAGTTCCAGACATTTTTTCTTAATTATAAATTTGATTACTGTTTCTTCTGCTGGTGTTGAAATTGTACATTTTTTCCATCCTTGGAAGTAACTGTAATTCTTAGCTTCTGTGTTTATCATCTGTCCTTTCACCAGTTTTGGTCCTTTGTCCTTTATCTCTTTATTGTGGAAGAGGTTAGTAAGTTTGTTTTGAAATCACTAGTTGAAAATTTATGCATGCCATTATTGCTTTTAAGATTCTAACATGAAGATTTTAATTTTACCATTGCAATTTCAGTTGCCTTGCAGTCCTGCCTTCCGTGTCTCTCTTGGTTTTTGTGCATGTGGGTTTTTTTGTTTGTTTATTTTGTTTCAACTTACTGCATTTGTAGCTATTTTTTTTTTGTCTTTTTGATTCATCTCATCCTTTAATATTATTCTGTTTTGCTACTTATGGATTTTAAACTTTGCTTTATAGAAGCCAATTCTTTATACTGTTGAGTATTATCTTTTGGTTTCTGGACTGTATCTTTTTCAGAAGTATCCATCTTCTGAGTTTACGCAGGCTTTTCTTTTTATCTTATTCTAAAGTCTCCCTGTCCTTAGGTCCCATTAGCTGTCTTCTGGTTTATTCTTCCCTATCTGTAAATGAAGAGAAACGAATCTCATTTAGTGTTTGTAGACACACAAGGTGTGTGCAGTGCTCTGGGTTCTATTCTTCTGATAGTGAAGTGAAAACTTCCAGCCCAAGACCCTGCACTACGTGAGCGTCCGTCTGGAAGCTCTGCGCTGCTGCGAGGAGAGGCTTCCTTACCTGAGACACTAAAACACATACAAATTTAATGTCTTTGAAATAGGCACCTTTTCTGTCAATGTGTGCAGTGCTTTAACTATGAACATATTTCATAGGATGCAGTGAAGAAGTCATTGACTAATCACTGCTTCATATACCCACCCCACACACACACACATTCTGGCCTCATTTCCTTGGAAATACGGATGCAAATATGGAAGAGTTTGTGGGCAAGGGGTAAGAGGAACACAAACAGATTTCTTAGTATTTTAAAAAGTAGTATTACATAGGGAAGTTATGACTGCCTAATTTTGAAATCGGTAGCTATTTTTCCTCTCTTGGAGAGTAACCAAAGTGGCAGAAATACTAACTGTATCCATTCCTTCTTTGATTCAGGCAAAGAGTCTTTTATCATATGTGAACAGCCAATTTCCCCCTATTTTGGCTCCATTCACCTTGTGTTTGATAAACATTCCCTTTCAAAATCAGAAAATTGTTGTCTGGCAGTTGGTGTTTCTGTATTATTGTAAGTTCACTGCCTTTTAGGTAGAAGGAATGGAGCGTCTTTTCTGATACTTTTACAAGAAAGTTAGTAGAGGCAGTATCAAGATGGATACATGGCATAAAATCCAATATATTTTCAACCAAATTACACAATTCTCTAAATACATTATGGTTTCTACTATGAGAGCTGCCTATTGGAATCATCAGAATTTTGGTTGCCCCAGAGATGATCAAATCCATCCTCCAGGTTCCTAGAACAGCTTTATCTAAATTGCGCTATGGATCTCTCTGTAGAAATGAGGACTCCAAAGTGACCGACTCCCGCCCGGGCAGCTGCTCTGTCTCCCACGTCTCAGTTCTTTTCAAGGCTTGGTTCTAGGTCTGCAGCCTGTGGTTAGACGGACATGAAGCCTGTGGTTTCTAGGGTACCTCCGTGGTTCCCAGCGCAGGGAGGCCTGGCCCCATGGCAGTTGAAGGCTCCAGCCTTCCCACTCCACCCACAGTAGACCACCACCTCTGCTAACTGCCTGGTCTTTCGGTGGCCTGGGTCCTGAGTAGCATATAATCGGGCCTGGGCTTTTGTGCAGGGTGCTCCTGGGAAAGGCCCCAATGCCTTAAGGGATAATGGGAGATTTACCTACAGGATCACAGGCCTCATCATTCCAGGCTAACCAAGGTCTGAGAACCAGGCTTTGGAATTATAGCCAAATACAAAGATTTCATTCACACTAACAAAGCTTCTAGTGCTTTAATAAATATGACTTTTCATTTTTTTCTCCACACTTTAAAGAAGAATTGCAATGATCTATGAAAAGATAGTCTATGTTAATAACTGGGACAGATAATTGTATATCCCTGTATACATCTAGGTAGTTCCTGTGTGTGTATCTTTTGCTTTTTCTGACTGATGAGCCCTTGGACTGTGACATTCTCCCCAGACAAGCTGTACATGTAAAGAGTCAGAGGTCAAATCTAGCATTTTGGCTAAATATGCAAATTGCAAAAATGTTCACTTTTCCCTTAGAGGTGGTTATGTTCCTTGCAAAAGCTCTCTATACTTAAAAAAAAAGTATTGTGGGGTTTCTTGAGTATGAAGACCTCTTAAGTGGCTTCTGAATCAGAGTTAATTTGCCATAATTTTTAAGCACTGAGACTACTACATTAAAAAAAAAGTTTTATTACCTCTTCAAGGGCCCCAGATACCAAGAAAAACTATTTCAGCCTTTTGCTTTGATGGCTACCAGCTGAAGTATGGAATAGTAGAGTCTAACAGATTTTGGAAGTCATTCGTGTTTAGTAAACTATGCCACCAATTTCAAATCTACAAATACCGGAAAGTAGAATAATTTTTATGTCCCCTGTCCTGTCATTGATCCGTGGGTTCTTGAAGGTAATAGTTGTCACTAAAAAGGAATGTAAAGTAAGTATGTGTACTTGCATGTTTTCATTCATTTTGGGCATGATGTTCCCCAATGATAAAATGTAAGTGGCTGAGCAGAAATGAATTGCTATTCTTTAAAACTCTTTATGTAAAAGTACGTATTTTGATAAAGGCCAGGTCAGTGGTGGAGAGTTATCTTTGAACCTGGAGTCCCTAGAGCACAGAGTACCTCTGGGTGTGAGGACATGGGAGGAGCACTGTACCGTGCTGTGGCTGGAAAATGTGAGACGCATAGTATAAAGAAAGGGAGGAACAAGTGGGTAAGGTTACCGGGTTTTCACCCCAGTGGGATTTCCGTGTCCTGCCTAGAGATACGCACATGGCAGTGAAATGCAAATCAGTTCAGCACAGCACAGAGTTTAGAAGTGACGGTTTGAGATTAGGATGCCTTGGTTTGAATTTCGGCTCCGAGGCTTAGTTTACTTGAATCCCAGCGAGTTACCTAAACCTCTCTAAAACTCAGTTCACTCACTTAATACATGGGAATAGTAATAGTCCCTGAAGAATAAGTGAGATAAGGCTTGTAAAGTGCTTGGCACAGTAGATACAGCCGTCACTACTACCGCTGTTCTTACTATTACCAGGTACTTGGATTTCAAATATGACCCATTGCATTTCCCTGATGGAAAATCAGCGTAGGTATAGGAAGTAATTACTCCCCTTCCATCATTTCTTCTGTACTTTGTACTTCCATTCATTCTAAACAAGAAACCACCTTCTGCTCTTTTACTTCGAAATGAATGTGATATATATTAAGGATCCCATGATAAGTATGTTTGACAGCAATCAGTAACATTTTACCAGGTAGTGAAACCACAGCCTAGTTTCAGTGAACATCGTTTGTCTAATAATTGGCCTTCAGGACCATTTGTAACATAATCTTGGATTCTACCAGATGTTTTGTGCGATGATAAAACAGTTTTTTTTTCCTTCAGAATTAGGTATAGCCCATGTACTTGGGACACATCAGTTTCCCTCTGCCTTTTCTAATCACAGCAAGCCTAGGGGACACGCAATCGTGGCATGATCAGGGTTGCCCAGATGTTCTGAAACCCACTGCTCAGCATTTACTGTGGAAAAAAAAAATAAGGCTGTTGACTTTCAAAAAATGCGAGCTCCTTTCCAAAAGCTAAGCAAAATGAAAAGGGGAGTAAACCATTTATTAGCTAAGGAGAGAAGAGCAGAAGTGGCTCACTGCACTTGGAACACGGTGCCGAGGTGCAAAGGTGTGTCTCATTTTTCACGCTTTGAGAGTTATATGTGGAGGAAATTTCTGCGCAAGTTGCCTTACAAGTTATACTTCAACTAGAAATGGGTTTTGTCCTTGCTCCAAGTCCTGTTTCTTTTGCATTGCTTTTGATGCATCTGCCTTACATATCTGTCATGAATTTAAGAGATTTTTGCCAGTATTAATCTGTCCTTAGTCTGTCTTCAGAATAGCAGTCAGCTCAATTTGGTTAAAACTTCAGGGATGTTATGCCACGAGGGTACTCAAACTCTTTGAAAACTCTCCACCTCCAATGTCTGATAATATCCTCATAATCTGGTTTCCCAGTAAGTGCTTACTACCCACTCTTCAATCTCTCTCTCACTCGACTCTGGCCGCGCTTTCCTTGCTGTTCCTTGACACCACCAGGCATGCACTTGACTTTTACCTTTGCTCCTCTGTCTCCTTGAAATACTCCTCTGCAAGACACCTGCTTTGCTCAGTCATTTTCCCCTTTATCTTCTCAGGGAGGACTACCCTGAACACCCCGTATAAAAATGCAACCTCTTCCTGCAACACTTATTAACCCTATAGCATGCTTTATTTTTCTGTATTTATCATGCTATACATTTTATGTTTCCTTTAGTTTTTGTCTGTATCGCCCTCTGCAATATAAGTGCCAAGATGGCTAGGATTTTATCCATTCCTCCTCCACCCCGCCACTGTATCCTTGCTAAGTAGAGTAGTTCATGGTAGGCAGTCGATAAATATTTTCAGATTTGATTGATTAAGTAATCATTTATTCAGCCAAGAGATTTCGAGGAAAAGTGCTTTTCTCCCAAATTAGCTGTTGAATAGAGAGTGGATTATGGAAGCGATCCTTTAGGTCTGTGATGGATTGAAGTAGTTGTCTGTCCCCAGTGGTTCAGTGTTAATGGGTCAGTATTCCCCTCCAGTCTGAACTAGTTTGATGTGAATGAGAGGGATTAAATGACCTTTCAACTTTGTGACTGCTCATTGCTGCTGACAAAATGAATAAAATTCACTTTATGAGACTACATTTCCCATTAAAGTTTAATTTTTTTCTCTCTCACGTTATCCTCCCTTTATTTTGCGCAGCAAGTTTTTACGAACCACTCATGGAATAGAAGAGGCTAGCTAGAGGTGCTCTTAGATTGCATTGCAAATGGAATCCTTCTCCTTTCTCACCCTTAAGATTTACTCCTCTGTTTTGAAGAGAGGGCCTGGACGTTGATGAAGTCTCCAAGGAACCTCTTGGAAGGTGGACAAGAATAACACTCCAAAGTCTCGGGACCCAGTCCCTGTCAGGCTCCCACTGGGGCGGGGGAGCCTGGAAGGTGTCATTTGAGGTACCTTGTCCATGGTTGGAAGATTGTCTGGAAGCTCCTGATGAATGAGATGCTAGACTTCATCTGCCGCATTTCATCCCTGGGCCATGCTTGCAGATCCCAGCTACATCGGCCACATCTGGGGCTGATGGGAAGCAGATGTTTAACTCTGCAGGGGGAAAGCATTCAGAAATACAGAGCTGAGGACTCAGACGCCCTTTCTTTTTTGTTCCTCCTCAAAAACAAATCGAGGAGGGAAAATTACACCCAAGTAATGACCCTGCAAGAGGACTTAACTACAACAGGTTGAAACCAATCCCATGTTTTAAGGATTTGAGTAATTTAAAAAGGAAAAAAAAAAAGTAATATGCTTTAAAGTTAAGTTCAGCCAATTGGACAGTTTCGGGAATTTTTTTCATGTCAAGTTCTATTACTGCCATTTCTATAATATTTCTTTGTCTCTGGCTCCTCATGTTAATTCTTGTCACGCAGATTCCCTTGACCTCTTTTCCGTGTTTTTTTATTCTAGCTTTCTAGCTTGCTTCCCCACCTCCTCTTCCCCACTACAAACTGTTCTAATGCTCTGCTGCTAAATTAATTACTTAAATCTTAGGTCTGATCATGTTACTCTATTCCTCAAACACTTTCAACATCTCCCTGCTGTTTACTGGGTCAAGTCCATATCCCTCAGTCTTGAATTTATGTTCTTTGTCATTGAGACCTACACTGTATAAGTTTAACCTACCTCCCACTACATTCTTAATATTCCAGTCAACTATTTTTTTTACAAGCATGGTTTTTGGGTTTTTTTTGGGGGGGGGGGGTGGGGGGATTTGTAAATTTCCTCAGGTTTCTTTTTTCTGTATTTTTGGTCACAGTTGTCACTTCATCTGGTAGACCTTGTGTATTAGTTTGCTAGGACTGCCAATAACAAAATACCACAGACTGGGTGGTTTCAAAACCAGAAATTTATTTTCTCTTGGTTCTGGAAGCTAGAAGTTCAAGATCAAGATGCCATTGGGCTTGGTTTCTGGTGAGACCTCTCTCCTTGGCTTGGTTGGAGATGGCACTGTCAGTGTCCTCACATGGTCTTCCTTCTGTGCACCCTCTGCGCTGTCTCTGTATCTTGGCTAATGTGGATAATATTGCAATAAACATGGGCGTGCCGCTATCTCTTTGTTTTATTTTCTTTGGCTCTATATCCAGAAGTGGGATGCTGGATCATATGATTGTTCCATTTTTTACTTTTTAAAGAAATTTCCATACTGCTACTTTCCATAATGGCTGTACCAGTTTACATTCCTATCAACAGTGTATAGGGTTCCTTTTACTCCACACTCTCACCAACACTTACCTTGTTAATAACAGCCATCCTAACAGGTGTGAGGTCATATATCACTGTGGTTTTGGTGTGCATTTCCTTTGTGATTAGTGATGCTAAGCATCTCTGCATGTACCTGTTGTATATACAAGTATCCCTATTTGTATGTATTCTTTGGAAACACATCTATTCAGATCCTTTGTCCTTTTAAGACTTAGATTATTGGGTTTTTGTTTTTCCTATTGGATTTCTTACATAATTTGGATATTAACCCATTATTGGATATATGACTTGCAAATATTCTCTCTTATTCTGTAAGTCCCCTTTTCACTTTGTTAATTGTTTCCTTTGCTATGCAGAAACTTTTTAGTTTGATGTAGTCTCACTTGTTTATTTTTGCTTTTGTTTCCTGTGCTTTTGGTGTCAAGTCCAAAAAAATCATGGCTAAGACCAATGTCAAGATATTTTCTTCTAAGAATTTTATGGTTTTATGTATTACTTAAATCTTTAACCTATTATGAGTTGATTTTTATGAATGGTGTAAGACAAGGATTCAATTTCTTTTTTTTTTTTTTGCATGTGACTATCCAGTTTTTCCAACACCGTTTCTTGAAGAGCCTGTCCTTCCTTCATTCTGTACTTGATGCCTTTGTTAAAGATGAGTTGACTGTGTACATGTGAGTTTCTCTGGGGGCTCTGCATTCTTTTCCACTGGTGTATGTGCCTGTTTTTCTGCCAATACCATGCTGTTTTGATCACTACGGCATTGTAATAAAGTTTAAAATAGGAAGTGTGATGCCTTCAGCTTTATTTTTTTTGCTCAAGATGTCGCTATTTGGAGTCTTCTGTCGCTCTGTATGAATTTTCTGATTTTTTTTTCTATTTCTGCAAAAAAAAAATACCGTTGGGATTTTGATAAGAAATGCATTGGATCTATAGGGATTTTGAGGTCCTCTCAGGCCTTTTCTATGGATGTGCCCACTTTATACCTGTTATTCCCTCTTTGGGAGGAATTCTGAAGATTGTATGCCTTCTCTCAATTCTGCAAAACCAGGATGGGTACTGAGAGCCTCCTGTGGTTTTCCCTGGGAAACTGCCCTAAAATGTTCAAGGTTGTGTGCCTTCGCCTGATCCTGCAGAGTCTGGCTGCCTTCTTCAGCGTGCTTGTGAGCCATCTGTAAAGGCTGCACTCCCCATCTGTGGGGGTGCACACAGGGAGCCATCCGTGGGATGTGGGTGAGGTAGATGGAGTGTTGGAGGTGCCTGTGGGCCATTGGGGTGTCTGCAGGGGAGGCCTCCGAAGGCTCATGGTCGTGCTTCCTGAGGGAGTCCACACAGAGGTGAGAAAGGGCCTCAGGACTTGGATGAGTTCCAGGCCCTGGTTGCGTGATCCCAGCTTCTCCCAGCCCCTCACCTGTGCAGATCACCTTATTGTTCTCTCTGGGGCAAGAAAGAAGTGGTCCTTTTGGGCAGCATCCTTGCAGCTGAGGAAGCTCCGTGTGTATTCACTTGCTCTCATTTTCTGCATGGGAGAAATGAGAGGCTGAAGGGCGTCTCTCTTGACGCCGAGCTGTGCCATGTTGTAGGAGAGCTGACATGGGTAACGTGCAATGTTCTTCTTACTTTCTTCTGTGAATCTCTTCCCAGAAGTTTTGCTAGAAGTGTGCTGGAAGTCTTTCACTGAACTTTTGGCTTCCCACGGAGTTACTCTCATCCATGAGTAGTTGTCAAAATCAATGTTCTGTGAGGGGATGACAACAGGAAAAACTCCTATTCTGTCATCTTGCTGGTATCTTCTGTGCAACTTCTTTTCTTTCGTATGTGAGTAGGACTTTTCATGGTCAAATCCATTTCCTAGCTATTTTTGAGCCCTGGGCAGGTCTGAGACCATAATGGCACAACAGAAAGTACTTTATAGAAACTTGAATCAATAATGATTATTACACATTATACATTGAACATTTATCTTAAATAATTTTGAGGATAAACTCTTATATGTACTTTTGTGATATGAAATAAACATAGATGTGTTTCTCAATATGAAACATTCTGGTACTTTTGATTTTTGTTTGTTTTGCTTTGTCTTTCTTTGATTTCATAGAACTTATAAGAGAGATCAAAATAATTTTCAGTGGTATGCGCTCTCCACTCCCAGGACACCTGATCTCTGTCTCTGCTATAGCCCTTACGCGTCTCTCTGCTCCACAGAGTCAGGTTTCTCAAAGGCAGAAAGCTGATTCTTTCAATTTCGTATTTCTAGGTCAGGCAAATAATGTGCCTATAGTATGTACACATAGTAGGTGCTCGCAGCATGACTATCTGGAAAGGAGCTGAATTGATCAATGCATGACAATACTGGACTACACTTGTGTATTTTCACCTCAGGAGATAGAGAGATTTTGGAAAACCCACTGAATCCAGTTACTTTGTGGATTTTTTTTTTTTCCCCAAAGAAATGATATATCTGAATGGCTTCACTGTGAGTTTTCCAATTTACCAGCTGTTTGACCATGGAAGACTTTCCTAACCTGTGTATCCCACCTTCAGGAGTAAATGAGAAAATGCAGGTGAACCCCTTAGCACATGACTTGGCAAATGCTAGCTACCCAGGACATAGTGTTGGAAGTTCTGTGTTGGTTCAGTTCACAGGCATCTGTGGAGCACCCTCCGCTGTTCGTTGGTGCACCGAATTAGTGTGTCCCTGCCACTTTGTACTCCAGCAGACAGTCAGTATAAACTAATGAAGTGAGTGAACAGTCCCTTTCCCCAGGCTTTCACAGTTCTGAGGGTGAGGATATTTACAGACATTAAGAGCTAATGAGCTGTGTCAAAGGAAGGCATCTCATCAAGAGAGAATGTGTGCCGGTGTGCCAGGTAATTGACAAATAACTGCATCTCCCTTTCACGTTAGTTTTTGCCCATTGTCAGCTTAACAGCCAGGAAGAGATGAGAATGGGCTTCTAAATTCACCTCCTATTGAACTTTATGGGAGTATATGTGAGAGCTGGGATTCACTGTTACCTTTTGGTAGGCAATGGTTGATTAAAGCAATCACTGACAATCTCTTAAACCAGAGTCAGTGTGTTCATTTAAGAAAAATGATAGTAAATGAGGGAGAAGAAGAGGAAGAAGAAGTGGAGGAAGAGGGGGAGGAGGAGAAAACCAGCAGGATCCGCAGACGCTGTCATCTACCAAGTGCCAAGTGTGTGCCAGCGTGTGTAAGGACTTTTTAAAGCAATACCTTATTTTGACTTTAAAGATAAGAACATCTCAAGAAGAAAAGATTGCTTCCCATTTTACATATGATGAAACTGAGAGACTCCAGGATTAAATCAGTTCCTTAAGTTTACACAAATAAGTAACTGAGCTAGGATTAGAAACTGCTGTGCCTGAATACAGATTCCATCTTCTTTTCTCACACTGCTTCACAAAATAAAGCCTTGAGACTTCTTAATAAAAGGCACTACACTGCAAGTCTCCGATCAGGAGCTATAGTACACATTGCTTCCTGAAAATACTTGACTGCTAGTATTTTTTCCCTAGGATCATATTTCAAGATTGCTATTGTTAGGAACACACCAGCAAATGCTATCTTGGCATCAGTATTATTTTGAAATTGCAGCTCATTAGTATATGGTTTTATGGTCCCCTTTCCTTCAAAACTGTTTATGGCATGCAATTTATCCAACCTCTTTAAATTTATTTTAACATATGAATATGTAATTGGTGAAGTGTATCTCTCTCTCTCTCTGTACCTTTTTTTTTTTTTATTTTGAAAATTGCTAAGGTATCAAACCACAATGTATTTCTTTTAAGGCAGTATTCTTGGGGCTATGTTTGGCTTAAAATATCTAAGATGCATTGATAAGGGTTTTTACAGAAATAAAGTTAACTACAAATTCTTATCCAATAAATATTCCTGCTTTATAAACATTTTTTCTATCACTTAGTTAGATTTTGAAAGTAGAGGTCTCATGGTCTTACCATCAAGAAATATTAGAATATTAAAAATTTTCTAGATTTTATATTTTAATTGAATCTAAGAAGAAATTATATAATATCTGCTGCATGCAGAATATTGTAGGAAGTCTAAGGATTATTAAAATAAAGTAGGATTGCTATTCTCAGAATCTTCTGTTCTAGGAGCCAGTCATCTATGTGTATATGTATATGTATACATATATATGTATATTATATCTATAGATAATTTCCTATAAGATATACCAGATGAGAGTAGGTTAAATATAACAAGAAAGATCTGGAAAGGACCGCCTGTCTCCTTGGTAGCTAAACATTCAACAGCCTAGCTCCCCGTCACAGAGGTGGTCTACCAAACCATCTAGGGAAGCCAAGGGTGTGTTTCTCTACAAGAAATATCTCAGAGGAGAGTAAAATCTTGAACCAGCATCTCCAAACGAACGAGTTTTTCAAGGCGTGCTGAGACTGGCGAAGGGTATGGGCCGCCATGGTACGGGTGTTTATATTGCATGGCAAATAGCTGTCTCAGTTCTACATGACTTAGAATCCTAAACTGTTATGGGGGAAAAGACATTTTCAACATTCTTTTTCCAAATCCCACACATTAAAAAAAGCACAAATCCAAGACACATACACCCTGCTGGGAATCCATCCCCAATGTGTGGGCACTGAGTACTCTGTCTGGAATTTGCTTGTGTGTAGGAAGCGTGAAGTGTATTAGGTTTTGGAAATTTGATACCAGACATGGACAGGTAACGAAACACCAGTCAAGTTAATTTTATAAAGAAATGACTTTGTGGATGTTTGGAAAAGTTAAGGGGTTTTTTTTGAAGCTGAATTTTAAGTACTTAGAACCAGAGTAAACCTTGTCCTGTTTGATTTCTGTTATCTTCATGTCTCAAGAAACCCACATGCATGCCCATAAATTTTGAAGTGAAATAAGGACTGAATTTTAACCTCCTCTGTGATTGTCAGAAAAGGAGAATTGGGGGGAGGGGCGGTTAAAATTTTTTCTTAGAATACCCAATGTAAGATCAGAGTATTTGCATTCTAATTCCTGATTTGCTGTGCAGTCTTGGAGAAGTTACGTATACTATGCAGACTTATATTGCTCTATTTGTACAATAGGAGCAAAAATGTCCATTGTGACCTCTGTTATAGAGAGTGGAACGTGGAAGTCAAAATGACAGACTTGGGCAAGTAATATAGGAATTTTATGAACTAATTAAAAATAGATTCATGGACAAGAACTGGAAAGAACCACAGGAGAGAAAAATGTGAATATTTAGAGTGGTTATATTTGGATAATTTTTACACTTTAAAAAAACTCCATTACAAATTTTTACTCTATTTGAAAGATGTAAATAATACTATGGAATTCTGCTTCCAGCAAGGCTAAGTAGCTTCTGCCAGACCAATCCTCTAATAGGTAAAAACAATAAATTCTGGACAAAATACAA
Source organism: Camelus ferus (assembly GCF_009834535.1). Lineage (NCBI taxonomy): Eukaryota > Metazoa > Chordata > Mammalia > Artiodactyla > Camelidae > Camelus > Camelus ferus. The sequence goes on from NC_045711.1 coordinate 27,543,429, forward strand.
ATATAGCAAAGCACCAAGAGTAAGCAAAGATAGGTAGTGAAAGGAAGCTGATGTTGTAAAGGTGGTCTAACAGCGTGGTTGAGTTTCCCATTTTTCCATCAGAGCTTTAAGCCTGAGGGCAGGCCCCAGTCAGCCTGCATTATGTGGAACCGCTGAAGATCAGCCGTGAAACCTTAGTCACATTAGCTTGAAAAGCCAAAGGAGGGTCTTGCGTGATCATGGTATCTGGAAAGTAGGAGGGGAGAATTCCAGAAGGGGAAGTTTTGAATTCTGTGTAAACTCTTCCCAAATCTCTGGTGGACTCCTGGACTACATATGTTCAGGGAAGCCCCCAAGTAGCCCAATTAAGGCAAAACGAAACAAAACAACAACAAATTGAACTTGTGTTTCAGAGCTTGAAGTTTAAATTTAGTTAAATAGTACATGCTGCTGCTTCTCCTTCCTCTTCCTCTTCTTCCTCTTCTTCTTCCTCTTCTTCCTCTTCCTCTTCTTCCTCTTCTTCTTCTTCTTCCTCTTCCTCTTCTTCTTCTTTCTCTTCTTCCTCTTCCCCTTCTTCTCCTTCTTCTCCTTCCTCTTCCTCTTCTTCTATGTGTCATGGTGAAGAAGGAGCTGAAGGGAGAGTGAGAAAATCCATTCTGTCCCACAGTATTTGGCCATAATAAAAATGCTTGCATTTTCTTTTTAAAGTCAGTATACTTCAGAGAAACATAACTGGACCTAGAGTTAGGGCACAAACCAAAATTATTTTACATATGAAGAAACAGGAAAACATGAGCCCTTCCCAAGGAGAATTAAAAAAAAATTAGTGGAGACTCATCTCAAGATGATCCAGAAATGGGAATAATTAGATAAGAATTTTGAAGCAGCTATTATACTTATGATAAAGTACTTAAAGGAAAACCTACTCGTAATGAATAGAGAGGTAGCAAATCTTAGAAGAGAAACTATACCAAATCAAAACCTGCATAAAAAGAAAATATATTCATAGAAGGAGGAAAACTGGGAGTAAATCTCAAGTTTCCTCATCAAGAAGCTGTTGGTGACATTACAGTACTTTAATACTATATATATTATTATATATAATGTTTACACAAGGTGGGTACTCAGTGATGTGTAATGTGTATGTATTGTCAGGAAATACGTAGCAGTAAGAAAGAGGCAAGAAGAGTAAAGTGACAGAACAGAGCTAGAGGAAGTAACACGACTAACAATGCATAAGTTATTTAACGTTTGCTACATTCCATGCCCATGCTAAGTCCTTTACTGACCCAATTATTTATTATTTAATTTAACCTCCTTTTTTACTATTACTGTTCTCAGAATATGGATTAAAAACCTGAGGCTTAGGAAATTTAAGTATCTCACCCATGGTCCCTTAGCCAGGAAGAAGTTTGTTCTTTTAAACATCACACTGTGTTGCAGAAGCTTGGTCAGAATCCAGACCAGAAATGTAAAGAACAGGGGTGGATTTCTTTTGCTAATAGTACTGTGCTGACCAGCTATGTCTGTGAAGGCGCAGGAGGCAATTGCTGGGGAGGAGTGATGGCAAGTATTGAATGGACCCAGTTTCCCAAGAGAATACTCTTTCACCTTAGTTTTTTTTGCTGCAGATTTCTCTAATAGAGGCGAAGTCTGTCATTTCATCATTTTGGCAGGAGTGAAGAGCAAATATTCCTGGGAGAGGAAACCATCTGACTTTAATCAATGTAAAATCTTTTCTTTTTCCCCTGGATGGGTTACATTAATAATTTATTTTTTGAGAGCTTATTCTATGCTGGACACACTGCTAGGTGATTTTTATATATATAGATAAATATATAAAAATGTGTGTGTATATATATATATATATATGAAGGATATATGTATATATATATAAATGTATATATATACATAGTAAATAAATGTATATATAAATAAAAATGCATATATATTTTTACTAATTATATCCCTATGAAACATGCACTTTTATCCTTGTTTACACACAAAAAAATAGACTTCGAGGTTAAATAATGTGCCCAGTATCATGGTTTGTAAATGGTAGAACTGAATTAAAAAATTGAGCTGGATTGACTCCACACTTTGATTTCCCAGACTCCACCATCTTCAGAGAGCACTGGTGTCTAAATTTAAAGGAGGCAGAGAGCTTGCCAGGGGGAGGGAAGGTTGGACTTGGTAAGGAGAGACTGGTGACACTGAAGACAGACTTTTCTGTTTGATAGTATTTCCTAAGGCTGTGCTGTGAGTGACATAGGTTCACACAGGAAGGGCCCTGAAGAGAAAAAGGTGTAGAAAGACCTCAAAGTGATGTGATTAATGTCTGACTAGTGGGAACTTTCTCCTAACTTCCACAGCCAGCCATTCACGAAGTCCTTCCTTAGTGATTCTTTCTACTTGAAGTTCTCAAGGATGTCTCTGCATGTGCACTCCCATCACCATAGTCCAGACCACCAGTATTACTCACTTGTCTGAGTCTCATCTCTCTCCATACTGTTCTCTTCACTAGCAAAAGGTAATCTTTCTAAAACAAATATCTGATCAGAGCACTCCCTGCTTAAACATTTCCATGACTTCCCAAACTCCTCATGCTGAAATCCTTGTGTGAAGGAGTTTACACAATGTATTGAATCACTCTGTCTCTTAATGTTGGACATTGACTCTAAATTTTTGCTATTACAAATAACCCTTTGATGAGCATTTCTGTATATGTTTTATATACATCAAAAGCTGTTTTATTACAGGGCTGCAAGTCATGTTCATTTTTGAGGAGGCTACTTTTGATTTTGATGACCCCATCATGTTTAAATTTACTTGTCTTGGCTGAGGATCCAGGGCTGGTTCACCACAGTGACAGTCACAACCATAGTTTTCTTCCCAAGACGCACATCATAACAGTGAACGAGGATGAAATTGTGAGGAGGCGAGAAGAATAACTCAGTACTTTTTGGTATAGAGGCCTATTTATTCTTATCTTTGTTACCATATTGAAACAGAAAGGATACGGAGAAAGAAGTAGCAAACATAACCAGTAAAACAATTCTTGCTTTGTCCTCAAGAAAGGCGTCTAGGAAGACCTCAAGTAATCCTGTGAAGAAATTATCTTGGAGTAGATAGAAGGGGCAGTGGAAACTAAGAGGAGTATAAAAGCTGGAACACAATAACACTAAAATTGAGAAGATAATAAGAGGCTTAACCCACAGACTCTTACAGTTCAGTATGGAAAGAACCTCAGCCTTTCATCTTTTGCAGCTTCCTATTTAAAGATGATGATCCTGAGGTCAGAGAGGCCCACCTGCTGGCTGAAAGGGTCATAGTGGGGTGTAAAAGAAAGAAGAACCATACTGAATGCATTTCAGTAGTGCTAAGCTTTTACTCATTCTGGAAATGGTACAGTGGAAGACAGCTCCTAGAAAGACTGATTGATACAGAAGACGAAGAGAAAGATAATCATCTCCATTTTTGGAAAAAAGATCCTTCAGATAAGCATCGCTACCATTTCAGCTTCTCCTTAACAAGAGGGAAGAGACAGACAGACACATATCAGGAAGATATGCATGGAATTTAAGAAGAACAATGCAGATGATTTGAAATAACCAGTAGAACTGAGCATTTGGTAGAACAAAGATAAATGGTTTCAAAAGCCCAATCAGAAGTTAAATATGCTAGATGTTAGTGACATTAAGAACAAGAAGGAAGTCTAGGGACATAGCCTGCGTGAAGGTGAAAATGAAAAAGAAGCAGAAAGTGTGCTGAGGTGTAAAGAAGAGGCATGCGTGTATATTAGGAGAAGAGATTGAAGTTAGAATCTAAGGCTTGTTACCCTAAGAGTGAAGTCGAATGGAATGTTGCCCTCTTGCTTCCCCCTTTTCTCTTTCATTTCACTTCATGTCCTTCGAATACCTTGGCGTTTGCCTTCCCACCCTCATAACGTATTGTTAACTTGCAAGTGTTCTGAAATTATAGACAGATGATGTCTTCTTCTCAATAAAAAAACAAAGAAGAGAACAAGCCAAATTGACCTAAGCTGATGTCAGTGGAGAAGATTTGAAGATGCAGAAGCAAAACCAACTGAAGATGCACCATTAAAGCCTTGAGGCATGGAAGTGTTTTCCAATAGCTGAGCTCACTGCTGAATTTAAGAAGGAACTTGCAGATTTTAAACTAAGCGGTTGGCTGAGAAATATATTCGAGTTTATGAGAAGGGGCCTATTGGTTTGAAGAAGGGGAAGGATAAACACCCTAAGACATATTGAACACCAAATATGAAATATTTGTGGGAATATTATTATGAAGTCTAGCAGCAGTAGGTGGCAGGATGATGCATGAGTCCCAGGCAGCAGTGAAGGGAAGATGGCGTGCTGCTTACTCGCTTTAAGAGAGACGCTGAAATAGTTGCAAGGAGGAAGATGGCCAGGTCACCCAGGGAGCGTGGACCAAGACCAGACCAAGTCTCTAGGAGACAAGGGGGCTTGTGTGCAAGTCAGGGAACTGTGTGGGCAGGAATCAGGAATATGTACTTTTTCCATGTTTCCAAAGAGTATAGAGAGAATATTAGGAGAAGAAGCTCCAATGGCTTGAAATCATAGAACTTGTCTTGTTTTCCTTTGTATATGGGTCCAGGCCCATCCTTGGATGCAGGGAAATTTTTCTCGACAGTTTCTTCCCTCTTACTACTACCCATCGCCCTCCATGCTGCAGTTTATAAGTCCTGTCCACTTTCCTTCTTCAAAATATTTCAAATTCGCTCAGCAGTGTTACTGGCCTAGTTCAAGCTTTTATTATTTATCACCCACATTGATGTAATTCTCACATTGAATGCTGCAGCCAGACTAATCTTTTAGACAAGGCAAATCAAATTAAATCTTATTGGCCTCCTACTTGAAGTTCCCCCCAAACTCCCCATTGCTTTTAGGACCCGATTCCACATCATGACATACAAAGTCTGTTATGATCTAGCTCATACCTAGTTCCACTTCCGTCAAGCTCCAAATCTTGCCCAAACCACATGCGTGTGCGTGTGTGGGCACACGTGTATACACACACAGCCCCTGCTGTGCTGAAGCACTGAGCTGCCTGCAGTTGTTGAAACACACTGAAAAGTGTGTGCTGCTTTGGGCAGGAAAGCTGTTACCAGTCTTTCCCACTAGTTAAAATCTCAGCATCTGTAAACCTTTTCCTAGGAGCTTCCCCATGGTAGAGTGTTCAGTGACTCATAGTATTGATCATAATCTATTAAAATTAGATAATACTTCATTCACCCTCTACCATGTGCCTTGAATGTGTGGAGAATAGAGATGGTCTCCTTAACTCTGTCTATAGATCTCCAGTAACTGTTACATAAATAGATGAATCAAAGACAATTCAAAGCAAAATGTTGTGCTTGTAAGTTACACAGTTTTATGTATGACCCTGAGTTGGATCTGTACTGGGATAGAGAGGAGGAAAGCTATCAAGAACATTACTGGAAACATTGATAAAATTTGAATATGGCCTATGGGTTAGATATTAGCATCATATCAATGCTAAGATGGATTTTGATAGTTTTATAACTATGTATGAAAATATCCTTTTTCCAAAGAAAAACACATGTGCAATAAAGTGCCGTGAGGTCTCTAACATACTCTCAAAGGTTTATAAAAATTATATAGCTGTACTGATAGAGAAATGACTGCTTTTGCTGTTGGATTTCCATCATATCTGGGTTCATGTAGTCGCCTGTAATGTTTTCATTTGTCTTTAATGTCCCAGAGGACGGGAGCCCTTTTTGGGTGTTTCCACATCGTCCTGAGGAGAAGGATGTATGATGTTCTAGACCTGTTGAGAAACCACTGATACCAAAACATACTGTTCAGTTGAATGGGTGGGCAACAGTCTGGTGTAGTGGAAGGCGCAAAGCACAGGGAGCCAGAAGACCCAGGTCCTCAACTCTGCTCTTCACTCAGCAGTTGTATGACCATGGACAAGTCATTCACCACCTCTGGGTAGTATAGTTTTTGGAAAGAAGATTGGGCTCTGTGACTTCTAAGAGTCTGCTAGTCCTAACGCTCTGTGCCTAAACATGCCATGCAGAAAGCTAATAGCAGAGCGCTCATTCATTAAACAGTATGCAAATAAACCAAAAGGAAATGAGAACATGAATAAGAAGCCGAAGCAGACAGGTACAGATGGCATTCTGTTGCTGCCTAAGGTCAAAGGGACATCTCTTCAAAGAGAAAGCACTGGAACCAGCCCATGAAAGTCTTCAGTGATCACAGATGACGAGAAAGAAAAACAGTGATGGGAAAGAAGCTCAAACGTTCATCAGAAATAAGTTAGACAAACTGTCACGTAGTTATACAGTGGAGCGCTAAACAGTCATAATGAATAACTTCAGGCTACGTGTGTACTGATGAGGCTCAAAAGAATGTTTTGTGTAAACAACCAAACAGTGAAACAGATTATATAAGGGTATGTATTATGTCACACTGTTTTAAAATATTATGTAAAAATAACATATATGAAGGAGAATAGTCAATACCAAATTTTGGATAGCAGTGACCTCAGGAAGAAGAAGTAAAAACAGGGAGCAGTGTAATGATTTTGGAGACCAATAGACAAGAAACAGAATAATTTTTTTAAAAGAAATAGTCATGTATTAATAAATAGAGTAATTTCTTAAATTTGGACCAGTTTATAAAAATCATAAGATATGATATTAATGGTAAGCAAAGACAAAACAATGTTTCTTACATCATTCGTTATAACTTTTTGAGTGTTGTGAATATTTCATAGGGAAAGACTACATCCAAAATCAAGCGAGTGGGTAAAAGTGGAGGATGAAGTTGTCTCAAAGTATCAGGGGTAAAAACTTTGGAGAAAGGTACTTAAGAAAAAGAGTGATAAGAAGATAAAACTAGGCACAATACAAGAAGTGTTTTTGCAGTTCTGCTCAGATGACGGTGAATGTAGAGTTAGAGGGCCACCCATTTCTATTTTGAAGGCAGAGAGCTGATACTTTTCTGTGTATTCGGAGAAAATGGAGCTGCGTATTTCTGCCTCATGCTGTCTGAATTCAGGCATCTAGACTTGAGAGTATAAATCAAGCTTCCTTTCCCCATGCTTTTTTGCTTAAGTTTTATAAAAAGATGTAGCTTTATTTGGGATATGGGTTTTTCCTCTTTGGGGAGCAGGAGCAAATGTGCAATGTGGCCATTGTTTCTGACAGTTCATTTACGCAGATGAAACAATCCATTCATTTGGTGAATCCATGGAATCAATGGCTTCCACTTTGTACTTCTTGAAAAATATACAGCATTTCAGGCCCCTGGATTTACATTCCACAGACTTTCTGGTATAATGGAATAGTTCTGGGTCCCGTGAGGGTAGGCATATGGCTCTGCAGGAGTGTTGATGGCTTTCCTATGACATGGGCATGTGCGTTTGTAAATGTTCTCACTTGGAGCAGTTCTTTAAAAAGTTCTTTGACATACAGTGTGGGAAGAAATGCTTCTCATTGACCGTTTATGAGAAAAGTTGCTTGCAGACTTTGGTCCTGGGGCTGCGATGTGGCCGGCTCAGCTGCTTCTTCAGGCAGACACGTCTCTAAATTGAGAGTGAGCATCATTTTTAATAACAATTTGATTTACACCTTTCTTTGGAACAAACACCTCTAAAAGTCTGTTTTTTAACTTCTGTGTCCAACTGGGTATTTTTGGAAGTGCGTATTTCTAGCACACTGAGAATTAATGGAAAATAATCATAAATGGGATGGGAGAGAGTTTGTCAATTAGCCACTGTCTCACATTGCTCCACAAAAATAATTCCCTGTTATATTCAATAATGGTGTTATGGTCAGGGTCATTCATGCATTGCTCTATCAGGGAGATAATTACACTGCTGCTACCAGAGTCCTACCAGGTCTCTACTATCTGGTAGCAGTGAGCAGCATGGCTACTTTGCACCATGAGTAAACAATTAGTGACAGATCTGTGACATTTTTAGATAAAAATTCAGTATCGAGTTCATGACCTTAAAAGATATTTGCATGTATATAAAAGAAGACCTTGAATACCAGGATTAAAAAGTTGTTTAAATGGCTGATTAATGAATGGAGTAAAGATATTCCTTTCAGCTCCCACCTGCTTACAGTTTCACAGCCAAAGATACTAGACAAGCCCATCCGGTGACTGAAGGAGATGCACTCCGTTCTTTCTCCAGGAGCCTTGGTAAGATGCCAGGATTCCTCATCCTTGGAGATGCCTGGCTTGAACCGGGATTATGGAGAAGAAATAAAAGATCAGAAGGCTTTATTGCATTTGCAATTAAGTGACACAGAAAGAGGTGGCACCGGAAGAGGTTCTTGACCAGCCTGAGCCATGAAAGGGGAAAATGGATAAAGAGATTCATCCTCTGTTGGAATTAATTACTCTTTGCTATGGCCCAAAAGGAAAGCAATTTTATAGCCATTGTCTTATAATAAAGCCTTTTTAATAGTCAATTCTCTACAATGTCTTTCTGCTTTACTGTGAAGCGGGGAGCTTAGTAAGCCTGTGGGAAACAGTGCCCAGTGTGTTCAGTGACTAACCATTGAGTTAAATGACCGAAACGACTGCGTCGGGCTCTCCAGAGAGCAGCAAGCGTTTTAATCACTGGAGAGCCTCAGCGGCTCAGAGTGCCCTGTTGTCTCCCGACAGCACTGTGATTTACCCGCGGGACCAGTCTCAGGCTGCCGTTCCCTTCAACATTGTTGCTCTTTAGTATTATTGAAATACGGCGTGGTGGCATGAATATGAGTTTGGAAGTCTGCTTGTTTAGGTCAGATCACTGCTTCATAACTTACTAGCTTGGGAGACATAGAAGCTCATTTTATCCTGATGAGCCTTAGTTTCTTCACCTGTACAATGGGGACGACAGTGTTATTAAGTACATTGTGTGTCATTTGGGTAGACTTCTGCTGAAAGTAGTAGGAAACCCCAATTCAAACTGGCCTGCCTAGTAATGAAATTTATCATCTCACACAAGGGGAAGTCAGGAAGACAGTTCAGCTCCAGGTGAAGTATGATCAGTGGCTCGGTAGTGCCCCTCAGGACTCAAGTGTTTTCTGTTTCTCCGCTCAGCCATTTCATGGCGACAGTGTGGTTGCATTAACTCCAGATGTCATACCCAGGAATACTGATGTAATGTGAGAAGAAAGATTGTCTCCTTCTTGTAAGGAACTCTTTCCTAAAAGCCCCTCACCAGATCTCCTTTCATGTCTTGTTGGATAGGATTTGGTCACATGCCCATGCCTGAAATCAACACTGAAAAGAAGAATGGCATTACAATGATTATCTTAATCGCTTAGACTAGATTTCAGAGAGCAAACACCATGACTGCTACGCAAAGGATTTTGTTAATTATTTAATGAGATACTGCACGTACAATCCCAGGCACAAAGCAAACTCTCAGTGAATTATCTATTTTTAGCTGTTCGTCAATTTATTAATTTATACTAATGTGAAATCACAGATACTACCTGATGTGTTTCTCTGGGAACATTTTTGTTCCAATGAGCCGTGAGACTTTAAATCAGGATAATAAATAAATGTGTAATGGTGGATTTGCAGATGTCAGTCAGCTGAATTAGGAATCTATTTTGTGGGCTTGGGGTACTTTTATAGAAATATGTGCGTTTGTTTAGTGAGAGGAGATGCAACCTTTGAATTTCAACTACTGTTGGGACTGGAAAGTTAATGAAACTACCAAGAGGAAGAAAAATAAGAGCGGAACGGAATTTCTCAACCACACCTCAGCCACAGCCCCTTCGCCTCCTAGCGTAGTGAATTAGCTGATCATTATGGCTGTCGCAGCCCGCGCCGAAGACCTCAGGGGCGCCGCTTTCCCCTAGCAGCCCTCACGCTATCCTGCTGTCCCTGGAGTTCCCTGATGTAACTGCCAGGTTCAGAACAGCGTCAGGTGGCGCCTACTTAGCTCCAGGCAGTGGGGGAGGTATGGCTGCAAATAAGCCCAGTTGTTCTCGCATTGTCTCCAGCTCCTTCAGAATTCTGACCACATAATGGAGAAAGTGAAGGAATGGGCCCAAAAGTTTGATTGTGTGGTTGTAGGTGATGTAGGTGAGGAGGCAGGAGATGTAGGTGAGCTCCCTCACAAATCATTCTTGAGGAGCTTGGAGGTGAAAAAAAGGACCTTCTCGTTAGACTAATGAGGTGTCCTGAGGGTTCCCTTCTACTGTGCATCTTATTTGCTAAGAGGGTGAGTTCCGAATAGGGAACGGGTTACTTAAACCACCTCAGGGTTTAAGTAAGGGTCCTAATTTGACTTCAGACTTTAAGATACTTCATAGGCATGTTCTGCGTTTCCTTATGCGATCCACGCGCAAGGTTGGTTGGGACAATCCTTGTAACTTCTTCATGACCTCCCTCCACGTGAGATCATGGCTAGTAAGTAAGAAGGGGAATTTCTTGGGCTTAGTGTTGGGAAGTTTGGTTGAAAGGGGCAGTGCAGGTGCTTCTAAAACCCTCCCCTCAAATGTGCCAAGACTCTGGCGCGTACAAGATTGATTTGGGACTCTTACAAGACCAGCCGTTCTCTGGGGTATTTCCAAGAACTTCCTGTTACTAGTCAGGCAAAAAGAGAGAGATGAAAAAAAAGTAAAAACAACTTCATTTCTTTTGGGGAGTTCAGCATAATTCTTGTGGTTCAAGACAGAGTCAGAAAATGCCAAGCTTGCAATAAATGTCACCTTTTTGGTAGTGCTGTGGGTAGACAGATGGTTAGTGGTCCTGTTGATGGTGGTGATGGTACTGTGGGGGTGGTATGGAGAAAATCCTTCATCAGACTTCTTCGGAATACTTTCAGTAACTATTCCTTGACATCAGCAAATGCCTATTGAGTCTAATTTTAATTAGTAGCTTCTCTCTATGGCCTTGAGCTTAGTTGTATAATTGTGTATTGATACCTTTTCTCATATTTCAATACCATATTAATAAAATAAATATATCTAATACATACTCACGGAATTATTGCTTTCAGTGCTTTTTTGGGAACCTTAAAAAAAAAGATAGAAAAGGAAGCTCTTTTTGTTATTACAAAGTCTCTTAAAAGCCTTAGTTTTTAGTTTTTAAATGCCTTTTTTTTTTTTTTGCACAGAGGAGAGGAATATTAAGTATCGTAGCTACTGCCGGTTGAGCTACAGCTCAGGAAGCACTTACCCCTCTTTTTTAAAAAATATTATCCAAGACATATTGTCTCTTAGAAATGAATGTTTTGCCCCTTTGCCAGCTGCAGTACTGCATTTCAGAAACTCACAGGGGTACTTACGGTCTAGGAGTCTCACTATATTTCAGTGTAAAAAAAAAATGAAAGAGAAAAACTGTTCTAAAAATCTGTTGGAGACAACATTGTATATATTTTAGATTTATTTATTTTTATCAAGGTAACATTGGTTTATAACATTATGTAAGTTTTGTGTGTGTAACATTAAAACAGAATTCTCTTGGTAGCTGGACTATCAGGAAGAAAGGAAACAGATATTGTTGACCTCGATGACCAGAAGTCTCCCAGCACCCTTCTGTCTGTCCCAAAGCCTCCTGCTCTGCTTCGCCCACGCTTCCTCCCCCCCTGCCTCCTGCCCCCGCCCACTATCAGTCATATTTTCTAATTGCAAATAAGTGGCCAGTTTATTTGGAGATCTGCTGCGGTCAGCCAGACGCATAGGAAATAGAGCTTTATGGAAAAGGGCAGAATCCTCGCAGGAGTGTATTTATAATAGCCTCCAGCCAAGACCCTCAGTGTGGGGCTGGCTGAAGTCTCAGTGGTCCCTTCACCCCCATGTGATTAAGGGATCCCAGTTGGTCAATTGGAAAGTATGAATTCCAGTGTCATGGTTACCTGAAATGTTACAAATTACCATAGTCACAGCCAATATTGATTCATTCATTTATTTATTCGTTTACCTATATGTAGAGTAACTATAGATTGAATTTAAAATATCTGTGTCACTGTTCAAGAACTGGGGATGCCAAAGATGTGTATACTTGCACGCTGCTCTCAAGCATCTCCCAGTTTCCTTCTGGGGGGATAGGGTAGGGGAGAGAGAGAGTCATAATCATAACAGAACATAATACATGTAGTGATCGAAGTATGAAGAGGGAACTCTCAGTGCCTAGGAGAGGGTGAGTGGTCATCATTGCTTAGGGGTGATCAGAAAAGAATTTCTGTAGAAAATGCTGTCTCAGCTCTACATTAAACTATGATTAAAGAGACAATTGTACGAAAGAGGGCAATCTAAGGTAAGAGACCCTGAGCTTCTGGGAACAGTTTATGCAAAATCATGGACTCTCCTGATAACATGGGTGATTGCAGGCAGTTTAGTGTTGCCAAAAAGCCTCCGTCAAGGAGAGGAGTTGGTAGCAGATAAGGTTTTAGGAAGAGATGGGAATAGTTCTCAGAGGGCCCTCCTATAACATTTTAAGAGTTTGGGTTAATCTTATGGGAAATTAGGAACAGAATGGCTTAAACAAATGTGTGGCATGGCTAAATGTTTGTTTTTAATAAGTTATTCTCTGTGGAAGACAGCTTTGAGCAGTGATATGCTAGTAAATGTTTAACAACTTCCTGTCTTGAAAACAAAAGGTCTTGATTATAGCATTTGCCAATTTCCAGGGTGTAGATACTCCCACCATGGCCGATTTTAAGCCTACCGACGTGAAGCCTCTGAAACAGGAGTTGGGAAGAGAAGAGCACCGCTGACTCTCATAAGCCAGCTCCGGCCCTACCTCTGGGTTGGAGGGAGTAGATCAGAATAACAGAGACAAAGTAGGAGGCTTATAGTTCAGGCAAAAGGTAACATGGGCCTGAGCTGACGGAGAAGCAGCTGATGTAGAGGAGAGAATGTGGCTTGGCTCGCCTAGGGGATTGTTTGGATATGGAGGGTGAGAAATGAATAAAGAAAGGTGGCTCTTAAGTTTTCAGTTTGACTCACAGGCTTCATTGCCACCCAGGAGAGCAAAATCTGGTGGAAAGTGCACTTTAAGTAGAGGACGTAGTCAGATGTGGAACATCCTGACCGCGTGTTCAGTCCGTGGTGGTGCACGTCAGCCTGAGTCCTGGGAGCTAAGGAGGGGTTGGGTATCTGGAGAAGAGGTATGGGTATGGGAGTTCTCCATCCCTACTAGGTGCTGATGAAGAGCGTCAGTGGGTACGGACTGACCGGGGAGGTATAGAGGCAGGAGAGTAGAGCAGAGCTTCTTAGGTATAGTGCTGCTGTACCCTGGGGTGCTGGGTGGGTTACAGGTATACAGGCAGATTGATTCCTTAAATCCTGAGGCTGCCACTAGGTGTCCTGAAACCACAGAGCAGGGCTTGGGCCAGCAGAACCCCAGGACCCAGGGACCACTAGCAGCTTTATCATTCCCCCCCTCTTCATGTGCTGTACAAATGTTACCATCTTCTTAAGTGTTTCCTGATATGGTAAAACAGGTGGCATACCAGCATATCTCACAACCACTGAATCTATCTTCATTTAAGGGGAAGGTAAATGAAAATAATCTTTAGAAGGAGGCAAGAGGGAAAGATCAGGGAGGGAGGGTCAAGGAGAACCTGGATAGAGTAACATCAAGGAAACTAAATGCTTAAATTTGCAGAATGAACCTCCTTGCTGGTGATCAGTCACCAAAGCTTCTCAGTTCATTTGCTTATCGTCTGCATCACTCATTTATTCACTTACTCATCGTTCAGATAGTCACACGCATGTGTCAAGCCCTTTTTGAACATTACTTATTCATTTGCTTCTGGCTGATGGCATAGAACAAATGAACCTTGCAGCAAGCCAGCAAGCAAGAGGGCAGATCAGCTCTTGTTGATACAAAGATTTACACGTCACCTTAGTATATTCCTGTTATTTGGAGGAAAGTGTGGATTTACTCATGAGGCAATTCACAAAGATCAAGCGGATTCTTTCCGGCATTTTGATGAGAACCCCTTTAAGTTACGTTATTCCTTCAAGAATACTTGAGTGCACACTGTGTGCTGGACGGTGGGCTGAGAATTCAGGAGACGAAACAGACAAAATCCTTGCCCTTGCGGAGCTCACATTCTGGAGGTGGGAGACAGATTATAAGCAAATGAAATACAACTATAATGTATAGGATGTCGGGTGGTGATGAGTGCTATGGAGAAAAACAACGCAGGAGAGGGAGTAAGAGTGGCCTGGGAGAAACTGCAGTTTTAAATTGGGTGGTCAGGGAAACTCCAACACACACTAAAAGATAACAGGGAGGTCTCCTGAGTCCTAATGACCAAACTCAACCAGTAACCCACATGAAAATCCAGTGCATTGTTACTTTCCCAAAGGAACTTGTTTAAGAACACTCTGGGGCCTGATTTTATATCCCAGCGTTGGCCCATGAGTCCATGAGCTTATTTTGTATTTGTATTAGTTAATGGCTAAACCTTTCTTTGCTCAGCGTCCCAGAATTAATGCCTATCATCAAGCTGCCATGTGTTAAACAAATGGAACACTAGACATGTCCCTAACATAGTCTTCGGTCTCCTGTGGCTTTGAAATGGGATATTTTGACTATCTTAAATTTTACCCTCTGTACTGTCTCACCCACGTTATATCTGTTTATTTCTGAGGAAAGGCCCACTGGCAATTTTATTTCCCCTGCCGGTAATTTTCTCTTTAGAGTCTGGTTGTTTTCCTGGCTGAGAGCTGGCTGAAGCCAAATCCTGATTTGTTAGCTTCACTCCGCCTGAATATCCTGGGACCTGGCTGGAAAGCTGCTCATGGGAGTCTGTGCTATGGGGTGTCTGGGGCAGAAGGAACAGTGGTTATAATGAGGTCCCTCTGGTCCTTTGAAAATTAGCCTCCCTTGGATAGGATTCAAGTCAGATTTGTATTGGACTGAGTTTAGCAAAGCAGGTGTACCTCATTTTACCTGATGCGTACGTCGTGGAAGAGTGAATGAAACCAAGTTTGGCAACTCAAATCCCATCTGAAATAATCTAATGAAAATCACTGAGTGAATCCTTTTGAATCTCAAATTTATTTTCGTACAGGATGCAGATGCGTGTATTTGGAGTATGTCTGTTAGTGTTACACCTCTCGTGAAAATTTTGAGATCGCCCAAGTTATGCGCTGATCAGTGTGGCAGTTAAGGCTTTATTGCATGAGATGTTTCCTAGAACAGGGGTGAGCAAATGCCTAATGTGAAAAACCAACTAGTAAATGTTTCAGGCTTGGCAGGTCATGGGGTCTCCCTTGCAACTGCTCAGCTTTTCCACGGAAGTGCAAATGGATCAGTGTGGCTGCGTTCCAATAAAACTTCATGGATATGGAAATGTGAATTTCATATAATTTTTGTGTGTATTGAAATATTATTTTGTTTTTTTTTTATTTCAACCATTTAACAATGTAGAACATATTCTTATTTTGTGGTGCATACAGAAACAGATGGTGAACCGGATCGGGTCTGTAAGCTATAATTTGCCAGCCCTTACGCTGGAATGTGATGTTATTCAGGGTACTGCTAACACATTGTTTTCTCCAGCTTTGCATGATTTTGTTTAGTGGAGATTTGGAGCATTTGTTTTCACATCTATGTTTTTTTATGGGTAAAAGTTCCTACCAGAATTCCAACATTTCCTCTGTGCTCTTGGACCTGTTATGTAACCTCTCTGACTCAGTTTCTTCACCTGTAGAATGGGGGAGGATGAAACTTGCCTCAGGAAAGTGGTAGGAAGATTAAATTACCTGAGGTTCATAAAGCAGGCAACACAGTTCTTACACATAGTAAGCACTCAGTAAATGAACGTTTAGTGGCTGATAGTAGGTGCTTACTACACAGTAACACCTGCTCATTTCCTCTCTCACTGGAAGAACGTTTTGCTCTTGGAGATTAAACTGAAGCTTAGCAGGTATAAATCTGAGGACGATTAGTAGCCAACACCATCTTCCTTCTTGTTGTAGCTTGTCTCTTTCCCTGTGTTGATGATTCTAGCTATGGAGACAGTTTGCCCCTGTTGGGTACTTCTGGATGCTCATGGCTTGGCCATGGATCTGGCAGTATGGGTTGGCCTTCCCTGTCGATGGATGTTTTAACTTGCCATGCTTGTTTTGGGTCCAGGCTACATGGGAGACCTCCTAATTTTATTAGCCAATGTATCAGACAGCCAATTTCCCTTCAATAGGGGACCCTTCTTAGTTCCTATTTACTAATCACAAGGCCTTCTGAACCTTCGATTGCTGTCTATTATCATTACATTATAAAGGGCATAATTTGAAGGGCTATCCTTCCTGGACACTTCCCTTTTCCTCTTCCTTGACTACGTATGTTAGGTTACTTTGATGCATTTTTTAAATAAGTAGGAAACATTGACCATGGAGAACTCAACCCTGGATTGGAGGCAGAAAATGAGTGGATGGTGGAGCACACCACCATCAGTATCGTACCAGTCACTGTCATAGCAGGTTGGTGGGAGCAGCTGTGGAGGACAGAGCTCATACAGGAATCTACCAGCAGAGCAAGACTAGGAAAGTCTGCAGATCTCAAAGACACAGTGACATCTGCTTGGAGGAGGCAAAGTGGAGTTTGCTTTTAATTACTCATGTTTGCAAGTGGGGTACTGCTATAACAGCTGTGGTTCTACTGGTGTGTGTGTGTGTATAATCTAGATCTATTATCTACGTGTCTAGTATACATAGAATTTATGTATGTATAATTTTTAATATAGCAAAAACCCCTGGAATACATTTGTTATGTTAAATGTACATATATTATTAAATATTTATTATATAGAATATACAGTAAAGCCAATACCAAGAGGTAGCATAAAATATTAAGTGTGGGCTCCCTACTGTCCAGAGCCTGGGGCAATAAAGATGAGTGAGGAGGTGGTACTGGGGACCGCTGTTTTATGGCCACCAACAAGGAATTGCTTTACTTCAACATTCCTTCCAAGTTTGATCACTTCTTTTTGCTGTAGAAATGGTTTTAGAGTAGATTCCTGCCCACTGACAGCTGGATTATAGTTAAGAATTATTTTCACCAAGCCTGTAATTGCTGGGCCTCCTCTCTCAGACCATGGAAGGCTGTTTCAGGTTTAGCAACTGGGAGGTTAGATTCACAAGCTTCCCCGTTTTCTGTATCAGCTTTCCAGTTCAACCTGGGAAAGAAGAATCAACTGAGAGTCTTGGCTAGTTAGTGTTGGGGAAAAAAACTCTCAAGAACAATCAAAGATGAAGTTACTTAGAAAGTTAGCAAACTGCTAGACAACAGAGTAACGTTCTGATAAAAGAAAAATGGCCCAGAAAATAGTAAATGTTGGTGAGGATGTGGAGAAATATGAACTCCTGTGGATTGCTGATGGGGATGTAAAACGGTGTAGTTGCTATGGAAAACAGGATGGTAGTTTCTCAAAATAATAATCATAAAATTGCCATATGACCCAACAATTCCATTTCCGGGTATGTATCCCAAAGAGTTGATGCAGGGACCCAAACAGATACTTGTACACATGTTCATAGCAACATTATTCACCATGGCCAAAAGGTGGAAGAAACCCAAGTTTCCATCAGTGGATGAGTGAATAAACAACATGCGGTCTGTACATACAATGGAATATTAGTTAGCCCCCAGAAGGATGGAAACTGACACATGCTACAGCGTGGAGACGTATGTTAACTGAAATAAGCCAGTAATCAAAAGGACAAATACTTTATGATTTCACTTATATGAAGTACCGAGAGTAAGTAGTGAATTTCATAGACAGAAAGTGGAGTGGTTGCCAGGGGCTGAGGGAAGAAGGGGATGGGGAAATCTTGTTTAATGTGCGCATAATTTCACTGTGGGAAGATGAGAAAGCTCTGGAGATGGATGATGGTGATGATTGCACAACAATGTGATTGTACTTAGTGCCAATGATGTGTATATTTAAAAATGGGTAAATGGTAAATTTTATGTTTTTTATATTTATATTTATATATATATATATATATATATATATTTTTTTTTTTTTTACTACAATGAAAGCAAGTAAGAGAGAGAGGGAAAGAAAGAAAGAAAGAAAAATTCCTAAACCAGCCAACATTGAGTCATAGAGACAATGGAATAGGAACGTGAGGTTCAGGATCAGGCTAAACCCAACTTCCCAAAAGGAAATTCTTTTTGTTTAGTGTCTTCACAAGTTGAGGGTTAAATACTTCATCCCTGCCTCCCTCCCTGGGGTAGAGAGCTGGGTTTATGCAGGGCAAAAAAGTCACTGTGCAACAATCCATTGTTAAAAATACATTCTTTTTTGTTAAGGGCAGAGCATCTTAAATTGCTAGGTATGTTGTAATACTGAATGCCACTGTGCATGATACCTATGAACCTTGTTCTAGAATTCTCTTCTGGAATAAGTTGGCATGCTGAATGACCAGGGACTTTCCAGTAGGAAGAAGACTCACGTAGTATAGTCATGTTCTCTGGCGTTGTCAGTCTCTCTGTATTGCAAACACTCATCTCTCTCACTTCCTTTCGAATGTCAAACTGCACACCTGCTCCCAGATGCACCTACTTATCACCTGTCTTTAAAAACATTTTGTTTTACTCTAAGGATGGTGTGAACTATCCACTGAGAAGGTTATAGGTCTTTCTTGCAGTGAGAATATATTGTCTTAATTCAAGAAGCCTTTGATCATTCCCAGTGATTCTGACCAGTTGCCATAATCATGAGATGCAGCCTCACCACCAGCTTCGAAAACAAATGTCAGGAGGAGGGAAACGAGTGCGTGCATCTTGTGCTTTCTTTCATGACTTCCTCTGTCTCTCTCTCTCTCCCCTTCCCTCCCTCTCTCTGTTTCTGTCTTCTTCTTTCTTTTAAAGCAAAGATTGGTTCAAAGGAAGAATAAATAAGAGTGAAAGAAATTGTAGTAAAGGGAAGGGTGAGGGTGGAGAAAAGCAGCAGGGTGTTTTTATTTTATTTTATTTTTTTTCCTATATAGCACTCTGGGAAGTTTTGAAGGGGGAAAAAAAAGATTTAAGAAGTGATACTTTTGAACTTCAGCCAAAAGTAAGCCATCAAAATGGGACACTGTCTCTTTAAGTGCAAGCCTGCACAAACGAAAGGAAATTAATTAAGTATCCGACGCTGGTGTGGCGCCATGGAAAGAATACACAATCTGGGTCCAGCATGCCAAATCTGAAATGAAAATGAAGGTGATCCGTCATATTTGGCTGTTTTTTTAAGACAGAATATATATTTTTGAAAGTTGACTAAGCAATTACCCAAATTAAAGAAACTGGAAAAGCAAACAGTGGTAAAAATGCTTTAATTTTTTAGAGGGTAAATTAGTTTTAAAATGTGTGCCTTTTATTATCTTAATACCAAAGAGAAGGAAAGTCAGGGGAAAAAAAGCCAGGGTGTTCTTTAACTCCTTAACAAAGGCATCTAGGAGAATTTATTTACTGCCTCTGCCAATGATGAAGTTTCCAAACTTAAGAAAAACTTAAGAAGGCTCAGGATGCTTCTCAGCTCTAAGCAGGAGATGCTTCGCGTATGTCTCTGAATCTGAGCTTTATTAGCGGTCTTCTTCTTTTATTAAGTGTGGGTCTCCACGCTTCACTTGCCTGCCTTACGTGCTGTTAGCAGACAGATGGATTTTCTCCCGCGTCACCACTCCCTACCGTCTGGACCACTGAACGTGGGCCCTGCTGTTTGGCAAGGAAGGGCAGTCTAGGGCATTGCCGTCTTTCTGTGTCAGTCTCTGGTAAAGGCCGAGAGAAAGGATGAAAGGGCTTTGGCTGGAAAAGGATGCACCCAGAGGACAAAAGGACGTGTGCCAAGTGGACTGGGTGGTCACTTGGACTTTTACTGTCCTTCTTCAGCTTGGATGAGGATGTCAGAGACAAAGCTCCTGGAACTCCATCATGTTTCACAACATCCCAGGGCTTTTCCCTGTATAGTAGGTGGAAGTAGCTATCAGAAGGAGGTGCCGCCTACAAGAAGTGCAGTATTTATGTTGTTGAAGAGAAGACTGTGGTAGGTTGGACTGTGTGGTTGCAGATGGTCTTGAGACAAAAGGTAGTTTGTTGTCTTTCATGAGTTGGAAGATCTATCAAAGGTCTGGCTCCAGCCATAATTAAATCAATGCTTAGCTCTACGTGGTGTTGACTACAGTCTTCACTTCCTATTTTTGGCAGTTCTTTCTCACTGTGGAGCTTTTTCTTGCCTCCTGTAAGTCGAGTGAGAAAGAGGAAATTTTTGAGATATTTGAACAAAGACTTTGGAAATTTTACTGGCCTTGATTGGTCCAACTTGGGGCTTGTACTCACTTGTAAATTCTTCGCTGTGTCCAGGGACATGAGATGGCCATAGAGGATTCCCTTTGTCATCCGTTCCAGAAGCTAGGAGCAGATTTGGCTTCATCTAAAGTACCCGGGGAAGAAGGTTTGTCTTGATTGATTACTGTAAGATAGAAGGAATACTATGAGTGGCAGAAATAAAAATGCTTGCCTTCTAAGTGACCTTAGGCATTATTATGTGCTTTAAATGACCAGTAATTTCTTCACAGCTAGTTCAGAGAGTTGGAGGTGGAGGCAGCAAACTCCATTAGCAAACATAGTGCAGAAGGGCGGTTATTGTGAGGAAGCTGCTGGGAGCTGGCTTCCTCATGCGGTCACCAGCCCCTGATTTAGAGCCACGCCAGCCTAGGTTTGCACAGCAGCTCATCACTCGCTAGCTGTGCAGTCTTGGTCAAGTTACATAGCCTCTCTGATCCTTAGTTGCTTCACTTGTAAAGTGGGAACAGCACCACCTACCTTCTGGGGTGCCGTAGTTTCCTAGGACCATTGTAACAAATTACCAGAGATTGAGTGGTTTAAAACGACACTTTATTTTCTCACAGTTCTGTAGACTGGAAGTCCAAAATCAAGAGATTAGCACAGCCATTCTATCTGAAGGCCCTAGGGAAGAAACTGCTCCATGCCTTTCTCTTAACCTCTAGTGCCAGCCATCCCTGGTGTTCCCGGCTCGTAGACGCGTCACTCACATCTCTGTCCCTGTTGTAACATGGTACTCTTCCTGTGTGTCTGTGTCTCTTTTCTTCTTACAAGGACATCAGCCAAATTGGATTAGGATCTACCCTAACTCAGTATGACCTCACTTTTCTTTTATATTGAGACATAAATGACATATAACATTGTAAAAGTTATGCAGTGTGTCAGTTTGATAAATTCATATGTTGCAATATGATTACCACCATAGCTTAGCATTAGTTAACACCACTATCTTGTCAAATAATTTTTTTTGTGGTGAGAACAATTAAGATCTAGTCTCTTAGCAACTTTGTAGTTTATAATACAGTATTGTTGACCATAATCACTATGCTGTGCATTAGATCTCTAGGACTTATTTATCTGCTAGTTATGAGTTGTACCCTTAAACGGTGTCTCCCCATTTCCCCCATTCCCCAGCCCCTGGTAACCACCCTTCTATTCCTTGTTTTTATAAGTTTGGCTTTTTAAGATTCCACATATAAATTGATACTGCACTCCTGGGTGTACATTCAAAGGAAGTGAAAACAGGATATTGAAAAGATATCTTCACGCCCATGTTTATTGCGGCATTATTTACAATAGCCAAGATATGAGAACAACCTAAGTGTCTGTCCACAAATGAATGGATAAAGAAGATATATATGTACACGTATGTGTGTGTACAGACACACACAGTGGCTGTTACTCAGCCGTGAGAAAGAAGGAGATCTTGCCCATTTGGGACAATATGGATGGACCTTGAGGATATTATGCTAAGTGAGCTAAGTCTGGCAGAGACCAATGCCGTCTGACCTCATTTTAATTTGATTATATTTGCAGGCATCCTATTTCCAAGTAAGGTCACCATCACAGGTCCTGGGGATTAGGACTTTAACAATTTTTGGAAGAAATAATTCAACCCATAGCATAGGGCTCCTGTAATTATTACATGAGATGATGCGTTTAACCACCATTATCAGCTAAGCTCTCAAGCCAGCCATACACAACTTGTGATGTTAGAAGAGGATTCAAAAACAAGTTTTATAACAAATACATGGAAGCATGTTCAAAGTTTAAGTATCACCTCAACACATTTTCGAACTGTGTACAGCCATGCGGATAGCACTTGATGCACATAGATCAAAAACAGAATGTTGCCAGGACGCATCCTTGGGCACGGGCTGTGCGTGTTTGGCCTCAGCAGGTGCGAGTAAACGTTATTCCAAAGAGGCTGTATCAGTTTATACTCCCACGTCCAGTATAAAAGTTCCAGTTGTGCCACATTCAGGACAGGAATCTTCCAAGTGTTTCTTTTATGAGAAGTTCGTCAAAGAAAAGCTTAGTTTACCATTTCTCTTCTGGTAATTTTTTTTTTTTTTTTAATGGAGAGTATGCCCAGCACAGCTTCTGGAGCCTGAGTCTAGCTGGTCTTTTGCAAACTTACGTAACTCCCCCTCCATCACTACATGACTTATCTGATTTCCTGTGACTTAAGGTTCTTGGAAGCTTGGTATACTGTGATACTGTTTTTCTTCTCATTTGTAACCTTTAAATATAGATGACTCTTTTTTATCTGGACTGGGAAAGAAGGGGCATAGAATATATTGGTGCATTAATGATGTCTATGTAGAGAGTCTTGGATCCAGAGAGGATAAATATATTGCCTAAGGTCAGCTAATATGTGTCAGCGACTGAACTGGGAATAGAAATCTTGAGTGTGGCTAGGTGACTTTTACACTTAAATGGGCAAGCATTTCTATTTACTTGAGTCTTCTTGTGTATGACCCAAGGGATCACACAATTATTATCTCAGGAAAGTTTCTTCATTTTATTTTCGCATGCTGGAGTAATGTATGCAGATAGTTTAAAATATGAAAATCTGTATCAGGACCTCTGTCATATACCTTTGCTACCGTTTTCTTCAGCTCCTTGATTTGACATGTTTCTAATCTTTTCTTGGTTTTCTTCCAGAGTCCAATTGTGTTAATCCACTTTTTACTACTCCAGAAACCTTACAAGGAACAGAATTATTTTGACTTATCTTTTCCAGAAACTGTAGGACTCTGAAGAAAAGCATAGTCCCTAAATAGGACTTTAACCATAGAAAGAACAGTAGAAAAAAAAAAGGAGATAATCTAAAACGGGTGCAGGTACAGACGTCTGAGATGCTGCTGCTTACAAACTCAGTGTATGAAGAGGATGCCCATAGGCTTAATAGAAATAACAGGAATTTTAAAATCAATATAGGTGAGTTCAGATCCAGGCTTTGCACCTGGGTCCGTTCCACAGCCTCAATTTTGTCATCTTTATAATGGTGACAGTGTTGTAAGACTTAGAGATAGTAAATACAAAGCACTCAGCCCAGTGTCTCACCCTGAGTAGAACTCAGTGAGTTTTAGCCATCAGTATTACTACCATTAATATTCTGTATCGTTATTATTAAAATGTTTTCCTGACACATTCGTGCATTTTATATTATTAGAGTAATGTGCTTATTAAGCTGTGTAGCAACTCTCTAAAACAAATTAAAGCAGATGCACGAACAGCCTTTTCTCTAAATGCCTAACACTTAATGCAATGTTAGCACAGATGTTAGAAGAACCGCAAACTGTTTGTAAGTGCACTTTCAAACAGAAATACGCCAGAACAGTGGTTCCCAAGCCCAGGTGAGCATGAGTATCCTCTAGGACTTTTAAAAACATACAACATTCTGGGCGCCTTCCCTGAAATATTGATGGATCTGCCAGTGCCGTGCCCAGCTCTGGAGCCAGACCGCCTAGATGTGGATTCCAGTGCTTCCATTACTAGCTAGGTAACTTTGTGGAGTTATTTAGTTTTCCTGCTGGAGTTTTCCCATCTGTAGCATAGAAATAACACTTGGACTTGCCTGGTACATACGAAGAACTCAAAAAATGCTTGCTTTCATTAGGAGGCAGAAGTCTGTATTAAAACCAAAACAAACTCTCAGACAAATCTGGGATTCAGTCTTGTCTGAGAAGCACTGACCTAGAGACAGAATGTAATATGGTATTCTGGATAAAAATATTACACTTCAAACTCTAACTTCTTAAATTCTTCACTCTTTCTGAGGTTTAAAGAAAATTTGTTTAGATGTTTGAAATTGAGAGAATGAGAGATCCCTTTGTCTTGAGGAAAATCAAACTATATATGTAGTTTGAAATGTATGTATAATTTTCTGTTTGCAGAAATTATTTATCCATATGTAGTTCTGTCCTTTATTTAACTACATTGAAATGACCTCCTTAAAAGGAAGGAAGAATGAGAGACAGTGATAGATTTCAGGTTACAAGTTCAGGATTATACACTTACCAGAACTCAGAAGTTGATTTTTCCTAATAACAGAGGCCACTTAACCAAATGCCAATTGCACTAGTTTTTAGGAAACGTCCTGACTTTTGCATTAGGGATTAAAGAAATTCTAGCTTAATATTTGAGGTATTAGTACTGTGTCCCTTTTGTGGCTTTCTGGCTCAGAATTTTTGCGTTGTTTGTGATTACTGGATTCTGCCTTTTCTCTTCCTTCAGCGCCAGGTCTGGAATAGGTATTCCTGTCTTGGCTTCCCTCTTTGAATCCTTGTCTTAGATTTCTTGCCTCAGAGCCTGTAGGTCTGCCACACGTTGGTTTTCAGATTTTCCTATACCCCATCCATGAGGGTGGGGTCCTCAACCATTTGGATTTACCTGCCTGCCTGGATCTTTGACTGTTATCTGCCCTCACATCCATGGGCCCCGTGTCTACATTTTGTCTACCTCTCATGATGTTTAGTATCTTGAGCCTGCTCTTTTTGACTTGATCAGTCTAGGTAAAGTTTTGTCGATCTTGTTGATCGTATAGAACCAGCTTTGGGCTTCATTGATTTTCTTTACTCTTTTTCTATTTTTATTTTATGTATTTCTGTTCTAATCTTTATTATTTCCCATTGTTCTGTTTAACTGGGGTTGAGTTTATCCCTCTTTTTCCAGTTACTTAAAGTGGAAGATTCAGTTATTGATTTGAGATTGTTCTTCTTTTTTAACATAAGCATATATGTGTATAAATTTCCATCTGCTTTAATTTCATCCTGTATGTTATAGTATGTTGTGTTTTTTTCATTCATCTTAACGTATTGTCTAATTTCTCTGTGATTTCTTCTTTGACACATTGGTTATTTATGAGTTTGTTAATTTCTACACATTTGTGAATTTCCTAATTTCCATCTGTTATTGATTTCTAATTTGATTTTATATGGTCAAAGAACATACTTTGTATGATGTCTGTCTTTTTAAATTCACTGAGGTTCATTTTATGACCTAGCATATAGTCTGTCCTGAAGAATATTCCGTATGTGTTTGAAAGTAGTGTGTTTGCTGCTGTTGAGAGCAGTGCTGTTAGGTCTGCTAGCTTTATTTGTTTTATGTTGTCATTCAGGTCATTATCAGGTCATTGTTGATTTTCTGCCTCATTCTATCCATTATTTGAAGAGGATATTGAAATCTCCAATTATTATTGTAGAATTGTTTATTTTCCTTTCAATTCTGTCACTTTTTTGCTTTATGTATTTTGAGGCTCTGTTGTTAGCTGTATATAAGTTTATAATTATTCTATCTTCCTGATAGATTAACTGTTTTTCATTATAAAATATCCACCTTTATATCTGGTAATGTTTTCACTTTAAAATTTAATCTGATATTTTATACTAGTATATATTAACATATCACTTCAGCTCTCTTATGCTGCTGTTTGCGTGGTATGTCTCTTTTTCTCCCCATTCTTTTACTTATATTTTTTAATCTAAAGTGTATCTCCTATAAACAGTATATAGTTGAATCTTGTTGGATTTTTCCCCCAGTATGGTAATCTTTGCCTTTTGATTGGATTGTTTAAGCTACTTACATTTAATGATATTAATGATGCGATGAATTCACTTCTATTCTTTTGCTTTTTGTTTTCTATATGTCTCAAGAATTTTTTTGTTTCTCTGTTTCTCCTTTAATGCCTTATATTGCATTAAGTGAATATTTTCTAGTAACATTTTCAACCCCTTTAAAAATTTTTAACTATTTAAAATTTATTTTCTTTCTGGTTCCTTGGGCTTACATATATCTCTTAATTTTTCAGAATTTATTTAAGATTTATAGTCATTTAATTCCAGTGATATACAGAAACTTGACTCCTATCTCTATTTCTCTATATCTTCTCTCCTTTTTTGAGCTGTTACTGTCATACATAGTTTCCTTATATGTGTTACAAACCTAACTATGCAGTCTTATAATGCTCACTACACTAGTTCAGGAAAGTCCATTTCCTCCACATCATGCAGCCTCTGAGATGGTCTTCTCAGAGAGTGCAGCTTTGGGAGATGACATGCATAATCTCCCTGACCAGCAGGGATGGCTGTGGTTTTACCCAGGCTCACTCTGTCCCTTCCCCTGACCTCTCCCTTAAGCTTCTGGCTGGTCTGCTTCTACTGATAATACACCCATCTGTTAGCTTCCCCTGATTGTTTGTTGATTGCTTTATTGTTTTGAACAACACACTGTGGCTTAAATTACAGCATAGTCTAATCCAGTTAAATCCAGGCATTTCTTCCAGGTTAGTGTGCCGCCAGTCTTTGAGGCTTGCTCCAGCTCCAGCAGTCTTCTCAACTGTCTGTACCTTGGTTCTCTCTGTTGAGCTTCTGGGGTTCTACGGTTTCACTTTCTGCTGTCATGCATCTATTAGAGTCCTCTTTATTGCTCACTGCTGACATCTCCATTGTTTTAGACGGAGTCCTTAGGCATAAACCTCCCCATAGTGTGTTCCACATGTCAGTCCTCTTAGAGTTACAGAACTCTTGGCTCTTATGGACTGCCTATCCCCTGCCCTGAGCAAAACCTTTGCGTGCCTGCTCTGGAACAGGGAAAAGGGACAGCAGCCTACTTCTTCCGGAGCGCACTGGGCAGGGGTGGTAGCTCCTGCTTGTCTTGGCTGGCTCCTCCTGGTGTGGCACCTCGGCTCTGTGAGCAGGCTGTGAGAGGATGATCAGAGTCCGGTATTCTTAGTCTGCCAGGTCTTGAGTAGACCTTCCACCCTTTGTTCCCCTGTTTTTTCAACTCTGTCTTCCTGGAATGGTGCTAGGGAGTATGAGAGGTGCCAATCACCTGTCTCTCCTAGAGTAAAACTGTAGCCGTAGACGAGGAGCTGCAGGGGAGAGGAAATTCTGTCTTCATGGCTTCCCTACCCAGAGTAGGCTCCTGTCACACTGAAATGGTGGCAGGGATGGGGGGTGAAGAGGAGCCATGGCCCAGATGCCACGAATTATTCCTCTTTTTACTGAGATTTAGTACATTTTTTGAATAGATGTTTTTCTTCAATTTTTGGAGATTTTATATTGAAAAAATGGTTTTCATTAATTAGATGGTGGTTTTCTCTAGGGAAGAGAGCCTGCCAGCTCTTCGCACTGCCATTCCAGAAGCCCTACCCCTTTTTTTGTCTTCTTTTTCTTACGTCAACATAATTTCTTTTTTGACCTGATGCCACTAATTGCTTTTTGCCATTTCCAGTTTTCTTTTGACTTTGGGAACACTCGAGTGTGTGCTGTGAGACTAAGAATGCTGAAGGTACTCACAGCACTGTGCATTAGCCTCCTTGTTTGACGGAGGGCTGAGGTTTCTCTACTCAAGCTTTGGTAAAAGCCTGAACAGGAGATGTTCCCTGTTACTCAGATAAACATACGTTAAGCAGGATCGCTGTGACTAGGCTTATGCTACAGGATTTTCCCAAGCAAGTAGCTGCCCTGGCTTTCTCCAGGCTTCTGTCTATACAGCATCTATGTTAACTTTATTTCTTGACTGTCCTCAGATAGTGAAGGGACAGCTCAGGGGACTGTCTATAGGGAAGTTGTTCAGTAGTGTGTTGGAGGAGGAGTTACATTAAGGGAAATCTACTCAGAAGAGTTTTAAAGTCCCTCGGCTAGGTGCACCACAGATCTGTTCCAGATCTGGCCTCTGTCCTCTCTAGGGACCACAGGAATATATAAAAATAACATTTTTAATGCTCCCACCCTCACCAGTAACTAAATGCCACATGATTGGTAGAAATGGAAATGAATCTGTAGTTTACAAAGATAATTTAGGATCTCAGATACCTGCAGGACCATGTAATGAAATGGATATGGAGGGAGATGAGGGATGTGTCAGGAATGATCCTTAGATTTATTGGGCTGTGCAACAAACAGTACATTAAATATTCCATGGGCAGAATAGAGAGAAAGGGAGGGAGGGAGGATAATAGACTGAATATTCCCAGGAATTAACAATTGTGGGGAAGAGGATGAGCCCACAAGGAACCAGAGAAATGAAGATCAGGATGAAAAGAAAGCCAGGAGGTGCTGGAGTAACATAGTGTTTTATATAAAGAAAGTGGTCAGAAGTGCGAGAAGTTATGACAGAAGAGGGCTGAAAAGGACTGTCTGATTCTACGGCGAGGAAGTCATTAGTGACTTTGGTGGGAGTTGTCTGTGTGAGGGGTGGGAAAGAGTTTCATTACAGAGGCTTCAGGAGGGACTGGGAGATGACTTGGTGGAATGGCATGCATGGACAAGAAACGACTGATACAAGCTGCTTCTCCTTTAGAACTCAGGGGAGGCACGTAGAGAACAGGAAGGAGCTGAAGGGATGAGGAGTTAGGTCTCACTCTGGAGAGGAAGTTCATCGCATGAAGGGATAAGAGCATTGAAGACTAACTCACCTGCTGCACGGAGTGAGCACAGAGTAAAACAGAAACTAGACAGGCATCCTAGTCACGTGCTGACGTTTGTTACCTGTGTGACTCTGCAAGCAGGACGTTTACTCCCTTCTGTATCAGTTTCCTGAGATGAAAGTAATTAAGTCTACTTTGAAAGGTTCCCATGACAAGTAAAATCATGTATGTCTCTCAGCAGGTGCGTGAGTGTTAACCGGTGTTTCCTACCTTCCTTTCTTTGCCCCATTTTGCTTACCCTATTTAATTTCAAATGTGTATGAAGATATTATTAATGTTTTGCTTTGTACACAGCTTCCTTTCCAAGAACACTGGTTATTCAAGTCACCCAGATCACAAACAGTATTTATTGAGCATCTGTGTAAACACAGAGAAGCTTTGCATGGCTCAAGTGTGGAAGTGACACAGTGAGATTTATGTTTAAGTACCATCATGCCTTCACTGTGGCAGGAAGAAAGCTGTATAAGAGGAGAAAGCCATAGAAGAATCTAGGAGCATGTGTAGTGAGCTAGGCTACATAGGATGGTTTCCTGGAGATGAAGAGTGTTGGGGAGGAGAGGGAAAGGAACGGATTTGGGAAAAGTGGACGGACATGGAAATTGACTTGAACTAGTGGGTGAATGGAAAGAACAGGACAAAGATAATGCTGAAAGTTTTCGCCTGGGCATGTGGAGGAATGAGTAGTGTCATTCCCTGAGAATTACTTTGATTGGATGACTACTGTTCCAGCAAAACTATGTGTTGAGCAGGACAAAACATCAGTGACATCCTCCGTATAAATTCAGAGTATTTCTAACAATGAATGGTGTAGAACTAAGTGGATTTTTAATGTGATGTGTGTACATAGGAGAATATGAAATATGGGAAAAGGTCTATAAAATTTTTGGATAGTAACACACCAAGGTGTTCCAGAACCAATTATTGCCATATTCAGTTTCACAGAAAAATTTTCTATGAGTGCTGTCAATCATGTGAAAACGCCATGCGTTTTGACAGGTGTCACTTACAGAAAAAGTTGTGACAGGAAGCTAGAAGCCTTCCCCGTGTCTCTCCAGATGTTGAAAGCTCAGCTCTGGCTACTGGGGGTGAACAGTAGGAACAACCTAAGATTCCACTGAGCGCTTTTTCTTCTGTCTGTGTTTTGACTGTCATCCTTTCAGCTTGTAACAAAAGGAATGGGTTTTCCTGCGGCTAGATGGGCCTGGGAGGTTTGAAAAGTAAATCATTAAAGGGTTTCATGATGAGATTGAAATATATTATTGATACGCTGAGCACCACATGGGTATAAAACAAAAGCAAAGCAAACAGAGAATGTCTCCCCACTGACCCAAGTGAGGAATTTCCAGATGTTGTCACAGCAGGCTCTGTGGATGGAACCTTTGCTGCTTCCAGGAGGTCAAATTTGTGACCTTTCCTGGACACACACACACACACACAGTCTTTTAAATTTGGTATTTTAAGCTCCTGATAGCATCTGATGTTTTCCTGCCTTGATTGGACTTTTGGACAATTAAATTGAATTTCAGGATACATATGTGATTTGAAGAGACAGAAGAATTTCCTTTTGCATTAAAGAAAATTAAAGAAAGAATAATTTCTGCATTAAAATCATGATGGACAACACTGAGATTCTTTTTTTATGGTTCACGGTCTAGTAGAACATTAGAGTTAGAAGGGAAATCTGAGACCAAACCCTCAGTTTTGCAGATCTAAAGTAGCAGAAGGTCTAAGTGACTTACAGCCAAGCTCAGGCAACTGCTTACTGGCAGAGCACAGATAAAAAAGTCTTCCTGTCTCCTTTCCATGCTCATTTTATCATAACGTGTTATCTCGTTTTCACTTTTTTCTCAGTAATGGTCTGAAAAATTGTATGACTAATCCCCAACAGAGGATGATCTGGGAGTCGGTTCTTCCTCCCCTTTGTCTTCCCTGAATGTACGTTTTACACCAGGTTTTGCTTACTTTAGATGATTTCGGTTTCTGGATAACCCATGATTGATGGGGGTCCATGCTCTACAAGCATACCATGCAGCAGACGAAAAGCAGCCTAAGATTTTAAAAATGATTTCTGCATACACAGTTCAGTGGTTTAGTTATCTGGTATTAACCATAATTGCTTTTCTGTTTTATTTGCTAGAATACACAAGCTTTAACGTGAGAATATTAGCATGTTCTAACGAGAGTCACTGTGCCTCCGAACTGTGTGTTCTTTTTAGCATACAATTTTCTTTAAGTTTATTTTCTAAAATGCATTTAGAGTATTTATTTTCTAAAACCTGATTTATGGCAAAATACTCAAAAATAAAATAAATGCAGTCAAAGTAGAAAGAAAGAACATGGGTTTTGAAATAAGATAAACCTGATTTCAAAACCTGGCTCGTCCACTTCCCAACTTTGAGAAACTGAGCAGGCAAATCCAGGTCTTGGTGTGTAGACCCCATAGCATATTGTGATGATGGCATAAAAGGAAGCATTTTATCATTATTTTATTGCATCATACATTGTAGGCAGTTGGCAAGAGAAATAATAAAGTTATTTAAGCAGTTCATTCCAACTTGCTTGGTTTAATATTCCATCACAGTTCTAAGAGCTACATTTAAGTCATCTTGTATGAGAAATTAATAATGAAAATGCTTTGAAAGGAAAAAATAACTAATACAAAATAAATTTAAATGGGATAGTGATGGTCATCCTTTTGGCATTCATGAAATGTTTAGATTATTTTTCAGCATTATTCCACCTCTCAAGGTCATGAATGCAAAGGGAACGTCTGAAGAGTCGTAGTTTCCCCATTCAAATCCATTAAATATTGCGGTCCTTAACCTCCTGGTCAGTTCTGATGCTCTGCACATCTTTGACTGCACAAAGGACCATGGATGCCTCTCAGGGCATGCGCATTGCCTGTGTGGGTGAGGGAATGGCTCTAAACTATAAGAGCTGGTCAGCCCTCTCAAAGGTCCAGCCTAAATCTTCTGTTTTAGAGAGATGGGCATCAGAGTATACAACTTCCACTTGACACATCAGTGAATAGATTTGGCATCTAGCAGACAGATGTTGAATAAATATTTATTCAGTTAAAGAAAGTGTATGTCTTTTTGACCTAAGTAGATTGTTTTGAGGTGAAGCAGGTTAAGAAAATTATCAAAAAATGTGAAATGACATTTTGTTAAGATTTTTAAACATTGCTGTCTTTAGTTTTAATTTCTCTGGACATGTCCTTTTATTTTCCTTGACTTCAATTTTCTTTCAACATGTAGATGATAGACAATTCCAAAACAATGGCAGAGGTTTTTTTTTTGTTTTGTTTTGTTTTTGTACGTTCCTTACTAAGACAACTGCTGCAGACAAACGCTTCCCTGTGTCTCCCCACTCCCCTGACTCCAGGGATGAATTATTGTTTCCTTCCACAGATTAAAAATGAATCTCAAGGTAAAAGCATGGATTTTACCTCTTCGTTCTATCGATTTAGCTCTTTTTTTAACCCACATGGTCCATCTCAGTACTTATTGGCATTTTTTAGTGACTTTTCTTGAACTATTGATTGATGCGGTTTAGGATCTTGGTTTGGGTCCTTGGATGCAATAGCTTTTGAGGATGGTCTAAGTGGGAACATATTTTAGACATATTTTAATCTTGGCCCAAAGCATCTAGAACCTTCCAAGAGAATATGCTCCTACAAGTGTTCTAGAACCATTTAAATTTAAAAAAAATTGTAAATACCAGCCATGGGATACTTACACAGCTCGAACTAGACTGTATAAGACAGGAAGAAGAGGTGTTTTTACACTTGCTTCACCGAAGCTGCGTTACCACTGAGGGGCCAGATAACTCCTATCATGTGCAGTGAAACCATGGCCTGATCCAGGGGCCAAATGTGCATTCGGATCCTCCTAGACAGACAGGTTGTATCTCAGGAGGTGCTGGAGTTTGTTAATGTTCCCATCATAGAATTGCTGTAACTGGAGAACTCACACTCTGGTCGAGTTTGTGAATCAAATTCAGTAAATGTCTTTACACTCTTATAGTTACTTAAGAGCTGAGTTAAATTTTAGAGACAGAAATGTTTGGGTTTTTTTTTTTCCTTTGAATGATTTCAATGTCATGCTAAACAATGCAGTTGAACCTTTAAAGTTATTATTTAGTTATGTGAGTTTTCCAAATATTAGTCGATGGGAACGAGATGAGCAAAGTATCTCAATACATGAGTGACTTTTTTTACTTGTTTATACATTTTCTTATTTTATTTTTTAATATTCTGGATTTTAGGAATCATATAGTCATGTCTAGCCAATGTTGGCAGAGATTTGTTTGTACCTAGGACAAATAATAAAAATTTTAAGCAGATTAATGGACACTGTATTCCTCTTTCTTTTTCTTTTTCCTTATTTAAATTGTAAACAGTGTATCCTATGAGGAACTGGAGAAGCCATCAGTAGTCCAAAGCAAACAATTACCTTTTCTCTTCGTTTACAACGAATTTCAGAGAGCACTTCTTTTCTATTTTCATTTAAAAATTTTCTTTTCTTCTTTCTCCAGAACAATTTAACAGGAAGAAATAATCCCCAGTTCCACTAACATCGTTAATAAGAATGGAAAGCGTTGGGCATCAGCCTTGCTCCCCGGTGCCTTCTTTTCCTTCCCGAGTGAGGAATGTTAACGGCATTGTGCTGTAATGAGCCATGCCCAAACTACTGTTTTCTGGTCCACTGTTTATTTGATTTCTTTATTGTAATGAAACTCAGATGGTTGGTGTTTACACTAGCAGTGTGCTGGGAGATCATGCTGGGAACCGTTCTAATTAGCTGCAAGGGGGTCTCAGAATTAGAATGGAGGAAAGAACAAATTTTTAGTAACGACTTTAAATTGAAGCCCTCATTTATTTTCATTATGGCCAGACCAGAGGCAAGCTAATGTTTCCCAGGTCTGTCTTTGCAGGGCTTGTGGCTCAGCTCAGTGGAGTAGAGTTCAACTATTTCAGACGCATTTCAGCCTTCATTGCTCCAGGAAAAGGACTTTCAGGGTAGGACTGGAGCACGGCACCCAGCTAGAATTGTCAGGGCGGAAGATGAAGTGCGCAGGAGGAGTGAGGAACTTCTGTTCAACTTTGAACTCTACTTCACATAAAGAGTTATGTTTTCTGAGTTCTGTGATCTGAAAACACCTTTTCCTGCCTGGGTATATTCTCGGAAATGAAATCTTTTGGTGTTCACAGCAAAGTGACCAGTGGATTACATTTTGCCATTCATCACATAACAGGGACCAAAGCCAAGAAACAAGAAACAAGAAACAAGAAACAAGAAACAAGAAACAAGAAAACACCTTTGCTTTAATGAGCCAGGGTTGCCATAGCTTCTGGATTTGTGGTATTCATTCTTTGGAAGCAACTTTTGGTCTATCATATGAGGTTTGAACTATCTAGTCAGACTCCATGACTAGAGTATCTCCAACACATTTTCCATAGCACAGAACGTCATTTTAATGGTTACAACATGTAGCTAGATGTCTTCTGAGGCTTATTTTGGGATGTAATTCTAGTATGTGAATTTGTAAAACATGACTTATAAAAGCTGAAGTGGTCTTACTGATCACCAGAAGTTCTTCTCTGTAGAGGCACCTACATTCATGTCTCTGTGTTCTTATTTTCTTACCAACCAAAGTTGGGGATGGTTTTAATGAGAAAAAAGCAGGGTTTAAAATTTTTGATGATTACTGTACAAAAACTAAAATGTGTTTTTGCAGAGAGTAGTGCAGTGTTTATAATCTTGTACTGGAAGAACTTTTGTTGGTTTATTTCTGTTCTTTTAAGATGTGATAATATTAATAATCTGACTTTTCCTCCTAAATGAGAGCAAATGATCTATCTGATAAGGTATCTGTATCTAGACTATATAAGGAATTCTTAACAACTCAAGAACAAAAAGACAAATAACCCAATAAAAATAGGGAAACAATCTGAATACTTCTGCAAGGAAAATATACCAATATCCAATCAGAACGGAAGATTATCAACATCATTAGTAACTAGGGAAAATTTAAAGTACAGAAGTTAAAACCACTTGGCGCTCACTAGGGCTGCCATAATCAGAAGACAGGTGATAACAAGGATGGGTGAGGATATAGAGGAATTTGAGCTCTCATACTCTGCTAGAGGGAATGTAAAATGATGCAGCTACTTTGGAAAATAACCTGACAGTTTCTCAACAAGTTAAACTTAGAATTACCATATGGCCTGGAAATTCCACCCTTAGGTAATATGCCTGAGAAAAATGAAAACATAAGTTCACACAAAAATTTATACGTGAATGTTTATTAACAGAATTATTTGTAATAGTCGAAAGGTGGAAACAACACAGATGTCCATCTACTGATGAATGTCGTGTATTCCTACAGGGGAATAGTACTCGGCCATGAAAGAAATGAAGCACTGGTCCATGATACAGTTTAGGTTAATTTTGACAATATTATATGCAGTGAAAGAAGCCAGTCACAACCCAGGTGGTGTGATTCCATTTATATGAAATGTCCAGAACAGGCAAACCTATAAAGACAGTGGATTCGTGGTTGGTTAGGGCTGGAGAGGGAGGTGATGGAATTTGGGGGTGATGGCTCAAGGGTTTGGGGTGATGAATATGGTCTAAAATTGATTGTGACGACAGTTACAAATACCTGTTGAAATACAAAAAGCCATTAAATTGTATACTTTAAATGGATAAATTGTATGGTTCTGAATTATATATCAAGAAGACTGTAACAAAAAGCATAATTTGATCTTTACTTCCTTTAAAAGAAAATGTTATATATTCTGTAAAAGAGGATGAGCCTATGGAAAAGTTCTTTTGCAACAAGCAGGCATGTAGGAGTCTTTGCAGTTCCAGAAAAGCGCATCCTTTTCCCAACCTTTGTTTACATTGTCCCTTTCTCTGGAACATTTTCCACTGCTTAAAATCTTCTCGTTCTCTGAAGTTTGCCACCAGTGCTGGTTCTTCTGTGAACCTTCCTAGATGAACGTAGCAGGAATACTCCCTTCCTGGTGCTCTCCCAGAATTCACTGGTAGCTGCCGTCTTCTGAATGTTGATCAGATGGGTCTC
The DNA here is from genome assembly GCF_009834535.1 of Camelus ferus. Classification (NCBI taxonomy): domain Eukaryota; kingdom Metazoa; phylum Chordata; class Mammalia; order Artiodactyla; family Camelidae; genus Camelus; species Camelus ferus. The sequence goes on from NC_045711.1 coordinate 27,579,252, forward strand.
TTCAGTGTTACTCAGTCCAAGCCCGTCGTTTTACAGATGAGGGAGCCAACACACAGGGCGGAGGACTGCCCTACACAGTCACACAGCTCCTTGAGGTCAAGGTTTCAGTTCTTTCTGGACTCTCGAGGCCGAGAGTGAAGTGCCCCAACCCCCTAAAAATGAACAAGGGGGAAAATGTCTATTTTATTCTTAATTTTGTCATCATAAAATCACCTTCCTGCTTTGATGCACTGGACAGTTCTAGCTTGTTTGCGGGACTGCAGGAATTGACATCAGAGGAGAGGAGGCCTGTCTGGGAGCCAGAAAGTGATGCTGGAAAAGCCAAGGCCAGTTTAAAGCTTTGTGCCAGGTTTGGATTTCAGCTCTGCCGATTGATAGCACATTTCCGTCCTATTACAAGTAGAAGACGTGAGTGCTTCATGGTGATACCGAGTTTAAATGGCGGTTACTTCTGTCTGAGATGATACCCCTGATCTTTATAACTTCTCTCCTGCATCGTATCAGAAACATGATTTATGCATGAGGTGCCTTATGTGAAGAGGCCTTGAAGTAAAATGCAGTAAAATGAGATAACAGGCAAGAGGAGAAAAGAGGAAGTTCATTACTAATTCATTTTTAATCCAATTAACCATTTAGCTTTTGAGAGAACAAATTGAGTTTGAGGAGGTCGAGTTCTTGGACCTCCAGTAATGACGTGCTCTTATCTACATCGGCAGGGGCGATGATGGGTGTTAAGTAAATAATGCGTCCTTGCCTCACGTCGCTGCTATCAAAGTGCACAGTAGACAGTGAAGATTTTGGAAATTGCAATATAGGACTTTATAAGAATTATAATAAATTTATACTTTCTCAACTTAGTGTAAAAATAATTTTTCAGTTTCTACTGTATCCTTAATGCTGGACTAAGAGCCACAGGCAGTTAATAAAAATGGTACATGAAATGGTCTCTGTCTTAGGAAACACTCTACTTTTCTTCTGATTCTGCTCCCTGCTCCAGTGTGATCAGCAGGCCAGGAAAGTTGCTTTCCTTGGCATGAGGTGTCCTGTCCCTCTCCTGTTTCTCCCCTTGCAAACGAAGGCAGAGGTGTAAAATCAGGTCAGTTTTCCTACTCCATTCTGTTTCCTATCAGAGAGCCCTGAACATCTCATCCTGTGATCTTATTTGGGCTAGTAATTACTGCACCGCTTTTCTCTGTTAGTTAAACTCAGCGAAGAGTCTTTGGTTTGTCCAAACCTCCTATAGATTTTGCATGACACAGGGAGCCCTCTCTAGAGTGACAGTGGAGGCAGAAGTGCTACTTCAGAGAGGCAGTCTTGGGGAAGCCACCATGGCCATCCTTGACTTGTGTGTTGTAGGAACTAATATTATGGTCGTAGCCGGCACTTTAGGCATTGATTCTGGAATTAGATTCTTAGATCTGAGCTACAGAAATGAACTAAATTCCATGTGGGGTACAGAACATGTATACATGTTTGGCATTTTGCTCTGTGAATGCCTGCCCTGCTGTTGTAGTGGTAATGACAGAGCAGGTGTTCCTAATTCTCTTCCTCTGTATTTTTCACTTCATCTCCCATTGAGGAAGAAGACACTGTTGAGTGAATAACTTCTGGCTCTATTGGCTCTTCTGTGGATTCCTGAGGGAACCACACGTTCACCTTCCTCTAAATGCTGTGTGCGTTTCTAATTGTCTTTGGTCCTGGTTGTGGATTTCTAGGATGCACCTCATAAAGATGGTAGAAGGACAGAGATCCCAGAGGCTCTCATTGTAGAGGCTATGCCATCTTCTTGGCTTCAAGTACAGAAACAGCTCAGTGTAATTATTATAAGCTCCAAAGGTATAGAAAAAAAAAAGGAATTTTTAAAAATGACTGAACCATAGCACTATCTCCAGGATATCATATTTCCCTGGAGACTCTGGAAGGAATAAACCACTCAAAGATTTGGGTCATACAGTAAGAAAAGTATGAGTAGAAAAAGAATTTTTTAAATAAAAGAAGAAGCATGGATTGCATTGGGAGGAATAAATTTTACTTTGTGGAAAGGTTGGATCCTATAGGCCAAGCTAAGGAGATTATCCAAAAACAAACACTTCCCTATGACTGCTTTAAAAAAAGTGGGACCTGGAGAAAGGAATATTTTAGTTGTGCCTGTAGTAGGAACGGTAGCAACAGAGCTGTGGCCCAAAGATGTGGAACAAATGACAAAAGGCAAAACTCAGAAAGCAAACAAATGGCTTCTTCAGAGAGACATCAGATCTAGAAATTATGGAAAGTCCACCTTAAAGATAAAAACCGGGGATTTAGTAAAAGAACCAAATTATGAACCAGTCCTTGCAGACTGGAAGAGTTGCTTACATTTGGACCAGTTTGAGAGAACGTGGCTGGGAAGACCAGGATCAGTCCTTCTGGCGCTGTTGGAGGAGGTTGGAGAGGACAGAATTGTTCGAATGGGGCAGCGGGCACAGTACATTCTGCAAGGAAACGTGCTCCTGGGGCTTGTCATGTGTGCGTCTAAGCCAGAAGTCTCAAACTGGCTGTCTTTGGGCTACATTGGGCTTAGAAGTATGTTTTGTTTTGCCAGTACACTTTTTAAAAATATTAACTTTAAGATGAGAAAATGGAGATTTCAAATAAAACTGACTGAAACATCCCAGGATGAACACATTGGCATCTCCAGGCCTCCCACGCCATGGGCAGCAGTCAGCTGGAGCCCAGCAATGAAGTCCCTTTAGGTGGGGATTTTTTGTCTCTACTCACCCTGGTTGTCCTCTTCTAGGTCACCATTTGGTCGCACAGGCACTTGGGGTTGTAACATCTGCTTAAAAGCAAGAGGAGACACACCTAAGGGAGCTGGCAGGCAAATACGACCACAGACCAGACCTGGGCTGGATGATGGATCAAAGGGAGGACACCGTGGAGGAAATTTAGCCTCCTCTACCAGGTAGATTGAGGGCCAGCTTTGGGTGAACAAAGATGCTCTTGGCAGACCCAGAAACCATTAACTTCAGAGTTTGTATTAGATGGATTATCAGAAAACAGAATTCAGAGATACAGGTTTGGAATAAGAAATGTCATGGGTCCTGGGCTCAGGTGCTCAAATCACTACAGGATAAATGGTTGAATCGTACCAGCTGCGTGTCCGTGGGGAATCACCCGGCCTGTGGCAGATGAGGATGTGCTTTCTGTAAAACTGTTCACGTGAAATACAAACTCGGGTTTGTCAAAAGACGGAACTGATTAAAAAACCCTTCTTATAGGATATTAGTATTTCCAACTTACAGCATTTGAGAGAAACTGATGGGGATGACGTTACTGGAAGAAGATAGGACCCTGAGAGAAATAGTTTTGGTGTGAAAGACTCCACAATCAAATACTTTCAGTGGATTGGCACATGGTATGTATGGCATTTTTAAACATTGTTATGGAGCAGAATTTGAAAAATTGAGTTAGTGCATTTTAATACTTATAACAAATGGTCTTTATTAAGTCAAAAGACTATCTTTCTTTAGGAAAATAATTGTTATGTGGAAAGTGAGATCCTGAGAATTAGATGTGTTCAGAGAATAAAACAATGATGATAGGTACTCAATATTTGTATCCCCCCCAAATTCATATGCTGAAATCCTAACCCCCAATTAATGGCATTAGGAAGTAGGGCCTTTGGGAGGCAATTAGATCTTGGGGGTGGAGCCCTCATGAAAGAGGTTATTGCCTTATAAAAGAGACTCAAGAGATCCCTGTCCCCTTCTGCTGTGTGAGGACTTAGTGAGGAGCTGGCCGTCTGTGAAGGAAGCAAGTTCTCATCAAAGGCTTCAGATCTGCTGAAACCTTGACCTTGGACCTGCCAGCTTCCAGAGCTGTGAGAAATAAGCATTTGTTGTTTAATCTACCCATTCTATGGTATTTTTGCTACAGCAGCCTGAGTGGACTAAGATAAAACAAGACAAAATTAAAGTAAGAATAAACGTGAGTATGAAGACGCAAGAGAGCTGAGATGAAGAAGAGTAAAAGGGAGGTCAGGACAGGAGCTGAAGGAGGAAGGTGAGAAGGGGAACGTTCCAAAGGTCAGGGTGCCTGAACGACTTTTAAGAATACGGACGTTCAGTACCTGCTGCTATTTTAAATTACGTGCCATAACCTCCCTGACATCCAAAACCTTCATGAACATCTACGTACCACAGAAATGCCATGCTTTTGCGAAGAAGAAGAGAAAAACAGATGAGTTCCATGTCTGGAGCAGAGGAGCAAAAATGCCCACAGGAGATGAGATACCAGCAAAATGCTCTGAGATCGAACGTTCAGCAGAAAAAGAAAAAAAAAAAAAAAAAGAATCTGAAGCTAGATATGACCATGAGAACATGAGACTCTGGTATTTTGCAGAAATCTTGGGGAAAGCTAGGCATATCCCACAGGATGTGGAGTAGGGGCTTAAGCCAGTTTTATTTAAATCTCAAAGGACTGGGTGACCTTGGGTGACACTGCGTTACAACTTGAGTTTGCCCAACGCAGAATACCTGGTGCTCATTGAGTTTTCTTTCCTTTTAATAAGCTTCCTGCTGACCCAATAATAAGCTGGCCGATGCACTGCTGAGACCACCTTGGAACACCACCTCCTGGTGTGAATGTGGGAAGAGGCACTTGAAGGGGCTGCTGATCCTGGACTGAGGGTTTTCCACTCGGAGTACTGGTTCCAAGTTATAGCCCCATTAGAAGGATCCCCGAGGAGCAGACAAATGTGCTCTAGTATCCAGTCACCTGTTGGCAGACTCCAAATAAAAGTGAAACAAGGAGCCCTCAGAATAACTAAGTTTATGGTAGTTGGCTGGAATCGGGTTTGAAAAAATAAATATCGCCTTCTTCCTTGGAATGTGCAATTCCTGTGTGCCAGTTGATGAGACTGAAGAAATTCTTTTGTGGGAAACATTCCTACGCTGAAATCTCAGTGGTAAATGAAAAGGATGTGTGTTTGCGGAGGCTGAAATCTGCAGTTATTTTACAGGAGCTAGTGGCCCTGGGATCCGTAAGTCTAGTAGAAAACTTGATTAAAACACTAGAGAAGTCTTCTATGACATGCTGTTAAGCATGGTCAATTAATTTGCTTTATAAAACCTTAAAAATTATACAGTTCGTTTTACTTAGCGACAAAAAGTTCCCCAAGAGAAAAAGGGGATGAAATGAAATAAAACTTGGCTTAGGTTGCTAAGTCTTTCTTTAGAAATTTAAAGAAATTTCTACGTCCTTTCCTTTTTCTTAACAGTATAGAGTGGCATACGTCTTACCTCTGTGGTAGTACTCGGATATGTTGTTTGGTGGTAGTAAAATAAAAAGATAAGGTTCCTGAATATGGAGTGAGCCAAGCTTGATGTACCTTTAAAATTTGGCCTTGGGTAAGGGCCAGGAAGATTTTAAAATTCAGCAGTAGAGGCTATTCAAAAGGTTTTTCTAGTACCATTGCCAGTAAAAACTCAAAGTAAAAGGTCTAATGTATCCACATTGGATTTGAAAAACTATGTTAGGGGTAACAAGGCAATGACTTCTTGGTGTCTTGCTCTCATGCTTGCTGTCTCTTAACACACACACAGACACGCACGCACGCCGAGAAATTGAACGTTTCCAAAGTGTCCCCGCATTGACTGTTCTGATGTTCTGAGCAAACACAGTGCAGGCAAGAGTGTCTCTAGTTCCTCACCTTCTCCTCACCTTGTGCAAACAGAAATGAAAAAAACCATTGTTTTTAAATTATTATTTTGACACTTAAGGTCCTCCTCATAAGTGAAATATAACCTATGTGAGGAGGTAAAGTTGAAACTATGAAATGCAAAACCAAAGGAGACAGAAACTAACACAACATTGTGAATCAACTATACTTCAAGTAAATAAAAAAGGAAAGGAGAGAGGGCTTGAGAGTAGGATTCAGAAAGCGTTGTGTTGAAGCCAACACCTAGTGATGTAACGCAAAAAAACTGTCCACCAGTGAGATGAAACATGACGCTGGGGACATGGGAACAGGACGAGTAGGAGCCTCGGGTCCACTGTGCCAGGCTCATCTGATTGTTACTTTGGTGGTTACTCCCACAGTGACTCCTCAGAGGATGGTCACGTTGGTGACCCTATCAGACACTGAGGACTAAAAGTGACATTAATAATATGTACCGTAACCTGAGTACCTGTTAGTGCCAGCCTCATGCTAAGCACTTTAAAACTTTTGTGTAACTGAATTCTTACCACCTGTGGAGCACGTATCCTCATTCCTGCCTCACAGATAGATGAATGGTGAGCTGGATGGAATGACTTTTTCTAGTTGGTAGAGCTGAAAGAGAATGCATTTACAAAAAGTAAGACTCACCTTTATCTTTTGCTTGACCTGAGATGTAAGAGAAGAAGCCATACACTGTAAGTTTATGAAAGGAGAACTTCTGTTGAATGTGAGCTTAGACGTGACTGTTCCTCCATGAAAATGAAGACTGAGTTCTTCCAAAGAACACACTGGAGTCAGTGTGTTTTATGTGGTATATGCAGAGGACATAGGAGGTTTCTCTGCTTTCTCCTCTCTTCTTTCTCCATAGAGTCAGACTTACATTTTCTCAGCCTAGTGCAGGGGGAAGAAGCAAGAAGTAAAGAATGTGAGGTTTTTACTGAAACAGTCCTGAGTGAAGCCTTGCACTAATATTTACCCACTTTAAAGACTGTTGCCTTTGTTTCAAGCATCACAAACTCGTACCTAAATTTGGGTATTTAATTTAGATTAGTGATAACATATACAAAGTGCTTGTTATGTAGTGAGCATTCTACACATGGAAGGTTTTTTAAGTTTTATTTTCGTTAAAAAATTTTTTTTTTCATTTAGTTTTATTGTAGTTAGGAAAGTTTCCCAAAGGGTTTTATTGTCCGTTAGGGTAGAACTAAATGCATTCACTTTAACCATTCGTTACTGATCAATAGTCTATAAATTGATCCATGAACTTCTCGACTCAGCTTCTGTTCATCCTGCAGCCAGGATCTGCACCTGGGGTAATCAGCTTTTATATTTTTACCTAATGTGTTAGATGTGCTTCCTTTGACCTCTCCCAAACTAGACTACTAATGCTTGGATTTCAGGATTTGATGCCACATCTGTGTCTGAGCTCGTCCAGGTTTGTAATGCTGTCCTTTCCACTTTCTTCTCTCCCGATCCCTAATACTTAGCCTGTTCTCAAGAATATTTCTCAGGATGCCTTCTCCTCTTCTGCCAGTAGATCTTTCTTTATGGGAACGAGGATAACACGGGGTTTGAATAACATCCATCCCAACTTTTGCATCGCCATGTCTCCATCACTTGAAGTTTGTTTACTGGGTCTATTAAAACTATCTTGTTACCGGTTTAAAATTTAGATGGGCTTGTGGTCACCAAACAGCTTTCCAGATTTTTACTTGAACATAACAGGACTATTTTATTGGAAAATGGCCTTTGAATTTTCATTTATGATCCACGTCTTTGGAGTCGTTTCAGTTGTACCCATATAAAAATGGAGCTTTCATACACTGACTTTTATGAGATATAATGTGAAAATGGGCATTAGTACTCGATGTCAACGTGGCATGTAATAACACCTCTCTTTATCTGTCGTACTCAAAAATACATCTGTTTCACGTGGTAAGTGCCCATACTTTAAAATGTCAACTCTTAAATGGAAATCAATCATAAGTGGATCATGCTGTAATATATTTTTAAACAGCTTTTTCCCCCGATGATAAAAATAATGGATATACATTATAAACAACTTAAGGTAAAAAAAAAAGCATAAACAGAAAGTAAAAATCACTCATAACGCACCTCTCGGATATTTTGTACTGTCTATCATTCCAGACCTTTCCCTGTGCATTCGGATATTTGAAGAAAGGGTCTCAAGTATACATTTTATTTTAAAATCTGTTTTATCACCTTTTGATGTATAATTTATATACAATAAATTTATCAAATTTAAATGTACAGTTCATTGAGTTTTGCCAAATGCACATTCTTATTCCCACTGCCACAGTCATGATATAGAAGATTTTTTCATCATCTCCACATATTCAAAGTATTCCTCATATTCATTTGCAATAAATTCGGTCCCCCACTCCTGGCCCCTGACAGCAGCGGACCTGTTTTCTTAATTTCCTTTCTGGATTGATCATTATTGGTTTAAAGAAACATAACTGGTTTTTGCATGTTGATCTTGTACCTTGCAACTTTGCTGAATTCATTTATTAGCTTTGATATTTTCTCTTTTTATTTGATGGATTCTTTGGAATTTTCTCTCTATAGGATCATGTCATCTGTGAACAGAGACAGTTTTACCTCTTCTTTTCAATTTGGATACCTGTTTTTCTTTTTGCCTAATTGCTCTGGCTAGAATTTCCACCACATTATTGAGCATCAGTGGTGAAATCAGACATCCTTGCCTTATTCCTGGCCTTACAAGGAAAGCTTTAGTCTTTCATTGTTGAGTATGATGTTACCTTTGATTTTTTTTTTAAATAAGTGCCGTTTATCATGTTGGGGAATTTCCCTTCAATTTTTAGTTTTCTGAATTTATTTTCTCCATGAAATGGTGTTGGGTTTTGTCAAAATGTTTTTTCTGCATCAATTGAGATGATCATGTGTTTTGTTTCATGCATTCTATTAATGTAATGTATTACATTGATTGATTTTCTTATGTTGAAGTACCCTTGCGTTCCTGGAATAAATCCCACTTGGTAATGGTGCATAATCCTTTCAGTGTGATTTTGGGTTTAGAGTGCTAGTAATTTGTTGAGGATTTCTACATTGACAGTCATAAGGGTTATCGATCTGTAGTTTTATTTTCTGATTTCCTTGTCTTACTGTGGTCCCAGTGTAATGCTAGCCTTACATCTTGAGTCAGGAACTGTTCCATCCTCTTTGACTCATGAGAAGAGTTTGAGGATTGGTGTTAATTCTTCTTTAAATGTTGGGTAGAATTTACCAGAGAAGCCATCTTTTCTTTGTTGGGTGATTTTTGATTGCTGATTCGATCACTTTACTTGCTACAGTTCATTTAGATTTGTTATTTCTTCTCGAATCATTATTGGTAATTCGTGTGTTTTTGGAAATTTTTCTATCTAATCTAGGTTGTCTAATTATTTGTGGTATTCTAAGCCTTTTCCTATAACTTTAGTAATGTCTTCTCTTTCATTTCTGATTTTAGTTCTTTGTATCTTCTCTCCTTTTCTTTATTCTAGCTAGAGGTTTTCAATTTTGTTCACCTTCAAAGAACCAACTTTTGGTTTTGTCATTCTCTGTATTGTTTTGTATTCTGTTTTATTAATCTCTCTTCTACTTTTAATTATTTTCTCTCTTCTTTTGCTCTTCTTTTTTTAACTTCTTAAGGTATGATCAGTTGACAGAAGAAGAGAAAACTCAAGCCTGAGTGGTACTTGGTTCTGCATGATATGCACACACCACCTGAAGGTGGATGGCTGCAGTACTCTCTGAGACACCCTAGAAGGACAGTTCTGAAGGGAAATCCTCCCACTGGGCAGAACTTTGAGCAGTGGTGGCTCACTTTAATTGGAAGGAGCAGTGACCAGATGTGTGATTATAATCTGATTTGTGAGTCGAGGGCAGTGGTTTGGCTGGATGGTCAGGTACCTGAAGGAACATGATTGAAAAACTGGCAACAAGGAAATTTGGTGAAGAGGTATGTAAATAAGTCTCTCTGAACAGGTGAAAAACTTGAAGATATTTGTGTTCCATGTGAATGCTCACCAGAGTTTGACCTCAGCAGAGAAGGATTTTAATAATCAAGTATATGGGTTGACCTGTCTTGTGGATACCAGTCAGCCTCTTTGTCTGGTGACTCCTGTCATTGCCCAATGGGCTTATGAACAAACTGGCCATCGTGGCAAGAATGGAGGTGATGCAAGGCTCAGCAACATGGACTTCCACTCACCAAGGCGGACCTAGCTATAGGCAACCCTGAGTGCCCAGTTTACCAGCAGCAGATGCCAATGCTCAGCCTCCAATGAGGTACAGTTCCCCAGGGTGATCAGCAAGCTACTGGTGGGGCAGGCTGATTACTAGACTCTTTCCAATATGGAAGGGGCAGCATTTTGTTCTTACTGAAACAGACACCCTGCATATCCATTTGCTTTTCTTATGTGCAATGCTTCTGCAAAACTACCATCCGTGGACTTACAGAATGCCTTCTCCATCATCATGGCATCCTACACAGCATTGCATCAGGTCAAGGAACTCACTTCACAGTGAAAGAAGAGTGTCAGTGGACTCATGCTCATGGAATTTATTGGTTTTATGTTTTCCACCATCCTGAAGCAGCTGGCTTGATAAGAATGGCCTGTGGAAGACTCAGTGACAGTGTAAGCTACGCTGTAGTCCCTTGCAAGGTTGGGAGAAGGTTCTCCGGAAGGCCATCTGTGCTCTGAATCGGCATCCGATATACGGTGCTGTGTCTCCCGTAGCCAGAATTCATGGCTTCAGGAATCAAGGGGTAGAAATGGGAGTGGCATTACTCACTTTTAACACTAGTTACTAACTAGCAGAAGTTCTGCTTCTCATGACCTTATGCTCTGATGGCCTAGAAGTCTTAGTTCCAAAGGGAGGGATGTTTCAGGCAGAAGCTACAACAATGATTCTGTTGAACTGGTTATTAAGCCTGCTGCTTGGCCACTTTGGACTCCTTATGCCGCTGAATCTACACATAAAAGGGAGTCACTGAACCAGCTCGGGTGATTGATCCTGACTACCAAGGAGGAATCAGACTACGACTCTACGTTGGAGGTAAGGCAGGGTCTATCTGGAATACAGAAGACCCCTTAGGGCATCTCTTACTATTACCATGCTTGTGGTTAAGGTCAACGGAAAAAGGCAACAGCCCAATCCAGTCAGGACTACTCATAATGTCCCACAACCTTCAAGAATGAAGGTTTGGGTCACTCCACCAGGTAAAAGAACCATGATCGTCTGAGGATTTAATGAAGGAAAAAGAAATACAGAATTCATACTGGGAAAAAATAATTATACATACCAGCTATAAATACCACATGACTGGTTACAGTGATGAGAACTATCATTGTTGTGAGTATTCTGTGTTCCTTCTTGTTTTGTTATGAGTGTGTTTACATAGGAATATATCAGATATCTTAATTTCCTTTCCTGTCTTATTCCCTTATTACGTAACATAAGATGCATTCACTTTATATCATGGTATCTCAGCACTGTTTATTTTACAACACGGTATTTAAGTTACAGGATTTCAGGGAGAGTAAGCATCACTCAAGGATGTTTCCTTCTCTGTGGAGGGCGTTAGTGTGTTTCAGTCGTGTGCAGGAGAGTTGTTTTCATGTTAGGAGCAATTATGACCTTGCTGTTGTCTTTATTTGGAGATTAAATGTGATGTAAAGACATGTATATGTGTCAGGCTGACAGGAGGTGGACTTGTGGTCGTTAATTTTATGTTTCAACTAGATGCTCAGATATTTGGTTAAACATTATGTCTGGGTGTGTCTATGAAGATGTTTGTGGATGAGATTAACGTTTGTATTGGAGGTTGAGTAAAGCATATTACCCTCCCGAACAGGGGAGGGAGGCTTCATGCAATCCGTGGAAGGCCTGAATAGAATTACAGGCTGAGTAAGAAAGAAGTCTTTCTCTCTGCCTGTTTTTGAGCTAGGATATCAATCTTCTCCCACCTTTGGACACAGACTGGAACTAGAGTATTTATTTTTCCTAGTTCTGTAGCTTGCTAACTGCAGATCTTGGACTTCTCAGCCTCCATCATTGTGTGAGCCAATTTCTTACAGTAAATCTCTTAATATATAGAGAGAAACAAAACCAGTATATGGATATATATATAATCATATATGTAGATCTTTTATTGGTTCTGTTTCTCTAGAGAACTCAGACGAATACACATACCGTATCACGGATGAAACTTGAAAATACTGTGCTAAGAGCAAAAAAGAGATTTACAAAAGGCCAGATTATATGATTCCATTTATATGAAGTGTCCAGAATAGGCAAATCTATAAAAACAGGAAGTAGATTAGTGGTTGCCTACGACTTGGGAGGTTGGAGATAAATGGGAAAAGCTTTCTAACGAGTGTCGTGTTTCTTTTGTCAGTAGCGAAAATGACTGAAACTGATTATGGTGACTGTTGGACAGTTGGGTACATATAGGAAATACCATTGAGTTGTACACTTTAAATGTGCAAATTGTATGGTAAAATTCACATGAATTTTATCTTAACTATTTTACAAAAAAATCACATGACTGTTTATTTGTGGATCTATATCTCGATTGTTTATTCCCTCACTATGTATTTCTGTCCTTAGATCTATGCCACGTTGTCCTGATTACTGCACCCCTGTAGTAACTATAATCAGGTAATGTCAATTACCCAATACTTTTATTTTTTCCAGACTGCTTTGGCTATTCCACATCCTTTGCTTCTCCTCATACATTTTAGAGTAGTTTTGTTAAATTCCACAAAAGGAACTATGGGATTTTGATTGGGATTATATTGAATCTGTACATCAATTTGGAGATAACTGATGTGTTAACAATATTGAGACTTCCATACCATGAATTTGAAGTAATTCTTTATTTATTTTGATCTTCTTTAGTTTTTTCTTCAATTATGTTTTGTTAGATGTATGCCTAAGTATTTCATTATTTGTGTTACTATTGCAGTCTCTTTTTTTATTTTTTCACCTTTGTTCATGAAAGTTATACTCACTGGAAATAGAATTCTAAGTTGGCTTTTTTTTTTCTTTAAACTTTCAGTGTTTTAAAGATACCCATTGTCTTCTGGCGTGCTTAGTTTTTGACCAAGAGCTATATGGTAATTCTTATCTTTGTTTCTCTGTGTGTAGTGTGTTTTCACCCTAGATTCTTTTAAGATTTTTTTCCTTACCACTGTTTTTTAGCGATGAAGTGCCACTGTATGATCACACAGATTCACTGAGTTTTTTGAATCTGTGTTTATAATTTTCATCAACTTTAGAAAAATTTTGGCCATTATTCTTTGAAATATTTTTTTCTGTCTCCACCTTTAGCCACCCTTTCACTTTCTTGGGATTCCAGTTACACATGTGTGATGCCATTTCTCTCTTTTTTCTCTCTGATTTTGATTGTTTTATTGCTATGACTTTAAGTTCACTCTTTTCATCTTCAGTGTTTAATGTACTATTAATCTTACCCAGTGCATTTTTAAATAGACTTAGCTTCTTCAGAATAGTTTTAGATTTAAGGATAATTTATAAAGACAGTACAGCAAGTTCCCATATACCCCAAATTCAGTTTCCCTGGTTGTTCCCTGGTCTTATATTCTTATGGCACATTTGTTTTATATATATATATAAATTATATATATATAAATATAAAATATATATATTAATGTTTTATATATATATAATATATATATAAATATAAAATATATATTAATGTTTTATATATATATAAAATATATATATTAATGACCATATATATATGGTCATTAATCATAACAAATGTCTACACACACACACACACACAGTTGTTAACTGAAGTTCATACTTCATACAGGTTTTCCCTGATTTTACCTAATGTCCTCTTTTTGTTTCAGGATCCCATCCAAGATACCACATTACCCTTAGTTGTCATGTATCCTTAGGCTCCTCTTGGCTGTGACCGTTTCTCAGAGTTAGCTTTTTGGTGACCTTGATGGTTTTAAGGAGTTCTGTTTAGGTATTTTGTACAATTCCTCTCTATTGGAATTTTCCTGATGTTGTTCTCATGATTACACTGGGGTTCTGGGTTTTGGGAGGAAGCCCACAGAAATGGTGTCATTTTCATCATGCCAAGAGTGTATCCTGTACCATGATTGATCAGTGTTCATGTTGACCATGACCACCTCATGGCGATAGTGTTTGTTGGGTTTCTTCACTGTGAAGTTACTCCTTTCCCCCACTTTTCCATACTGTATTTCTTTAGAATGATGTCATTTTATGCAGCCCATGCTTAAGCAATTGGGAGTTACACTTCCTTCCTTGAGATGGATTATCTATATAAATTATCTGGAATTTTTGTCCATGTGGGATATTTGGCTATTCTTTCCACGCCGTTTGTTTATTTGTTTGTTTATTCATTCATTTATATCATGAATATTAATTTTATCCTGTGTGTTATAATCAATACTACTTAATTTTGTTGCTCAGAGTATTCCTGTTGTAGCCACTGGGGAGCCCTTTCAGGTCAGCTCTGGTGTCCTTTTGACATGCTCCTGCCAATGTTGTGTTGTTTTTCTTTGCACTTTTTTACTTTCTGGCACTGCAGGATGCTCCAGGGGCATCTTACATATTTCCTACCCCAGTCATAGAACCAGCAATTTCTCTAAGCCTTAGTTTCTTTTATTGAAGATTAGTATTAGAAACAAGATCTGGGTACTTTGGATTAAAAACACCCAAAGTATTTTTAATGCATATATTGTATTTTTTTTTTTATCTCTAGGAGTTTCCTTTGGGTTCTTTTTATAAATCACTTTTTTTCCCTTCATATTGACTATGTTTTCCTCTGCATTCTTGAATAGGTAGCAGATCTTTATAACAACTGTTTTGTCCCATGTATTATGAAGTATTTTTACTCTGACCTGTGGGAATATGTACTATTCCCTACCATTTGTGGACTGTGGGGATTCTTCTGCTTACACTATTCCAATATTTTTTCTCCATGCCTCTGGTGGCTTTCTCTCACATATGCACAGATTAGTAACCAAAGCCCTGAGGGGACCCCTCTGCAAAGCTCCAGGTGTCTTTCTGCACAGCTGTCTCCTCCCTTCCTTGGCTACCTTGACTTCTGTTCTGTGTTCCCTCCACTCAGTGAGATCATTGGCTCTTTTTGGGTTTCTCCTCCCTGCGACGCAGTTTGAAAACTGCCTTGAAAGGGTAAACTGGAAGCATTTCAGGACTCACTGTGTTTATTCCCAGTTTCTCAAGTGTTGTGGTCCTATGATGCCAGTTCTTTAGTATCTGAAAGCCTTGTTTCACATGTTATGTCTGATTCTCCTGTTGCTTATCATGAAGGAGTAAATCCAGTCCTTGTTACTCCATACCCACTGGGAGGGAAAGTCAATAAACTATTTTAAATATAAATACAAATTATGAGCACTTTCCATGTCATTAAATATTCTTGTGAAATATGATTTTAATTACTGCATATATTTCCATCATACACCTGGCTCAACTATTTTCTCATCTGGTCCTTAGCCTTTGAACTTTGGTTATGGTGTTTTTCATAAGCAAAAATTCATATGTAGACAAATGTAACAGTTTTTATGTAGTGGTTTCAGATTTTGTGTTTGTGATGAGACAGGCAAGATAAATATTTGCCTGTTCCTTTTTATTCTGGTTGGTTTTGTGATTTTATTTTTTGCATTAAATTCATTAATCCATCTGGGATTTATTTTCATATATGATGTGAGGTAATGGTAATGATCTATATTTATTTTTTTCAAAGTAATAAAAACATGAAAATACAGAAAGGTGCATTAAAAAGATTAAAAAAACACACCCAATTCTCATTTTTTTTCTTTCCTCTCCTCCTGGAACTCCAGTAACATACAGTTTAGATCATTTTTCCTTATTCCCACATGGCACATGCATTTTATGCTTCTTAATATCTTTTTAAAATTTTTCTTCTCTCTGTTCTTTGATCTGGGTTATTTTTTGTTTTCTTTTATCTTGTTTTTTTTGTTTGTTTGTTTTTTTGCTGATCTGTTTTCCATTTTACTAATCTCTACTTCTGCTCTATCAAATCACATTTTGAACCCTTCCATTGAATTATATATTTATTGTTGCCTTTTCTCTCTCTACAATTCCAAGAGAATTTGGTTCATTTTTCATATATTTTTGTTTATCCAGTGAAATTCTTTGTTTTACTATCTATTTTTTTGGACATACTAACCATAGTTATTATAAAGCAGGGTATCTGATATCTCAGTCTTGATCACCAAAATGCCTTTTTTGTTTTTTTATCACTTTCCTTTCCTTATGGTTGTTTGGTTTTATTTGCTGGTATTCTTGGTGATTTGGGATTAAATGCTGGGCGTTTTACATTAAAAAGTATAGAGGCTCTAGATTAATTCTCCCAAAGTGGATTTGATTTTCTAATAGGAAAATTGATCTACGAAGATCACCTTTATCCAATTAGGTATTGAGACTACTTGAGGCTTTGTTTCAGCTTCGTGAGGACCATTTCCTGTTGCCCTCACGTGTCGGACATAACCCTGCAGGGTTTGCAGCTGAACTGCTTGTAGTGTTTCCAGGGTCCCTCCTCCCTTGGCCACCCCTGAGCTCTTTTATCCTGGTTTCCAAAGTCCTGCGTGATCTTGCTCTGCCCATCCCGCCAACCATATTTATACCATTTTCCCTCTCTGCTCCTTTAGCTCTTTTCTTGCTGTTCTCTTGTTGTTGTTGCTGCTGCGTAGATATACAGGCTTATTTCTACCTCGGATTTGTGGTAAAAGCTCTCTGTTCTGCCCTGCAGGCTTTTCATCATAGCATGCCTGGTTCCCGCTCGTTCAGGTCCCAGGTTAAATGTCACATCTGCAGAGCACTCCCGCCCCTCAGCATTTTCTCTCCCATCAACGTTTTTGGTTTCTTCAAGGCATTTAAATCATGTGGATTTTTTTTTTCTTGTTTGTTATTTTTGTGATTTTCTGTATCTTCCCTGAAGTAGAATGTAAACCTTATAAAAACAGAGACCTTGTCTATGTTATGTGCTGCTTTATTCCCAGCATTTAGAACTGTCCTGTGCAATTCAGTAGCTACTAGCCACACACATATGGCCATTGAGCTCTTGAATGGCTAGTCCGAACTGTGTATAAGAGACATACCAGGCTTTGGAGATTTAATATACATAAAATAATGTAAAATATCATATTAATATTTTTATATTGATTCGGTTGAAATTATAAAATTTTGGCTATATTAGGCTAAATCAGATATCTTATTGAAATTAATTTAGCATATTTCTTTTTTTAACTGTTTTTAATTAGGCTAATACAAATTTTAAAATAATATATGTGGCCCACGTTTGTGGCTGGCATATGTTTCTATCAGACAAAACTGACATCTGATGATCAGTGGCCGGGGAAGGGTCAGCCTTTGTGTTTAGCCTCTTCCCTGTTTCCTTAATACAACAAGCTGAAAAAACACTATATTTTCTTGTTGGTTCAAATTTCTGAACTTTTATCAAAAAAAGATAACTATTGAGTATATAGGTTTGTTTTTGCTGCTTTAAATTGTCTTAGACTTCAGTGTCTTTACTTGCTGAATATTTTTCAATAGCTGTTTCTTTTTTTGTAATTTTCTTATTTTAGGATATTAACCCTGACTTTTTCAAAGTAAGTTTCTCTTGAAATATAACCTGTAACCTAAAAACAAAGGTGTTTGGACCTTTGTATCTTAGCAAGAACAACTAGACACTGAGGGAAGATGAAACTCTAGTAAGATTTGTGACATCTGTTTTGTGGAATCTTTGGCCTTTGTTTTCCAAATAATGTATTAGTATATTAAGACCCTTACAACATTGCTCGTCTGAGAGGTGTAACTTCAAAATAATAATCATGATGATAATAATAGTAATACTAATAGTGGTGGGAGAACTCAGATAAGGCATAACCTAACAATTCTTTCATTCCTCGTGAGACTGTTCCCTTGACATTATGAACATGCTTTTGGACTTTCTTGGGCTGAAAATTTCTTGATTGGGGGCTGATAAAGTATTGTGAAATCGCTGATTAAACCAAGCAACTTTCAACTCTGGAAGCATGATTCATTGAACAGACATATACAGGAAGTTCTATTAGCAAACATCCACGTGAATGGACGGATATACACATGAAAATTAAGGAATATTTTAGAAGGCAGCTTAAACATCTGACAGTTTAGGGAGAGGCAGTGGAAACACATGAGCTATGATTTTATTTTTTTAAGATTTTTTTCAGGAAATGGAAAATAATGGCAAATCACACCCATCAAGTTCCAGCAACTCAAAACATTTATTCTCAGTCTACAAGGGACTAAAACAAGACTTTTTATTCTTGGAATGACATTTAGCTCCTCTGGCCTTATAAGAACAGCTAAATATTTCCTTCTTATTTTCTGTCTAATGAGAAAGTGGTATCTGGGTTTAGACTAATTTGGTTTTGAGTGGCTGTTTGGCCATATGCTGCATGAAAGTAATACAACTTTTTCTACCTGGGGAAAAGGATGAAGCTAGAAGGAGTCTTAGTCTCAAATCATAGAATTCATCTGCTGGTTCATAGATAATTATCACAACAGCTGCTAAATATTTAAAAGCTATAAATGTTGTCCAAAGTGTTTATTTATGGGAAATTTATGTAAGTAAAAATGGGGCTTGGGGATTGAGTAAGAAAATATTTTCTCACTATTTTAAGGTCCTAGTTTGTCCCACAAAATGAAATTAGGAAGATTGTAAAAATAACAACATCTATTTAAAAACATTGTAGAATTTTTATCTTTAAAAGGGGGTTTACATTTTGATTAAGGCAAGAGTTGGGCCAGTTCTAATTTCAATTGGGAAAATACAACCCAGTTAGAAAAAGTCTCAAAGCAAGGTGTGAAATAATTGGAACTTTGAAATAACAAATCAAGTCAGGGAGACTGTGCAAAGAGTTAGTCTTTAGCAAGACCACAAATTATCGGGGTATCAAAATATCTGCTCAGGGCCCAAAAACTCGTATTTAAGATGAAAATAACTTGAAGGCAAAGCCTGTAGAGCAAGAAAAAAAAGTTTGAAACTTGAAAACTGATTGCTTTTAATTCATGGGTTAGAAGGCTGGCTGACCAAATGCATTTACCAGCCAAGAGCTCTACTTTTCTAATGAGAAACAAAGCCTTCTCTTCTTGAGATTACGTCTGTTAGCTGTATACATTAAATTTGGCCATGCATTGCCACCTTTATGTTAAATAGACAGATAGATGTTAGTGTTTTTGAGTGAAGACATCAGACCTTAAGATCAACATGCTTAGTTTTAAGGTTCTGGGAATTTTTAGAATTCAGAGATAATTGAAAGAAAGTTTCTTGTTATTGCTTTAAATTCATCATGGACAATTGCCGTCATTTTTTCAGGGTATGCTATCTTACTATACGTGTAGCGGACCATCTTAATGTCCATCTGTTCAAATATCAGTAAGCCTTTGTTTATAGATTGCCCTCCATGAAAGTTCTAAAGGGTCGGTGCAGAGGGAAGACGGTAATGAAAAACTTTCTTCTCTACTACCCAGCTCACTCTATCTGTGGAAATGTGTTCGGCTGCAGGTAACAGGATACCCTACCGAGAGTGACTTTGTTCTCACATGACAGAAAGATGGAGCTGATCCACTGGTTCAATGAAAATCCCCAAAAACCTATACATTCTCTCTCTCTTCTTCTGTATTAAACATTCTTCCTTTTGCCTCTTGGTCATAACGTGGCTTCTGAAGATATGGGTGAAGAGAAAGAGGGCAAGTTGGTCATTCCCTTTTACTGGTTCACCATGAGCTTTCTCATAAGTCCCCTTCCCATCGTGCTCTTCTGTTTCCATGAGTCCACTGGTCACGTGGCCACCCCAGGCTGCAAGGGAGGTAGTAAACAGGAACAAGATTAAAGAACTGGCTTAGACCAAATACCTGGCTTTGGGGACTTATCATCCAGACTAAAATCAGGATGTGTTAGCATGAAGAAGGAGACACTGAACTTTGGTAGTTTCCACACACACCACCTGAAATAAGTTTTAAGGCACTGTGAGGTGTTCCTGAAAATGGTGTGTGGTATGTCGTATTAAATTTTCTCTCTTTCAAAGTACCATTTGTAATTTCATTACAAATTGATGTATCAAATATAATGGGTAAATGATATCTTGACTAAGTTACCGAAGAACTGATATGGATAAAGAAGAAAGTCTTCACAGTAGGATTTACAGCTCTCTGATCTTCTATTTTATATAATCCCTTTAATATTCAGACAGTTGGTAAAATCTGCCTGGCTCTTTGAAAGATGGCCTTTCACATAATCCCCTGAAGTCTTTTAAAGAGAAATAGACAAAGAACCTGTCATGTTATCCTGTGTCTCATCATCCCCCTGCTGTAAGCTGACCCTCTTGATGTTTCCATGTTTATAAATAGTGATAAAGCAACAATGCTTTCTTCCCCCCAAATCATTAAAAACTGAAATGGACTATACCTGGGACTTACGTGCATAGAGCCAGCCTTCAACAAATGTTATTAAGAAAACCAATCCCAGCATCTCAAAGAACTCTTCCATTTTCATAATCACTGCTCTTTTCCCATATTTTTAAGATGAATTATCTCTCTGCTTTTGGTTTTCATTGCACTTTTACTAATAAGTCTCCAAATCCTAAGTGACGATACAGCAAATCTAAAACTAAAACATGTGTTTTATCCCACTCTGTCAGAAAGCTCACTCAGTGTTTCTTCTTCTGAGAGGACAGGCCATAAAAGGCATATAATTCAGGTAGTCTTTAAGTAATATGGGCATAACCTACTATGTACCATTTTAGGACTCTGCTAGACCATGGGGCGTGGAAATTAACAAGCATTGCAACACCATGGAGAAGAGGCATGGATAAAGTCATGAGAGAGGGAGGATGATAGCACTGTGGAGGTGGCTGTTCATTCTGGATAGTTTGATCAGAAAAAGTTTTACAGAAGAGAACAAGCTCAAATTGATTTTGGAAGTTGAATGGAAGTGTGACAGATGGACAAAAGAGTTAAGGAGGAAACGTGCAGGGGGAGAGAAGCTCGTGTACAAAGATACACTATTCCATGGTGATATTTGATAACTCTTAAGTATTCTGCAATGGCTGAAACCCAGGCTGCACCAGGAAGAGTTATTTAAGTTAGGTGAATAAGCAGAATAAAGACAAACCTTAGAGCACAGTTGTCAACATATTAATACACGCTGACAGATCTTTTTCTAGAGTCTTAACGTGGTTATATTTGTGTTAAATAAGAACACTGTAAAAAACAAGGGATGGAACCATGAGCTCCAGATATTTTAATCATTGAATGAGACAATTGAGCCGAGGCTCTGAGCTAAGGCAGTCACCTGGTGATGAAGAAGAACACAGTGGTTTAACAAAAATTAGGAAGTTAAAGTCGACAGAGTTTTGAGGCAGATGGAGTGGGGGAGATGCTAGGAATTCTTCCCTTTTTTGTGATTTCAGTGCCTAAAACCTTCTCCTATTTTGCTGCCTGAACAATCATTTTGTCTCCATGCTCTTTTAGCCAGGGCTCTCCAGAGAAACAGAGCCAGTAGGGGAGATAGATGGAGAGACAGATGGATGGATGAATGAATGGATGGACAGATAAATAAATAAATAGGTAGGTAGAGATCTAGCTATCTGGAAAGAGACTGATTGATTTGTTATAGAAATTGGCTCATATGGGTTTGGTGGCCAAGAAGTCCCACAACCTGTTGTCTTCACGCTGGAGAACTAGGAAAGCCAGTAATACAATTCAGTTCCAGTCTGAAGGCCTGAGCACCAGCGGGCTGCTAGCCAGGAGCTCTGATGTTTGAGAACAGGAAAAGACTGACGTCTCAGCTCACAAAGAGAGAATTCTGTGCTTCACCTTTTGTTCTCTTTGGGTCCTTGGTGAGTTACACGGTGCCGGCCCTGCATTGGTGAGGGTGGCTCTCCTTTACTCGGTCCCCTGAATCACATGCTAACCTTTTCCACGAACCCCCTCACAGACGTATGCTGGCTGAAATAATGTTTTATCTGGGCACCCCTTAGCTCAGTCAGGTTAGCGCATAAAACTAATCACTGCACATGCCTTTTTTTTTTTTTTTTTAGTGCAGGTCACACATTTTGGAATGTCCTCCAGTATCTAACTTGGCATATTAAAACTGTAAGTGGATTTTAAGGGTAGGTCTGTTACCACTGCTTCCATGACACTTCACCTGTACTGTTTGGAATTACTCTCTCCCTTCTACACGCCACGGGCGGCCTTTGAATCTGCACCTTCTCCTTGTGTTACAAGTATCTTCTGCTCCTGCAAGGAAGCGGTCAGCTACTGTCTAATCTGTCTGACCTCTGCCAGGAAAAACAGTGGTGGAACAAGAACGTCTTCATTTAGGTGTCCTTCACGGCCCTTAGAAGAATAAATTGCCCATGAAAGACTACTCAGGAATTTCGTTGAATGAATGAATAAATTTCTGGTAGAATTTATCAACAAAGAAAATTCTAATTAGACAATTCAAAGCGGCTGGGTAAAGATTGAAATATAAAATAAGATACATATAATAAAAATGTTTATTAGATCTCATTGCAGAGGCCCATTGTAGAGTCAAAATATATACTTTTCAAACTGCAGTGAAAAGGAAGAATAACTTCCTCGCAAAATGTATTTGTTTTACTGCTTCAGCTGTTTTCTAATATTTGAGATTCCAAAATAGGTACCAGGAAGCAGAAGAAAGAAAAACCACTTGGCCTATACTCAAATGTCACGTTGTCTCAAATACTAATGAGTAAAGACACCCCTCCCTACCCCCTGGGCCTTGCTGGAGGTGATGGCAGCCCTTGGCCCTCTTATTCCGTCCTGCAACCTAATATGAACCCCCAGACCCAGAGCGGAGCAGAGAAGTTGCCAGTCTTAATGGAAATTGAACTGCGGTCTGGTCAGTATGAAAAAGAAAATAAATAAAATTTTGTTCACTGGTTACCATTTCTTTAGTCTGAGGTACTTTGTGTAATGAAAAGAAAACTGAAAAAAACTGGGGGAAATAAAAGTTTACTCAATAACTGGTATCAGGAAGACTGGGTAGCCATTGACTAGAGGGGCAACGGTGGCAATAAAGCGATCATACCGGGCATCTTACCCTAAAATTTATCCAGAGAGATCAAAATCTGAGTATAAATACATATATATCAGCATAGATGAAAGCGTAGAAGCATTGTATCAGTTATCCTAGAGTGGAAATATATGAATTCCATAAAATTTTAAGATGTATAAAAAAGTCAACCATTTGGTTACATAAAAGTTTTAACAAATTCTTAGAAAAATACCATAAAGAAAGTGAAAAGTCAAGTAATAAATTGGAAAAATATATTTCTAAGACATGTCACAGACAGAGATTTAATTTCTCTAAGAGATACTTCTCATGAGAAAAGAGACATTTGGATTTTTTTAATACGCATTATCTGTTCATATCCTTTGTCCATTTTATTAGTTTTTTTTTTTTTTACAAGTTTTTATTCAGAATCTATGCCTGGACTTACGGACATTGGTATGTAACTTACGATAGCAAAATTTTGGAAATAATAGAAATATCTATAAATAGGGGATTAGCTAAAGAGATTATGACACACACTTATTTAATAAAATACCATTATAAAAGTAATAAGACAGACATTTGTATTGATATGAATTGATACCTATGAAATATTAAGTGAAAAAACAATTTGCAGAAATGGGTGTGTCTAGTATTTCTAGTGTGCTACATTTGTGTACATTTTTAAAAATATTTGATTCTAAATGCATGTATCTCTGGGAAAAATAAAGAAAAACAAAAAAAATGGTGACAATTTTGCCATCTATTTAGGAGACCAGATGCTGGGAAGAAGATGGTTGAATGAGACTGTACCCATAATCAAAAATACCTTAAAGATTTTGCAGCTAAGAATATGAATCAGTAACAATAAGTTTAAAAGGTTAGACTACAGGGATACCTTGTTTTAGTGCACTTCACTTTATTGTGCTTTGTAGATACTGCATTTTTTTATGAATCGAAGGTTTGTGGCAACCGTGCCTCGTGCAAATCTGTTGGTTTCATTTTTCCAAAAGCATTTGCCCACTTCCTGTCTCTGATATATTTTGGTAATTCTCAAAATATTTCAAACACTTTCATTATTATTTTGTTTGCTTTGGTGATCTGTGATCAGTAATCTTTGATGTTAGCATTGTAATTGTTTTGGGGCACCATGAGCAGTGCCCACATAAGATGGAAAACTTAGTTGATAAATACTGTGTGTATTCTGACTGCTCCACCAACTCGCTGTTCACCTGTATTGAAATGAGACCAGTTAATAACCCTACAGTGGTGTCTAAGTGTTGAAGTGAAAGGAAGAGTCCCTTGTCTCTCACTTTAAATAAAAAGCTAGAAATGATTTAGCCTACTGAGGAAGGCATGCTGAGAGGCGAGTTTGGCCAAAAGCACCAAATAGCCGAGTTGTGAATACAAAGGAAAGGTTC
The DNA here is from genome assembly GCF_009834535.1 of Camelus ferus. Taxonomy (NCBI): domain Eukaryota; kingdom Metazoa; phylum Chordata; class Mammalia; order Artiodactyla; family Camelidae; genus Camelus; species Camelus ferus. Next base: position 27,603,508 of record NC_045711.1, read on the forward strand.
TGGAAGGAAATTGAAACTGCTGCTCCAGTGAGCATACAAATTATAAGAAAGCCAAACAGCCTTATTGCTGATATGCAGAAAGTTTCAGTGGTCTGGTTGGAAGATTAATACGCCCTTCAGCTAGAACCTAATCCAGAGTCAGACCCTAGCTCCCTTGAATTCTGTAAAGGCTGCTGAGAGAGGTGAGGAAGCTGCAGAAGGGAAGTTCGAAGCTAAGAGAGGTTGGTTCATGAGGTTTAAGGAAAGAAACCGTCTCCATAATAAAGTGCAAGGTAAAAGCAGCAAGTGTTGATGTAGAAGCTGCTGGAAATTATCCAGAGGATCTACTAGGATAGCTATGAGGGTGGCTACACTAAACAGCAGATTCTCAATACAGACTAAACAGCCTTATATTGGAAGAAGATGCCATCTCGGACTTTCATAGCTGGAGAGAAGTCAGCAATTGGCTTCCAAGCTTCAGAGGACTCTCTTGTTAGGGGTTAATGAAGCTGATGACTTTAAATAGATGCTAATGCTTATTTACCATCTCCAGACTCCTAGGGTCCTTAAGAATTATGTTAAATCTACTCTGTCTGTGCTCTGTAAATTGGAACAATGCCTGAATGATGATACATCTGTTTACAACATGGTTTCCTGAATATTTTAAGCCTACTGTTGAGACTTACTGCTCAGATAAAAATAGTCCTTTCAGAATATTACTGCTCATTGGCAATGTTCCTGATCACCCAAGAGCTCTGATGGAGATGTACAATGAGATTAATATTTTCCTGCCTGCCAACACAGTATCCACTCTGCAGCCCCATGGATCAAGGAGTAATTTCAACTTTCAAGTCTTATTATTTAAGAAATGCATTCTGTAAGGCTATAGCTTCCATAAGTAGTGATTCCTCTGATGGATCGAGGCAAAGTAAACTGAAAACCTTCTAGAAAGGATTCACCAGTCTAGATGCCAGGAAGAACACTCGTGATTCTTGGGAAGAGGTCAAAATATCAACATTAACAAGAGTTTGGAACAAGTTGATTCCAACCCTTATAGCTGACTTTGAGGTTCAAGATCTCACTGGAGGAAGTAACTGCAGATGTGGTGGAAATAGCAAGAGGACTAGAATTAGAAGTGGAGCCTGGAGATGTGTCTGAATGCTGCAGTGTCGTGATAAAACTTCAACAGATGAGGAGTTGCTTCCTATGTGTGAATATAGAAAGGGGTTTCTTGAGATGGAATCTACTCCTGGTGAAGATGCTATGAAGACTGTTGAAAGGACAACAGAAGATTTAGAATATTGCATAAACGTAGTTAATAAAGTAGTGGCAGGGTTGAGAGGATTAACTCTAATTTTGAAAGAAGTTCTCCTGTGAGTAAAATGCTATTGAACAGCGTTGCGTGCGACAGGGAAATCATTCGTGAAAGAGGAGTCGGTTGATGCGGCAAACTTCACAGTCGTACTTTAAGTTGTCACATCCACCTCAGTCTTCAGAACCAACCACCCTGACCAGTGAGCAGCCATCAACGTGAAGGCAAGGCTCTCTACCAGCAAAAAGATTTTGACTCACTGGAGGCTCAGATGTTGGTTAGCACTTGATAGCAATAAAGTGTTGTTTTTTTTTTTTTATTAACGTATGTACATTGTTTTTTTGACATAATGCTGTTGCACACTTGATAGGCTACAGCACAATGTAAACATAACATATATGCACTGGGAAATCAAAAACTTACCGTGGCTCACTTTATTGTGATAGTCACTTTATTGCAGTAGTCTGGAATTGAACCCGCAGTGTCTCTGAGGTGTGCCTGTATAAGTAACTTTATATCTGTTTAAAGCCAGGCTTTACCAATAAATAAGTTTGTCACAAATTTACAACATAATTTACTATTTCAGAGAAGAAATTTGATTTTTAAATGAACTTGAATTGTTTGAATTTTGTACCATGTGAAAACACTCCTCATTTAGCAAATAATACTACACTTAAACAGAAGAGCAAGATTGGTTCACTGGTGTTCATTCAACATACACGTAGTGAGCGTCTCCTGAGACCACGACAAAGGCGGATTCCTCTTTGAGCTGTATCTCAAAAACATCCCAATGTAGATGGTGCTTAGTTTAGTCCTTTGTGAACTGAGGATAACATATTTCAACCTAATAGTTGTTTGTAGGATTGATTAGGCAAAACAGATATGTAAAAACCTACATTGTAGGGACTCAGGACATGTTATTTGAAATTGAAGCAGTAGAAACAGTGTTTGTTTATTGGTGGTTAATAATTAAATTACTAAGCAGAAGCTTAGCTAGGCATTCCTCTGTGGCACTCAGTGCAGTAGCATGCTGAAAGCGAGGATTGTTGAGAATGGATGATGAGAAACGGGAGGATTTTATATTGAAAGCAGGTACAACTCAAACCTAGAGATGATGTTCTCTCTACTCCGTCAGAATCGATAGTATATGAAAGAGACAACTCCCATGTGAAACAGAAGATTTTAAGTTTTACGAAGATACTATGATGCATTTCCCGAATGCTACATCACACACTCAGCGGCGTCTGAGACTGTACCTGTGATCAAATACGTCAGCAATTCTGGAGGTAAACACGTGAATACTCACATGGAGTAAAATGTGTAAGAGTATAAATAACTTTATATCCATTTAGACCATGTTTTACCAACAGAGTTTATTTTAAACTTACAAAATAACTTTGGTATTTCAGAAATAATACCAGGTTTTTGGAATGGCATTGGATTTTTTCATATATATAAGATAATATATATATATATATATATGTAAGGGAATGTAGAAGGGGCTAATAAGTTCATGGTAATTTAGTTTTTAATTGAAAAGAAAAATATTAACATAAAAAGCATATTCAGTGGGCAAGGTAGGACTGAGTCTGTCAAGGATGGAATCTAGACAAAACGATTCTTGCTTGAGACTTTTTTCTTCCAAATGACATAATTGTTTATTATGGCACCTATATGTTGCCCACCATAATGAGTCATAACTTAGCTCTGTGACCTTCCCCACTGCCTCTTAGATAAGGTGGCTTATCCAATAATAAGCCCAACCAATGGGTGATTTAAAGGGGTGAGTCAGATCTTTATATAACTTGGGGTAGGGATTTTCAAAGGAACATGGCTTAAATAAATCTCTGATTCTTGTTGCCAAAGAAAGGACACAATTTAAAAGGGAGAAATCAGAGAAGGAAAACTGATTCTTTCATTCAGCAAGTATTTATTGAGGGTCTGTTCCATGCCAGGCGCTGATCTGTGTTCTGGGATTAAGCATTACACACAGGGACCTTGCCTTAAGACTTACAAAAAATAAAAAAGATAATCTCAGATACTCTAAGTGCTGTGATAATAAAGTGCAGTAAGGTGATTAAGAGTTGCGGCGGAGGTGAGAGACTGCCTAGGTAGGATGAGAGAGGAAGAAAGACTCTGACAAAGTGCCACTTGAGCTTTGATTTGATTTACGGAGGGAACTAGCCATGTGAAGATCTGGGAAGAATGTTCTAGGCAGAATATGCAGAAAGTTGAGAAGACCTGAAGCCCGAACAGACCCACTGGCGTGTTTGGGAAAGAGCCAGAGAGCAGCCATGCCGGCTGCCGAGTAAGACGGGAGAGGAGTGAAAATAAATGAGATTGGTCATGCGTGGTCTTAGTGGCCAGTGTAGGCAGGGCATTTGAATTTGACTCTACAGAGTATGGAAGCTTTTGGAGGATCTTGGAAAAAAAGGGAGCAACCTGATCTGGTTCATGTTCTTAAAAATGTAATTTGGGCTTTTTGTGGAGAAAACACTGTTAGTAAGAGTGAGAACAGGAGTTAAGGTGGAGGCTTTTGTGGTAGTGCAAGTAAGAGAGACTTGAGAATTCAAGTGCTGGATGTGATGAACTGAGTCCAGGCTGTAGTTTGAAGTGAAGGAGACGTGGCACGATGATGGATCTGAGGTGAGGTAAGAGAGTAAGAGAGGAATGGAGATTAATGTGCAGCTCTTTGATTTGATCAAACTGAGTGGGTGGTGGTGTGTGCCATTGATGGGAATGATGGGGGAAAGGGCAGAGGAAAAAAGAAACCATAATTTTGGAAGGAAAAATCCAGTTTTTGGCCAAGCTAAAGGACGAAGCTTACTGGGTGCATATTATACTTTCAAGTGTTGCTGTTGATTGCATAGAGGATCCATGGCTCAGTCCTGGGAACATGAATGTGGAAGTTGTCGCATATAGATGGCATGTAAGCTACAGGACAGTATAAAATCACCTCGTGAGAGGATGTATGGAGAAAATTAAAAAAACTGAAGACAGCTTTTAGGTTGAGGAAGGAAGAGGAGTAAATAAAGACGACTGTGGACGAAAAAGAAAGGCGGGTGTGATAGAAGTTGAAGAGAGACCGTTTCGCTGTACCGAATCCACTGGAGAGGTAGAGTAAGATGGAGATGGAGTTGGCCACTGGATTTGGCCCCATGAGACTTATTCTTGACCCCAGTAGGAGCTACTTTAGTGGAGTGATGTTGATGTTAAGTCTGATTGCAGTTGTTTGAAGAAAGAATAAAAGGCAAAGAGGTGGGGATGGTGCAAATATATAGCAACTTAATGAGTTTTCTTCTGAAAGCAAGCAGAGGAATAGAGCTGTGGCTTGCAAAACACACCTAATATTGTCAAGTCCTAAGTCCTTTGTGACAATGCCTTTCAAATTATAGTATAATTAGAAAAAAATTATATATTTTTTCTGAATATGCTTCCTTGTGTATGTGCAGAGGCATGCACCCGATCGTGCATATGGATACCTAGTCCCAGGGAGCAGTGCTCTTACAGGCAGTGCTGGAGCATAGATTGCACTGTCTGGGTTTTCACGGTTAAATAAGACCTCTGTTGACACTTGACTTAAGTGTGATTATCCATAGTTGAAATTTTGAGAAGCAGACCGTTTAGCAGTGGATTGGTGCCGCATGTTGCCGGCACCCTATGAAAGTGTTCACTGTGAAAGGCTATATCACACAGCACCTGAAATTCATAGTGAATCCGGAAGGGAGCTTGGATGCACTCCTTGTTTGCAGGGTTGTCTGACCACTAAATGATTGATGAGAGGCCTTAGTGGATGAGAAAGTTGATTCACCGAAATGTGTAAAATGCACATTTCCTTTTTTTCAGTGTAAGCTACCAGTGTATGGTCAGTGTATTTAAAAGGCTGGTAATGTGAGTCTTTGTTAGTGTTTCTCTGTGTTTTATTTCCCTTCGCTTTCCTGGAACAACTAACTCTAATGAAACCTGACGTCTTAGTGCTAAAATACGTTGTTGACTCTCCCACTCTGCCCTTATTGTGCATTGAAACCGTGCATAAACTCCCTGCTAAATCAGCAATCTTAAAATGTTTAGAGCTTCGTAGTTTTATCAGAGGTGATGATGGGCCTGATCTGTTTGTTTTCTCGTTGAAACGGGGAACAACCAGTGTGAATGGTAAGTAAGCAAGATTGGAATTGATGGCTGGTCTTTGTTGTGGATCCTGTGGTCTGTGTCCCTGGTTTTGCCTTCAGGACCTACCAGCCCAATTCATGTCCCCAGTTGATGTTGACTACTGATGGGTCCTGACTAAGTTCTGATTGCTCTCAGAAGGTAACTGCTGTGCCCAGGCTCAGAGCCCAAGGGCAGCTCACATTCGATAAAGCGTCGGGCCTGGTCATCTTGCCCTAGTTTGGAATGACTCCGAAGGGCCTTCCTGGCTCCAGAGCTCTCTTAGGGAGCAGCTCATGCCTTTGTTTCAGTGCTTTTTTTTTTTGTTCAACACATTCCCTCTGCCAGTCTTGCCTCTTTCTCTCCTTCAAAGGCGTTGATCCCAAAAGCTCCCTAATAAACATACTGCACACTCCATCTCAGAGTCTGGTTCCTGTGAACCCAAACCGCATCCACTTTAGAGTGTTCAGAAGATGAACAAGCTATTTTTGAAGTCATCACAATTATGAAACCCAACGGTAAATGCAAGACAGCTTTAACAGATCATGGCACAAAGTTTCCTTTGACTCATTTTGTAAAAAGTCAGATGAGCAACTTTCTGTAAACATCTCTGTAAGACTGAGAGAGTTGTGAAGAAGCTGATAGGAACTAGTTGTAACCAGGACTTAACGAACGTGCTCAGCCCTCAGTTCTGTCGTTTGGCGCCAGTGTCTGCTCCCTGATAGTCGGTTGCAGCAGGGTAACCTAAGGGCAGTGTTCCTCAGGGTTAAAAATTCAGATTCCAAGACCCTCCTCGCTGGATCAGAAACCTTAGGGGAGGGCCTGGTGATCTGTGTTTGACAGTCATTCCAGGAGATTCAGGCAAGTATGGAGAAATTAAACTATGCTCAAAAGTTTACCAGATGCTGCTGTTGAGAAAAACTATTTTTATAGAAATAACAAAAACAAAGTATCTGCACAGAGCCACCTTCTATTACCAGTTGTCTTGTGTTCACAGGCTCTGAGGCTCAGGCAGCCACCTCTTCTGCTGCCGTACTGGTTACCCAGAAAACCACTCCAGTGAAAATAGTACACAAATTGGATGTGCAGTGTTTCAAAGCACCATTTGTTCATGATGGAAACTAAAGCGCCCTGGTGATAGAGCAATAGAATTCCTCTGAGGCTGGAAAGGCAGATTACTTCGTGCCTTTCCTCTGTGTCCAGGATTTGGGATAAAGGGTGATCATCTAATGTTTGACACCTGCCTGTGTGAGACTGAACCCGAGGCTTGATGTCTGCAGACAGGAGCCCTTCCTTCTCAGTGTTTCCTGAGGTTCCCATGTTCCTTCCAGACTGATGCTCTTCCTTACTTTGTTGCCTGTGTTGCAAAAGGCACAGCAAAATGCCTGTTAACGTACTGTACACGTAGCCACATGTTAAGCTAATTCATGGCTGCAGAACGTTATGGTACTTTTTATTTGCAACCCATCAGGATAAATTATTTTCATTCTGTTTCAGTGATGTTAGGTCAGAAATGTCTTTTTTCTTCCCCGTTCCTTTCAACTGTAGCAAGTGCTTGACATAACACGCTGCTTTTCATTGTGAGCATAAAAACATTAAGTCATTCGTGTCATTCTTGTTGACTCTGCTTAGGAAGTTAGCAATTTGAGACTCAGAAATTAGATTTAGTTATTCCATCTTTCATGAGAATACTGGGGATATCAGCATTTCACCACTTCTAAATAGCGATAACCAAAATGTCTGCAGAAAATAAGCTTTATTACGTCTATGGTAATGAAGCTTGCTGCTCTAAGGTTCTAATAATTCCTTTGGGTGTCCCATGGAGTCAGGGCCAAAGCAGCCAAAAGCATGCCTTTTTGACAATCTAAAGACTTTGCAGACATTGATTTCCTATCCTTTTGACACTTGTATGGGGTTTGTGTTTCCTTCATAAACGTACTTGGTTTCCCTCAGGATCGTTCAGTGGGTTTCTCTGACAAATTTTACAGTCCTGGATGGATTTGCAATCACAAGATAAAATCTCTGACAAGTTTTTTTATTTTTTCTTCCCTCCCCTCCATGACTTGAAACCATGCTTTGCTAATTAAAAGTTTTAGTCTGATTACCAAGGGTTTATATTAAATTATCTAAAGAAAATTTCCAATGAAAAATAATTTAGATGCTATGCTGTGTGTTTTTTGTAGGAAAAACTACCACATACATCACAGGTGTTATTGTTTAGAGCTTCAAGTGTAATGAACAGTTTCACTGAGTATGAATATTTAGACCATTTCAAATTTTTCCCCTTTTTGTAAGGTGACTTTTTTATTTTTATTTTTTTATTTTATTTATTTATTTATTTATTTATTTATTTATTTATTTATTTATTTATTTATTTTTTAGTAAGGTGACTTTTTTAACCTGGATAAAAATACGTAATTTATGGCCATAGATATATATATAAAAATACAGACATAGTTAAACAATATGTGGACATAGGTCAGCATGAACACTAAGATGCCTGAATCAAAGTTTGCTGTGTATTTTAAACCAACATTTACTGTTGGAAGATCTTTGACAATGGAAAAGACATGGGGGCATCATGAAATGATACCTTGAACATTTAATAACTTCTAGTTGAGAAGCTCATAATCTTAACATTTTAGGCTATCTTAACATGACACCAAAATAGCTGGTTGTAAAGCAACTTTGATTTTCTCTTCACGGTACCCCAAACAAACAGCAACAGCGAAAACTAAAACAAAATGTTTGGATTATGTCTCCCTTTTGGATGAATTTCATGTCTTGAGGCTATACTGAAAATAGCAGAGATGGAGTGGATTAAGTTGAATGAAGTTTCACTTGAGACCGTAATTAGGATTTGGTCATTAATGGGACTCATTGGAACAAACTTTAAGAGGAGAAGGACCTTTTTGTGCTAAATGGTAGGAATACAATAATAAGCAAGATAGAGTAGGCAAGCAGTATTTATTCAGTAAATGAGTGAATGAAAAAGAAGAAATGAAGGAGATAGGTTTATCTGGAGTTTCTTGGTTGGCATGTTGAATGGGTAATGATTCTTTAAACATGTGATGCCCAACATGGTACCCACTGGCCACATGTGGCTATTTAAATTTAAATTAAGTTAATTAACATTCCTTTATTAATTAACCAACGCCATTTCAAGGGCTCAGCAGACACATGCAGGTAGTGACTACCGTGTTGGGCTGTGTGGATACAGAACATTTCCATCATCACAAAGTTCTGTTGGACAGCACTGCTCTAAATAGAATGAAGACTGTATGTGGAGGGGCAGTAATGGGGATAGCTTCCTCCTACTAAAGTTTCATGTTTCCAACCACTTTGAGACAAATTGTGCTGCCTCTGAAGACTCAACATGTTTCAAATCCAAACTCAACTTTCTTTTAAATAAAGCTCCCCCAAAGTTCCTGTTTTCATTCTTAGCATCACCATTCTACCAGAAACACAGGCTCAAAACATAATTGGCTGTCTCTCATTCTCTCCATATAGTCAGAGTTAAGATTCTGTAGAATTTTTTCCATTCAATATTTGTTGAATGGATCCCTTTCTTTTTATTCCTGCTGTATAGTGACTTACATAATTCGGACTATACACCAACAGTTACAATAAGGGAGCATGGTATTAGTCATAAGAATAGCATTTTTATTCCAGTGAGGAAAAAGATGTACATAGTGGCAAATTTGTTATCAGCTCTAACCTTGTTTCATTTACTATGTAAATAATACTGTGTATAACTTTCTAGTTAAATTTTTTTTTGCGGCTTTATTAAGGAAATAAACCGCACGTGGAGTTTAATTTGTACATTTGTTGAGTTTGTGGCATATCTACATGCCTGTGAAACCATTACTGCAGTATTGATAATGAATATGTCTGTCACCCCCAAACTTACCTCATGGTCCTTTATACTCAATCCTGACCTAACTGCATATCCACTCTCCACCCCTATTCTCAACTGATATGGTTTCAGTCATTTTGGATTAGTTTGCATTTTATAGAGTTTTGTATGAATACATATGCATGCTTATGTAAGTGCTCTTTTTTTTTTTTTTTTGTCTTCTTTCACTCAGCATACCTGTTTTATCTATCCAAGTTATTGCATGTGTCAGTAGCTCATTCTTCTTTTCAGGGTAGCATTCCATTCTGTGGATATACTACAGTTTTCTTATTCATTCACTTCTTTATAGACATTTGAGTTCTTTCCAATTTTTGATCATTGCAAATAGAGATGTTGTGACTATTTGTGTACAAATTAATGTGTGGACGTATGCTTTCTTTTCTCTTACACAAATGTCTAGGAGTGGAATGGCTTGGTCATATGATAGGTATATCTTTAAATTTCTAAGACACTGTCAAACCATTTTCCAAAGTGGTTGTGCAATTTTATATTTGCATAGCAATCTAAAGGAGTCACATTTGTTTCACATTCTTAACCAGTACTTTGTGTAATTAGTCTTTTTAATTCTAACTATTCTACTCAGTATGTAGCAGTATCTCATTTGGGTTTTAATTTGCAATTAAAGCACATTTTCAAATGCTCTTTTACTATCTGTTTATCTTCTTTAGTGAAGTGTCAGTTCAAACTCTTTGGGCTTTTTTTTAGGGGTTGTCTGTCTTCTTTTCACGAAAATTTAAGAATCCTTTATACATCCTAGATCCCAGTTCTTTGTCAGATACGTGTTTTGCAAATATTTTCTACCAGTCTTTGGCTTGCTTTTTCATTTTTTGTTATATTATCTTTTAAAGTGCAAACATTTTCAAGTTATGATGAAGTTCAATTTAATATTTTAAAAATTTTAAAGTTTGTGCTTTTGTGTTCAGTTTCAGACTTTTTTTTAACGTTTTAAATTGATTTTTAATCATTTTACAATGTTGTGTCAAATTCCACAATTTTTCAGTTATACATGAACATCAGTTTCAGACATTTTAACCAAACACACTGTCATTAAGATATTCTCCTATATTTCCTCTAAAAGTTTCATAACTTTATAGGTCTATGATCTATTTAAATTTTGTATATAGTACAAGGGAAGGATCAAGGTTCATGGCTTTGCTTAAGGTTGTCTAATTGTTCTGGCACAGTTTGTTGAAAAGTTCATCTTTTCCCCATTGAATTGTCTGGTTGCTTTCTTCAAAATCGATTGACAACTTATATGTGCCTCAATCTCTGGACTCTCTTCTGTTTCATTGATCTATATATTAATCTTTATGCCAATACCCCAGTATTCTTGATTTCTGAAACTTTATTATTAGTTTTGAAATCAGGTAGTGTAAGTTGTCCTACTTTGTTCTTATGTTTTAATGGATCTAGATATTCTACATTGCCACATAAATTTTAGAATCAACTTGTCAGTTTCCACACACACAGAAAATCCTGCTGGGATTTTGACTGGGGTTGAATCTGTACATCACCTTGGAGAGAACTGACATATTAATAATACTGGGTTTTTTTCTGTCTATGAACATAGTATATTCTGTACTTATTTTATTTAATTTTTCTCATTAATGTTTTTTAGTTTTCAGTGTACAGGTCTTGAAAGTATATCATCAAATTTACATTCTAAGTGTTTCATTTTTGTGATGCTATTTAAATGGTATTTCCTTTTAAATTTCAATTTCTGATTGCTCATTACTAGCATAGAAATATAATTGATTTTTGTCAATTGGCCTGGTATTCTGCAAGTTCACTAAACTCACTTTTTTTTTTTTAATATTTTTCTAATCTGTGTGCTTTTTAATTTTGTTCCTTGCCCTATTGCACTCCATGGAACTTCCAGTAAAATGTTAAACAAAGGTAAGCATAGACATTATTGTTTCATTACTCATCGTGGGGGAAATCATTCCATCTTTTATCATCATGTATGATATAAACTCTATAGTTTTTATAGATTACTTTATCAGACTTAGGAATTTTCCCATTTGTAGTGTTCCGAGTGTTTTTTTTTTTTTTTATCATTCAAAGCTTCTTAAGTTTTGACAGCTTGTTCTTTGAGGAATTTGAGGAATTCATCCATTTCATCTAAGTTGTTGAATTTAGTGGCATAATATAGTTATAGTAGCGATTTTAATTTTTTTTATTAGTTTTTGTCATCTGTGTGGTTTCTAAGTCTCATGTTAGGTCATAGTCGTCTGTTCCTTTGCAGACTGGCATTTTTAAAAAATTATATGCCAGACCCTGTGAATTTTACATTTTTGGTGCTACAATTTTTTGTATTCCTATAAAATTTTTTGAACTTTGTTCTGCCACACAGTGAAGTTACTTGAAGTCAGTTTGATCCTTTTTAGATTTGGTTTTAATATTTGTTAGGAGATACGAGAGACTGGCCTTTAATATAGGACTGGGTTTCCCCCGTTGCTGAGGAAGGACTCCTCCAAGATGCCCCATCTCTGACGAGCATTCTTTACCCTGGCTGATGGATCCATGACCTTTTTCCTTGCTGTCTGAGTTCTGAGAATGATTCATCCTGATCCTCGCTAGTGGTCCTTTCCTGGCTCAGGTGGCTTCTTCACAAGTATGTGTCCCTCAGTACACTGCTGAAGACTCAAGTGAAATCCTCTGAGGACCTCCAGACCACTCACTGATACTCTGCCTTATGAGTTTCCTGACTCTCAACTCTGTCTCCTCTACTCAAGGATATGGGTTTCCCCTCCCTGGGCCTCAAAACTTCCTCTACTGAGACATGGAATCAGAAATTTCAGGGACTTTCTCATTATTATTGATTAAAAAAAAATGTTGTCCTCACACTAGCATTCCAAGAAGTCAAGAGGAACCAGAGAGCACCAGGAAAGAGGCATAGTCTTTCTTGAGGTCTTTAGCATGTTGGGTAAAGCATAGTCTTCAGTAACAGAGCATCATTCATTTTTATTACATAGCTGATTATTGAAAGGTGTGTGTGTGTGTGTGTCTTGGCAATTGTAGGAATCTTTTATTCTAGCCTATGGTAGCAGCCTTGGCTAGCAACCTTTGAACAGTCTGGAGTTGTTCACCAAAGAAACTCAGGTTTTAATACTTGTTAGGAGAGACAAGAGACTGGCCTTTAGTATAGGACTGAGTTTCCCCCATTGATGAGGAAGGACTCCTCCAAGGATTCTGACCTGATGCCCCATCTCTTATGAGAATTCTTTACTCTGGGTGGTGGGTTTTGAGCGCCTTAAAATTTCCTGCCAGAAAAAAGTAGAAGCCATTCTAGATTAGAACTGGTTGATACCTAATGTTAAGCTAACTCAGTACAACTTACTGTTTAATTGGTATAAGAATTGCTAAATAAGCTTGTTAAAAATTACAGGTTTCAAGGCTCAATCCATGCAAATTCTAATTCAATAGCCTTGGAAAGGAACCTTGGAATATGTATATTGAGTAAGTCCTACATGTGAATATGAAAAATGTGCTCTGCATTCCAAAGATCACACTTTGGAAACAGAGTAGGATTGGTTTTGAATGAAATGATTCCAGAATTTATGTTAAGGTAAAAAGCTCATCAAGGAAGATCTCTGTGTGTTTCTGTGTGTCTGTGAGTGTTTGTTTTGTTTGATAGTTGATACATGTAGGTAAAAATGGTGGTCAAGGAATCCCTTGGCCTCTAGATAGGGCAAGATCATAAGTATTGTCCTATGGTTATGTTGGAACTTTGGGGGAAATAGAGAAGCCTTGTATAATATTTCTCCTCCAAACCTGGTACTCATATGGGAAAGTTAGATTTACTTAATAAAAAGAGAGATTTATGAAAGTTGGAGAAAATATATGGAATGTGCAAGTGAGGGCAATTTTGAAATCTGAGACCCCGGAGATTTCCTTAAAACAAAGAAGAGACCCATTTATCTAGAATTGTTTGGATTAAGGCTCCCTGGTACTGTAGTGGTGGGACAGAGGGATTCAGACATCCTTAGGGATCCTTTCAGCTTTGTCTCTGTAATTCTACATGAGTAATTAGCCTTTAAGGCAGTTAGCCATTAGCCAAGTTTCTTTCCACATGCTCACCCCAGTACTGTTTCCCCATGGTAATCACCTCTCCTACTGTTATATGTGTTTAGAAGCTGTTTGGTTTTCACTTCTCCAAGGCAGTTTTTTTTTCTCTCTCTCCTTAACTGGAAACCAAAGAAAGTAGACAGTGTTCGTTATTTGAAATTATGGTACACTAACTGAGGGAATTGCGAGAAAGGGTAATGTGTGTTTGTGTGTGAATTTGGACCTCTGAACTTTATATCTAGAAATCTTTTCAGACAGACTGATCTGTTCCAGTTACTTTCTATGTGGCTATTTCAATAGGATTATGAAACTTGCATAAGTCTTAGCAGTTGGCTCTTATACAGCAGATTCTAATTTCTAAAAGAATAGAAGCTTATTTCTTCTTAATTCCAAGTTGCCACAGTGCTTTTTTTATACTTTTATTTTGTGCACCAAGCACAAAGGGCTGAGGGAGAAGCTAGAGAATGTTTGGTATTTCTAGATATTTTCCTTTTTTTCCCCCATTATACAGACTATCATAGTGTTTAAGAACTTAATCTTCAGGATATGATATGCTGATTTGTGAATGTGAACCCTGACAGGCTTATTTGTGAAACTCAGCCGTACCACTTTTTAGCTAAATGACCTTGGCAACGATTTAAACTCTCTATTCCTCGATTATTTCACTTCTCAGATGGGGAATAATAATAATGATGATAGATTCTTCATGAAGCTGTTATGAGGACTGAATGCGTTACAGCATGTGGTGCACAGTAAATACTCAGTGTAAGCGAAGTGTTGAACAGTAGTAGTGGTGGCAGCAGGAGTGGTGGCTGTATTACCAGGCATTTCTTAGGAATAATTAACCATTGTTACATGAAACTAAATAGAAATTAAAACCTTGGAGTTGTAATAATTTTAAATGATTTTAATAATTTATTCACAGCTGTGATCATTTTAACCTGGTGGTAAAGTTTCTGTACATGTTTGTCATTCTGTTTACTTAGCGAACAAGTGAAAAATAATTCCTGCTGCTGCATTCCCTGGAGTGGATGAGGTAAAGTTGCCTGTTTGAGAAGCAGCTCTGTCACAAATCTAGGCCTTAAATTTGAAACATCTGCCTTTTATTCATTAACGTTTAAGAGGAAACTAATGATCTCTTTCTAATGCCTGTACTTGAAAGGGAGAATCAGAGGAAGTAGGTCTCAGGGAAAAATGTTGATTCTCCTTCAGCAAACTCTGTTGAAATGCACCGTTGTAGGCTTTGTTATTTTTAAGTGTCTGGATTTTCTTTATGAATTCATTAAAAAATATTTTAGCGGCTCTGGTGGCCCAGTATCTCATTCCAACAAAAACTTACCACTGGAAAGCACATACCATTTGGCTCACCTTTTCATTTCATGGCTTAATAATAATGACAAATTACAGGCGCTGAAATGATGTTAGATCCCTTAGCATAACTGATTTAGGACTTATATTATTACTCTTTTTTCCAGAACTTCTTAATATATGTGGCGTCTCTCCTGATTGACAGTTAATGTCTCACATGCTGGAATTCAGTTTCAATAAACGGAAAGTGATATTACTTTTCCTAATTGGTAGTAACGCGGGCCTGTCATTATATCTAATTTTCAACTTTTCTGTAAGAGTAATGTCTGTATTGTTGGATTTTCCAGTGATACTTCTGGTGCAGATTTAACTGCCTTTAAGAGAGGATGTCTTTCCTAATCTGAATTCTCTTGATTCTCTTATGTTTTCTGAATCTCTTAATTCTTGCCAAAATAAAACTTTTATATCTCACAGTTTGTTTGAAATGTATGAAAATTAGTGGCATGAAATTTATAGTTTTCTAAAAGCTTATTTTCTGATGGTTCTTTGAAAGTATGTAAGAACCCATTATATTAGCCTTATACTTTGTGAACCGTGTAAATTCACTTAGCAGATTCTCAGAGCTTTGTTGTAGTTTTTCCTTGGAAGTTGTTTGTGTAGGGTCCATGTCATCAATGAATAGAGTGCTCCTTCTTTCCCAGTGTGCCTTTTTTTTTTTTTTTTTTTTTAATTTCCCTTGTCTTATTGCATTGGCTAGGAATTCCAATACAATGTTGAATAGAAGTGGTTAGAACTGATACCTTTGCATTGTTTCTGATTAGGTAGAAAGCATTCAGTCTTTTATCGTTAAGTTTTATATTAGCCTCAGATTTTTTTTTTGTAGATGCCCTTATAAAGTTGAAGAAGATCCCATTTTTTCCTAATTTACTAGGATGTTTGTCACAAATGGGTGTTTAATTTTGTTGAATTTATTTTCTGCATCTGTTGAGATGGCCATATGATTTTTCTCTTTTATTCTGTTAATGTGATGAATTACATCAACTGATTATTGAAAGCTAAATCAATCTTGCATTACTGGAATAAAATCCATATGATGATGATGTACCATCAAATTTATATATTTCTGAATTTGATTTCTTGAAGTTTTTGTTTGGAATTTTTGTTTCTATGTTTGTGAGGAATGTTGACCTACAGTTTTCTTTTTTGTAATGTTCTTTTGTGGTTTCATTATCAGTGCAATACTTGCCTTAAATAATGTGTTGGAAAATGTTTATTTATTTTCGTCCTGATATATTTTGCATGGGATTTGTTTTATTTCTTTCTTAAATCTTTGCTAGAAGTCACTAGTAAAGCCATATAGGTCTGGGCATTTCTTTGGGGAAAGATAATTTAATTGCAAATTCAGTTTACTTAATAGATAGGGGACTGTTTAGATGGCTGATTTCTTTTTGTGTAAGTTTTGGCAAATTTATTTTTCAAAGTATTTGTCCATTGCCTCTAAGTTTTAAAATTTGCTAGCATAATTATTAATAGTAGTCACTTGTTATCCTTTAGTTTCTGAAAACTATATAGTGATATCTATTTTTAGACCTGATTTTGATAATTTTTAGTGATCAGTCTAGGTAGAGGCTTATCAGTTTTATTCATTTTTTTTAAAAAACTAGTTATGGTTTCATTTTTTATTATTCTGCATTTTCTTTTTCACTGTTCTATTTTTTCATCTTCATTATTTCCTTCTTTTACTTATTTTAGATTTAATTTGCTCTCCTCCTCCTTCTTTTTCTTCTATTCTTAAGGTGGAAGCTTTATCATTGATTTTGGACTTTACTTTTTTATAAATATAAACAATTAAAACTACATATTTCACTCTACACTCCTTTAGCAAAATCTTGTAGATTTTGATATGTGTTTTCATGTTTATTCAATTAGAAGTATTCACTCTACCTTGTGATTTTTTCTTCATGAATTATTTAAAAGTATGTTCTTTAATTTCCAAATAATTGAATATGTTACAGAAATATATCTGTTATTATTTTATAATATAATTCCATTGTAGTCAGAGGGCATATTCTGTTTGATTCCACTTCTTGTTAATTTATCGATACTTATTTTATAGCCAAATGTATGGTTTATCTTGGTGAATAGTTCATGTGTACTTGTAAAGAGTTTGTACTCCATGGATTTGTGGGTCTGTTTTTCTGTAGATATAAAGCTAAGTTAGTTGATCTACCTATTTTTTTCTACCAAGTATTAAGATGGGAACATTGAAATAATTAACTATGATTATGCCCTTGCCTTTTTTTCCCCTTTCTCTTCTATCAGTTTTTGCTTCAAGTGTTTTGACAGTTGTACATTAAGCAATTAAATTTCTATCTGAAATTCTGACAGAAACACTGATAGAACATCATCTTCTGGCACCATCTGCTTCTAGAATTAAAGTCTTCCTAAGTGGAGACGTTTGGGGAGGGAGCAAGTGTATGGAATCAAAGAATCACTGGAAAAGTCAGGCAAGAGGCAGTTATCGTGGCTGTTCACTTATACTCTGCATAAACCACCAGTGTAAAGGAAGAGTGTTGATTTTTATAAAGATGATGTATGTCCCAGCAGGGTCTTCAGTGAAATAAAGCAGGAATTAGTGGAGGACTCTGACTGTAGGCACAGAGAATGGAGTGCTTTCTAGTAGAGCAGCTGATTAGAGTAAAGAATAGACATCAATGCACAATGCTTATTTTGGATGTGGTGTCAGTGCAGTGAGACAGGCTGAGAGCACTGAAGCACAGATGCCCGCGACTAGTTACTGATGACGTCAGGTACCAGCTCCAACTGTGAACAGATTAATTTGGGTAGCAGAGATAATACAATGAAAAGGGCACTCATCTTTGATTCAAACAATCTTGAGTTCAGAATCTGCTTCTGTGTCTCACTACCTCAAACATATTTTGTGCTTTCTGATCTTGAAGAGATACTTGACCTTTCTGTGCCTGTTTCCTCATTTTAAAACCTGAGATGATACCTATTCTGTAAGGTGGTTAGATGTAAGAGGTCATGAAATTTATCATATACAACATGCAGCCCAGCCCATAGCTGGCTTTCTAGAAACGTTAGATTTCTTCCTTCCTTTGAAAGCTAGATTTAGGATGAACATAGAAAAGGCGAGTATGGAGCCCTGAGACATTTATGCTGAGTTGAAATAAATAATTTTAAAACAGTGCTAATTTACTTTTGAGAGTTCTAATGTCTGAAGTCTGGACATCTTGACGAAGCCTCTTCTCTGCTAGAAGAGTGAAACCTCACCCCTAAGAGAAGGTAGTGCCCCTTTCAGGCAGATGCCACCAACCACTTCTCCCCCCAGTTGTGGCTTTGGCTTTGTTGAAGGACACTTCTGAGAGCCAGTGACAGCTGACAGTTTTGGCTTATGAGTTCCCTTGCCCATCACACCGCCAGTTTCTTTCTGAGGGTGGGGAGGGTGGTGTAGAGAATTCCTCGATCCTCTGAGAAGCTTCACGGTTGCTTTTTGTTTTCCTAATTCCTTCCTTCACCCATTTTAGTAGAAATTCTTCTTTAGCTTTGTAAAATGATAAAACTTGATTTATCCCTATCTTACGAGGCTCTGGTTACCCTCATGTATGTCATTAGATGCTTTTGGTTTACTACTTTGCAACTCTGTATTGTTTTTTCCCTTATTCATCCTCTGTCGTGGCCCCCATTTCACAGTCATCTGCTTTCAACAAATCAAGAATGACAGCACATTACTTGTAGCAGCCCTTCCACACCCTTCCCTGTCCCTGAGCAACTGTGGTTAAATTGTCTTTATTTCACTATTTTACTGGCTGCCAAAGAGGATAGCAATCAAAACTGATAAATCCTGAAGTGCTTCCATTAACCAATCAGGGGTTGTCACTGCTGTCAAATCTGCCCTGAGAGAGGCCATTTTTGGTAGCTTAGAATTCTTGTGTGTGTGTGTCCACTGGGGATAGATCTGTTTAGCCTGTTTAAAAACAAAAAAAAGTTTTGTTTTTTTTTTTTTTTGACTCTGCAGTTACTTGCAGAAACTAGTTCTAGGAGCTCAACAAACTACTCTCTGCTTCTTCCAAAATTTAAAACAGATTTGGTAATTTTCTTGTTGCTTCTTGCTTGTTCTAGAAGGTGATTACACTTACTTGTCTAAAACATAGTGAAGAAGAAGAAACAGGCCTTGAAATTTCACACTTGGAGACAATCAAAGAAACCAGGGAAGAATTTGTAGCAAATCTGAGTGCATCAAGAAACAGAAATGATCGACAGGGCAGCAATGAGTGACACATGTTGCTGAGGGAGGTTCTCCACCACTCAGCCGCACCAAGTTTGACATTTAAATTGCAGGCAGCCCTGGGTCCATTCCAGGAGCTGCCCGTGGTTGAACACAGTTCTGATCACTGGCTTGGGAGACGCAGTGGGGTAAAGAGAGAGAGGGGAAAAAAAAAGAAAAATCAAATTGTTCTCGGAAATCATGTTTAATGTAGAAATCTGGTTAATATTAAAATGCAATCTGCAGTTTTCAAGTATTCTATTCCTAAAGGAAAATATTTCCTGTTCAAGGGGCAGGAGCAGTAAGCACTCTCTTATTACATCACTTCCTATGTCAGGCCCAACTAGCATTCAAAATGTATTACCGTATTGATAATGCTAATTTCAAAATGATGCCTTTCCCCCCCCTCTTTGGTTAAAGGTTCTGGGCAGAATTCCAATCATATGGATCAATTTAGCTTTAGAGGGCGCTGGCCAAGTGGATATTTCATGCACTGTATAGAATGTAGTTCTTCCACATGCTCAGGAATAGTAGCCCATGTGTCCTCTCTACTCGTGGCATAACATTCTAGTTCCAGAAGTTTCCCAAGAGAGCAGCTGCCTCGTGGATTTCCTTAGAAAAGAGAATGCCAGCCGCCTCGGGAGGGAGCGACACACCATCTTTCTCTGTACACGGGCAGCCTTCAGTCTTTCAGTGACGAGGGAGTTAGGAATTGATTTCCATGGCTCAGCTTTGTGCCGTGCTCACATCAACTTGCTGTTTTCCTTGTAAGCCTGACTGGCTTCACTGCAGCTGCCCTCATCACCACTGGTCTCTACCCTCCCTTTACCCCAACTTTTTTTTCTTTTTCTGCAATGCCTTAAAAATGAAAGCTGATGCCTCATTAGGATGAAGTCCTTTCAAATATCTGTCCCCACACAGTTACTCAGCATTCTTACAGCTTCATTAACAACAAGAAAAGCCACTCACAGAAGATCAGAATGGGAGCACACAGTGTTCTAGACCAGAAAGCAGCAGATTACTTTGTCTTGAATCCTCCAGCCCTTTGGGGTCAGTGGGTGACCTACTAGGGAAAGCTAATTATACTCATGATGGAGTGAGCAGTACTCGGAAAGCCTCCAAGAGAGAAAGCTTACTTCCATGTAGGTACTACTCATCTGTCCTTTAATTTAATTTTTTCAGGATTTCCTCCAGACAGGAAATATATTGTGCTTAATCCATAGGGTAGACCTGTCCATGTTTATTGCTTTTTCCATTCTTACGAATATGGAATAATAACGATTTCATATCATCACGTTTCAGTGATACGAAACAAACAGTTTTTTTAGTGACAATGATAAGTTTAGAGTCCATGCTTTCGCCTTGGAGTATTGGATGCCACTCAAATGTGATTTAAAAATGAGACTTTATTCACATCTATATTGATATTTTTAATCCCTCAGAATGCCCAAATTTCATGATGCAATTTTAGTGGAATTAAAGTGAACAACTTGGAATTACAGAATTAATTACATGCTGTTTCAATTACAGTTCCTAATAGATTCAAGCCTGCTGGCTGACACCAGAGATAGTCAGTTGGTTGCACAGTGCCAAAGGAGGCATACATTTAGATATATTGCCCTGTTTTATTAAATGCTAACCAATTTGATAACACCTATTTAGCTAAAGAGTCTTAGGCTGGTCAAGTCTGAGGACCAGTCAGTGTTCATTTGACTTAGTAACTGCTTTCTTGTCTGAATGTGATGAGATACATACAGTATTACGGTCGATTGATTGACGTAATAACCTCCTTAATGTCTCAATAACTTTTTCTCAATTATATCACAACCCCATGATGGTTTGAAGAGGTTCTTTGCCCCACAGAGTAGTTCAGGGACCCAGGATCCTTCATCCATTAAGTTCCAATAGATTTTCGAATCCATCTGGGTCCTCTGTAGCTGTTCAAATGGAAAGTGAGAGGTTGAGTATGGCAAAGTCATACTTGGGCCTGATAGCTATTTCCAGAAGGTGACACGTGCCATTTCTACTCACATCCTATTACTGAGAAGTGCACTCAATCAACTGATGAAAGAGAAGGGATAGACTGCAGCCGAGACGCACAGAAACACCGGTAACATTTTAAGAACTGGCTCTTCAGGAAGGGAAAAAAAAAGTCCTGACTTATTTATAGTTTTTGCCATTTTCCATGCTGTAAATGACCTCCAGCACAGCCAGTTTCAAGCTGCTGATGTGACATCACTCCATGTGGACAGAGTTGGGAGGAGATGTGCACAGCCAGCTCTTATGAACCTGCGCGGCCTGATGCAGCACAGCCCCACCTAGACGCACGCCGAGCAAAGAGCAGACGCCGCGCAGAGGTGAGCGTAGCGGTTGCTGTCGCTTACTGCGTGGAGAACTGAGTGAGACGGACTCCCTCGTGCACTTTGATGCTGATGGCCGCTTCTCAGGAGCTTGCTGTGCCAGGAGAGAGTGATAGAATTAAGAGATAACTAATGTCTAATGCTTGTTTACTATTTTCCAGGCATCATCTGTAACTTAACAACTCTGCGATGTAGTAATTATATTTATCCTTATTTAATAGTCCAATGGAGACTAAGAGAGACTTAGTAATTTGCTTTGGGGAAAGCATAATTGCTCCTGTTAGGAATCCACAGTTAGCTATGTGGGAAAAAAAGGCATAAGAGCAGGGCCATAAAGGAGACGAAGATTGTAATGGGCGGGAAAGAGACAGACAGAGAAAGGGAATGTCTGCGTGTGTCTGGCTTGTGGGTGGTGGCATTCTAAAATAAGAGAGCAGGCGAGTGAATGTCAACAGGGTGTGAAAATTTATGATGTAACAAAGATACTCTCTTTTTTGATCTCATAACCCTGCGTCTGGGAATTTATCTTGAAGAAATATTCTTAACAAAGTATAAAAGCAGTTTGGGTGTATGTATTTGCTATGATTACAGAACTTCTCACAACAGATGAGCAGAAAGGAAAGCACAAGCTCAACAAGAATATAAAGGTTTAAAAAATTTCAAACCATCGGAATCATGATAAGATGATGGCTGTGGTGATGGAAGTAACTCACTCCTGTGTGTCAGGACTCAGCAGGAAGGGCAAGCATGACCTCACTGTATTGGCTCACCCAGCGCACTAATGGGTTCTATAAAGGTTATAAAATAACAATTATTGGACTATTTAGAAACATGAAATATTTGTGATAATTGAAAAATCGTATTAAATGGTAGGTAAAATGTGTATACATGTACAGAAGGAGAAGATGACATGCAAAAAAAGGAAACAACAAATTTTGAGGTATCTTGTTACATTTCATGTTTTTCCAAAGTAATTATTAATATAAATCATATTTTTAATTAGAAAAATTGTTTATATAGTATTAAGTTTGGAGATTAGATCAGTGTGATTGGAGTTATATGCGCGTGGAAGTTGGTAAAGTGAATAATTAGGTTGCACACTGGCGATGATCTTTAATTTTGATGAATAAGGAGATTCTGATTTACACTGTAAAAGATAGGGAGGAACAATTGGTGTTTTGAAGAGAGATATCATATAGTATGAACTTCAGATCAGACAGATGTGACTCTAGAAATAGTGTGACAGTGACCTGGAAAAGCAAGACTTTGAACTTAGAGACCAGGGAGAAATCTTTTGGGAAAAAATGACCAGATAAGACAAGACAATGCAGTTTAGGGCGGCAGTGGTAGAGTGTGAAGGAAAAGGGAAGGCAGACAGAGCACAACAGATAATATTGGGAAGACTTGCCAGTTGATTTTGTCTTGGGAAAGGAGATAAAAGCGGATCTGAAGACAGAGGATTTCTGAAGAAGTTGGGGGAGAAGTGATTCGTTCATTTTAGGGTATGTTAATTCTGTGGATGAGCACTGCATTTGGAGTTAAACATTTAGATCTGAATGGTGGAGAAGCAGCGGAGTGGGGGATGATACACTTGGGGATCATTAGGTTAGAGCCCATACTAAGCACAGTGAGAGAGAAGGAGATGGGCCAGGCAGAGACCAGGGAGAAAGGAGAGCCGAGACTTAAGAAGAGAGATGTGGCCGGGATGCAGGAAGGGAGTTAAGGCCAGGAGATAGAAGATGCAGTTTTGGTTTGTTACAGTGTTTCGACTTACAGATACTGAGTGCAGACAACTTTAAAACCATTATTTACCTAGTCTAGTTAGTAACTTGTTAATAACTGGCCCTATCCCAGTCTGGAGAGAATCAAAGAGTGATGTCAGGCTGTTCTAAACTCATTGAGTTACAAACTTATGTTTTTATCCCTGATCAACAGAGCTTTATTAAGTGCTTATTAGAGGCTAGGCAATATTCTGGGCCAGAGATTAGCAAATTTTTGCACAACAGATGCAGAATTGAGGAACTTCAACAGTACCGTATGGTCTACAAAATCTAAACTGTTCATTCAGTTGTCCTACTCAGAAAAGTTTGCAGAATCCCCTGCAACATGCTAGAAGCACACAACGTACATGCTCATGGAGCTTTGGCTAGTGAGGCATGCGTTTTCAAATCACGAGGATTAGTACTGAGCCGTTGCAAATAAAATGTGATGCACTAACGGCAATATAGACCTAATTCCAAACCATCAGGATTCGGTGATGAAAGCCAAAGAGAGAAGCCCTGTTTGAAATCTCAGGGCTTAGCTTATCCCCTCGGAGGGTTGTTTTCCAGATGGTTTTCATGTCCTTAAACATCTTTTCCCCCTTGTAAAGCTGAGCCGGCTGAAAAGGTGCCTGGTAGCAGGTGATAGGCTACAAGGCATTCTTGGTCAGTTCCCAGATTCTCAAGAAATTTCCATGTGGGTAGATGTACACTGTTGATTTTTAAATGATACCTTAGCAGAAAGAATGTAAAACGAGTGGATTACGGCAATTTTGAAAGAGGCAGCTAGCCGCCTCATTCCATTGCATGTTTCCTTTTCAAAGGGAACAAGAGCAAGAAGGAAGGAGAGAAAATCCTGTCTCGACATATCAGGTGCTTCCAGTTTTAATAAAGAATCTGCTCTTCTATTTGGAGCTTTAAAAAAAACTTGAACAGACTGTTTGCACGTCGTCCTCCTTTGGAATTAAACACAGACAAATTTTGCTTAACTGAGCATGTCTATCCCAAAGGATGAAGATGGTTATTATGTTCTAATACTTGGATATTATCTCCATATGCCAAAACCAGGTAGTTAATTTGTAGTTGAAACAATAATCAGGGGGTGATACCTCAGCTTGTGACAAAACAGTGAGAAAATATCTTCATCAAGGAAGCACAATGAGTATTTTTTTTCCTGTTGTGATTGACCTAACTCTGATTTTCAAATTAGAGTTCTCTCCGGATATGTGCCCGGGAGAGGGATTGCTGGATCGTATGGTGTGCCTATGTTTAGTGTTTTGAGGAATCTCCATACTGTTTCCGTAATGGCTGCATCAAACTACATTCCCACCAGCAGTGTAGGAGGGCTCCCTTCTCTCCACACCCTCTCCATTGTTTGTGGACTTTTGAATGATGGCCATTCCGACTGGTGTGAGGTGACATACCTCACTGTAGTGTTGATTTGCATTCTCTTATAATTAGTAATATTGAGCATTTTTTTTCATGTGCCTATTGGCCATTTGTATGTCTTCAGTGGAGAATTTCTTGCTTAGGTCTTCTGCCCAGTTTTTGGACTGAGTTTTTGTTGTTGTTGTTGTTGTTGTTGTTACTGAGTTGTATGAGCTGTTTAGATATTCTGGAAATTAAACCTCTGTCAGTCACATCATTTGAAAATATTTTCTCCCATTCCGTAGGTTGTCATTTGGCAGACAGATGTATTTGGTCTTCGTTGTGGCATTTAACTTTACGGCAGACCTCACTGGAGTGCAGTTCACTTTATTGTGCTTTGCAGATAGTACATTATTTAAAAATCGAAGGTTTGTGTCAGCCTTACATCAAGCAAGTCTATCATTTTTTCAGCAGCGTTTTTTCACGTTGTATCTCTGTGCCACATTTTGGTCATATGCACAAGATTTCAACCTTTTTTATTATTATTATACTTGTTGTAGTGATTTGTGATCAATGACCTTTGATGTTACCACTACAGTTCACTGAAGGTTCAGATGATGGCCAGCATTTTTTAATAATAAAATATTTTTAAATTAAGGGATGTACTTTTTGAGGCACAATGCTATTGTACACGTATTAGACTATCATATAGTGTAAACGTAACTTCTGTGTGGACTGGGAAACAAAAAAATTCCTGTGACTCGCTTTATTGCGATATTCATTTTATTGTAATGGTCTGGAACTGAACTGGGAGTATCTACAGAGCCTGCCTGTGTATATAGAAGGTGCCAGTTAAAGGACGCTCAAGTTATGTGTCAATATCTACACAGATGCCCAGTTGGAAGGTAACTGGAGAATATTGTAAGGTGTAAATTATTTATGTAGCTATGTATTTCGGTCAGATAATATGTTTGCCGAGAGTTCGTTTCTTTTCACTGTTCTTTTCACCTTTTTTCTTTTCACTCTTTTACATGTATTAATGTATGTGTTCCTTGCCTTTTCCATACGTTAAATAAATCACAGCTTTCATAAAGCTTTCTGTCAATGGAAAATCAGGGAAAACTTAGTAAATTTCTTGGCTTATAATATTAAGAGGACCTCAGAACCAGAGCTTATCCTGTTTCTTACAGAGACAAACAGTAGGGGAAGTTGAAAACGTGATCATATTTTATGTTTTATCAATTAATAAAGTCCTTATTATCTTACTTATAATTGATAAATGTACTGAGGTCAGGAAGAATGAGAAAATGGCAGGGTTTATGGTACATAATGTTAATTGTGATTACAAGATTCTGAGTTTAAGATGCATCTTTATGTTAGGTCCATAAATAGCTCAGAAGCTGCTTGCAGTCATGCTACACAGAATTCACTGAAGATTTTAGTACATTATAAAGCATTAATGACTGTCTTACAGCACCGCGCTCTGTGAAGCTGTTGTGTGGAATATAAAAATGAACTTTATCATTATCTAAAGACAGGAGGCTTCATTTTCTGACGGGGAGAGTGTAGGACTGGATAACGAATAACTAGGTTCTAGAATTATTTTACCATCTATAAACTTTCTTGACTGCCACGTCGCGTCTTTCCTACACAGGGAGAGTGACAGTCTCTATTTTGTATAGATTTGCTTAACATAAAAAATTAACTAAGGAAATCTGCTATGAGAAAGAAAGGCATTGTAGAAACACAGCATTTGTTAACTTGTTGTGATGTGCTATGAAATCTAACCGACTGTATAATCAGTCTAGAACGTACTTATACTCTTTCTGTCATTGCTTCGCATGCATTAATTTTATTCGGCACAAAGCAAATGGGGGAAGACAACTAGATTTTCTTTCCAGATGGTGTGAAAACAGCAAGGTCAGACTTGAAGAAAGGCTACCCCTCTTTACAGAGGACTTAAAATTTATCACCTCTCATTTGGTTATAAAACTTGTTTTTCATATTTTCCCCTGGATTCTTTGGCTTCTGATCCGTTGGAAGAGAATTGTATAGATCTTCTGAATGAAGCTGCTCCTACGCGTCTGCTGAGTACGGATGGATGGCTTGCCTCTTCCCCTCCTTGTCTCTGAGATTTTTATTGATTTCTTTCTTTTTGGTTTCAGATTAGCATAGCAATAGGCTGGAATACCAAAATTTACTGGCAGAAGTAGAGAGCAAGCAGCTCATTTTTCAAGGACTTTACAGTCCGTTCTCCGCCTTCACCCGCTCCAAGAGTTACTTCTCATTCGACTTCTCAATATTTTCGTAATTAGCTGCCCAGAATTTTCATAATTTGTAAACACAGTAAAATGGCTGTCAGCCCTTTAGTACGGTAAAAGCGGAGGGGGGAAAAGACCAGCTTTCTTAAACCATTTACATTTGAGTTGGGGAGAGAGCTGGGCCCGGGCCCATGGCAGTTAAATGATCAGGCGCACGACTCAAAGTGATTTTTCTTGAGGTGTCACTGCCACACACAACCACCATGTGTTCTTTCTTGGCTCAGGCTGGCTCTGCTGATCTTCCAGAACTCTGAAGGCTGTACCCCAGCCCCAGTTTTACATCCATTTTTCTCTGCCAAGGTGCAGGCGGCAAAAACCACACATGTTTTTCTTTCTCTCTTCTCTGGGCAGAGCTGATTGCCTCCGGATGAACCATCTTCCACATCAGCGACCGCTGGTGTTTCGCCTGGCACAATGGCCGGGGTGGATATGGCACACGCAGGGGAACACACAATGGAAAACAAGTCTTCATGGTAACGCAAGTTGAAGCTGCCAGACAGCGGTGCCTTCCCGTGTCCGTAGTCCAAGCCGCTAGCTGGAGAACTGCGATTCTGAGCGAGAAAATGTTGGGAACAGCTAAGAGCAAGAGGAAGGGAGGGTGGAAAGAATCATGGAGCACCGAAAGTATGCTCTCGTCTCAGTGAGAGGAAACCAAAAAGAACAAGATAGGGCAAATGCTGCAGAGTCTAGGCCTTGGATGCAGTTTATTTTTTGCCAAATAAAATTTTTATACTTTCTAGTAAGATGTCAACAAAGATAGAATTTGAATAAAACACATTCACGTACACTCTGTATTCCTTCCTAAAGTCCTTTAACCCAAGTCGACATTCTGAGTTCAGGTTCAATCAGGTTTTTTTCTGATCTTGCATCCATACTGCTTTTCGCAAAGAACAGCTTGTAAAATACTATGTTTAGTGAATTTCATGAAAAATTTTTATGTATATAGGCAGAGGCTCCCATGAAAGCTACACATCAAAATAGTACCAGTGGCCATATCTGGGTGGTGGAATTATAGGAGATTCTAATTACCTACTTTTTAAATCTTCTTTTCTCATTTTTTTTCTGTAATTAACATGGCTTGCTGTTTCTTTTAAACATATAAAGAATATTAATGATTATATCTTTTGCAAAGCATGCAAAAATGCAAAGTCAATTAAAGCTGAGTTGTCGGACATTTGGCTTACGTCACTGTTCACAACTTCTCAAGACTTTGTGGGAGTCTAATTTGCATATCATTCCCCTCTCATCGTCTGGGCCTGTGGAATAAAAACACATGAGACCTTGAATCTGAGTTTTCTGGACTGTCTTCTCCCAAGGTGTGTATTTCATAGTTCCTTATTTTATTTTAGGCTGTGTCTTCCTGGCCCTCTATGTAAAAATCTATCTGGGTGACTTCTGTTCTGGGTTGGAAGCACTGTTTGTACTTTGGTCTGTTCAAGATGAAATATTCATTTTCTTTTCTACTTCAAAACTAGAGACTTGAGCATTTCTCTCTTCCTGTTTTTAAATGCATCTTCTTCTGGAAATAAGAGCATTTCTAAGTCTACAGTTCAGATGTTCGGTTTGTGGAAACTCCCATTTCACTTTCACTGCCTCCCATACATATAGCCTTGTCTTCCATCCCCCTACCCACGTGCACACATATCACACACACCTTTACACACTTCTTGGTTGCATAGGATGTAAGCCTTGGAAACTTTCTTTTTGTAAGGAAGGGAGGAGTGGTTGACGAATGTATAATGACATGAATCCACTATTGTAGTATCAGACAGAGTGAATAGTTTCACTGACCTGAAGACTGTCTGTGCCCCACCTGTTCTTCCCTCCCTCTCCTCTAACTTGAAGACACTCTTTCTAATTGTGAATCAAGTTGCTTATTTTGAAGAACTGTGATGATTCTCCCATTGGAACACAGAATTACGTGCTATTACATGCTAAGCTATACAGCTCAACATTTGTGTAACTGCTTTTTTCAAGGGACTCTATTGAATGCTTATTCAGAGATTTGGTAATTCCTAGAGCATATAGTAAGAAACTTTTATACGGTCGTCTTAAGCAAACCAAGATATTCTTGGGTCACAGTCTCTTGCTGTTCTAGCCGTGAAATTTTTAGAAGTATGTTTTGTGTCAAAACCTACTTCCTGGATTTGAAATCAAGTGAAACAGTGATTTCTTTTGAGAGGAGTTTGTTCTTAATTTTGTGTGTCTACATGGGGGAGTACTTTTTCTCGTGACTCTACAGTGGGTGTGACAGATCAAAGAAGAATAAGAGTACGTGTAATTACTTTACAGATTATGTGATCAGGTACATGGTGGACTGAGCTAATGTAGACCCCTTTCCAGCTACAGACAACATTCTGCATTCATGATGCAGAGGAGAATGTGTGTTGGAGATGTTGTTGCACCATCTTTGGAAAATGCGATCTGCTAATAGCTTCCTGTCACAAACGTCTGTGACTTTTTGTCTGAGAGCGGTCCCTGGACACTGGAGGTTGAGCAGCTCACATGCAAGATAGGCTGGAAATGCCAGGACTGGAAAGGCCTAGGAACAACCCTTACCCAATCACGGAAGGGAGTAGGTGAACAATAATGTAGCTGGCATCTCTTATTTGGGATAACGCTGAATCATCTTTTGTGTTGATTCCCAGAGTCACCTAGTGGGACTGAGCCCCAGTTGCCTAGTACATTAAATTGCTTGATGAAACTCAGCCATGCTCAAAATAACAGAGCCATCTAGACACGGTGTCCTATTGAATTTTTTCCTAACACCTCTCATAATTATCCATTCTATTTTCACTAACAAAACTAAATACTAATAATGATAATGTCAACAATATGCTAACACTAATAATAGCTTCATGTCTGTCAGGTGTTTCTTATGAATGAGGCAATATGCTAAGTGTTTTGTATTTTTTAGCTCATTTAATATCATTACTGATGTAGTATTAAAATTCTCATTTTATCGATGAGGAAACTGAAATACAGAAGTAGAAGCTTAGCTCAGTCTTTATTATAACGATGTTAGTGTTACTGCCAGACCTTTCTGACGGTCCCCACCTATGGCCTTGGAATAGTCCAGCCACACAAGACAGACTGTCCAGACTTGTTAGGTCGGTGACTGCAGTGGAAGCCTGTTAGATGGAAGACATCTTACCATTTCTGAACTGTAATAGATAAACCAGTAATTTTTCCAGTTCTGTTTCTAGATAGACAAAATAACCAAGTTTCCCAAAGAGGATGAGATCATGTGTATGTTTGTGTGAGTGGGGAGGGTTTGAGACTTGTCTTGATCCCAGAGGCTGCTTCCAAGTTTTGTGGACAATGCTAAGAGGTCATTCAAGCTTTCTTTAAATGTTGTCCTATTATGATTTCAGACTAAAACAGTGGGTTATTAGATTTAAGACCTGAGAGGTGGGATTTGTTTTGGCCCCCATTGTAGATGTTTTGCTGAATGAAGTTTGCCTACCAGTTACTCATCCCTTCCCTTCCTAGCACCATCCTTAGTTGCTCCTTTGTTGTCTTCTGTTCTAGAACTTATTAAATTCTAGAATAACTTAAAAGATAGCTGCTTCTCTTTCACCAACAGAATTTCCTCACAACTCATCACATTTTTTAATTGAAATCATTGCCTTTTATAGCATTTAAGACTTTAATTCTGGCAATTTCCTTTATAAACTTCCGTCACTAACATGTCTGCAGCCCCTAGAACTCAGGGAAACCAGGAAGTGAACAGATCCTCCAGAAAATTCTGATAGGGTAAGACATGATATATTAATTACAGAGGTCAGCACAGGCCCTGTGTGGAGGACATCTCTGTAACAAGACCATTCAACACATGATTGACCCTTCTCCAGCCAGATGGTGGAGGACCAGACCGGGCTGGGTCCCTTTGAAGTGAGCAAGATCATCAGTTGGCCGATCTTGTAAATCCAGTTTTCCCTGTCCATATTCATTCCGCACTCCAGTCTCTGCTCATGGGTCAGAAAAACCTCAATCTCTGCTTCTCTGAACCATGTTATAAAGGAAGCCCAGAACCAATGGGGGACATTATGGCTCTTGCTGGGACCTGGCCATGAGAAATTAGAATCCAGAGGAGTAATCCTGAGAACAGGCTTCATATCAGCAGGCTAAGATGTTCAGCCAAACAAAGCGGGTGACAGCTCCATTCCTCATGGAGAAGATGAACTGAAATAGATGCTAGTGTCCTTAATCACTTGGCATCCTTAGCAGCGTCTTACCCATGGCCTAGGTCAGTAGTTCCCAAACTTGAACATGTATCAGAATTACCTGGAGGGCGTGTGAAACCACAGATCGCTAGGACCCATCCCTCGTTTCAGGTTCAGTAGGTCTGGGGTGGGGCTGAGAATTTGACTTTCTAATAAGTTTCACATGAGGATGACACTGTTGATTTGGACACCTCGCTTTGAGCATCTGATCCCCGCTACAGACACACTTGCCTGCAGTGCCAGGACTCAGGACGTCTCCACAGCCTCTGCCCTGTATGCCTTTACTTCTCTTCCTTGTTTTCTGTTCAGATCCTGTTATCTTACACGTTAAAATTTTTCTTCCTCCGTAGGCTCAGTTCTTTTCAGTGAAAGTTTAGTCGCTTACTCTTACGCAAACTATTGTCCACCTCCACGTTAGAATGTTCTGTCTAAAATACAAATATGATCATTTTCCTAATCAAAAATTTTCAAAGGTGTCTCAACTGCTCAAAGTAAATTTAAAGACATCCCTCCCTGCCTTTTTCTTCAGCTTCTTGTTTGGCTTCATTAGCTAGGATGCTATCATTCACAAGTAACACAAACAGCTGAATCAGTTAGCTCTTGGTGCATAATACACCATCCCAAATCTCAGTGGCTTAAAACAATGAACATTTATTATTGCTCGTGAGTCTATGGGTCAGCGGGGTAGATTTTCTGGTCTTGGCGAGGCTCATTCTTCTGTTTGTGGTCAGCCGGTGGTTGGATAGGCAGCTCCGCTGACCTTGGCTTGGCCTTCTCTCATATTTGGGTGTCAGCTAGTTGTAGCCTAGTCTAGGATGACCTTAACTGAGATGACTAGACTCTCCTCCATGTGTTCTCTCATTCTCTACTGGCTGGTCCAAGCTGGTAGTCATGACTGTGGAAGAACTCCAAGAGAGAGCAAAGACACTCATGGCCTCTTGTGGTCTAGGCTCAAAGCCAGCATACCATCACTTTTGTCACTTTCTATTGAATACTGCGATGCTCACAGAATGGGCAGATCCCACAAAATTACAAGACAAGGAACATGGATCCAGGAATATCATTAATTGAGACCATCAATGCAGTCAACCTACCGCAGTACACAAAATATTATTTCCTTAAACTTTACACAGCTTCATGATTTCACATGGGAAGCCAATATTCAGTGTAGACTACAGAATGGGTTGACTAAGTGACTCAGTAATGTTGTCAGTGACACAGATACTTTTTCATCTTTTCTCTCAGCCATTCTCAGTTTTTGGCTCATTCTCAGGCTGGCTCATTTCAAGGTCTCAAATAACTATCAGCAATAATTGAAGAAATATGCTTCATTGTTCACATCTGATAGGTTCTTTTATACAGGAGCCCAGAAAATTCTTTTTCTTGTGTTGCATTGGTTCAGATTGGCCTACACCTGCCCATTGCTAAACCGTAAACCATCACTTGCTTTGGGCAGCAAAAGAAAACTTCAAGGCCAAAAGTGGCTTAAACAACCCAGGCATTTCTACCTTTTTTAGAAAAAACATCTAGTGTTCTCTTATATACAAAGAGGATTTGAGTCCTGGCAGTCCTGGGTTAGGTTCATCAGAATAACAATATCATTAAGAAGTCAAACTTCTCCCGTTTTTCTCTGTCACCCTAAGTGCCAACATTCTCTCCCCTTGTGCTACAACTCTAAGCAGTATGACCTTACTCAACACCCAAGTATTAGAAGAAAGCCTGAAGGAGGTGAGCTTGCCTCATGCTTTCTCTCCTTGTGTTAAGTAGACTTGTGTCTCAGTAGTTGCTGAGCAGATTTCCCCTGTGTCTAATTGGCCACCCTGTTATTGCTGGCTGCAAGGGAAGCTGGGAAAATGAACATCTGCATCTGTTGTCTCTCTCATGGGAGGAGACTATTTCAGTATGAATGAAAGGACAAAAAGTGTCTGTTATGGATGCAAAACTTCGTGTGTCTCACGACTTTCAACACTAAAATGTTATCTCTAAATAAAGATCTACTTAACCCTAATTAGCATGCATGCACTTGAATTAACTAGGCAATTGAAGGCGTGAATATTTAGTACTCTTTTACCAGAGGGCAAAAAGGGATTTCTGAAAAATAGAAAAAAAAAATCAGTGCATTCATTACTGGTAGATTAAGACCTAGATTTCATCTAGAGAAAATTTTAGGTCACAACATTTATTCATTTTATGTGACTGAGTCACATTAAATGAGGCTAAATACTTACCTTCTTTGAGTCAAGGGTTCAGTGTGAAGTTTGCCTTAGTTACCGTCCGCTTGTAGACAACCCTTCCACTTACAGAACTTGCAGGAGAAGGGCATTCTGACATCAGTGCATCATGTACCAACTCTGTTTTGACTCTGAAGGATGTGTGCTATGTCTGTTCTATCCTTCCCTCTGTCATTCATCACATGCAATTGAATTGTTTGACATAAAGCACTCTTCTTGGGCTGACTGTCACTTAGAATCATAAGCTTAAACCCTAAGGAGTTGTTGAGTGAATACGTTATCCTCTCCAAGTTTTCCATTGCATCTAATCAGGCTTATACTCAACTGAAAGGACCAGCCGTTAAAGGAACAATTCAGGGAAACAGACGTCTTCAAATCGCTTGGTACATGCAAAGTATGATCAACTACAAGATAGAATTTGGGGCAAAGATGTCCTCATGTTTCAAAGATTGGCAATTATACAGTGATTTTAGTAGATAATTCACCTCTTCCTTAACAGTGCTCTCAGTTTCTCCTGGTTGGTGCCTTTGAAAAGCGCAGGTAAGGGAAAATATTGAAAACTGGCTCAAAGCATGTTACCAGACATTCTGTCTTGCTTGGTTTTTTCTAATGGAATATAAACGACGGGTTATGAGTCACCCATCGCCGTTCACCATCCTAAGCTCAGCAATCAAATGCTGGCGTGGAGGAATGAGAGGCATGCGACGTAGAGGAAGGGGGTAGGTCAGGGGAGCTCAGAAACAAAGGGTACCTGAAGGTCAGTGAATGCTTTTCTCTCGTTGGCTAAGCCGGAGCTTCCTATTGGAGGGGCCTGTGATTTCAGCCTCTTCAGATAGGAGCTTAGTTGAACAGCAGGAATGATTAGTTGATTTCCCAGTTGGAGGTTATTGTTGCAGGGATGGTTTTAATATACCCGGGGTTTTGGCTTCGATTTTTGCTTTCAAACTCCAGCAAGTCTTGAATTGTTTATTGAATCTACGTTGAGAAACAGAACACAGAGATAAAGCTAGTAATTGGCAAGAGTCCCAATCCTTGTGTCATTATGGTCATTAATTAGGGCAAGGGTCATGTGGGGAAAGGTGGCTGATTTGAATCACTTCTTTCCAGATCTTCTCTTGAGGGCTGGGGTTAAATTAGGGCCTCTTTTTTTTTTCTGGAGGCAAACATAGAAATTTCATTAAGAAGCAGAAGTGATGCATACTTAGTAGATAATTTGTGTCATTGGCAAATTAGTCAAAGGAGAATAAACCGTCTTTTTCCTGATGATTGTTTTCAACCCCAAATCTCATTGTATCAGTCAGTGGACTATTTAGTATAAGGCAACCTTTATGGAAAATTTACAATAAAGTGAATTACTACCCTGAGTATTCCATTTACCTTCTTCCTGGGTAACTAGAGGCCAGTGTCACAGCCTGTGTGGAGAGTGGATCTCCTTCGTTAGAGAAAGAACACTTTCCCACTGTCCTACAAAACGGCTTGCCTCACTCATAGGAGGGGAGAGGGTCCTGGCAATGTGACCTCCTAGGGAGCTCTGCATCTTAGAAACTTAAGTACACATTGACCCATTTTCTGAATCTCTTTAAAGTTATGTGAAGGTCCAAGTTTTTCCAGTTCGGATTTGTAATAAATGTGAACAGGATGTTGGCTCACAAATGTTGTCTGGTATTTCTTAGTTCCCCTCTAGGTGTGCCCACGGAGACATGATAAATGGGACAGCATCGTGTTCTGATCTGTGGCTTGTTCTGAATGTACAAACCCGTATTTCCTTCTAGATTAGCTACTTTTCAGGTTAAAGAATCCAATGGAAGGGAATTTTAGTAGACACCAAAATGTAAAGCAATATAGCGTTGCCAAAAACCAAAAAATACACAACGAAAGTTGTTAGAGATCTCTTTTACTTGTGAGAGGGGCACCATTTTCTCATCTCCGTTTTTTTCCTCTTTGTACCCGGGTGAAATGATGGCAGGTGGCACAGGGTCTTTTGTTCAGAGTCCTTATAAACAATGGCCTGCATGTTACCCTTTGTCAGATATTTGCACGGAAACCTCAGGAGGTTTTTTTAATTGAAAATAGTGCATGGTTGGGTGTGGTGGTGGTGTCTAAGATGTAGTAATGACAATAGAGTGTGTGGGCGCGATGTATGGCAGGATCCCACAGGGCATCGATCTCCAGCTGCCTGAAGTGCCAGGATTGCTCACCACACCCTGTCTTGGTTTTGGAAACTCCTCACAGAATAGGATACTCTCAGGCCAAAGCCTAAACACGTCTCCTTCTCTGAACAGACAAAGTATGCATGAAACCAGATCTACTGCCACCTCTGGAGTCTGGCCTGTTGGGGTGTAAGTAAGGAGTTTAGATTCCAGCATGATGGCCATTGTCCTTGTTGGTGGGGTTGGTCAGAGGTTAGCAGGAGAAGATGGCAGGGCATCTAGGGACACTTCAGATGCCTGCCTTGGGAATTCCTTCTCTGTATTAGCAATAGTGCATCTTTCCATCTACAGTTGTGGATACACTTAATTTCTGAGCAACTTAGCTCTATCCATGGAGTTTCACTGATAGTTGAAAAGGGAGGAGGGGAGTGTGTGTGTGTGTGTGTGTGTGTGTGTTTGTGTGTGAGTGATTATTTGGCCTAGATAAAATCCTCAGAAAAATAAGCAGTTACCTACCACAAGCTAGTGTGGCCAAACTGACAAAGGTTGGCCAGGCTGCTTCGTGGTCTCGATACAGAGATTGCTCATTAGAAGGGTCACACGTTCGACAGGAATGGTCTGGCCTAGAAGCTGCGCTGTGTTCAGTCACTGGTTGGGAGGAGTGGGGCCTTGATGTGCATGCTGAGGTGGACACAGGGATGTGGCAGGTGGAGGCTGTCACTAACTACTCTCCTCACAGTGGAGTCTGTCCTGAAGCAATCTCTGGTCAGTTCATGCCTGAGGCCACCATAAAAGAAGCATCAATTGAGTGTCAACTTTATGTAGAAGGAAGTATCAGCTACTGTCTTGGTCAGTTGGGGCTGCTGGAACAGACAAAGTGCCATAGACTTGGTGCTTACAAACAACAGAAATTTATTACTCACAGTTCTGGAGGCTAGAAGTTCAAGATCAGAATGCAAGTATCGTCAGGCTGTGGTGAGGCTCTCCTTGACCGAGGTGTGGACTGCTGATTTCTCATTGCACACTTACGTGGCCGGAAGAGAGTGAGCTAGCTCTCTAGCCTCTTCTTAAAAGGGTACTAATCCACGTTATTTTTCTTTCTCTTTCTGGCTTACTTCACTTGGAATGACAATCAAAGACGAATTTATTTACAAAACAGAAACAGACTCACAGACATAGAAAACAAACTTACGGTTACTGGGTGGGGGGAAGGATGGGAAGGGATAAATTGGGAGTTCACGATTTGCAGATACTAACTACTGTGTGTAAAAAGATAAACAACACGTTTATACTGTAGAGCACGGAACTATATTCAATATCTTGTAGTAACTGATAATGGAAAAGAATATGAAAATGAATATATGTATGTATATGTATGACTGAAGTATTATACTGCACACCAGAAATTGACAGAACATTGTAAACAGACTATATAGTTCAATTAAAAAAAAAGGAACAGTTCATTTTTAAAAAATGATTAAATTGACAAAAATATTATTTTAATAAGAAAAGTAATTAAAAAAATTAAAGGGTACTAATCCCATTCCTGAGGGCTCTGCCATCGTGACCGAATTACGTTCTAAAATCTCTACCTCCAAACACCGTAATATTAGAGACTAGAGTTCAACGCATGAATTTTGGGGCCACACAGACTTTCAGTCCATAACAGTTACTATTCAGTGGTTGTGCAGGAAAGCAGTGACATTATCTTTCTTTTACAAACATACAGTGTCGTTCAGGAGAACGACAGAGTACTAGAATTGCTTTTCCATAAGAGGTTTCATCGAATCATCATTTAATTCCATACCAAAAATAGAACGTCAATGACCCTTGCTCAAACCCTGACGGTAGTAACTCAAAACTACATGATGAGCGTGCTCTCCCTGCCATCATGATCCGCTGCCTGGGCTATCTGAAATAACGTTCCAACAGGACTTCTTTATTTTTCTCTTGCCTCCTAGCCTTCATTTACCATCTAACAGCCACTGAGTGCACTCGCAGAAATAGAGTCAGATCCTATCATTTCTTCTTAATACACTCCGATGGTTTCTAATTGCTCTCTCTGGTATCCAGGTTCTCCCTGCGTCTGGCAAGCCCCTACGTGATCCGGCGCGTGCCCAGCTCGTCCTGGCCTGCTCCGCCCCTCCTCACTGCACTCTGACCCCACACACGGCCCCTTCCTCCTCCCCTACCCTCAGGCTCGCCCATCCCTTCTGCTCTGCACTTGTGGTCCTTCTGTCCGGAATGCCCTTTCCCTGCTCCTCCCGCTCTCGTCTCCTCCATCTCTGTATTTTAAGTACCATACAAACCACATACGCTTGATCTGGGCTGCATGTAACCCGAAGCAGAACCAGACCTTGGCTCGGGTGATTGACTCAGGAGGCCTCTACCACATAGAGTCAGACGTCCGTCAGCAGCCACCTGAACTAAGCAGAGCTGTTGTTTGCTTTTTGGGCAAGGCTGAAAGAACAGTAGCAAGATTAAAGAAACACTTCCATCTTGAGTCTCTTCTGTCAACAGGCTAGTCACACATCTCCTCTGTAAATGCCAATTACCGTGCAGACTGGTAGAGTGTTAAATTTATCACTTACAGTGTGGTCGTATGCTTACGATTTTTTAGTTACAGCTGAACGTGTGTCTAGACTGCTTTCAGAATGGTAACATAGTACCTAGGGTGTAGCGAATTCTCAGTGAAGTACCTTGAGTTGACCACGTAAACACCAGAAGCACAGTTTCTGTGTGGATAACTGTATTGTAATTCTGCGGTACCCTATCACCAACAGTGAGTAAAGCTTATTTGCGTATCGTGTTTTAAAGATCTATGAATATTTGAAGACTGTTTGTGTGGTGGTGAAGTGATAGACATGGAGAGTCAATTATCCCTGCTTCTGTCAGTCTCTCCTGTTCTAAAATTAATATCCCCCCCTATGAAAAATGAGGAAGGTTGAAAGAAAGGTAGGCTTGAAAAGGGATAAACAAGCGGATTTCCATTAAACCTGTTACTCTTTTTCCTATGTACTTACTTGTCGTTAGATAAAAAGGAATATATAGGAAAAAATTTATTCCATGTCCTATTTTATGTCAGAATGTACAAAATAGTGAGTAGATTATGAAATGTTAATGCTATGTTGATTTTCTATATGAAGGATTGGCCAACTCTTTTATTTAAAGGGCCAGATAGTAAATATTTTAGGCTTTGCAAGACCACATGGGTTGCTGTCATATCTTCTCGTTCCGTCCCCTCTCCTCCTCCCCTTTCTCCTCCTTCTCTTCTTTCTTCTTCTTTTTTATAACTCTTTAAAATTGAAGAATAGTATTAGCTCATGGCAGGGCAGTGATCAGGGGCCAGATTTGGCATGCAGCTGATCTTTATATAATAAACCAACTCAGTTCACACAAGTCAAAACCAGACAGAAGCTGTCATGTGCAATTGTTATGAATACGGTGAGAACAAAATGTTAAACTCTAAAAATATGAGAGCCCTTATAATTTTAATTATATCTAAGGAAAATTAAAATGTTTGCTTGCATAGTAACAGGAAAAATAAGGCCAGAAATGTGCAGCAATTCAGATACACAAGTATTTTCTAGTTTCTTGTGCCTTCTGGGTGAGGAATATGGAAACTGGGCTTCTAAACTTATGGTCAGCATTTCTGAGTTTTAAGTTAGATTACAAGTGTGAGAAAAACATGGATCTTGCACATTATCATGGGAAAGAAGGGTGCAGGTTGTCTCCCAGAGTATCTGGAGAATGTGACTGGTGTATTTATTTTTTATGCTAGTGCATGTACAGTCAAGTCTGCATGCAGATTGCTTAAGCACGAGTATTCAGAAGGGTTGGGGCTACTGGTGTGCAGGGAATTTGCTCTCTGAAAAGAGAGAAGCACTTACTGATTTTCATGGTGTAAATACTCCCACAGTAACCCATTTCAAGCTACCAATAGCTTAACATTTAATATTTAATAATTAGCTCTTCGAGCTGATAGAAGCTGACTCCAGCATAACCCTGGTTTTTGCCCATCTAAGAAAGTATCTTCTGTATCTTAGAACACTTTCCTTGAGAAGTTATCTGTTCCTTACTATGTCAGACTGACTTGCGTTTAATCAATATTTTTAAGGAAACAATATAGAAATCCTTGAGCATTGTTAAATTATGAAAAACATGTTCTGTGTCAAAGATTGGTAAACTTTAGTTTGTGGATAAAGTCTGGGCCATGGTTTATTTTTGTATAGCCCATCAGTTTAGAATGATTTTTTTCATTTTTAAAGGGTTGTGGGGGGAAAAAAAAAAAGGAGACAAAGGGGAGGGAAGAGACAAAGGGGAGGGAAGAGACAACACAACAGAGACCACATGCAGTTCACAAAGCCACACTATCTGGTCTTTACAGGAAAGACACATTGATCCTGATCTATTGAATCATCACCTGAGTTGAGAAACACAGTATTTCAGTCATCCAAAAGACGCATGCACTTGTTAAATAGAAATCCAAAGACAATAGAATTGTGTGAAAACCGGATAAGAGAGGTAGAAATGCAAGTGTAATTAATGGTTTGCACAATATAGATCACCCAAGAAATTAACCCAAGTTAAAGTACGTATCTTGGCTTAGAAAGCTTGCCATTTTAATCCCTAAGAATACAAATTTTAAAATATTGCCATAATTGGCAAAAAATGTGGAGCAAGTGGCACTCCTATTCACAGTAGTTTCTTATAAAGTTAAGGATACCCTTATCATGTGACTCAGCAAATCCATGCCTAGGTACATGCCCAAGAGAAATGAAAACACATGTACACACGAAAAAAAAAACTGTATAAGAATGCTTTTAACAGCTTAATTCATAACAGCTCCAAATTAAAAACAACCCAAATGTACATCAACTTGTGAATGAGTAAACAAATCATGGTATAGTCATACAATGGAATACTACTCAGCAATGAAAAGGCTGAATTATTGTCACATGCAACAACTTGGCTAGATTTCAAAAAGTTACATTGAGCAAAAGGAGCCAGAGTCAGGCTACATACTTACAGAAATGATTCCAGTTTCTGTAAAGGACCAAATAGTAAACATCTTAGTCTCAGTTGCAGTTACTTAAATCTACCATTTTGGCACAAAAGCAGCCACAGAAAGTATGTAAATGAGTAAGCATGGCTGAATTACAAAAAACTTTATTTTTGGACACTGAGATTTTAATTTCAGAAACATTTCATGTATAATGAAATATTATTCTTGTTTCTGTTTTTGCTTTTTCCAACCATTTAAACAGGGGAAAATTTTTTTTTAGCTGTGGGTCTTACAGAGAAGAATAATGGGCTTGATTTTTCCTGTGGGAAGTGGTTTGCAAACACTTTGTTATAGACCAAACTAGACTAAAATAAGTGTCAGAAAGAGGATAGGTAGTTTTCTGGGGCCACGGATAGGAGACAGTTGGTTGTAAACAGGCACAAAGGTAATTTGGGAGGTGATGGAAATGTTTGATACCTTGATGAGTGTGGTGGTTACATATGAATGTTTGTTAAAACTCACAAACTGTGCACTTAAAGTAGATTTTATTAGAAGTAAGTTAAACCTCTTTAATAAAGTTGATTTTCAAAAAAAGTGAAGAGAAAGAAAATGAAATATAACCTGCAGCTAGTGATAAATATATTTATTTTATCCTTATCCTCGAAAAAAACTTTCATTATCTTTGAGGCTACTTCATGATATTGAGCCTAACTTAGGAGGTAACAGAATTTTCTCAGGTAACTAGAGATTGACCAGGATTTACTAGGTAACGTTTTGGTGTGGCAAGACTTGAAGGCAAAGGGAAAAATTAGCTCTTAACTAGTCAGTTGAATCTATAGTTCCATGGTCTGTATTTACAACCTTTTAAAAACTAATCTACTTTGAAGCCGCTGTTTTTATTATCATTAAAATATATTGTACCATCATGGGAATGTGCTAAGAAATTAAGGAATCCCAAATATATTTTAAAACATCATGGTGATGTGGCAGATGATAGGAAGTCATGTCATAATAATACCAATAATCAAGATAGACCTCAATTTAGTTTTAATACTAGTACTACGATAAAAGCTTTACTTGCATTATTGAGTGAAATTCTCAAAATATCCTTATAAAGTCAATACCTTTATTAGCGTCATTTTCACATGAAAAAGGTGAGGCTTAGGTTAAACAGCTTGCTTAGAATTGCAGTTAGAAAGGGGCCAAGCCAGGATTGAATCCAGGTTTGCTAACCCTGAAATCTTCAGCATAATAAAACAGAAAAAAAGGTACTGTTTCCCAGAAGATCTGATTAAGGGAAAAAAAGAAAAAAAAAAAAAAGAAGAATCTTGGTGGTTGTAAATCCTTTGGAGATTTAAGGATATGGGAACATAAGTACCTTAATTTTCCAAGCCCTGTATCAGAGTCCCTTGCATTTACTAAGTGTGCAAAAAAAAGTTTCTTGAATGAATGAATTAATCAGAAATTGTTATCTGAACGCTTTTGAGCTACTGTTTTTTCCAAAATTTTAAAATTAATTTTTCTTGAGGTGGAATTCACATGACATAAAATTAACCATTTTACAGTACACAATTCAGTGACATTTAGTGCATTCACACAGTTGTGCAACCATCACCTGTATCTAGTTCTTCTTATCTAACTTTAGAGACAGCGTAAAAATTAGCTTCTCTGCATTATTTGTATGTCTCAAAACCCAGGATAAAATATAGGCTCGGCAAGAAATACTTCTGATCGTAACTGCTACCTTGTCTTTAGCAGCGTAAAAGCTCTTTAGACATTTGAAGCCTCCAAATCTGGGTACCACCAACACACTCTCCGAGGCTCTGAATGAAGAACACGTTCGCAAGTCAAGACAATCTTTCTCAAGATGAGACATTTGCTGGTTATGCAAGCTGCGTTGCTGTTGTTAGTCCAGCTGCTTTTACACTCCTCGAGTATGTCATTCCACTTTGATCACTCACAGCATTTGCTGACTTTCTGGGAAGTGAGTAAGGGTGTTTCATTCAGCCATAAGCACGTCCGGGACCACGCCACAACTCTTCAAGAGTTCTCTTCGCTGTCTTCAAATAGAGATAGGGAAGTCTCGATGTGAAAGTGGTTACATGCTGTCAGGTGCCGTGGAAGTTGGAAATTGTAGGCACCTGGGCTGTTAGATTACTCATGGGCTTGTTTTATGGACATGATTGATGCCAGATGAAGGTTGCTCGGGCAGGCTGTAGTGCTTACCCAGGTGAGAGTTTATGATGGCGTTCCCAGAAGGAGCGAGCCACTGGGCAGATCTCCGCCGGGCTCTGACAGTTCACCAGAGATTGCCATTAGCAGCCGACATCTGTTTACTTCCTTAACCTTAACACAGCTTATCAAGTTCCCAGATGCGTGCACACCAAAGATGAAGGAAAGAAAATTGTGCAGCATTTTTTTTTAAATCAGTTGTCTGTGCCATTGTTTCTTCATAACAGATGTTTGTGTTTTCCCTAGAGTCCGATGCATCTGTTTGTATCAAACTACTTTCTCATTATATGTATTTTTTAGAACCTACACTGAGAGAAAAGAAAAGGAAAAAAAAATAGTAAAGAAGAGGTCTTTCACACTATCAGCTCAGTCTTCCTCCCAGATTGTGCACCTGCTCCTTTCAAGTTCCTTTCAGGAATGACTAAGAAAATGATTTTATTATATTGTGACCTTCAGTCTAAATTCCCCTTTATGAAGCAGTGGCATTAAATAGTGAGACTCCAAGTTTTGCAGCCACTCTCAGTACAGTGAAGACATACATCTGGGGGCAGTGGCTGTTTTACGATTAGAAGAAATAATACCTCAAGAAAACGGGAGTTAAAATGTTTAAAATGTCCAGATAAGCATATGGCATGATTAAAATTCATCAGGAAAAGGTCATTTAAATGGAATGTCTGCCAAACAGTGTGGCTACGTTTTTTTTCCCCTGGTATGTCACTCTGTTCCAGCTTTAAAAATCAGATATCAAATTCAAACAAAAAAATTAACTATATAAGAAGATGAGTGGTCCAATTTCATTTTTACAGTGTGACTCCGCAGCTGTACTCTTTAAATAAGGCAGGTTGAGCCTTCTAATAATTCACTCTAATTAACTACTCCCTTCTGAAAATGGGTCCTTTTGGCATCATGCACCAAGAAAAGCTTTGAAGTGTGCTCAGATTACCAGCAGGAATCCTGATAACACGTTTCGATGCTGCTATGAAGTTTCCCTCCCCGAGACCCTCAGATAGTTATCTTTCCATTATTCATAGACATACTGTCATCTTTGACATTTTCCTGGAAAACTTTGAATCTCAGATGTTTCCCTCTATCTGCCTAATGTTTCCAATTCTGCTTCCCAGAGAGCATCCTTGTATGAAATGACACCAGAATGAGAACAGTAAGTGAGCTGTACACCACACAATAGCATTTCAAACTAAGATAGAAATGACTTTTTTTATATTCCACCGGTTTTGGAATATCCACATGACTTTCCTCACTTTATACAAATAATCAGAAAGTGTATACATTCACTGGAGAAGAGATTAATTTTATCGACCTGCTATATGCCTGCTGTTTTCAACTCCAATTCTGCTTGATCTAAAGAGAGGCAATGCAGAGAAATATTTCCTAAAAATTCAT
Source organism: Camelus ferus (assembly GCF_009834535.1). Taxonomy (NCBI): domain Eukaryota; kingdom Metazoa; phylum Chordata; class Mammalia; order Artiodactyla; family Camelidae; genus Camelus; species Camelus ferus. The sequence goes on from NC_045711.1 coordinate 27,647,579, forward strand.
GAAGCTCTGGTAAGTCAAAATGGCTTTAAGATAGTGCAGTGTTCTGAATGGACCTGACTTCAAGCATCTTGATGGAATGGTCTTTTATTTTTTCAAGGCTTTGGTCGTCATTTAATGGTGAATTTTTCAGCAATGCCACCCGCTTTCAGTCCTTTTAACGTGCTAAGATATGCATTCTAACCATGGAAACCACAGGCTCTAATAATATTTAATTGTTATCCCCTTGTGTTGTAATTCTATACCAATGAGGGGGTGGAGGAACAGTAACTGTTATCACCAAGTGTAGCATTTCATAACATCTCTGAGCAGACAGAAATAACCTCCTTCAAAAGCATACAGGGACGCTTTGATGTAGCAACATATTGGTCTCTGGAAGTCACTCATCACTGCAAGGATGGTTAATGACTTTCCCCAGACATTTGTTTCTTCCTGTTGCTGTCATTCCTTAAATACCTACCTTTTGTCACCAGCTCTTAGTCCTTACTCTGTAGAGAGTAAGGCCCCCGTGAGAGCAGAATCATATAATATTTGAACAACTCTTAAATGGCTGACCAGACTGCTAGGGTTCATGAAGTGCCCCTGCACTCAGGATTCTGTTTGCTTCAATTGTTTAAACACTGTATGGGAAGGTACTTGCCCAAGAAAAGAAAGGATTAGAGTACAGACATATGAGATTAAAAAAAAAAAAACAAAACCAAAGACTGAAAAAAACAAAAACAACCCAAAACACAAAGATGGAGTTTGAAGATGTGTAGTTGGTAGACGTATATGTATTTTGATAATGGGAAGAGAAAAAAAATCATCAACCTTACTGATGTGCAAGTTCATAAACTAAATGGCACCCATTTTTCAGTGTATACACTCTGATAAGTTTTGAGAAATAGGTCCATCTGTCTAATCACTTCTGTAGCCAAGATACAGGGACAATTCTGTTGCCCTCAAAGATCATGTCCTTTTCCAGACAATTCGTCCCTATCCTCTGGCCACAGTCAGACACAAATTAGATCTGTCTTTCCCAGAGTTTCAAGTAATTAAAATCTCCAAGTGTGTACTTTTTTGTGGTAAAGCTTTTACCACTCAGATAATGTTTTTGAGATTCATCCACCTTACTGTGTGCCTTTAGTCTATTCTTTTAATTGGTGCATGAAATACTACAGCTTGTTAATCTAGCCACCTGTTGATGGACTTCTTTGTATATAGGTGGCTATGAATAAAACTGCTATGAACATTCATGTACAAGTGTGTATATAGACACTTATTTTGGCTGAATGCCTACCCGTGGTTGGCCATGCCCTATGGAAATGTATGTTTAGCTTTCTAAGTAACCAACAAGCTATTTTCCAAGTAGTTGTACCATTTTGTGTTCCCACCAGTGGTGTGTGAGAGTAGAAGCTATTCCAATAGTTGTCAACTCCTGGTTTTGAGAGTCTTTTTTAGGGTTAGCCATTCCGGTGCGCAGGGGTAACCTATTTGTAGCTTTAACTTCCATTGCCTTGATGAATAATGATGCCAAGCCTTTGTTTATGTGTTGGCTATTTGTGTGTCTTCTCTTGTGAAGGGTCTGATAGCGTTTGCCTGTTACAATGCAATGATTTGACCTATTATCATCGAATTTCGTGGATTCCTCATATTCTGCATATAATTCCTGTGTCAGAAATAAATATATTGCAATTTTTTTTCCAGGTTATTTTCTATTTCATTCTCTTATTAGTATCTTTCGAAGAGTTGTGGTTTTTGTGACTCAGCTAAGGAAGCCTAACGTATTCTGAAGTTGTAACAATTTCTCTTATGTTTTCTTCTGTAGGTTTTATATTTTGAATTTTCATGTTTAGTTCTGTGATACATTTCAAGTTAATATTTACTTGATGGAAGGTTCAGAATTAAGGTTTACTTTTTCATATAGATAAACAGTTGTTCCCACACCATTTGTGTAGAAGACTGTACTTTACCCCACTGAATAGCTATTCTAGGCTATTTGCATACCCACATACGTTTTAGAATCAGCTTGTCAGTTTCTAAAACATAGCCTTCTGTTATTTTGATTGGGACTGCACTAAGTATATACATGAAATTACAGACATCTTAACAACAATTAAGCCTTCTATCTGTAGCCATAATTCTCCATTTACTTAAATCTAAGCGTTGTTTTTTATTTTCTTAGTGCAACATTTTGTAGTTTTCAGTTATGGGTCTTGCACAAACGCTGTGAAATTTATTTATGCTTAGATACTCATTGCAATCATAATGCTATTTTTATTTCAATTAAAACTATTAGAATAATCATTTCTACTTGTTATTAACTTTTATACCTTGATAAATTCACCTATTAGTTTTTTTCTTGTTTGTTAAATTATTTGGAATATTCTAAATGGGTAATCATCTCATCTCTGAATCATCTCTTATTTCTCCCTTTCCAACATGTAATTCTTTTGTTTCTTTTTCTTGTCTTATTGAATTACCCACGATTTCCAGCAAAACTTTTAATAGAACTAGTGAGAGCAGATTTTGTTACTTTGTTCTCATTCTCTTTAATCATTGAATCAAATGTTAGCTTGTTTTTTCATCACATTTATATAACTGGTTGGAGCAACTTCCTTCTATTCTGAATTTCTGAAGATTTGCATATAAAGTTTTGTCCATTTTATTTTCTGCACTTAGTGTGATTATGCTGTTAATATGGCAAACGTGAATGACTTAATTTTTTGAATGTTAAACCAAACTCCTGTCTTATGTAGCATGTTTCCTGACGTATTCTGAAGCTATTTGGAGTGAGAGTGTCTGCTTCTCCAGAAATCCCTTAGGTAGTGTCTGAAACACAGAGATCCTGCTAACAGACCTTATACCCATAGGCTAGTATGTCCTTGGAAAATGGAAGACTCACTTGCTTATGAGAGTGTCTCCAAATGCTTTCTGAAGGAGTCGGAATATGCAGCAGAACCTTAGACGTACCCTTTACCAAGATTACTTTGGAAGAATGATTTTTTAAGATTTTCCTTTGTACGAGTTTCCCGTTGCTACTATGAAAAATTACCATAAGCTTAGTGGTTTAGGACAACACGTGTATATTTTCTTAGTAATCTGGAAGTCAGAAGTCCTAGAATCTAGGTTTTAGCAGGACTGCATTCCTTCTGAAGGCTATGTAGGGAGAATTCACCTCCCTGTCTTCCAGCTTTTAGCGGACTCCTGCATCCCCTCCCTTGTGGTCGCATCACTTCAGCTCCTGCTTCCGTCGTCACGTCTAGTCTGATACTGACCCTCCTGACTCCTTGTTATCAGGACTATCTATAGTGGCTGAGGATCATCGCCCCATATCAAGGTCCGAGGCCCTTTTGCGAAATAAGGTAATATTTGCACAGTTTCTCAGGAATAAGCCACAAACATCTCTGGGAGATATTATTCTGCCTACCACCCATCCTAACATCTTTTCACAGGCATCTTGCCATGTTTTCCATATTTGGGGAATTAGCATTTGAAAGGTATGCCTTTCTTTGGAAATCAAGGCATCCATGGCCCGTATGTGGCAGTTTGTGGGGTATCAGCCAGGGCATCGAAGCTTTTAGATAAGATGTTAGTTTTTACATGTTACATCCTTGGTAATGTGGAGAATAGTCCTCCTTCCCGTGGACATCATCCCAGTCACGCATCGCTTCTGTGTGTGTTCCAGTATAAGCCTTGAAGCTGTGGGCGTATAACAGCATCCACCACAGTACAGCTCTCTCCTTGCATATCTAGAAAGGATTTTATCTTTCCCTTCCCTGATGCCTAGCAATTACAAACGGAGCCTGTGGTTACAGGGTGAAAAATCTTCCATTTTCCCCTGTTCTTGGCCTAGATCACGGGGCATGTCAGGCGCCTGGTTTTAATGATTATTTTAATGGTATTTTAAGCCAGAGGCTTGGATTGCTCGTCACTCTTGCCAGTTCTTACGTGTCTCTTATGCCTTACAAGCCTTGTTCTTCAAACCCCACTGGGCAGAGACGGAGCTTTCCCCCGCGAGCTGTGCAGTGCCAAGCAAATCATCGGCCTTCAGTAAATAATAATAGCTTTGGGGGCTGCGACAGGAGATGGAAACTGGACCTTTTCCGACCCTCAGCTTTCCAGTATTCTCCGAGCCCACTCATTTTGGCATATACTTTGGAAACTGCAAGATCTCTGAGGACGTATTAATCACTTTTATAATGACATCAATAACTGTATGTATTTGGGTACATATACCCACTCTGGTTACAGCTCAGGTACATTAAAAAGAAAAAAAAAAGTTATTGAACTTCTATGTGTAAATCACTTGATGATAGATACTGTTCTGACTCCCAAGGAACATTTTATATGTGCATCTAGCTGCAGGCCTGTCACATACACAGAGGTTATATGCACATATGTGTATACAGCAGCTTTTAAAATTAAATTCATAATTTGTTTCATTTTATATGGAAGAAAACTTTGGAAAATCATTTCAGCTAAGGAACTTTCTTTTTAGCACGTGGAACACTTCTTGAAATAATCAGATAGCTTAGAGGATGTTAAAATTCTTAAAACCACTTGTTCCTCCGTCATGTTTCCACTCTTGAGCCCCTGTGACATCAGAATGACTTAATGCTACTTTTGTCCCAGAATCATCGGCTCTGCTCACATTGGTTTATCACAGATTTGGGGGAGTAGAGACAGTATATGGAAGAGCTTTTCATTTACTTCGTGTACGGGTGTGCGTGTCTGTGTTTGTAGGTAAGTTCTGTTTGGAACCTTCTGAGCAGTAAGAATGGTAGTCGGTAAACATGTGAGTATGGGAATGGCAGTTCAGGAAGGATTTCTGCTGCCTCCTTTTTCCCCAGATTTACTTGGCTAGTAGCAAAAGGTAACCTGAGATATCTAAGGAGGTGCCTCTAGCTATTGCTGGAGATTCCTAGCCCACATTTGATCTGAGTCTTTCTTATTTGGGGGTAATGGCTATTCATAAGTTAAAGGAGATTTCTTTCCTCTTTTCTCTCCAGGTTTCCCTGGGGTGTGAACCACACTCTCCACCCTCACCCTAAAATCCCCTTTGTATTCGAGGTTAAAGTGTGTGCATGAGACCTCATTTGTTTTCAGTGGCTTTGATGTAGGTATAACAATTGATTCAGAAATTGTTTCTGTTAATGAAATTTGACTCTGGAAAGCCCCACTCCTCTGTTCCTCTTTAAAACATGCCCATAATGGTGGTGACAGCATTCTGTGGCAATTTAAAAAAGCGTCTATATCAAGCTTCTTCAGACTCCTCTCACACTTAGAATACTTTTGTGTTAAGAATGCTCCTTTGATGTTCTGTCCTCACTGTTGGCATCCCACCCAATGAAAATGCACCATGAGAGTAATATCTTCCAATGATGTTTTTATGTATTGTTAAAATATTTGAAAAGAGACCAAAAAAAAAAAAACCCTCATACATTTATCGCTCAATATTATAAAAAATTTTTCTTTTAAGTTCCCAACCATTCTTCATCTTTTGAATATCTGTGTTAGTTGAAAAGCTATAAGCATGGATGTTGGACTCACCAGGGAAATGACAACTTTGTTTTAACAACCCTGCTTTTTCCCTTCCCACACAGCTCAGTAGGGGCCCCTGGTAAGAATTATCATTTGATTAGTTGAATTTGGTGTACTTTATCCTCTCTCCTCCATTCACCTCTGGTGAAGATGTGTTTCTCATTATTTGCTTCTCCTCTTATTTCTCCTTTCTCTTTTCTCTTTGTCCACCTTTTCTTCCTCCTTCTCCTCCTCCTTCTTCATCCTCTCTTGTCATTTCTTCCTCATCTTCCAGACCCTGCCAACTTTCCCATGAATTAATTTATATCACTTTTATCACAACTCTACTATGGAAGTGTTACTGTGGCTTCATTTTAGAGATGAAAAAACTGAAAGTTTAGAAAGACAAGGAACTTGCCCAGGATCAACAGCTAGAACTGGTTAAAACAGGAATCAAACTCAAGTCAATCTTTCGATACTTTCTGAGGTCCTGCTTATTCCATTTATTTATTTATTATTTTAGCCACTCTTTCATTCTACAAATATACATTATATGTATTTAATACCTAATTGTTTTCCAGACATCCTGGGTGCTTAATACCTGTGCTTAGGAGGATGTGTATTGTGTGTGTGTGTGAGAGAGAGAGAGACAGACAGACAGAAACAGAGAGAGAGAGGGAAAGGGAGAGAGAGAGAGAGATGGCATGCTAAATAAACAGCCACAATATAACATTTACAGTGTGATTGTCGATATGGTAGAGATAGTTACAAAGTTTCACTTAAGTACTAATTAAGGTTCCTCTGGGGAACCAAATAAGGATACATAAAAGAAGTAACATTTGCCCTGTGACTTGAAGAATAAATTCAAGTTCACAAATGGAAAAGACAGGAAGAGCATCTTCTCTTTAGGGAACAGGAAGAAGTTCAGGCTGGCAGGAACACAAGGTACATGGTCAGATTATGGGATGTCTTGGTCCTTCTGGACTGCTGTGACAAAATACCATGGACTAAGTGGCTTAAACAACAAAACTTTATTTCTAATAGTTCTGAAGACTGAGAAGTCCAAGTAAAGGCGCCAACAGATCAGTGTCTGGTGAGGACCTGCTTCCTGATTCTTAGATGCCCATCTCCTCACTGTGTTCTCATATGGAAGAAGGACGGAGGGAGCTCTCTGGGACACTAATCTCGTTCATGAGGGCTCCACCCTCATGACTTAAGTGCCCCCCAAAGGCCCCACCTCCTACTACCGTCACATTGGAGGTTAAGATTTCAGTATGAATTTTGAGGGGACAAAAGCATTCAATCCATAACATGGGCAAAGACAGTAGGAAGAATCAACAGTAGGATGGGAAAGACTTAACATTCTCTCAAGGGGGCAACAGAAGTTCAAGGTCTCCTGTTTCTTTCTTCCTTCCTTTCTTTCTTTTTTTAAGGAAGAATGTCAGTGAAACAATTTAAGAAGCCAATATGATTCACACATGATGCACTTTTTTTTTTATGATGATTATTTATGATGCACTTTTTATTGGCAGGGAGTTTGGAAAATAACAGATGAGTAGATTATAAAAGTGACTCAGATACTCAGGAAAATACTCTTTTGTGGGGAAAATAATACATTAAAAAAAAAAAACCCAACTAGGAAATAGCACGTGTAAGATGATATAATATGAATTTTATGTATGTGAGCTGCAGAGACACGGGGCAGTGGAGCTACATATGACAGCAAGGGAGAAAGAATCAGAAAACTGTTGGCTCGTATTTCGCTAAAATTTTGGCTCCCTCGAGAATAAAATTAAACACAGAGTTAGCAATTAGTAAAGAAATATTTGTACCCGAGTAGGAGAATCAGGCTTAGAAGAGGGTTTTCCGTCCTCTGAGGATGCTTGTGACCTGTATTCTCCATTCCATCATTGTTTGAGGTTCCTGGATGAAACTGACCCAGTGCCATTCTCCCTTGAGGCAGCCGAAGTCTCATTTAAGAGAACCAGCGAAGATTTACGTCATACATTTCCAGTCCTCTGACAGTACTCAGAGGCCAACAGGGATCCCATAAACGATGAGAAATATACAGTGTTGCTAGATTGAGCCGAGCCTTCTCCTGATGATTGGTGGACCTCACTTGGAAAAGCCTCATAAATGCTGTCCTGCTGGTACAGACTTTAAGCATAAATATCACAAAGTCCTTGGCTGTTTTTTTTTTTTTCTTTTCCCTATTGTAATATTCTAAGTCTTTGGCTCTAGCCCTTGACATCAGCTTCTGTAAAACTAAGTCAGTTTTACTGCTTAAACCAAAGTTTCTTTATATAGCCTCAAAGTTTACCAATGTGGTACGTACTTATGCAGAAAAGTTACTCCAAAGCTGGGGACACTTTGATCTTGTGTGTTGTCAAAAAGCCAGGATCAGTGAAGTGATTTGTAAAAAGGCTTCTCAAATCAGGTGTGAGCTGGCAAGAACATGGAGAGAAAGCAGTTGTAAAGATGTACTTTTTGCTCTTTTATTTATTTTCTTTTTAGGAGGGACAGTTCAAAGGATGAGCAGTTCCATTATGGATAGTTTACAAAAATATGCCTCCCTTTCTCCTAATTTCTGCTTCTATTTTTCAAGGAGAATTTTTTAAGTTGCAGAAAATGATGGTCAATGAGCTGGATGTAAGCTGTCACACTGTTAATAACTGAAGCATTTTGAAAGTTAGGTGAGAAGGCAGTGCCCAAGGATGGTTATGTCTCTGTGGAAGCCGACAGATGACGCTGATCATCTCAAGAAACTCCATCACTACTTAAGCACTAGACTTTACCCTTCCCAGTTTTCTTCATATATATGGGTTATAAGCTCCTGGGGGAAAGGTTTCTTGCAAGGTAGCTTGTTAGCCTGGTGCTTACTATGCTGCCGCAGCATTTTGAACAGTATTAAATGCACATATAAAAATGATGGTAATCATGGAAATATTACCTATTTGGAATGGAACAGAATAATGTAAAAAGAAGTAGCATGGAAATATCTCCATGTTTTAGTAATGGTATTTTTTTCTTACTTCCAAAAAAATAGTACCCCCCCCCCCAAGTTTCAAAGAACAACAACAACAAAAGATATCCATTAATAAAGTACATCCCAGATTTGATTTTGGGTCTTAATGGAAACATGTTGGTTCATATTTCCTTGCAATGTAGTGTTACTTTTATCCACTGCCATGGCAGGTGGTGGAGGCACACCACTCTGAACTATGGAAACTCATAGGCGATCACTATCTAATGGTCTCTCTTAATACAGTCAGTTGCTGAAAAGAGTAATAGAATGGACTTTGAAGCTGGAGGGCCTGGCTGACTGGCCTTGTGTAGTTTTTATGTTCTCCTGACCTCTGTTTCTAATTCTATACCTTGAGCATTGTAATCGCTTGTTCCATGAAGGCATGCTCTGAAGAACTGAACTAATTCTCACAATGTAGCTGTGATTGTGAATATATACACCCACGTAAGCTACTATCATCTTCACCCAAGGGTTCTTTGCTGGGAAATTGTGTGGAACTGAGGCTCTAGGTCTTTTGTAGCCACTGACACAGGCCTGAGAGATAGAGTGGATAGTTCCCTTAGCTACTCAGACAGTCTTTCCAACCCATGTCAGAATAAAAAGAAAAACTGTTTTTGCAGCAATTTTTTTTTCTGGAAACAGCCAAATCACACCGTCCTCTGAGCCTTTAATAAAGCAATATTAACAGGCTGGGCAGCCAGTCACTGCAGGGGACTCCGGAGGCTGGAGGAGGAATTTCAGAAAATTATACACACACACACACACACAACGCACATGCACACACACAGAGATGCACACAATTTTGGAACACGATTCAGGTAAAGGACTGAAGGCAACAACCTGTAGGTGTATCAAGAATAGACAAGAAAGCCCCAGTCCAGGTGTTTCGGTATCTGCACAAAAGAGTGGGTCAGGACAGTTCTGATTGATTTACTGTGTTTAGCTTGAATTAATAATTTCAGTAATTACCTGTGATAAGTAGGGAAAAGCTCAGCAAAAAAACAAAAAACCCCAGAAAACCTCAACTTGTTTTTGTTTCCATGTAGATAATTGGGGAAAAAAAAGCATTTTTTTCTCTACCTTTGAGCAAAGTTCTCATTTCACTACCTCTTAAACTCTTCACTGCACATTTGCTGACCTAACTCAACCCTTTGACATTCTTCGTTAGCTAAACACAGGGAAGAAGCTTCAGAAGAGCTCATTTTGTTACCTCTTATAACGTGGCTTCTGTTCATATATGATCCTGGGGGTTTAAGAATATGCCTGTAGTTGACATTAGTAATAGGGACTTGAAACAATATTTTCTTGGACATTTTCCCTTATTATTTTTTTCTCCTGGTAGTTCATTGTTTATGTGCTGTTCCTCTAGGAGGAATTGTAATTTTACAAAGGCAGGAATCAAATCTTTATTTTCTTTGCCCTAATATAGTCAAAGCTCAAAACTGATAAGTTCTGGAATGACTTCGAGTGGAAAAAAAATTAATGAATTAATGTCATTAGGGCTTTTAAAGCTTTGAAAATATCACAAGGGGATTTACTGAATATATCACTTTGTTCCAAAAAATTCATAAGGTAACAGTAGGAGATGGAAAGTAAAATATTTAAAAAATATGAGAAAGAAAACATCAAGGGTATAGACCAGGAAGAGGTTTGTTGATTGACTGAAAAGGAAGGAAGAAACAAAGTCCAAGCAAAAGACTAAATAAAGTAGGACTGGATACCATCCATGTTTCTATTTCCCGAGTTGTTTTAGGAGATACTTTAGTGGTGTGTAGTATTCACACCCATCCTCTTTTCTATCTGTTCTTTCTAGAATGGCTTCTATACACAGTATTTTTTTTGAGTGTTGGAATTACTCATTATTGTAGATTAACCTAGTTTATCCTGACTGTTACAGAGTGTTGCCATTAACATGTAAGAGGTCGGTCCATATACTCCCATCTGGGGTGGTTCTCAGTTTCTGATTCTACTGAAGAAAAAAAAATATACTTTACATATGTGGCTGAGAAGCTGAGGAAAAGTGGAGGCATGTTTTCATTGACTAAATATGAAAGAACGCAAGCTGCTTCTTTAAATAGCACACACCTGCTTGCTTTGCCGCTTCTTCATCTGCCGTCTTTATTTATTCCCCATACCACAGTCCATCTCGAGAAACAGAGACACCCTCTCGGATCATGTTGAAAGTCAGGCTGGTGCAAGTGTTTGCACTAAGAAAAGCTCAGTTCTGTCCGGTGCCTGTGACCTCAGGAGCACAACGTGACCCGCGTGGAGTGTTGCCAACCCCTGGCCCTTTGGCCCACCTTAGTTGGTTCTCAGTTGCTGCTTTCTTGATTTCAGTAACTTGGCTATGGACATTACCCTCTGATATCTTGAGCCCAGAGTCCGTGTATGAAAAAATACTCGTTCTCTGGGAGCTCTCTATGTGATTTGATCTCCCCCAACAGGATTCTGTCCTGTCTTTTGATTTTGTTTGTTGTCTGCTTTTTTTCCCCCCTAGCATAGCTCTCTGCTGAGATGCCCTTACTCCTTTCTCTTAGAGAATATGATGTATGAACAGCTGGGGGTGGGGTGGGGGAAACAAAAAGCAGAGCATGTCTCCATCTGATGCCGTATCACTGATGAACATACACGGTACTAGGCTGTAATCCCTATAATTGAGCATGGAGAAATGGTTAATATTTGTAATATTGTGAGTGGGCACAAAAGGAGTGTGAAGCACACCGTATAAATCATGGAACCAATTAAGTGTATGTGTGTGTTGGGGGTGAGGGTAAATTCACCAAGACTAGGTGTTTTCCATTATTTTTCTTTCCTCTCTTTTCAGAATTAAACAGCAGGAGTAGACAAGGTTGAATCTCTTTGTTTTCAATTTATCTTTCTGTTAAAATTGCTGGTGCTAAAATTTCTCCCAAGTTAACGCTCTGTTAACTTGTTTGGGCAGACACATACATTTCATGGCTAATAGGGAGAAAAATAGTTTGTTCTGGATGTGACTGACTTCCTTGTCAGTGAGATAATACAACAGAAGCACCCACAGAAGCATTCTTCTCACACCAAGAATAATCACTGCTGTATTTCTCTGTCAATAAAACTTGATATTTTCCACCAAAATTTATTTTACATCAAAGCACAGGGTTTGAGATCATGTGAGACAATAGCAGAAGTCATAGCTCTTCCCGTAAAAGAACTTAGAATTTCATATTCAGGATTGGAATTCTGAATTGTGAGAGGAATAAATTCAACTTGGTTTGATTGTTTTTTTTTATTGAAGTGTAGTTGATTTGCAGTGTTGTGTACGTTTCAGGTGTATGACAAAGTGATTCAGATATTCTTTTTCAGATTCTTTTCCATTATGTTATTGTAAGATATTGAATATAGTTCCCTGTGATATACAGTAGGTCCTTGAATAACCTATTTAGTAAGTGGTGCTAGGTTGACTGATTTGGGAAGGAATATGTATACTTAACATAATACAAAAATCACCTCCAGATAGATTAAACACTTGTATGTGTAAAACATTAAAAAGAAATCAGAAGAAAATATCTATGATCTCAGGTTAGATACCCTTAAATAGAAAAAGTAAACAAACCATAATTTTAAAAGATTGATAAATATTTTAAACTATTTTACTATTTTAAACATAAGCGAATTTCAGTAAAAGATAACTATTAACAAAATAAAAAGAAAATTCATACAATTAGAAGTTATAAACAGCAATGAATTCATATCCAGAATTGATAAATAACTACAAATCAATGAGAAAATAGAAAATGACCCAATAGAAAAATGAGGATGTAAACAAGAAATTCCTTGAAAAATAACTCAAAAGTCTCCATGACTTAATTTCAATAGTAATTAGAGAATTGCTCATTAAAAACATGAGATTTCCCTTTCATGTTCACCAGATGACCAATAACTAAGAGGTCTGATAAAAATCAATTGTTCTCAAAGAGGAAGGCTAACATGAACTCTCCTCCACCAACATGGGAGTATAAACTGGTACAGTCGCTTTTGAGAGCAATGTAATAATCGCCAGTGGATCCCGTGATCCATAGATACTCTGTGACTCAGAAACTCTACTTGTAGATAGAATTTGGGGAAATTCATGCATAAGTCTACAAGGAGAAATAGATTTTAATACTTCATTTCAAAATTATTCATAGTAGAATAATCTATCATGGAAACAGTATAGCTATTCCTCAAAAAATCAAAAATAGAACTAACATATAATCCAGCCATCCCCACTTCTGGATATGTGTGTGTATATGTGTGTGTGTGTGTGTGTGTGTGTATGAAGGAAACAGCATCAGTATCTGGAAGAGACACTGGCACTCCATGTTCATAGAAGCATTATTCACAATAGCCAAGATATGAAAACAACCTAGGTATTCACTGATGGATGAATGGATAAAGAAAATGTGGTATATACATACAATGAGAAATTATTCAGCCATGAAAAAGGAGTGAATCTTGCCATTGAAGACAACATGGGTGAACCTGGAGGCCATTACGCTAAGTGGAATAAGCCAGACACAGAAAGACAAATAATTTCTGATCTCACTTAAATGTGGAATCTAAAAAAGTCAAACTCATAGAACCGGAGAGTAGAATGGTGGTTACTAGGAATGTGGGAGCGAGGTGCAGGATGAATAAATTCTGGGGATCTACATACAACATAGTGACTATAGTTAATAATGCTGTGTTACATACTTGAAATTGGCTAAGAGAATAGATCGTTAAGTGTTCTTTCCACAAAAGTAAAAATGGTGACTATGTGAGGTAATAGATGTGTTAATTAATGTGGGTGTGGCAGTCATGTCACATTGTATATGTGTATTAAATCATCATGTTAATACACCTAAAAGTCACGTACAGTATATATTTACATAATTTTTATTTGTCAATCATACCTCGAAAAAGCTGGGGAAAAATTAAAAATTTATAGTAAAAAATTCAGAAAGAACTTAAATATCAATAAAGAAGATAATGAATTAGTTGTGGAGTACTTATAAACATCACAGAACATACAGTGAATTAACTAAGCACTACATATATCAACATGGGTTAATCCCCAAAGCATAATAATGTGGTTAAGAAAAGAAAGCAAACAGATGCATACTTTTCTTTTTAGCATTAGAATGCAAAGCAGTACTATGTGTATTCATTTTCTGTGCTGTCATCATAAATTACCACAAGATTAGTGGCTTAAAACAACAGAAATTAATTCTTTTGATTTTGTAAGTCGGAAGTTCAGTGCAGGCCTTCCTGACTAGAGTCAAGGTGTTGACAAGCTGTGCTGCTGCTTTCTCAAGGCTTCAGTGGACGATCTGTTTCCTTGCTCATTAAGGTTGTATAATTCTGTGTCTTGAGGTCGTAGGACTGAGGCCCTGTTTTCTGGCGAGGCGTAAATTTGAGGGTTATTTTCAGCTTTGAGATGCCACTTCCTTCCTTGGCCCTTGGATCCCTCTCTCCGTCTTCAGAGCCAGCAGTGGCAGACTGAGTCCTTCTTAGGTTACACGTCTTTGACGCAGTCTTCTGCCTTCCTCTTCCACTTTTAAAGACTGATGCTCCTGGTCTGGGCCAACTCATGTCATCTATGATAATCTCCCCACTTCAAGGTCCTTCATGTTAATTACATCTGTTAAGTCCTTACCATTAATCACACCTGCTAAGTCCCTTTTTCCATATAAGATAAGATATTCACAGGTTGTGAGGATTGGAACATGACATAGACAGCTTAGGGGACCATTTTTCTTCATACCACACTGCATATTTTTCATAGACAAGTACATATGAAATAGAATTATGAAAGCATGCATGGAGAAAATTGGTACCAAATAGAGGATATTGATTACCTCTGGATTGAAAAAGAGGGGACTGGATTGGGAAAAAATTCACAGAGAGCCTAATTTCTCTCTCTCTCTCTCTTTTTCTTTTTACTATATTTGAAACAATGGATTTGAAACTGACTGTAAAAATGTTACAGCTTGATTAGGTTAAGTGGAAGCAAGCAAAAGGGGAGAAGACAGAATTTTTTTAATCATAACGTTTATATGTATCAGTACATTTGGAAATGTTTATAATAGAACATGTTTAAAAAGGGAGGAAGAAAAGAAAAGTTTGTGTGAAGAGTCAGTAAAATACTGCATCAATGAAGCGGATATGGTGGTGGTTGAAAACAGGTAAAAACTAAGATGCTCAGGTCAGAAGCGTGAACCCTGGTAAAAGAGGAGGTTTTGAGCTGTGAATCATGGAGAGAGGATGGCATTAAGGACTAAAAGAATATGATAAGAAAACAATCATGATAAGCATGGTAGAGAATAAAATGTTGAATTAATAAACTGAGCTACCAGAGTAGAGGATCAGCTGGAAGGAACAGTGTTGGGCATTTAAAAATACACAGTAACTTTAGAACAGTCACTATAAAAATGTTGATAGGAGAGGGTTGAAGGCATAGATGAGGACGGACTGAGTTGGGATTTCTCACGCTGGCAGTTCTCACCCTCAGTCAGTAGTGTTTCTTGACTTTTCTTAACACTCTTTGGAAGCCTGTTAGCTTAAATATGAAATGTGGCAGGTGGGAGTAGGGGGTTGCCTATGTGGAAATTGGTATCAGAGAAAAATAAAAGGGTGATGCATTCCAGAATTGCTCGAGAAGAAAACATCACAGGAGGTAACTGTGAGTTTCAGGCTAGGTAAGGAGTTCAAACCAAACCCAACCAGGATCTGAGGAAGAGGGAATTTGGTCTAGGAACATCAGAGGATTCCTGACTCAGGGTCAAAGCAAGAGCAGAGTACAGGTAGTTTTATCAGGTGTAGAGAGCAGAATAGTGAAAGAGTAGCTGCATTACAATCTGAAATGAAAAGCTTCAACTTCGTGATCTCACATGAACCAAAGATAACTTTTGACAAAATAGCCCTCAAAGCTTAGGTGAATAATATTTTCCAGGCTTTAGCAGAGCATGTGGGCGTGTCAACCTTTAAAGGACTGTTGGGCATTTCTTAAATGTTTCTTAATGCAAACCCACTAAGATTTTATCCATCGCCTCAAGCCCTCTTTTGGCTGTTCTTGCCCCTTGTCCTCACTGTGGTTTATTTTGATGATACCGCCCTTATAACCTACAGCAAAGCCCTTTTCAAGTGGGGAGGTTATAACTCATAATAGTGTTCAGAATTTCAAACCTCTTAGAATTTTGTTCATTATTTTAAAGTGACTTGTAAAATGTCCGCAGAGGCAGATATTGGACCAGAATCAAGTTCTTCTAAATTCTAGCCCAGTGTCCTTCTCTGGCACTCTCTACTGTCTGTTTAAAATAAAGGAGCCACCCGGATTGTGTGACAATTGAGTAAAAGAGTTAGGTGGTTGGGAAGATACTGACCCCGTAATTCACTGAAAGTTTCCTTCCTTAGATGGAGCTAGAAATCCCGATGTGATCGTTTTTGTATAGTGTTTAAAATGGCTCCTACTCCCCGGGGCCAGCAGATGAAGGTACATTTCCTGTTGGTCTAAGAGGGCATCATGGGTGGGAGCGACACCATTAACTGATGGTTTATTGCTTCGGAGAAATATTTGGACATCCTGTTTGCTTGATCAGCAGTTAAACCCCAGGTTGCTGTTTTGACCTTGGTTCACCCAGAAGATTATTTCTATAAACTTGAAAACTGAAACCGAGTCAGATCACATACACAAAAAGAAGTTCAAGGGAAGAAAGTCAACGCTTTTGTTTGTCTCTGGGGTGTGAATGCTGGCCAAAGACTGTACTGCTGTTCCCTCTCTGGGAACACGGTGATTTGCATTTCTCCTGGGTTTTAGCTCCTGATTAACTATGTAAATAACTTTATTCAGCAAAGTCTCCTTTTCCCTCTTGGATTTCGACCTAATGTTTGTGGGAATTAAATTATGAACACTGAACATCAGAAGTGTGGAAAATAGGTGAAGGTCCAGTGGAAAATGTCATATCAAAGTAAAGGAGTCTAAGATAAACATATATTTATTAACAACGATGGTTCCCAATTGCTACTTACAATTATCTTCCTACTGGATAAATAATATTATGGAAAACTTTGGAGCCTAGCTCCCCGCAGTTCACAGCACATAAATATGAATGCTAAGAGCTATTAGCAATACATCTCGTCAGAGTCATGGGCTGCAGTTAGGTTGGTTTCCAGACCCCCTGCCTGAGAATCTCTGAGTCAAACAGGAATCATCTCTCTTGGTAGAGAGCTTTATAGCTTGCAGGGCCCTTGAACATGTTATCCTGTGTGTCTGTTTATTAAGCTCTGTTTTTCCAAACAGCACCATGAGTGAGTTAGTGCTACTGTCATTCTTCATGTTACTCCAGCGAAGAAAATGAGGCTCACACGTTTGGCCACAAATAACCACTGTTCTGACTTTTATGGCAAGTACTTTCTTGTGTCTTTATTGCTGTAAAAGTCAGAGTAATGGCTGTTTATGGAGATGGAGGAGTTGTGATGGGAGTGGGGCCCATGGGGGCTTCCTGGGGAGGCTGTTTACAAGGAGGTCCAGTTTAACTCATTCAGCCAGGTAGATTTTGTGTGGTTTTTCCATGTTGGCATTTTACGATAAAATTTAAAAAGTATAATCAAACTTAAAAAAAAAAAAAGAAATTTGGCCATAGTAGTTCAAGGCTTCTAAGTGCAGATCTGGTGCTGGGTTTAAGTGTTTGTGCTCCACATTCAGTGCGTTTCATCGTGAAATCAGTGGTAGCTGTTAGTAGTTTCATGCCCCGCCGTGTTCTGACCCGGCCCCGTCTAAAACCACACCCTCCATTCAACTGTTGTCTCACACTCTGGTGTATGGAATTGTGTGGGCATAATGTCTACTAGGGATCTGCGACTGGTAACACAGGGCGTTAAAATTATCAGGGATATTCATGAGAGATTCAAAAAAAAAGGGAAGATAATTTTAGGTAATTTTGAATCACTCAATTCTAAGCAAAAGCTATAGAACAGAATTTTATAAAAGTACAAGAAGTGTAATGTTAATGAAAGGCTGCCAGAGTTGTCCTTGGGTGTCAGAGAAAACCAAGCAAGACAAAAATCGTAGAAACAATGTAGTAATGAAGAGAGAAGGAAGGAGAAAAACGAGTATTAACATATCAGAATCGGCCACTGAAAAAGAAAATAAAAAAGCAGCAAAGAAACCACTGAGTTTTAGGGTCCCTGGGTTTCTCTTACTCCAGTAAAGCTTGGCTAAAATAACACAAACCCTATAGCTTACTAATTTTTCAGGCCAATATTTGGGAATAATTTGTGTGCTTTATAGGCCTGGAAAACCCATGAGAGACCGCAGATTGCTGACGTAACTGTCTTTGAATGTAACAAAGCCCATTACCGTGTCAGTGAGGAGGATGGGTGGGAAGCTCGAGGGGGCAGGTTTTCTAGGCACCCAGAGGGGTTTTTCACTGCAGCTACTGAAATAATAAACTCTCGGTTTTTGGCACTGACCAGAGTAGTTTTAACAATTCACTTTTAATCGCAGATAATTCTTTTTTTATTATGTCATTTTAGATGCTGTTATTACACATATAGCAAATGTTGCTGTGTTGATGAAAAACTATAAACTGTCCACATGATACCAGTCCTAACAAAAGTGAAACTGTCTGTAGTCTTGGATTGAAAGGTAGGATTGTGTGTGTGTGTGTGTGTGTGTGTTTCAATCTACCCACCACCTTTCAGTTTTAGAATAGATTTTATGATGTCTGGAATCTGAACTGAACTTTCTGTCCTCTCTTGTTTCAATTAAAAGACATTAAGAGCTTTCTCATTATCTTCCCAGTAAATTTTAGTCTAAATTCTGGAGTGGGGAAATCTCAAGCAACCGAATGTAATGCATTTCAAAGTAACAGAGATCCAGGCCTGTGCTGTGCGTTAAGACAGAGAATTGAAACTGTGTTGTTTTATCTTAGGCAAAGCAACAACTTTTGACTTTTTTTTAAAAAGGGAGACAAACTGCCCTTGGTGATTTCTGAGTGATTTTTATCCTACGATAATATGCTTGGTTTAACTTCAACGGGCAAAAACAGACCATTAGATAAAAACATTCTCTCTCTTTCTCTGTTGTTTGTTTTGATTTGATTTGCTTGCTTGTTTTGCTGAAATTCATTCGAGAGTTGTCGTTTAGTTTGTAATTTTTATTTTGATATAATTTAAACTCATAGAAAAGTTTCAAGAAAAGATCCTATTTACCTTTTTACTCAAACATATCAGCTGCTAACATTTTACCACATATACTTTATCTAGTTTTTTTTTTAATTATTTGAAAGAAACAGAGATCCTGCCCCTTTACCTCTAAATTCTTAAGTGTATGTTTTTTTTTTAAGAATAAGGACATTCAGTTCTTTAATGAAAGTACACTAATCAATTTCTTTTTAAATTGTGGATACTGTTATCTACATAGCAGGTACGTGTGTCATCTGTTGCCCCAGTAAAGTCCTTACAGTGAAAGTTTCCTAGTTCTGGACCCAGTCTGGATTGCACATTTCAATCTGCTCTTCTGTGCAAAGAACCCAGCCTTACTAGCCTTCGTCTGCAGACTTGGAGCCAAGAGTGAAAAAAGTGACAAGTCATTGAACACGAAGAGGTAGAGTCAGGAGCTAAACAAATTGCCTCAATAAGCTTCAGCCAAAGGAACTAGATCATCAAAATAAAGATAGAAGCATGTGCTGGCACATGGAGAGAATCACCATAGAATGAAGGCTGGTCGTTTTAAAAAGGTGCAGAACTTTATCCATGTTATGATTTTAATTTCACAAATACCTGTTTTTGTGTACATATAAAGGCCCAATTGTATACTCAAAATGTTATTTAGGGCAATGGAATTATGAATAGTAAGTTCATTTTATGCTCTTCTTTACCTTCTTAAATTTTTTTTTAAGTTTTTACAAGATATTGGATGGAATTCCCTGTGCTATACACTGGGTCCTTGTTGTTTATCTATTTTAAATATAGTTGTGTGTATGTGTTAATCCCAAACCGCTAATTTATCTACATAAATTTTAACAACAAGTAATGTATTTACTTTCACTGTTGAAGCTATTTTATACAGAGAGAGACAGGTAGGTCGGTATAGATGTAGCCGTGTTTTCAAATTAGAACAACAATTCAACCAGTTACCAGCTGAGGGATGGAAGCTGGGTCTGAGAGAGTAGCCATCTGGCTGGTAAGAGCTCAGGAGAACAAGCTGATTCAGGCTGGTTCTTGACGGAGAGTCCCAGAGGGATGGGGGTCTTTGGACACTTCAGTGGGTTTGGAGGGCATCACTGGGGATACCAAAAAAGTTTGAATGGGGTCTGGTCAACATGTGACTTCTCTAATGTGATGGATGGAAGCCTAGTAATATGTAAATTCGCCTTTTGGGAGCTCCCAGTAACCACTCAGAATGTCTATAAGCCATTTTTTGTATCATACGATAGATTTGGGGGACTGGGGGATCTAAAGATGCTAAGTGTTCACTAGTGATATTTGACAACACTACAGATCTCTTCCGATCACACCACCCACATGCAGTGTTCAACTCCAGACACCCCAGACACACATACAGGGATCAGACTGGGCAATCAGGGAACTTACGGAGTTTTCTTTGTTTAGAGAAATGTAAATATTACGTGTTTAATATAAAATCACCTTTTTCAGGACTATAAAATCACAGTGTTAGAAAAATAAGTAAGTAAAGAACTTTTTGAAAATTTCATATTGAATTTTTTTTTTTTTGTTACTAGAGCCAGCGAGCTGTATCCTTAGCTACATTCCTGCTGACGTTATCTGCCAAGCTACAATGTCTAAATTGCACACATTCCTCCAGATAATTACTGGGTGCTTACCAGCCTTTGGAAAGTGAGCATACAGTTCCCAAATAATTCCTTTCTGAAAGCCAGGTGCTGCCAGGTGTTGGTCTCCTAGCATTCGTCTTCCTACACTTGAATTTCAAGTTCTCTGTGGCAAGACCTTGGCTGAGTGTATTTTACAGATGACATAGTGGAGTGATGAGTGCCACTGTGGTGCTACCGTAATAGCAATATGGCAAATAGCAAGTGAGTGTCGATGTATCAGTGAAACTCAGAAGGAACCAGCAACTTTTGAGTGAAAGTCCTACACGCTTAACTTTCTCGCTTCTCTACACCAAGCCCTTTGCTGTTGTGAAGGAAATAAAACACTGCGGGCAGAAGAAAGAAAAGGCAATGAGTGCTCTCCTGAACTGTCCCCAGATTCCCCCTTTGTGATCTCCTGATTCTGCAAACAGTTGTTTTCCTGAGTGACCGTCATCAGGTGTTTCATTGACCGAAAGAGAGATTCTCAGTTTTAATATTGCAAAGAAAAAATTGGCAAGACTGGCATAGAAACTGGGTGGAAGTAGGAGGGTGGAAACCCCATCCTTTGAGGGTTTTAAAGGATAGTCAGGCTGGACTTTGGCATTTGGGAATGGCTGCATTTATAATTGTAAGTTTCCAGCAACATGGAATTTCCCCTTTGTTCTTGTATGTACTACGTCTTGAGGAGCTAACATGTATATGTCAGACACTATTCTTGTAGTGACTCGTGAAGAGTACACTACCCTTGCCCTTTATACAAAGATACTGATTCTCAGTTTTAAGTGGTTTGCTCAAGATCATGTAGCTATTAGGTGATATATTAGAAGACAGCTGCTGTAAAGCCATGCCTATCTGACCCCAAGTTCCATGTTCTTCTCTTGAACAGATTTGTTTGATTCACCACTGATTTTCTGTTGTGTTTGCTTGCTTAAAACGAATTCAGTGTATCTTATGAATCAGAGAGGTGCCCATGAGCCTATCTGAGTGACCAAGAAGGCAAGGTTCTTTTTTTTGGCATCTCTCTGACTTTCTGTTATAAATCCCTTATCCTGTTTCTGCTACACAAACCTTAAATGTCCCAGCTCTCCAGCACATCCCATCCTTTGCACCATCTTGCTTTTTTTTTTTAAGCTAGATGGAACAGATGCCTGAACTCTGTAATTTCCCTTTGTTTCTTTCCAGTCAGTGTGTCTGCTTGTCCTGTCTTTCTTACGTATGTTGGTAATCTAATTCATGCCAACGTAAGGATGAGCTAATGTATTGTAGTCTTCATTCTACACATATAATATTTGCATATAACTGAGTTTCCATGATGATAAAAACCTGAATTCCACAGGGTGATGCTAATGGGGGGCATTTGAGCCCCTGTAGCAGATGGTGAGAATATTATGGAGTGGATGTACATTTCTGTGCTCTGAATTCACAGTACATAATTGGCAGAATTACCTCTTCTTTCATTTCCTCCACTGCCACTGTCAGTAGTTTCTGTTAAGTACTCATACATACGAGCTACATCTCAATCCATTCTGCACACAGGCAGTAATGCTTTTCCAGTCAACTAACCTTTTTCTGAGTGTATAACTGATCGACCACAGACAGCTCATTTCACGTCACCTTAGTACTTTCATCTGCAACGAGAGATTTAGACTTGATCGTCCCAAAGGTCCCTACCTAGGACATAATTCTATGAAAAGAACATTTTCAAGAAGTAAATATAATCTGTACGTTTCTGATGAATTTCAAGTTAGATCATCAAAATGTTTTGTAAGAAGCTATTTGATACCGTTGGAACCCTGTGAGTATTTCCTAAAAACCATTTGCTTGCTCTCTATGCATCAGGAAATAACCTTCTGCCAAGTAAAAAAGGAACCTGAGCCTCCAGAAGGGGCTGAGATTGTGAAGTCTCAAAGCTCAGATGGATATGGCCTTGGCCAATGTGTTATCCCCTCTCTGCTCTGCTCTGCTGCCAGCTGGTGGGGTTCATTCACTTTTACCATTTAAAGTTTCCTTTTGGGCTAATGAATATTTTCTAAAATATTGTATTGTTTTACAGCTCATGCTATTGCAATGTAAATCAATTCCCACCTCCATTATATAAGTATGTGATTTTTACCCCTACAAACATTCCATTGAGATATTACAGGTCTTATATTGGCTAATAATAGACTATGGTGGTGGTCTGGTGGAAACAACTATGGGTGGGATTTGAGAGAGAGAAACTGTCATCATTTGAGCTGCAGAATTCGTAGAGGAGATGGAAGCTACTGTCCAGCCTGCCCTACCTGAGGATGAACCATTTGCTCCATATAGTCCATGGAGTTAGAAGGTAAAGTCAGAGTTCCTCCAGCTTTCTCTCAGAGGATAACTGTTAAGGTAGCATCTCTTGGGAGTGGAAAGGTAAGAAAGTGAAAAAAAACCCAAAGCTTACCCATAACGGAGGCCTCAGACGGTGGGAAGTTGTCGGGACAAGGCTGAGGAACTGAGAAACCGTGGCCTTCCACGTCTATGATAATTAAGAATTTACTGCCCCTGTGTTCATACTGTGTGCCCTAATAAGCAGTAAAAGAATGTGCCTGTCTGCAGTAATCGTTTTATAAATATTAATGCAGCTTTGAGAAATTGGGACCTGATTTTAAGTGTTACATTTTATTTGTAAGTGCGTAGTTTAATTACAGCCATAAAACATTGATTAGTTAAAATTGGCTGCTGTTTTGTGACTTGGGAGCCAGACAGGTTTGTAATCAGAAGCAGCGTCTGAGGTGCTCCACTTTTAAGACAAAGAAATGAGCTGGGGTAGTAGCGGGCGGTCAACCGGAGGGACAGCCGAGTGTTTATGAGAATACGTTTTGTCAAGAGTGGAATGTGGTTTGTCAGTGCATCTGGGCTGTGCTGGATCTTGCTTTCAGACTTGCCATCATTTTGGGAGTATGAGCATTTCCTCTAGGGAAGAATTTGGAATAGTCGAGGTATTGATAAAATTTGTACATTATTTGAAGGGGATGCTGTGGATTAAATCGTGGGCTATGTTGAAGCCTTAACCTGAAATGTGAGCGAATCTGGAGACAGGGCTTTTAGGAGGTAATTAAGGTTAAATGAGAGCATAAGGGCGGGTCCTAATTCATTAGGACTTGTGGCCTTATAAGAAGAGGAAGAGAGACTTTCTGCATGCATGCACCAAGGAAAGGCCATGTGAGGACACAGGGAGAGAGGTGGCCACCTACCACCCAGAGAAGTCTCACCAGACACTGACCCTGCTGCCACCTCGAGCCCAGACTTCCCAGCCTCCAGAACTGTGAGAAAACACATTTCTGTTGTTTAAGCTGCCCAGTCTGTTGTGTCTTATTATGGCAACTGGAGCTACGACAAAGGGGCTCATGGGGGATAAGCAAAAGATAGTTGAGGATAAAGCATAGCTACGCGGTTATAGCAGAGTGTGATGGTGGGACGTGAGCCACAACAGAGCAGGGTTAGCTGGGAGGAACTGGCACTTGGTAACAAGTTAACCCAGAGTTTGATGGATGCTCAGATTCAAGAAAAAAAAAAAAAAGAGACTAAATAAGGGAGGTGAGCTAAGAGAAGATGTGGAAGTGGTTCTAGAAAGACAGGAAGGACCCAAAGATGGGGAGATGATAAGAGTCTCCATGTAAAGTGTTAAGGAGCAGTCTTGGTGAATTATAATCTGCATGCCTTTTATCTCTGCCTGTGTTATTCTTCCAGTGAATGCGGTTCACCTTAGGCCGTAGGATTCAGAGGTTATTGAGTTTTATAAGGTTTTGTTTCTGACAGTGATAGCAACAGAGGTGCTGGTATGAGACGCTTAATGTCCAAGTGGGGAATGACTAAAATCAATGATGGTGCAGAAGTTCATGTCCTTAAGATTCAGATTAATAACCATATCCATATTTGCTAGGTAATGACATATAAGCTAAGAAATAGGCTATATGTGTAATGACATACTACACATATATGTGTAATAACCTATTTCTTAGGTTATATGTCATTACACACAAGGATAAAGGATAAAAATATATAACCCTCCCAATGGTAAAAAATAGTTATCTCTGGATATCGAGGTTTTTCTCATTTTATGCCTTATTCCTTTTATGATTTTTTTTCAAAATAAATATATCTTACTTTGAAAAAAAAATCAGAAGGAAACCCTACCATAAGGAAAAATTTTATAGTATTGAAGAATGAGCCAGTACAAGGGTTACACTATCAATATTACTACTGCTTCTTTTGGATTCTTTGGATATTTTTTGAATTCCTATGCGTATGTAATGTGATACAGAGTGAGGCTAAAAGTAAGGTGTTTTACTATCTTACTCCCTGCAGGAAAAATTGGATAGTGTGACCCTTTTGTTTCATCATTGCTTGGCTCCACAGCTGTGGCATGCAACTGCCTTTTTCCATGTTCAAATAGAACAGGATAACAAGTAAGACGAGGCAAAGAAAGCAGTATAATTCCATCTGGCAGCCAGAGACAAACATCACCTCCTGTATCTATTTTTCTCATGGTCCTGGTCATATCAGAGCAGTGATGATCATCTCCATTTCAGGAAGGTCTGATCACTTAAAAATCTTGAAGACAAAGGGAGAGATGAAATGCCTTTTGCCTTGTAGCTGGTGTTCTTTTTGTGAGATGTTGGATTCTTGGAGTGGGAAAGAAATGGATGCCAGTGTTGGGGAGCTCTTGTGGGGGTGAGCAGCAGAGAGGTGTGGCGTATCAGAATTTGAAAAAAAAAATTGCCAATAATGTACTTTAAAGTGAATGTGCTCCATCCACTAAGTAGACTTATAAAGAATCCTGAAATAAATACTGGTGTCTACAATTAGTAAATACATGGAAATCAGCTTTTATCCTCTTCATTCAGTCGCAGCACTCTCATGTAAACTTGACTCATTTTGAAGTCACCTCTCTTGTGTTATTTCTGACAACAGCTCTCTGACAACAGTTAGCGTAGATGTGCGTTATTCATCTGTAATAAAACTGACACAGTCACTAAACTAAGAGCAGAGTGTTTTATTAAAGACACTTTGTGAACTCCAGAAATGGTGACAGCTCAGGGCTCCCAGACCCGAGAGATTTAGGCTTCTGAGATATCCATCTGAAAGGTTACTGTTTGGCCGGTTGTAGCGGAGACTCACATTGATCAGCGTTTGAGACATCAACATACTTTATTAAACATCATAACAGTGTCGCCCTTTTCAGTGCTGGTCTTAATCGATATCTGGAGGCTCCAGTTCTGAGGGAAGGGAGCCAACCTTGAGGAAATGCCCCTGAGACCTTGAGGAAGTGTTGGGTGAAGCTCAAGAACAAAGCAGTGCTCAGTAAACCTCCGTGTCAGTCCTTGAAGAAGTCACTCTTCTTTGCTAGCCTGCGTTTCTTCCACTGTTTTGCTAATGGCCCAAGCTTCGTTCTTTCAACCAGAGAAAGGAAAAGAGAGCAGATTTGGATTAGATTATCACAGCCCCAACTTCTGGTTGAAAATGTCTATCAAGTCAACAAGTATCCTTCACTACCAGCCAATCTGAGCACTCTTTTGCTTAGGATCTCCTCTGAGCATCCTCTTTATTCTGTAAAAAAAAAAAAAAAACACTTTTTTTTTTTTTTTTTTGCCTTGAGTCAGGGTTTAGGGCATGACCAGAAGGGTGCCATTTTGGAACCATTTAATTAAAACCATTTAATTGAATTTTATCCAATATATTATGGTCATCTATTCAAGAGAGAGAATGCCTCCTTGGTCAAGTATAGCAAAAATACAAATACCTGCTTCAGACCAGGAGGCGAAAGTCCTTGTGATCACAAGTCCTCTGTTAGGAGTTATACACACTCATGCGCATTTCGTGTTAAAAGATGCACTGTCTTCCGCGCACAGATGTTCAGAACGTCCAAACAGGGGTGTAGCTGAGCACAAGTAAACCCTGAGCCTCTGAAAATGTTTAGTTTCATAACCGTAACACCTAGATTTGAGGGAGGTTGGTTATATGTGAAAGGGACAAAAACAAAGGTTGGTCTTCTTTAACATGTTTTATACTGAGGTCCAGTTAAAATGAAAAGAAAAGATAAGAGGAAACAGGACTGCCAAATTGTAAACAGTCTACATTAAAAAATATATGCATACCAAGGATATAAGTGTTCAAGATTTACTTTGCTAAATCATCTTTTTTTTTTCCCTTTGGATGGCTTCAGAATTTTTTTTTTTTAATTTAGTGCAGGGACTATATATACAGTAACACCAAGCTTTTAACAGCTGCATTTTCCCCCTTTTGCTGTCGTAATTATGGTCTCATTAGGATTCCAATAAAAAGTTAAGAAAAACCTTTTTTTTAGGAAAACAGAAGTGCCCACAGTGTCTCTCTACCAACATGCTATGCTTTTAAAATATTTGCATTTGAAATTCCTCACTGCAAATATTCGCAAACCAAAGGTAAATATAACACTTAGATTACTCCCAGAAGAACATTCCTTCTGCTATTAATACCCTGAATTCAAATCAGAATTTTTGCAAGCCTGTATAATTTTACTGTATATACTTTATCCTGCAGTTTGGCTGGCTGAGTTAGGAAACTAGATGCATCAGAAATGAATAGGAGGAGGCATCTCCTGCCTGGGTGAAATTTTTTTTTTTTTTTTTTTGGCTTTCCATTTCATAAAGCAGCCTATTTGCTCAGATTCGTGAGGGCAGAGTCCTCAGTTAGACAAGAACAGACAGCGCTGGGCGCCCCCCAAGAGAGCATCAGGGGACGCATATTCCAGCTTTCTGTGGGTCATTGGGGTGAATTATGAGAAACAAAAGTACGTCCTCAGCCCCTCCGTCTTCTTTTATGTGCTCTTTCCTGTCGCTCGGCGTGCACCACCAGACATCCCGTGCCCCGTTAGGTCCTCGAGGTTTTCAGCCTTCCCCCTCTGGAATCAGCAGTTCCTCCCGCCGCCCTACGCTCGGAAGCTTTCCTTTTCTTATCAACTGGTTGTTTGCTTGTTGACCCATTACCTGGACTCCAGTATTTTTTTTTCTAGGATTTACACGTGGAATTTATCCAAGCTAAGGCATTGCAAACGTTATGTAAAGCAAAATGGCTTATAATACCTCCACCGAGAACAGTGCAAAATAAGGCAGGTTAAGGCCTCATTACAGAGAGGACAATAAAACATTTAGGACCCACGTTTCATACTTCCTTGGTGGCTTTATGTCCACCCCTGAAGCAGACCCACAGCAAAAGGTTGAATTTAAAAAAAAAAATGCAGTAATAATAAGAACGTTGGCAATATTTTCTAGAGCAGCTTCCAGTGCAAAGCTGGGAGCAAGACCAAG
Organism: Camelus ferus; assembly: GCF_009834535.1. Taxonomy (NCBI): domain Eukaryota; kingdom Metazoa; phylum Chordata; class Mammalia; order Artiodactyla; family Camelidae; genus Camelus; species Camelus ferus. Next base: position 27,675,250 of record NC_045711.1, read on the forward strand.
CTGGTGGGAGCTATGGGAATGAATGAAAGGGAGAAAGTAGAGTCCGTAAAGGTGAGTAATCATTTTTGAGGAACGTTGGCTCCGAGGGTCAAGAGGGAAAAAGCAAGGGGCAGGTATTTGGCTTTGCTTCTTTAATGATGATGATTTTTGTGTGAGCTGAGTTGTCAAAAGGAAGGAGTAGGTAGAGAAAGAGAAATGGAAGCTCATCATCGAAGAGAAATAAAGGAATGGGATTCCAGAGGAGGAGGGGCAAGGCCATGGTCCAGGTCTGCAGGAGAGACTCACCGTAGGCGGCAGTAGCCGCCCCCCGCCCCCCGCCAGAGAGGAAGGGAGGTGTGAGGCCAGGTTGGGTCAAAATGCAGACCTTAAAGAGTTTTTACCTAACCAAACATTTTTTTTTCTGAAACCAGGTGGGTTAGTTCACCCTGTAGGAGAAGGGAACTGTCATAGGGTTAGGAAGATGGGGTAGGGAAGTTTTGGAGGCTGGAAGTGTTTGAAATAATCACTGTAGGACATGGAGTAGAGCAAATCTCCTGGAATATATTCCCATAAATAGGATTACTGACTTAAACATAAGATATTTTATGGGTTTTGTATAAGCTTTGCCAATTTTGCCTCCAGAAAAAGGTTTGCACAGCATCCAGCGTTAGAATGAGATGGAATGACCCGAGCCCGGCCTGCTTGATTTCTCCGCTGTCTTCCTCTCCAGTTTCCTTGCTGTCACTCTTACTTACTGACTCTCCCCCAGGCACGCTGGCCTTTGTACTTCATCCAGCCTAGACCTTCATTCCTGTCACATGGCTTTGTTCTTACTCTCTTCTCTGACTAGCCCCGAAGTCCCTCCTTCACAGGCTCTTCCTTGAAATATCCCATGAAAAACTGCCTCAATCCCTGGACCAGTCATTTCTTAACTCCTTCGTTTGTTTGATTTTCTCCGTGGTACTTATCATTTATGAATTATATTATTTACTTTTACTTACCCATTTTGTTTCTTCCACTGTAATATAAATTTGAAGAACACAGGTTCTCTTTCAATTTATTTTTATATATAGCATGGAACAGATATCAAATTAGGTGTTTCCTCAAAATAACTAAACCAGTTTTCCAAAAATTTTTATTGACCTATTCTTTTCTTCTCTGATTTTTCGCTTGTTCGGTTTTGGTTTTTGGATTCCATGTGTACCATAGGTTAGCATTTTATATATTTATTTTTATACATACATATATATAACCTGTTCCTTGTTGATCTGTATAAGTTCTAATTTTTCTGATCAGGTTTAAATATTAATATAACACTATGTTACTGAGGTACTGGAATGTTTTTAAAATGTGGTTAAATGTGGAGAAATCTACTATTTTAAATCCTTTTCACATTAAAACAATTATTTTTTTTATTTCTACCATTTTTTCAAGTTCAGTTTTTCTTTGTGCTCTCTAGTTCTTCTAAAACTTACTGAGATTTCTGTATAAAATACTTAAAACCTAGCAGCACTCATACTATTTTTAATATGACTATCCTTATCATTCAGATACTAGATATGTCTCATGATATAATAAATACAGTTAAGTTTCAGAAATATATACTTATCTACATAAAATCGTAACAGGTTATTTATCATTAACGTGATTCCTCGGTACTTCAGGGTAGTTAATTTCCGTACTGTTACGAACGAAATATTGTATCCATTCCATGTAATGCTCATTGATCAACATTTATATAAACTATCTGAGTTACTGAATCATTTAATGAATTCTAATATATTTTCAGTAAATACTCTTGGAACTTATAAAACAGCATACCATCTAAAAATAAAGATAAAATGCTTGTTTTTTTTTCCTTTGCAATATGTATGGCCTGCATTTATATTTCATTGCCCAGTACTTCCCAAGTAAGTTTAAAGAATACGAGTTGGCTTTTTAAATTTACTTGTGCTGTTGACTCGTCATAATTATATAAATTAAGTCTGATGCTAATTATTGGCTTATGGTAGAAATTCTTTATCATGCTAAATAGTATCCTTCCATTTTTGTTTTTAAGAGTTTTAAATATTAACTGTGACCAGGTAGCTTTATATCCTCTATCTGAATAATCATGGGGTTTGTAGTTGTTGATATATGACCAGTTAATGGGATGTGTTATACTTAATGAGTTCCATGACGTTAAAAACTTCTTTCATTTCTTGATTGTTTTTCACTCTTGAACTAGTTATTTTGGTATGATATCTAAACAAACTGAGGATAAACACAGATGCAGAGAATAGAATATGTAACAGTGTTGATTCCTTTGACTGCCCAAAGCTGTATGTGTGTTCAAAGGCAGACAGGAGCAGAGGTTAAACAACTAGCTGGTAAATTTGATCAATACTGACAAATGATCTTGGCCATTCAGCCCCCGAATTCAGTATTTTTAAAGAGCATGTTTGGCCTAAGTTCTTAAGCTAATTATTTTAATTTACCTTGTGTTGATATATCCTTAGGGTTGACGTTAATAAAACAAAGGCTACTAGTGAGACCTGGAAGGTAATTCTTTCCTTATTCACCATGTTGTCTACTGAATAAATGTGAGATTTTGCATCTTTAAAAGAATAAAAATCTCTCAAATCATCCTATTATACAAGGTATAGTCCATTAAGAAATGGACCATTGGCCGACCCTGAGAGTTGTCATAGGACATAATATATGTGACTGAGGTTTCAAGTATGTTATAAAGTGAATAATATCAGCTATTTAGAAAATAATTTTGATTAATTATTTTTACTAGTGACATTAAATTAATTTTAAACTAAAATTAAATTAAAATACAAAAATAAAGAAAAAAATAAAAATTACCTCTAATTGTATGCATGAGTTAGATAGATACAGAATATACACTAGTAAAACAAAAATGTATTAAATACTGTGTCTGTCACTTTGGGGCATAATTTAAATGTTTATTTTGGAGCTATCAATTAGGGTTAATATTTACTGTGCAAAATTCTCCCCATCTCTCTCTCTCTCTCTCTCTTTCACACACACACACACACACACACACACACACACACACACACACACACACACACACACACAGGATGATTGCAATATCTCATCAAAGCCTAGCCAGAATACAACTTGAGTCTTTTGTAAATGTCCCAGTTGTCAGAGTTGGGAGATAATATAGTTATAAATATAGAAAATAAATACCTACAATCAATAATTGAATTGGGCAAGGACATTGAATGTAATGTCACTACACACATATTAGTTGTGTTTGTATACACCAGCAACAAAAACTTTAATTTTAAAAAGGAAGCATTTATATTAACATCAAAAAACACATCAAATACTTAGGAATAAATTTAATGAAAATGGGGAAATATTATTGCACAGAAAAGTTTAAAACATTATTGGGAAAAATTAAAGAAAATCTAAAAATATTAAGAATATATCAAGTTCATAATGAAATGATGCTGAATTTCTTTAAAGTGACTTATAGGTTCAATAAAATCCCATTAAAAATCCTAGTACATATTTATTGTGGGAACTGACAGGATGATTTTAAAATCTATATGGAAGTGAAGAGGCTCAGGAATAGTCCTAAAGTCCTGAAAAGTTACAAAGCTGGAAATCACACACCAGTGAGCATCAAAACTTAATCTAAAATTACAGGATTTAAAGGACATGGAATTATAGGAAGAAAAATAAGCTAAGTGAGCAGAACAGAGAGTGAGAAAAAGACCCATTACATATGGACACTTGGTTTTGGACAAAGGTAGCCCTGCACATCAGTAAGTGATGTTTGGTCAATGGATAATGCATACAGAAAAGAGGAAAAAAATGCATTGCACCCCTCTTTGATTACTGGTAGAAGAAAACTAGAAAACTGTATTGCAACTGTGTGGTTCACAATGATTTGTAGGAAACAAATGAAACCATAAATGAACCATACATGAGAAGTTTGATACATTAATTGCATTAAAAGTAGGAACTTCCATTCATAAAAAGACATCATTAAACCACAGATTAGAAAAAAGTGTTTACAACACATAAAACTTACATAGTAATGTTTGGTTGCATAATGTATGAAGAATTTTTAAACGTCAGTAGGAGAAAGAAAGGCAACACAATACAAATACAGGGAAGAGACTTGAATAGGCACTTCAAAAAGCCAAGCCTCTGAACAAAGTGTTCACTCTCATTGTTCACCAGGAAATGCAAATTAAAACCACAACGTGACACTGCTCTACACCCCAAGAATTGTTAAATGTAAGAATACCAAGATTTTACGAAGATAATTGAACAATTTTAACCCTCATCCACTGTTGAGAGTTTCGTATAATCACTTTGGAAAACTGTCAGCATCTGCTAAAATTGAACATATGTATACCATACACCTCGATTTCAATACTAGATATATATGCAGAAGAAATGCTTACACACGTATAGCGAAGACATGCAGAAGAATGTTGATAGCACCACTATTCCTAATGGCCCAAATTGGAAGCAATCTAAACGTCCATCAACAAGTTAGTGGATTAATACTCGATGATGTATTCATACAGTGAAATCTACATACTAATGTAAATGTTAACAAAGTATTGCTACACAAAAAATGGTTGCTCTCTCAAATACCATGTTGGAGAAGAGAAACCAGACACAAAAAGTACAGGCTATGTGTTTCCATGTGTGCGAAGTTCAAAAGTAAGCAGAACGTGCATGAGTAAATTCAGGGAGGTTGTCTTATTGGGGGGTAGAGGTGTAACAGGCTTCTGGATGGCAAGCGATAATCTTGTTCATCACTAGTTGATGTGTTCATTTTGTAAAAAGTTATCACTGAATACTTACAATTGGTGCATTTCTTTGTATACTTAAATTAAAACTATTTTGGAAGAAAAGACAAACACGTAGAAGCCATTGTGCAAGGTCTTGTGGAGGGTACAGAAATGTGAGTAGCACACATGCTGGCCTTCAGGGAACTTGTAGAGCAGTGAGAGAGCTGGGCAAATGCCTGATGAATAGTGTTCAAGGTATGTTTTAAAAAGTGAAAGAATAAAAGAAAATATATTAATAAAAACAGGAGGAAGTTAGTTCCAAAAGCTCACACATGAGCACACATGCACACACACACACCACATATCACAATGAAATATTACTCAGCCATGAGAAAGGATATCCTACCATTTGTGACAACATGGATGGACTTGGAGGTCGTTATACTAAGGGAGATAAGTCAGCCAGAGAAAGGCAAATACTGTATGATATCACTTTTATGTGAAATCTGAAAAAAAAAAAAGAACCAACCAACTCATAAAAACAGAGTAAAATGGTGTTTACAGGCACTGAGGGGTGGGGAGGTTAGGAGAGATGTTCTTTGAGGGCACAAACTTGCAGAGTAATGAGTCCTGGAGATCTAATACACAGTATAGACAATGTAAACGGTTTGTAACAATCAAACTTAATTATTTCAACTGCAAGAAAGAAATGATAGTCATGTCATATGATAGAGGTGCTAACTATTCCTGTAATGGAAATCATATTGCAGTGCATAAACGTATCAAAATTAACATGTTGTACACCTCAAATTTGCATAATGTATATGTCAAATATATTTCAATTAAAAAAAAAAAAGCAGCCCAGATTAAGCTTCAGAGAAGCTACAGCTTCTGAGCTGAATATAGAAAGGTGTGCTTTTTGTAGAAGGAAAGGAGAACCTTCAAAGGAAATAGTATGAAGAGTATCATAAAAGGCATAGAAATTCTGGGCGTATTTGAGAATGTCTGGTTCTCTGTTGTAACCAGTTTGAGGATAGAGTCCAGCAAGTCCAGGATGTAAACTTAGAGAATTTATTAGCAGCTCCCCGAGGCAGTGAGGAGAACGTGAGCCCCGAGACAGAACCAACCTCAGAGGCCAGTGGGCCTTCACTCAGGCAGTTAAGAAAAATCTTCCCACAGCTAAAGGTAGGGGAGAAGCCTGTGGAATCAAGGGTCAGACAGTGCGGGTTTTAACCCGTTCTGTTTCTTACTAGTTTTAGTGACTTTCTGTATAAGTCATCCATTCTCAGTTTCCACCTTTGAAATACAGTAGTAGGGATGGGGTGCCTCACAGGGACGCCTGGTAGGGTCCTTGCGAGGGTTCAAGAATGAATGGAAACAGACTCTTAACTGTCAGGTGGCAAGTACTTACAGTTTATTCAATAATTATTGTCACCTTCACTGATATTTTCAAAGAAACAATCCCTAAAGCCTGGGTAGGTGTGCCAGTCTTAATCCTGAGCAATTTTTTTCCAAATACACTTTTGGGAGCAATCAGAGAAAGCTGACTAGATTTGGAACAAATGTTGGACATTTGTAAGCAAATTGTGCCTGGGGAACTAATTACCCCTGATACACTAAAACAGGATATGGACAGTCCTTATCCTGAAAATTTTTTAAATTTAGAAACCTGTTGTAAATCAAGAGCCAAAATCAGCAAAATGGAATGAACTGATAAACCTATGTTTTTTTTTTTTTTTGTCAACATGCAATTGATGTAATGGTAATTGACAGAAAGAATGTTTATTCACTCCCACTGTCAAATCTCCTATTTTCATCTAGGAAATTGTATTTTAAATTGACATTTTCATTTTATTTACATGTCCCATTATTCATGAGAAAGAGAAATACGTATACTACGATCTCATGGAACCGAGAGACTTGAAGAAACATTTGATTTCTATCACTGCACTCTTCCTCAAGGGAAAATTCTTGCAAATAATATATTTATGATACTTTCTTAAAGTGTAGTGTGTTTCCTTGAGCAATAATTCTGTAAAGCAGTTTGTGTGGAAGACAAAGCATTTGGAGACAGACAGTTATGTGATGTTACCAAGGAGGAAATATTTACCTGGTGAAGATTGCTTGCAGGTCTCCATACAGGTGTGTTTTCTTCACACACACACACACACACACACACACACACACACACACACACATATAATATTACTGCAAACGATGAGATCTTCAGGTGTAAGTTGTTTAGATGACACTGTTTGGTGTCTCAGATGGTGCACAAAACCTGGGGTTCAAATCTTGATCATAACGTGAAGTTTTCTGGGTAATGCTATAAACTGTATAAGCAATAGCAGCGAGCCTCCAAAATACGTTTCTTAGGTCCCGCCCTGGGAGATCTCACTGTCTCGGGGCAGCACTAGCATAGGAGCAGGAGGATGGGGTTTTCAGCTCCCCAGCTGACCCTAATGCATGGCCAGGCTCTGGAGCTGCTGTACAAATCCCTGAGATAAATAATTGCTTCAGGGACAGCTGCCCTGGAAGAGCTAACACAGCTTTTCCAGAGAGACTGCTGCAAGGCAGCACAAGAGCTCTCCGCGTCGTGGCCACTTCAGGTCTCATTTTCCACACCCGGCCACCTGCAGCTTGTCTTGGCCACTGATGATGGCTCACGTCAGGCAGGTCAGATGAGAAGGAAAGAATGGGCTGTCAGAATTTGCTCCTCCCTCTTTCTCTTTCTTCTATGATGGTAAAAGGTGGGAAGCTGAGTCCATTTCCTTTTTCTGTAAGCTTGGGTGTAATTCTCTCCTGGTTGCTTGAGCAGAGCTCCTTACAGGAACACGGCTTGCTAAAATACTTTTTGCTGGACTTATCACAGGCATGATGGTAGGTTGTGTAGAAAAGCTTCGGAGCCGTTGGTCGGTTATGGGTAATGGGAAATATGAACAATGGTGATCCAGTCGCAGAAGAGGGAAGATGCCCATTCATACAGAAAGCTGACCTAAGACCTCAGCACCTGCTCCAGGTCCTGCAGCATCCTTACAGGAAGTGCTCATTCTCTCTTCTGTGCTGCCTATGACCAACTGTTAGTCTCTTTCTTAGAAAGCAAATGGATAAAGCCTGTATGGAGATTAATATTGAGGTGCTGAAAAACAAGAGATCTGGATTACGAACCCAAGCTCAGGCAGTCCAGAGGTTACCCAAAGCTCTCAGTGACTCTGATGGGGAGCCGGATTTGGGGGAGAGTTGTCATGGTTTTCCAAAAGAAATCCAGCACAAAAGTTTATACATGTTTAATTTTGTTTTTCAGACAGCTAAGACTTAGTGTTAAGCAAAAGACGGTTGGTATGGCCAAGTCCATGGGTAAGAAAGCTTAAATTGCCCTAGGAAGTCTGCAGAATGATCTGGGGCTTTCGGGTATAAATCTGACTTTAATTAACTTATATGGCCTTATTGTCAGCCTTTATTCAGCCCAGAGGCCCACTGATTTTCTCCTTTAATTTTCCACAGTGAAAGATTGGCCCAACTCAGATACTTTCCATGGGAGTATAATTATGTCTTGCAAATGGTTTTACAAAATCATCAGGTCCAAAGATTCCATTTGGCTTGCAACATTCACGTGGAATAAAATCATATTTATTAATGCCATTGCTCCCTCCTTTTCCTCAGTTACTTTCAAATCCTGTGATCTGCACTCTACCCCACCATGTCACCTTGCTAAAATAAGACACAAAAAGTCTGCTGGCAGAAGTGATGATGTTCCATAGTTTGATTAACCCAAGAAAACAACGACAATCACATCAAATCCTAAGGGGGTTTGGAGGAAGGAAGTGTTCAGTTCATTTAATTTGGCCAGCCTCCTCATTTCCATTAAGCCTCCTCTTTCAAGACTCTTGGGAAATAGTGTGAAGCTGATGGCCACAGGCTTAGAATGGAGGCGTCTTGACGAGCAGAAGCCTGAGGAACGTGCCTGGGTGTCAGACAAAACCCTTCTGAAACTAAACAAATAACTTTGGACAATGTATTTCACCTTCCTGAGTCCATTTCCTTTTTCTGTAAGGCAAGGGCACACCACCCACTGGACGGGATTGTTGGGGAACCTCTGTATAACGTGCTGCAGCCAACTTGTATTCAGCAGTGCTCTTGCCAGGCACGGTGCTGTGTGCCTCGTCACAGTTAACTCACCCATCCTCAAAGAGCCCTAGGAGAGAGCTTAGTCTCCTAAACCCAACTTTATAGACGAGGAAACCGGGATACAAAGGAGTTAGACAAAATGAAATGACCCAGCACTTTGTGGCAGAGCCAGGACTCACATCTAGGTCTCTGAATCCAGAGGCCTCAGCCTGCTTGGAAACAGTAGTAGACAATGTTGTTGGCGTGCAGTCAGACTCACACACTTACTCTGGTTTACCTCCAGACTTCAATACCTATTTGCCCTCTTGTTACACACAGACACACACACACCCCCTTGCTAATATATATATAATAATATATATATATTATATATAATATATATAATATATATATAGGCCTTAAAGTGTATTTGCTTTAAGTGAGTTGAATAAGAACATATTCTGGCAACATGCCTTTCCTTTTAGATTGCAAATTTACAAAATAAAAGGAATCCGACTCAGCTGCTTAGTTCCCCACTTTTTGCTGATCGGCAGGTCCTGGCTGGCTGGAAGCTTTCTGAGTGGCTGTGTTTCCATTCCGTGTGGTTGGATAGCGCGCAGAAGAATCTCAGAGATTTTCGGTGGGAATGATGGTGGCAGGGCAACCGCACATTCTCAGAGTGTTGCAGATGAACTTTTGCCCCCTTAATCGTGGGACCAACAGCGGTCGTAGTGGACTTTCCTCCTTGGCCGCCTGCTCTGTTGGACTGTGCCCTGCTTTGTTGCTGTGCTGGCTCTATGTAGGCATTTCCCAGCGTGGTCTAACCTCTAAGATTTTGCAGAGAGTGACACATCTCCAAAAAATATGCCCAGCAGATCTAGAGCAGTGGTCCTCAACCCAGCAAGATTCCCACCTGCCCCCTCCAACCGCAGGCATTTGACAATGGGTGGAGACCCTCTGGGTTGTCACAGCTGTGGGTTGTGCTGCCAAACATCCTGCAGTGCATGTGACAGCCCCCCACAATAAGTATTTCCATCCACAAATGTCATTATTTCCTCTGTGGAGGAACCTTGATCTAGAATACCTATCATGTCTTCTTTGAAAGCCATTCCTTAGGAAAGGACATTGAATCAGAGCAGGTATTTTTGCAAGCACCTCCCAAAATGCGCACCGTGGAAATGCAAATAAAACCCACAATGCGATACAACTGCACACCTGACAGAAAGGATACTGCTGTGAAAGGGAAAGGAAAGGCTGAGATTTAGCAAGGTCCGTAGCCAACCGAACTTCCATAAAACCACTTTGGAACACCGTTTGGCTGTATCTAATAAAGCTGAGTATGTGCAGATGCTGTAATCCAGCCATTCCACTCCTAGGTTATAGCCATCAGAAACATGTAAGTCTGTGCAGCAAAAGCCTGCACTAGGATGTTCACAGCAGCACTGTTTGAACAACCCAAATGCCCTTCAGTTGCATAATGGGTAAATACGTTGTTCAGTATTCACACAATTGCACACTGTAGCAAAACAAGGGGAAAAAAGACCGCCAACTCCGTAGAATAACGTGAATGAATCTTACAGAAATAATGTTCAGTAAGAGAAGGCAGACATGCAACCAAATATATGATTCTATTTGTGCAGAGAACAAAATGGGCAAAAGCGATCTGCGCTGTTTCAAATCAGGATAGTGGTCATCCTTGGTTGAGAGGTAGTGACTGGAAAGAAGCATGAGGAGGACTTTTAGGGGCTGGTCGTCTTCTGTGTCTTACACAAGTGCATTCACTTTGTGAAAAGTCACAGCACTGTGTACTTTCGATACATGAGCTTTTCTAAATGCGTATCATCCTTCAATAAAAATTTATAAAGGTGCAGCTGGTGCTCTGGAAAGTAGGACAGGCACTGGACACTTCTGTTGATTCTTTCTCTATCGTTTTAATGTAGGTTGGTCCGATGGCATCTTAAAATGCCCGGAGTCCAGCAGCCAGGAGAGCAGAGGAGGGTGGGGGTGGGAGTCTGCTCTTCAGGAGGCCTGGTTGAGCAGGACAGCCTGGGCGGAGATGGAAACATTCACTGGAGAGCGATGTTCGAATGAACAGTCAAATGTCAATTTCAGGGTCAGTGCTTAAGAAAGGCGTCCTCCCTGGTCAGCACTGAGTCCACAAGAGTCCAGTAGCCTCACTGGATAGGAGTGAGGAAATTTTAGGCAGAGGATTGCTAAGAAATGTCAGAAGTCTGTTTTGCAAAAATGCTTACTTATATCAAAATTGCGTTGATACCCGGCTTTATTATCTGAGTCTCCCTCTGTCTCTCTGTCTGTCTGTCTCCCTCTTCATGACCAGGGACACCAGGGACATGCTTTGAATGCAAGCTGACTTCTCATTTATTTTAGTTTGTCTATCCCTAACAGTCAAATGGCATTGAGAAAAAAAAAAAACAAAAAACAAAAACAAAAACAAAAGCAAAAACAAACGGCACTGAGTATCTGCTGGTTGTGTGTGTGGGTTTTTTGTTTTTTGTTTTTTTTTTGGTTGGGAGGGAAGTTTGGTTTGGTTTTGTGTGGTTAGCTATGTGATGCTAGGACATTGCTTAATTTTCTCTCTGCTGTAATTTTCTTATTTGTGAAGGGAGGTTGAGGATAGCATTAAAAAGGTAAAATGCTCTATTTATGCTTGATATTATTATCCTTATTAACATAAAATTCTACTACTAATAGTAACTCAGGAAAACTGACTTAATGTGGGATCCCAAGCAGAACTTTCCAAAGTCCCCTATTTGCAGCTCTCCACCAAAGAACCATTTTCTTTCAGTTCTTTATGCTCAATCCCCTTCACGGACCCCTGCTATGGGAGGGCTGAGTGGGGAGTCCTTAAGCGATGGGTAGTCCTGGAAGGAGGCACCTTGCCTGGAAGCCATGAGGGCACACAGTGTACAGTTTGTAACATCGGTGTTAGTACTGGCGGCTGGATAGAGCTTGTCGTTTTAGCTCTAGAGAAAGGTCCCGCTGTTGAAGGCTAGTGTAGGCAAATAACATATTTTAAATGTTGTACAGCGTATGGAAATTTCTATTACTGCAAACATTTGGTTTGGTTCCGTGCCTGTTCAACATATTGCACATTTCTAAATTAACCGTCTTCTAAATGGGGCACAGTTACGACTCACGTCCCCGTTTCCCTGTGGGTGGAGGACTCAAGGTCGATGCTGCACACTTGGTTTTCCACAGCCACATGCGTGGATCCGAGTCCCAAGCCAGCTTCTTATGCAAAGCCAGGAGGTGAGCCGCTGCGTGCGGTGCAGACTCTAGCTGTTTGTTCAGTGTACGTCGCACTTGCCAAACTCTGACCCTTCCAGAGCCAGGAGGAGAGCTGAAAATTGCAACTCCGTTTCCACCCACTGCCATTTCTCATTTCCTTCATTTGTGAGACTGGTCTTCTGGTGGAAAGGCCTGGGGAGGGGTCGCTCATGTTACCTAAGTGTTGGTGTCTTTGTATAAAGTATAGCCTTCATTTAATACAAATGTGTTACTAATTTGAATGCAATTTTTGGAGCCATTTATCATTTTCATTTTTCAATGTTAAAAAGAGTAATCTGTATTTAGAAAATTTGAGAGTGAAAAGCACAAGTCAGAACATAAGATGCTTCCCCTAAATGATGACTGCATGGCAGTTCTTTATACTATTCTGTCTACTTTTGAGAAAAGTTGGACAATTATCATTATAAAAATGACTCATAAATTTATCACCCAAATTTTACCACTATTAGCATCTTTATGTTGTCCCATTACATCTTTTCCATACCAGTTTTGTTGGCTAACTGCTGGTACATTCCCTGACCATTTGTTTCAACTACCTGCTAAAACTTGGCAATGTTTGAGCTTGACCTGCTGGCCCTTAGGAACAAGGGAATAATCTCAGCGATACGTCAGAATTAGTATTTAAATTCCCAAATGAAAATGAATTGAAAACGCTCAGAGTAACACGTTCTCCAGTGTTGTGACCATCTTTAAGCGCCTAGCCCACTGGTGTTCAGTAGTAAGTGGAATCTCAGTGAATGAGCAGAACAGATAGGACACAGTGTCAGTAAGTCCTCTGACCTCGTATATTGGGAGTTCCGGAGTGAATCCACATCAGCCTGAGTGGAGACCCAAGTTTGCTTCCCTTCCTGGGTAGCTTTTGGACCTTGAGTTTGCATCACGAGTATTAACGTGGATTCTCCCTCTGCCCCTTCCACGCATGGAAGGCTGACCAGTGCTTGGGAGAGCCCATGTCCTTATCAAGCAGTGTGTCTTCCTTGCCGGGCCAGGATCCTGTTCAAGTTCCATACCTGAATCATTGAAAAAGCCGAAAAAGAAAACATTCCTCAGGGCTACTAATTTGCATGGCAGGGGACTGCAGAAACCAAAGTGGCTTCTTTTTCTACTAGCTGGAAAGAAAACCTTGCCTTGCTGGAGCCATTACTCCACGACAGAGGAACTGCTGAAGATGGGTAATTACCCACTGGGGTGGTACATTCTCTTACAGTCTTCGGAGGTTTAGAGCAGTGGGGTTGGTCATCGCTCAGTGTAATGCAGTAGGAATGACAGTGCCTTTGCTGCTATGCAAACAGACCTGGGATTTGACAGATTCCCTCTGGTCATGAGTGTCACACAGCTCACCTCTTCCACAGTCCATTCAAACGCAGGACGTATCTTTCATCTTTGGCATCAAAGTGATTCCACCTAAAGGAATAAATGGTGTTTTGTTTATTAAAGGAATGGCTGGTAGAGGCCTTGGACAGTGTGCAAAAGAGTACACTCCATCTTTGGCATCCCTCCCTTCCTTCAAAGAACCTCCACTGCCCGTGGAGTACTCAGCTCCTCCTTCCCACCTGGCTTGCCCTCCTGGGGAAGACGGCTCTTCACTGCTGCCTCATCCTCTGACCTTACTCTCAACAGCTTGGAGAGAGGAGTTAGAACAATTGTTAAGTGGCCAATTGTTTTCCTTCTCTGAGCCTGGGTAAGAATTCTGGTTCCATCAATTCTTAGGTGAGCCTGGACAAGTACTGGACCTCAGTTTTCTTATCTGTAAAATGGGTTTAATAATAATACCTACTTCATAACATCATTATAAGGAATAAATTAGTTAATACCTGCATTAGTACTCAGAAAACTGTCTGGCATGTAGAAACCAAGTGGTATGGTTGGTTTCTATAAAGTTTTCTATTTCTTTTGGGAAGAACTTCTCTCAGGGGCTTGATGTAGTTCAGAGCTGTGGATTGGACATTGGTCAGCAGTTTCTTACAGTCTGTGAATAACCCAGTCCAGGCATCCGAACCAGATACCCAGGCCTCTAGTCGTGTACTCGATAAAGCACCATCAAATCCCAAAATATTTAAACTGCAAGGGAGTGGATTAATGTAATGTTTTATTTTATTTTTTTTCCTGTTTTCAAGTATATTCTTCAGGTATGGTGCTCCTTATTCACCAAAATAACTCTGATGCTAGTATTTTGAGATTTGAAGCAAGTCATTGAGAAAGACACTTGAGTCTATTCGAAAACTTCTTGAAACATGCTCTGTAAGCAGCAGTCTATTCTGCTTTGATGCAGTTAGAAGGAAGTGTGACTGACACAAGGCAGAAGTGAATTTTACTCTATTTCAGATCTTTTGAATTCACTCTTTAGAGCTTGAACTCTTGCTTCTAGCCCAAGTCCTAGATGTCTAGAGAAAACTTAGAATTCAGGATCAAAAACAAAAAGTTCATTGCCGTTTCAAATGGGAAAATACCCAACACACACGCACACACACATGCGCATGCACACACACAACACACACACACACGTACACACACTCCATGTATGGTTGTGAATTCGGGTAGTTTTTTCCCCGAGGGGAACCTTTTCCTGGTGGTCTGTCTTCATGCAATGCCACCTCTGTGCCTCTCTCCTAGATAGATTCATAGATTCACCAGCAGAGTGTCAAGAAATTAGTAAAAGCCCCTGATTCCCCAGTGAGATGACTGCCTGGAGAATAATGGAGGAAAAGGGAAAACCACTTCCCCTTACTTAAAATCTGTGCCGCAAATCTCTCTTAATCCTTTCCCTTTCCGGGAAGGTCATGGGGAGATGTGAAAGATTCGGAGCACTCATCCCAATGGAAAAATTTGCCAATGAGCAGTGTATCGATCAAAGTTCTGAGAAGGAGAGGTACTCAAATATTTACCCGGAGCACTTCACCGAAAGGCGCCCCACGGGGGCTCAGAGGTGGCCGCCGGCAGGCTTTTGGCACCAGCCGCACTTCCTCTCCTCTAAGGGGCCATTCATTCCCGCATGGTGCCTCCCCGCTCCCACTTCTCTCTCCCCTTCCAGCACTCTTTAGGAAGATGTTTTATGAACTGTGTGCATGAATATTTTTGTGCCTACAGCAAGAATGTTGTTTTCCTAAGATCAGGAATTAGAACGGGAACTTCAGGAACCTGGATTCTCAGCCTCAGGAATGTGGCTTCCCAGACCCTGTTCTGGGCAGACTGCACACGACACATCACATCTGGAGACAGATGCTTCTTTATGACAGGCGGTACTGTTCTCAGTCTCCTGTCCTCCACTCTCTTTCACTCTAAGTCTCTCTTCCCATAAATACCTATGCATATTAGTGCGGATACAAGCACAGGTACCCCGTTCCGCCCCTCATGCTAGACGTGAACTTGTCAAGGCTGCTCTTTTATTGCTGTTCTGTATTCTAACTCGAGATGGTATACTTTTATGAAAATGGATATATTAGTGCTGCTGTCATAATATAAATAGGAATCACTGTGTGGATTTTATATACTGAAATGAGTCCACTTTTAAAGGGTGTTACTGTCGGTGCACAGGCCAAGTGGATGAGCCCACAGTCTGGCCCGACCACCAGGCTAGTTTGCTCTGACTTCAGATAGAATCCTCACTACTTCTGCTCTTTTTCTAGGAATTAAACTTCTTAAAACCTTAGAAGTAAATAGATGTCATTGTATGGTTATGCTGCTAATGTGCAGTAGGTGATCCCAAGTAGATTTATTTTTAAAACTGTAGGCAACTTTAAGTTTTGTCTTGAGGGTTCTCATATGATTTTGACTAGAAATAAAACAAAGTAAATTTTCCTTTATTCGAAAGACCAAATTTCTATATAAAGGATACTAGATATTTACATAATTTTTCTTACTTAGATACACCTTATACCATATACACAGAGAATCTGGATCCATATCTGTCTGTCTGTCTAGCTCCTAAAATGCACATGGCGCCCCATATCACGTATCATACGTGTGTTTGTATATACGTGTATTTTCTGATTGATTCTAATAGAGTTGTTTTATAAAATATGTTTCTTCCTGGTTACAATTAAACATATAAGCATATAAAATAGACTCCTTCTGGTTGCAGTTAGACTTTTTTTTTTCTTTTCAAATCAGCAGAGGTTGAAGTTATTGCTTTACAACTGTAAAATGTAGGTTTTATTTAAATCTCAGCAAATTTAGGTGTCCATTTCTGTTGAAGCTCTCATTTCTTTTCATAATAAGCCTCTTGTCACACAGTGAAAGAAGAAGTCTTTTCACATGAGGAAGTTTCTTAAACTCATCTTTTTTATTGACTCAGAATTCTCATCAAAGAAGACCTTCCATAAAAGCTTATAACCTTTCTGACTGAATAGGGAAGGAGATGAGAAAACCCTGAGCCCTGCCTGCCTTCCCTCCTCCTCCCACCAAGGGTGTCCGTAAGTGGACTCTGCATAGCTCCTAATGTTTGTTTTGTGGACTGTGGTTTGTAAATCGAGCATAGGATGCCCTTATGCTAAAAAAATTAAACTTAAAATCCAATTTGTTTCTGTATTTTTATTTACTAGATCTGACAACCCTACTTACCAACTACTCTTTTAGCGAAAAGAGCTCTCGGTTACATAGCAGAGGAGATGATTTTCCTATAGCAGTGTTCATAAATATCCTGAACAATGACAGCTTCTCTAGTTTCAGTTCTCCAACTAATAAAATGAGTATAATGATTAAGTCCCTAACGACCTCACTAGCTATTCTAAAAAAGAATTAGTCTAGTCTTTAGCACGAAGGTGAAAGACACATGAAGTTGTCATGGTTATTAGATTTTTTAAAAAGTCTATTAAAAAGCACTCACTACTAAGAATGTTGAGTCATTTATAAAATGCTTAATAACTAAACGTTCAAAATTCACTCTTTTTTCTTCAGGCTGTATTGTAATACAGAAGTAAATGATTTGATAAATATTTTAAATAGATTTGAGTTTCATTTGTTCAATACATTTCGTATGTGAAGGAACAACTACATGTGATCAGCCACATAGATGCTTCCATGTGTACTGTAGGCCAATGAAAGAAAGTAGCTGGGAATCCGTGACAGAACTATACAGAGGAAACTTGGGTTGTCTTTAATGACTATTTGATTTATGACTAATAATTCTTTCCCCTATTAGCCCGTGTCTTGTTTAAACATACCTGCAGGGCTCCCAGAAGGGGAACCACTACATGGAATGTCCTAGAGACTTAACCACTGTTGCTGGTATGTGTGTAGATTCTGAGTTAGAAACTTAAAACTAACTTCATTTTAACGCCACCATTAGATGCCATAGGTAAGACATTGGTAAGATATTAGTAAGGAAACAGGGGTGAAGGAGGGGAAGAATGGACTATCAGCACAAGGGGAAAGGGAAAAGAACACACAGAATGGGCAAGGCAGGGCCTCCCACTCCCCCACAGCCCCGGAAGCGGTTTACTTCAGGAGATGCCAGCAGCAGACTTTTGAGGAGAACTGGGGCCTCGAGGTCCTGCTGCATTAAGAAGGAAAGACTGTAAATCTACTGAGTTTCTAGAGTTTACTCAATAATGCAAACAAAAATAAACCAGTGTCAGTATTTTGTGGTTCAAGAACATCTAGAAAGGCGATGGAGCCAGTAATCCCTTGTCACTGTGACTTAAGCACATCCTCTAACAGCCTCGGCTCCAGGCTGCTAATTTCACACCTTCCTCTGGGGCCCTGGCCAGCCGCTTTGGAGGTCTTAATGAATCTCTGACCAATTTGGGCTATGGTCAAGTCACAGAAAAAACAGCCAGAGATGTAATAGGATATTCTGTGAAGAAAGCATATGCAATATTATTAAATCAGCTCTGTTGTTGGATCGCTGACATCCCGTTCATATAAAGGTGGTAAGTCTGCAAATGGCGTTCCAGTGTGTGAATGGAGAGAGAAGTCAGATGTTACCTAGACAGGGTACTTTCACCTGGTCAGACTGTGACAAAGTCACCAGAACCAGGGCGGGAGTCACTACTCTATTCCTATGATTCCAATTTAACTTTCTGGATAACAATTCCAGTCATCCAGAAAGTTGGATGACTTTCTTTTTTTTTTTTTTAAGCTCTCATTTAATGACTTGTTTTGTCATTCTACATTGAGCCACACATATTTTAGGTTGGAGAGACTTCATCTTAATCAAGTCAGGGTTTCTCTGTCCAGCTTTGCCCTTGAGTTATAACGAACTCCTGATGGGCTTAGGTATTTCCAAGATGGTGGGAGGTGTTCGTTAGTTGTCCTCAATCCATGCAGGTGTCTGTTGAGAAGGTCATTTTAATTAGTCCCCGATTAACCATCCACTCTAGTCACTGCTGAATATTACACTGTGAATACTTCCACATTTGATGTTCCTTCAGCTGTGGTGATTTTTCTTACTACGTCTGTGCCCTACATGGACACAGGGAATCCACTCAAACCATACCCGGTGTGATGGTTGATTTTATGTGCCAACTTGGCTGGATCACAGTGCCCAGATATTGGTCAGAGATTCTTCTGGATAACTAAGCCAACATTATAAATCAATTATATTTTAATTTAAAAAAATGTTTAAATGTTATTCTGAATGACTCCATGAGGGTGTTTTTGGATGAAGTGAACATTTTAATCAGTGGACCTTGAGTAAAGCAGATTGGCCTCCATGAAGTGGGTGGGCCTCATCCAGTCAGTTGAAGGACTGGCTAGAACAAAAGACTGACCTCCCCTGAGTGAAAAGCACTTCTGCTGGCACATGACCTTTGGACTTAAATTGCAACATTGCCTCTTCCCTGGATCTCCAGCCTGCCAGCCAACCGTGCAGATTTTGGACTTATCAACCTTCAAAATGGCATGAGCCAGTCCCTTAAAGTAAATATCTCTGTGTATGTATGTGCTTCCTATGGGTTCTATAGCCCACACTAATATATCTGGCTAACAGAAACCGTGTGGGCTAAGACACTTGCTTCTTCCACTTCTTTCAGTCTTAACTTAGAAGTTCTTTCTCCTAATCAGTCCATTTAAGATCCCATCTAATCTGCCAAGGCACATTAAAGTTGGTGAAGATCTGGAGAAGTGGTCACTGTTGTCACTGCTGTTGGGGCGTGGACTGATAAATCACTTTGAAGAATCACTTTGAAAGTATTCATTAAGACTAAAAATGCCCAAACCTTTGATATATTTCAATCCTAAGGAGAGAGCTGTAGAGAACAGAAAATAAATGGAGACCTATCCTAGAAAATAAGTAATTGGAGATATAATTTACATACCATAAATTCACCTGTGTTATGTGTGCAATTCAATAAATTTTAGTGTATTTACAGAGTTGTACAACCATTGCCATGATCTAATTTTAGAACGTCGTCATACCCCTAAAAAGAAATCTTGTGTCAATTTACAGTCACTCTCTATTCCTACCCCAGCAGTAGGCAACCACAAAGCTACCTTCTGTTTCTATACATTTGCTTTGGGGGCATTTCATACAAATGGGATCACATAAGTGTGTTCTGTTAGGCCTAGCCGTTGTCTTTTTAAAGGGGTGGGAAATGGAATCACATGATAGAAAGAGGCTGGGTTTTTTTTGAAATTTAGCAAATGTTGTTTAGGATTATACGTAGGAGTTATTTTCAAAAGAAGGTGAACTCAGGTTTAGAAAAAATTAGCATGGATTAAGGCTCTGTTGCCTAATTTATAACACACTTGCACCATTTCAGGACACACAGAAGATTAAACAGAATCCAAACACACGTTATATCGAGTTGCATTGAGATGCGTTTCACAAATTTGCTAAACATACAGCAAATAATCTTTTTATGGAGGGCCAGTCTGTGAGTCCTGTGTGATAAAGGGAACATAGTCTTTGGAACATGGGATAAGCTGAGAAAGGAAAAAAAATGGTATTTGCACATAAACATCCTGGTAGTTATTTCCAAACTCATTTCAAAAATCAGTCTTTGCATCTCCTGTAGGTTCTGGATAGAAGTGAGGCAGATGGCATTTGCTGTCATGAGTAGATATGCAAACCTGCAGGAAAAAAAAAAAAAAAAAAAAAAATATATATATATATATATATATATATATACACACACACAATATAGACAAGGGCTCAGTCCAAATAGATTTTAAATGACTTCTCCTTAACTTAAAAGACACTGTTCAATCATTTGGAGCAATCAGCCATTCCTGTTTTTGTGTTACGTAGCTCTGACTTGATCACCAGCACTGAGATGGCATGTGGCAAACTTACAAGTAGTTTGACTGCTCGGAGATACGTGGGCAACTTTCTAGGGAAGCCCTAAGTGTCTTCACAAGGACAGGTTGTAATTTTTGAAGCTTCCAAAGAATACTATATTTTAAAGAGAAACACTTTAAAGACGTAAGGCACTTCTGATGGAACGTACCTCCAGTTAGATAAAACAGTCCACTGACATTAGGAGGCAGAGAGTCAAGGGTAGCAACAGAAGATCCATCATACCGTGAGATAGCTTCATAAGCCCACGTGGAAGTGGAAGCCCGCATGAAACTGAATGGTGAAAGAATAACTTGAAACGTTCACCGGCGTATTCAAACTATCCTCATTAAGTAGCCCTGTTTAATAGTAGCTGGGAGTGGCTCCAGATGGTGTCGAGTATCAAAGGTCCTGGTAGATCTGACCCCTGTAATGACAGACCAAGAGCTTTTCCTTCATTGCTGTGCAGTAGTTAAACACGCTGACGAAAGGTGCACCTGGAGCTCTTTGGTCCATCTGCCCTCATACTTCATCTTTGTGTTCTCTGGTTCAGACTCAGGGGGTTCATCCCTGACCTATCCAGTGCTAAGTTTGAGTGCTCCAGTGCCACATTAACTAGAGTCCATGTATCAGCATGTTAACATTTAATATGTAATGGAATGGTTGGCAGAAATTATACATTTATACTTGCAATGGAGTAGTGAGGAAAATAACATTTTTTTCTTGCTTTGACACATATGGTTCCACTTTCATGGTTTTGTCGGTCTCCCGGGTTAATGACATCCCACCATATGCCCAAGAGCAAAGAGTGATGGAACTGACATTGCTCAAACGGACTGAAACAAGCTGAATCGTGTGTCCTTGGCCATAAAATGCCATTCAAGTGACCCCATAAGCTGACATCTGCCCACATATTGTAGACATTTGGGGCCAAGTTGCCCATTTGTTTCTTTCTGTTCTAAATGTAAATATTATACATGAAAACATTTACAAGTACAGTCTTCTTTCTTTTTTAGAGGCTGGGGAAAGGCCAGGTCAGCTGGGTACCAGTTACAGCCTTACTTTTAAGCTGGGCTTTGTGATGCTTTCAATGTGTCTCGATAAATCATATGCTTTGCTTCAAAACAATTAAGTCCTTGTAATTGACATGAAAACCAGTATGCAATTTTTCTTCCTCAAAGTACAAAACAACCTTTGAAAACATAATGTAATCCTTGCAAGTCAGTAGACCTTTCAGTCAGTGATTCTGGATCCTGGTTGATCCCTGCTTTTATTTGATTAAATCTCTCTACCCTGATAGCCAGTGTCCTTCCACGGGGCACCTGAAACACGATGGGGAAAGAGGGCAGTGTAGAGATATGCAGTTTCTTGCTTCTTTCAATAAATTTGCTTACAAAAAAATGAAAAATCTGTCAAGGTCATGTCACTGGTGTTCTTTTTTATGTTTGTTCAAATATGGCTATTTCCTCTTTGACAAGTGGCAAGATAATTATACCAAAAATCCAGAGTTCAAATATTCCTGCTAAATGTGACATTTGTGGGGTTTTTTTTTTTTTTCACAAGAGAAGTCCTGCAGTTGAGGTTCACAGTTTCTATACAAAACATGATTTGCCTTCCTTATCTTAATAATGAGATGAATACATTCATCTCATTATCATCATCTGTTCAAAGAAGAAACTGTGCTGTGATGATACAAAATAAGGATACAGAAAGGAACATGAAACTTGCAAGACAGATAGGAGTTCCCTCATCTTCTCTACTACGTCGTGAGACTATGGTGGCTTTTATTTAGGGAATTAAGTTATGACAGATCTGCTTGTTAACTGTTTCTCTGTGGAGAAAACACAGTTTTAGAGAAAGAGGGCTGATACTGTGTGATCATAATGATATGTTCCGAGCATCCCACTGAGTGAATTTATTCATTCGGTGCCCACATTATTTGGAAACTAATCTAAGCGTAGACACTGATTGTTCACATATGAGCTACTCTAAATAGTCACAGAAGCGATCAGGCAGTTCAGCTGAAATTGTTTTACTGTTGTGCATATCTGTTACAGCTAAATACTGAGCAGTGAGCGATGAGAGCAACAGAAGGCAACTGCAGTTCTCTGTCTTTCTTTTGAAACTAGAATAACATTGGAATCTTTGCCACGACTTGCAAGGTCCCATATAATCCATCTCTTGTCTGCTCCTCCCGGTTCCTTCCCACTTCCCCTTGCTCATTTTTGTGCAGCTACATAGACCTCCTTAAAGTTCTTTGCCCAAACCAAACCCATTCCAGATTTGAGGCTTTGCCTATTCTGTGCCTTCTGCCTGGAATGCTCTGTGGGGCTCACTCCCTCTGTCTCTGTCCCTTCAGCCCTGGATTCAGATGTCACCTTCTCAAATGGGCTTTCCTTAACCATCTGTCTGCACGGCACCCTGCTTGCCCACTACTCTATCTCCTCTGTTTGTTTCTCCGTAAACGTTTTTTTTCAGAGCACTTACCATTTCTTGACATTTTATTTCCACATTTTCTTCTGTCTTCTTTCCCCACTAAGAAGAAAATACCATAAAGGAATTCTGGTTTGTTTATAGTCTTATTAGTATTATATTACATGTACATCAGGTTTACCTCAGTTTTAATAATTAAATGTGCTTGTGATATGGCCTTCAATAATAGTACTTATCTGTTATAAGATAGCAATATTCTGTTGTCCAAACATGCCTCCTTCCAAAGCATGGCCAGTGTATATTCTTTTCACGTATTAATACTATGCCCCTTCACACTTAATGCAGCAGAGGTCTAGACTGTGATATATTGTTACTAAGATATTTTATTCTTCAAACTATAGTTCATTCTTTACTTTGAAAAATTCTTATTAAACATATATTATATGCCAGGCATTATACTGGAACTTCAGGTCATCTTCAAATTAACCTTCTAGGGTAAATACTGCTCTTTACAGCATTTTATAGGGGGAAAAACCAATGAAAAGAGAAAGAGGATTTGAACCCAGGTCCTGGGGACCAGAATACAAACTCTTAGCTTCCATGCGGTGCTTTTCCCCGGAGCTTAAACTGGGATATGTAAAATGTTGGGGGAAAGTCAAAGTTACAAAAATGAGTAGTGTTCAGACAATGATGAACACAGTAAGTCATTTTCCACCTTAGCGTTTATCTGAAGAGAAGTGGGTGAAGAACTTAGGGGACAGTCCTTAAAAAGTTCATTCTGGCTGCATTCTGGAAAAGAGACTAGAGAAGGAGTGAGCCCAGAAGACCAGTGAGGAAGTTGTTACAGTAACCCACATTACAGTTGAGCTAAGTGTGCCTGTGGGAATGGCCGTGGACACTGAGAACATGTGAGAGCTCTTTAGATGGTAAAATAGCCAGAATTTTGTGAGAGGATATCAAGATAATGCCTGGGTTCCCGGCTTGAGTGACTAGCGAGCTAGTGTCAGCCACGGGAACTGGGCACATGGACTGAGAGGCACAGGTGGTGGACGTGCAGTCAGTGTGAGTCTTGTCGACTTTGAGAGCCCGAAGATGTTGAGGTAGGCAGTTGCTTACATAGGTCCCAAGTCCAGTAGAAGGTCTAAGCTCAAAACACAGACTGGTAGGTTAATTTGTTTAGATAAAATCAAAGCACAGGGTGAGGGAATGGACTGAGAAGTGGACTTAGGATCTTGTTGACTTTCATACACTGAAGGGATGCGGGGAGGAGAAATGCCTGAGTGGCATCTAAAAGACTGTGTTGCGAGGAAAGTCAGAGAGACAGAGTGAAGAGAAATGGTGGAGAGAAATTTGAGGTCATGGAAAGTTTTGGAGGTTATGGAAATGATGTAAGTAGGTATGCATGATAACAAGAAGCCGGTGAAGATGTAGGATTTTAAGTTACGAGTAAAAAGGGTGATACTTTAGCCAAGAGTGGAGGAATTTGGAACACGGGGATAGTAGAGGCTGACATTACAGGGAAGAAGGAGAAAATATTAGGTGTACTTGCAGTTCGTTTGTTAGTTAATAAGGCATACCAGATTTCTTCCCTGAGAGGGTAATGTGGTCTTCTTAGAACCAGGGAAAAATTTTAAAGGGACTAGAAAAGGTTTATAAAAGACTACAAGGAAAAAGGAGAGACAGTGGGCTGGAAAAACGGCTGCTTGGAAGCACTGAGGGTCCAGGTGAGTTTGGAAATGGAATTTTCGAGGGACCCACTCTGCACACGTGTGATTAACCCCAGTAGCACTTGGCAGCCCAGTACATACATAAAGAATGCTGACAGCTGGATTCATCTAGAGGTGAGCTTTCCTTGAACGATGAACCAAAAGGAAAATGGAGGAAGTGTCTCAAGTGGAACTGAAGGAAGAAAGATGCTCACAAGTAGGAGGAATCAGAGAGGTAGGAACGAGAGCACAGTTGTCCAAGGAAACTTTCTTTAATGATGGAAACGTTACAGGTCTGTGTTGTTCAGTTCGGTGGCTGCTAGCCACAGTGGCAGTGGAGCACTTGAAATGTGGCTAGTGAGGCTGAGAAACTGAATTTCACATTCTATGTATTTTAATGAATTTACGTCTAAATAGGTACACAGGGCTAGTGGCCACCGTCTTGGACTGCTTAAGACTAAGGATCCTGGTAAAGACGAAGAACTAGCATATTAGATTAATTACTGGCAAGGCAGAAGAATGGGGGACTGTGTTCGGAAAGTGATGCATAATGCTGTCGTTACCTGCCCCACATCTGTTCCCCTTCTCTTTTTAAGCCACTCAGGCTTTATTTTTACATTTATACTTCTTTCTTGCAGCCCGTGCTTGTAAGTAGAGCTAATTCTCCTCTTGGCTCTGGGGGTGTAGATCTATGTCTTAGACCCCTGCTAGTCAGTATACGGTGATCCAGTTATGAGCCAGTGTTTCTAGTTCTGGGATGAACGTGGAACTCAGTTTGTATCAGGGAGTTTTTCTGGACATTTCTGGAAAGGGACTTGTTTTTTCCTCCTTGCTTTGTGGCACAGAGTGAAGCCCAGAGCAGTGCATAATTTGCCCCCTTGAAGATGCCCCTGAGGAAGGCAGGGGGCAGATACGGAAAGAAGACCATATTGAGCTGCTGAATCAGTCTGGCCCTAAAGTCTGTCCTACGAATGGGCTTATCTGTTTCATAAGCCAGTAAATTCCCTTTACAATCTTAACCAGCTTTTGTTACCTGCAGTGTACAGAGGCTTAGCTGATACCAGTGATGTGCCTCGACTTACAGTTTCAGAGATGGAAGAATTCCAGGAGTTGGAATCTAGATGTGGTTATGGAGTGACGGTGAAGTAGACGGTGGAGTAGAATGGAAGGTCACTGGAGAGCAAGAGGTCAAGCTTTTGAGAGGCTGGAATGTCAGAGGCTCTCCTTGCCATGCGTGATAATGACAGGCTTTGGGGTGAAGCAGAAGCAAGAGTTAGGTTCCAGATCTGTAGAGAAGGAAGCATTGACTGAGAGTTCAGCAAGAGCTAGTGATGAAATGAAGGTGAGTATTACTGAACGACATCCAGCTTTCTTCCCTTCCTCCTTTCCTCTCTCCCTTTCTTAATGTATGTTTTGAAAATGATTTAAGATGGCTTTAAAAATATATATATTGTGGCACTATGAAAGAAATAGAATCATAATGAAAATGGAGGCAAAGGAAATGTGAAGCTTGGGGAGATAAGACCAAGCCAGGAGTGAAGTCAATACAGAGATTACACACTAGAACATCTAGTACATTAGCTGGAGCGAAGCTGTAATTTGGCTCTTAGGTTTCTGTTCACTCATGGTCTGATATCTGTATTTTCTCACTGTATCTGAAGCTTTCACAAGGCCAGGCAGCTCTCTCAGTTTAGCTCTCCTTGAATTACTAGTTTGTATTATGTGCCCAAGGTCACATAACTAGTGATAGAGCCTGATTTTGAAGAAAAGGCTTGAAATTTCCAGCCCTGAAAGCTTCCGACTAGACCACAGTGCATCTTGAACACAGACTAATTTCACAGTAGACATTCTTTTTCCTGGACTGCAGGGTGACAGGAAGACCAAAGAGCTACTGGGGAATTTTTGTTCGTGACTCTGAATCCTGGTGACTGAGAATGGAAAAGAGTCTGATGGCCAGACTGGGCCCCTGACGGACCATGTCTGGACGGTGTGACCGGGGGGAGGAAGCACTGCTTCTCAGCTGTTGATCTCCAGGGAGGCCCTGTACTAAGGCAGCAAATGTTCTACACGTCAGGATGAAGGTGGTTTGGCTGAGGCAGGAGGCGGGAAAGGCAACACGCCAGTCCCTGCCAGACCTGGCCAATTGGTGCCCTTGGTGGCTCGAAAGATAAACATCTGGCCACATCCTGTCAACGAGCATTCTCTTCGCTCACTGCCTCAGTTCGCTCCCTGCCCCTGCCCAACCTGTCTCAAACTCTGGAACCCTGGGGAAGTCCAATCCCCTTTTTATCCAGGGAGTCAGTGTTGGGACTGAGAAAATCATCTCCCTGCAGACCGCTTACAGCGTCAGGAGTCAGAGCCCCCACTTGCCTTCGCGTGTGTCCATGGCTGTGCTCTCCCACACAAGGAAGAGTTGCTGGGGAAGGGACGGGGCTTCCCTGTACGTTCTGAGTTCCTGAGGTGGGTCCGAGGTGGTCTCGAGGTAGACAGGGGACCAACTTGAGCGCTGCCCTGTTTTCTCCTGGTCATGCTGTCCTCTGGAAGGACTTTGGGATGGAAAAATTATGGTGATTCAGTGCCAGCGACCTCCTGCATTTCTTCAGACAGTTGTTCCTAAACGTCCCTGGGATTCCAATTCTTTTGATGAAAACGAAGGACTTAATCCCGCAGATGAATGCCATGTGCTCATACCACAGCATCTCGTGTGACATTTGAGAGCTCTTTTGAGCCCTTCCTTTGAATCACCGAGGGAAGAACGTCAGTTCTGAGTGGCGATTTTGGATGGCTTAGGCAGTAGAAGGCTCAAGTAGAAGGCTCTAAAAGAGATTGTTGAAAAAGGCACCAGCTTCCTCCGTGTCCAGAGACTTAAATTCATGTCCCAGCCTCACAACCTACAAGCAGTGTGATTTGGGCTCTCTGTTAGTTTCCTTAGCATACAGCGGGGATGATGATGTCTGCCCTGCCCATCTCATAGAAGGTCAAGTCAAATGAGAAACACATGAGATTTTCTTTGAAATCTAGAAAGAATAAGATCTGGGTAACAGGAAACAGGATCTGAGCCACTGACTTGGAAGATCACTTGGGGCATACACGTCTTGCCCCTGCAGTGTGCGCCCTCCTCGGGCTCAGTGCCGACCCCCTTTTAACTGGGTGAGCTTCCTGCCCGTGTGCTAACATCTAGACCCTCCTTGCCAGTTTCTACCATCTCTATTGCACATGTCCAGAATCTGTTACTAGAGACTTGCTCCAAAAAGGAACCTTGAGAGATAATAATCAGAAATGTTTCTTAATGGTTAGATGATGAATTAGGTTCAGTATTAACAATTGATTATTTATAAAGGACGTATGTCTATGCTTCTTCATCCCCTCCCTCCTGACACACACACACAAATGCACACAATGAAATAAAACGAATCTTCTTAAACTGGGTAAGACAGCAGATATTTTTAATCCTGTTTTAAATCACTGCACTTAGGTGTGGACCTGGGTCAGAGACATCAGGCTACCTTCTCCCATCATGTAAGGTCTCCCATCATGTAAGGTTGTACAACTTCCTGCAGAAGAACCTTACCCCTGGCCTCTCGTTAGGACCATATTAAAAAGTGGGGTATGGTTACTTGATACATTTTTAAAAATAAAATAATACATAATAATAGTAATGACTGTAATTAAATAGGAACGGTGAGGCATTACAGCTGTGTCTCACACCAAGGGCCCTTCATTCTGC
This sequence comes from Camelus ferus, assembly GCF_009834535.1. Lineage (NCBI taxonomy): Eukaryota > Metazoa > Chordata > Mammalia > Artiodactyla > Camelidae > Camelus > Camelus ferus. The sequence continues at coordinate 27,703,495 of NC_045711.1, forward strand.
ACCTTGCCCTGGTGAATATGGCAGATCCATTAGCACAACTGATGGGCTCTGGTGGGTGAAGAGAAGCCAGCCAGGTGGAGGGGGCAGAGAAAGGCAAAGACTCCGTCCATTTCTGTTGGAGCTGCGGTGCTGGGAGCCCCACGAGTCCGTGGGACGGAGCCCTTCCACCCGCGGGATGAGAGCTGTCTCCGAGGGGAGTAAGCTATCTGTGTGGTCCCCAAGGCAGGGCTGAAAAGGGACAGGAGGGGCTGTGGGATTTCAGGTCTAGACAGGATGGTGTCCGGGGCTCTCCTCCAGTTAACCTGAGGATGCTTTGGCAAATCGTGTCCTTTCTTTTTACCCTGTGAGGAAATGAGGAGTTTGCTTTTGCGTGTGACAGCATCTGTAACCTTCAGGATATTACTGAATGAGCAGGCCTGGACTATTTTTGGGTCCCACCTCAGGCCTTGTGGGCCACTTATTATTTCCTTCCTACTGGTGAAGAGCTGAAGAGGCCAAAGGAAAGGAAAGGGGTTAAAACAGGAACACATTAGATCCTCTGCACTGTTCAATCTCTCCTGAAAGCTCACCGGACCTCCCTGATCTGTGCCCTGGGGCACCCTTAGACCTCAGGTCCTTACCTGCAGGGAACAGAGCAGTGAGGACAGAGGGGACGCTACTTTATCAGTTGCCTTCACTGGCTCTGCTTTGCGCCCACACAGGCAGTCACCCCGTCAGCCGCTTGAGGAATTTTATCAAACCTTTGTGAAATCTTTGCAGCCTTTACTGGAGAATCCAAGTTTTGAGAGCAGAATGTTTTTTTTTTTTTTTTTTTTTCCATGCAAGGAGGAGGAAAAGAAGTACCTTATGCAGTAAAAGTGAAGAAATCTGAGGAGCCCCATTTAAGTGTTTTCCTCTTCTCCTCTGGAGCCCCCATCTCTTCCTCCATGGGCAGCAGACATACCGTGACGATGGGGCCAAAAATATTTTAAAACATTTTAAAGTTACCACCGAAAGGAGAAAACGGTACATTTACACTCATCTTTCTCCACTTAATGGCATTACCAGAGATGCCTTGTCCCCCTTGGGCCATAAATTGAGACATCACTCAACAGTTGTCCTGGTAAATTTCCCCCAGAAAGGCCACTTACGAAGTGACTGATGACACTGGAGGCTAATTTACTGAACATTTAAAGGCATTGGGGTGGGGTTGGGGTGGGGATTAGGAGACTACGAACGTGGGATATGATCCCTTATGTTCCCTGACTGAGGACTCGGGTCTGGCTCATCCCTGCACCCTCTCCAAGGAGACGGGGCCATTTTCCTCTCCAGTCCAACGGCAGAAATCCCTGCATGGTTGGGCAAAGCTGCCATATTAGGAGCTTTAGGCTAAGACACGCAAAAGCCCTGGTCTTTCTGGTCTGGAATGGACATTAACTTCCCCCCGGGGTGGCTTTCGTAAGAGTATGGGGGTGCACTCGAGGTCGGAGAGGAAATGAAGATTATAAGTGTAATGTAATATTCATTTCCCTGAATTTGGATAACCCAGTGACTAAATCAGGTAAATCTTAATTCTAAACCCTACACAGAGCCTCCTCATATTTCAGAGCTCACTGTCGGAGCCACCTCTTTCCCCGCCAAACTTTCTGCTCCCGGAAAGGAGCTTGGTTATAGGGAAAGCTATCACCTTTATGTTGCTCTGGAAGTTGACTTCCTAGAGTAATGGGCCGGGCCCCCTTTGGAAGAGGGGAGCAGACAGCAGGCTTCCTGGAGACCTGTGGACCTCACCCCGACCTCGGAGGTTCCGAGTGGTACCGGAGAGCTGGCATTCTGCCCTGTGTTTGCTCCCCACCTTCGTGCACCAGTGTAGTCCTCACGCCAGTGCTGTTTTTGGTCAAATGGCAACTCTACAGTAATCCAAATGGGATTTTAGAGAGCTGGGTGTGCTTGTTCAATGATGATGTACGTAGCAGCTTTTTCTCTCTTTCACAGTCTTGGAAATACTCTAGAATAGGGGGGCATCCACTGACAACTCCAGACTTAAAGGAATGTAACATAGCCAAGAAACGCAGTCAAAGAGAGCATCCCCCAGCGTCACGCCTTCCGCCTGAGATGCACTGACGGTGCTGACGGGGATTCGGCTTACTGGAGCGTTAGGAAGGCAGTTGCCATCGCAAGGTGACTCAGCAGGTCTGTGGCACCATCTCTTTGGTAACGGACTACTCTTTCATTTCTTGCCCCTGGATGTTCAGTTTGAGTTGAGGGAGAGTGCAGTGTGTTCCGTCAGTGAAATCTAGCCGCAGAGAAGGCAGCAAAGAAGTGGGGTGTGGGGTGCGAGGGCGGGGGGACAGGTAATGAGCCAGAGTGTCTATGAGTGTAAAGTCACGTACTTGCGTGCTGTGCTGCCAAGAAGAATTAAAACACGCAGATGCCTTTGTGCAGAAGTGACCACGTTATGCAAGATGACATAAATGAACTGCTGTCCTGGTATTAAAAGTTTCTTTGAATATGAAGTTCCCTCAAAACGACTAATCCCAAACGAAGAAAATTCTTAAGAATTCAGTTGATACATCCTCTGCTTACCTCCCTCGAATTAAAACCAATTAAAATTCTCAACCCAGTTAGTTTTCTAAAGGCATTTCCAAAGACCAGGAAAGCTCATCCCAAAGTTTTCATTCTTATATAGAGTTAAAAGAGGTTTATAATGATGATTAAAATTTAAGTTCCTGTTGTATCTCTGAACATGGGAGGTAATAAAATTTGACATAACAGACATACATTTTTTATGATATACGTACAAAAATCAATAACTTTATGGTGGGCAGTGAGAAGAAAGGAGCGTTTTTACTTTTATCTTAAAAATATGTACTTTAGCAAAAACAATGGTGAGAGATGTGATAATGAGTGAATTCCTATGAAGTTTAGAGTCTGGAAGAGAAGTATAGATGTCTATAAAGAATTATTAGATGTGACAGAAGAATTTATCTACTGTGAGAGCACAGAAAAGGGGATGCTTAGAGGATAGTTAATTGACACTCTGTTTTAATTTAAATCATAAGTGTGACACCAAACTGATTTATCAAATGTCAACAAATAGAATAATTATTAATTATACTGAAGCTACTCCTAATAGTTACGGGATTGATCACTAGGCTCTGTTGGGTTTTAGTCTGGTCTCTGCCACTTCCTTACTGTGTGTGACCAAGGGCAGTTTATTTTGATCTCTTTGTGCTCAGTTTTCCCATCTCTACAATGGGAGTGCTAATAGTACCTATCCCATAGGATTGTTCTGAGGATTAGGAGGGTTTATGTGGGAAAGTGCTTGGGACAAACAGGTATTCAGTGGATTCGTTAGTATTGCATTATCATCTCAACGTAAGGTACAGTGAATAATTTTCTATGTTGGGCATGCAAGAGAGCAGCAGCAACAAACCAACCCAGTAAAACTTCGTTGAGATGCTAAAGGTTGATTCCGAAAACTACCGTATCTCAACAAAGTCCAGGGAACATACACTGATGAAAGGTGCATCTTCTGTATAACGATAATGAATGCAGACAGAGTAATATGAACCCCAGGATACCATGGAAATATCACTGTGGGATTTCTTCCTGGCTAGAGGAGAGACCAACAGGTAAGTTATAAAAAAGGGCCCTCTCTCCTCCCCCTCTTCCTTCCTAACCGTCTTCTTTCTTTGCTGTACATCTTGTCCACTTTTTTCCTCCTTATCCTTTTGAGTGATTTGAGGACATGCCCTCGGGGGACTGTAGCCATCCAGCAGACGTGCGAGAACTTGCCATGTCGAGTGAGAAAAACTAAATTAAGTATGATATGTTCTTCTAGGGTAGCCATCGAGGAAGAAGGTGGTTAGGGCGGGATTTGCAGTGAAGGTGATGTTTGGGCTAAATTGCAAAAGATGAGGAAGAATTGAGTATCCAATGAAAATGATGCAGAAAAGAAATATTGATCAGGTAATCATACCTTTCAAATACGTTGGTATGGATTCAGACATCCAACTCTGTTCTTGTACGACAGTGTGACTTTATCGTATCACTCTTGACAAGAAAAAAAAAGATTTTAATCACTCTAGATAACTAGGGTTGAAGTGATTACACAATGTCATTCTCAAATTTTAATTCAAAGAGAAATGATGTGAGATAGTATTTCTTGGGAGTTTCAGGGCAACCTGGAATGCAACGTATTCCTCTGTTTTATCTACCATCAATTTCTTAACTTCATCTTTGTATTTTATCTGCATAAAGGCTTTTATTTTTTAAAGGGTAATGGTCCCGATTGGAGATTTATAAGCTGGAAAGAGTTAGGTCCTCTCCAAAACAGACATGAGGAGTTGAAGTATTGAGGGCGGATTGAGTTTAAGTGCTTTTAGTGTTTATTTGAGTAAAACAGGTCCACTTTTCGTGCGTTTACCTAATGGCATTGCAGAGAAAGAGGAGAAAGTTTATAGCAGAGAGAAATCTTACTTATGGAGGGATTTGTGTGACAGGCAGTCACTGAATCAGACAAAATAAATTAACAGAAATTTAATTAGCTTGTATCATTCTTGTCAAAACTGACAACTAAAACATGGAGAAAAGATCATGTTTTCTCCAGAGAATGTTTTATTTCTTTTTCTCTTCTGAAGAGAAACTTGACTTACACGACTATTTATAGATCCGACACGGATTGCTGTTTCCTCCATTTCAGGAAGATTCAAGAGTCAAGTCCCGAGCGATGGGGGACTTTGTCCCCACTTCCCCGCCCGGGGCCCGAAGAGACACTTGTCTACTTCTGTGCCCTCTAGCTGCAGGCTTTGCTCTCTGACCCAGGCTCTTTTTCACGCGATTTCTGAATAAGAGCAGAAGAACCACCACCTAGTCAAGCTCTACCCACCAACTTAGCAGCCAGCGCAGCTGCCACATCCTTGTCGGGGCAGTGGGCCTACCCGAGAGTACTGGCAGGGTGATTCGAAAGCAAAGCGTTGCAACCTGTCAGTCACTGAACCTGGGGATTATCCATCCTCGGGGCCGCTCAGGGAAATCGCCCCTTTCCTCTGCCCCTCCTCGTCCCACCGCTGCTACAGTATCAGCAGACCCTGGGGCTGCCTGCAGGAAAGGGAGCTGTGGAAACCCAGACATGCTGAAATCACCTGTGTCATTTGGATACAGAAGTGACAAACTTAGGAAGAACATCATTATTTGGATTCCCCCATCCTCTACAGGGAAAAAAAAACAAACAATGTTTTTTTACTTACTCCACAATCAATGTAATCAATTTACATAATCAGATTACTCCATAATCAGTGATTCTCTGATGGGGGTGCGTTTGTCCCCTTCCACTGGGGGACGTTTGAGACATTTTTGGTGTCACAGCTGTGCCAGGGATTCTGCTGACATTACTGAGTAGAGGCCACGGATGCTGTCAGATGTTCTGCAGCAAAGGACAGTCTTCCGCAGCAAAGACTGATCCGGTCCAAACGTCCATAGGGATGAGATTTTGAAACCCTGATACAGGCGAAAGTACTACACAGTATTCAAGGCTTAAAAACTAGAGAAAACAATTGATTTATTATTATATCCTTGGCTTATGCCACTTATATTAAATTCATCATGAATACACAGCTTACTTTATGTATAGTCTATTGTATATACAGTTTGAGAGCAACATCTCTGTTAGCTTTGCCTCCCTTGACACCGTTGACCCCTTGTGCTCACCAGGAGCCTGACAGGGTCTCAGAGGATCCATTATTAGCCCTTCTGGTTGGAAATAAAATTCATTTCCAATCAGAGGTTAAGCAGTCCTGGTGTGTGAACCGTCAGGGGGGTTTTGGAAACCGTGCCTTTAGGCCAATGCCACCGACTAGGAAGGCATCTCATTTAGAGAGTAAGGGGTAGGCTGTTTTTACAAAAAGTCACAGAGACACAGGAAGCATCATTTTTTTTTTATATAAAGAAATTATCAACTTTATAGGCAGGAGTAAGAATTTTCAGCCTAAAGATGCACCCAGAATATCTGTTTTCCCTAACAAAGTGACATACGTTCTCTCCCACTTCCTCTTCTCTGTTTTGCTTTTTTTTTCTTTCTCTCCGCTTTATGGAGAAATATTGAGTGAACACTAACTTAGCAATTAAGACTTCATGGCAAAACTTTCAAAGCTGTGCCGGGCAGAGAGTCAAAACCTACATTTGGTGGCGAGGTTTTAAGTGCCCACAGTGAACAGGAGTCTGCACAGTTTTCCTGTCCCTCGCTGGGTGGCTTTATTGCTATTTCTGGAAACAAAAGGATGGGAGATCAGCTGGTAGAACTTGTCTGGGAGAAGGTTGCTGTCAGATTTCATTAGAATTTCCATTATTTTAAGTTGGTCAGCATTTCCATTAGTTAGAGACACCCTCACTTGGGTGGTGATTATATGGAACCAGTAGCGAATGCCGACCCCTCCAAGCCCTGGGTACGTTTCTAGACAGTGGTCACTGCTCCAGGGGTTTTCTTACTCCACTTGAATCTTCATTTTCACCCTGAACAAGAGAATAAACTAGGATGGTCTTTGTATTTTTGTTTTTATTTTTGTCGATGGCTGGACTCTCTTGCTGACCTGCATGTGTTTTCTCTACTTTGTGGATTAGCCACAGAAGATGTTGAATCCTGGGTTGTTTTTTGTTTATTTTAAAAATACATCTGGATGCATCACTTAAAAATTAGGTGTTCTAGAAATGCAAATTAATGTTGAGGCAGGTGGAGGCCGCCAGTCCCCAGACAAAACTTTGAAGTGAGAAGTTTTGTTTAATATATATATACACACATAATGAAAGTACCACAGACAGCCTCAGAGCTCCAGGGACAGTCCCTTCGGCTCCAGGAGCAAGATGGAGAAGGGGACAAGACCCTGTGAGTCACCAAACACATTTCTAGGTGCTGTCCCTAAGTCTGGGAAATACAAAGTCAGGAAGGCAGATAAAACACCAAGTGAATGCATCGTAAATATGTATAACTACAAACCATTGTATGGATTTTAGCACCAAATGGAAAAGGCTTGACTTCCATTATACCACGCAGAGTAGTCAATCACCTATGGTAGTTTAATGTTTCACCTCCTCGGGAACTTTCAGAAAGAGGACAGGTCGCTGTTCATCCCTAGTAGCTTAGTTTTCTGAAGGCAGAAGCTGGATCAGGTGTTCTTTCAAAAGGAGGGAGCAACCAGGGAGCTTAACTGTACCTGTAGCGTTCTTTTGTAAAGCCTGAAAAAGAAGATGGAACAAGACTGATGTGTGACAAAGCTGGTGGGAGGCGCAGGAGCACACGTTATGTCATTCACTGCGTTCCACTGTATGCTTGACATAGTTAGCAGTGTAACAAGTGACAAGAATACAGAGGGACTGGAGCCAAGGAATTAGGGATAGTGATTGTCACCTATTCTTCAGAATTTAGGCTGTAAAGAGAAGACGAAAGGAAGAGCTGTGAGTAAAAGGGGCCAGGGTCGGTTAAGGTTTTCTTTCTTCTGATAGATGAGTATCATGATGGTGGCCTTTGAAGAAGGAATCAGGTAAAAATGTTGAAAACACAGAATGTAGAAAGGAACGTTAATGGGAAAAGGTTCCCAGCATTAGAGGAAAGTATAGATCAAAAGCTTAAATGAAGAAATTGCCTTTGAAGAGAGAAAGGGCTGTCATTTCATCTTTATCACTGAGAATGGAGTTGAAAAGTGACAATGATTTGTACTGAACACAGCATATAAACCACAATTGTTTTTTGCTATTTTTACCTAAAAGAAAAAAATCCTCGCAGTCGCTTATGTGTGTGCCCTTAATAATTGAGTGGTTCCACAGATAATAGCTAATGCCTGGTAAGTTGAGGTTTTGCAATAAAATAAGGAGACATGACTAGAGAATATTAATATGCTTTAAAACTTTTGAAAGCTTTCTCCTTTCCTTTTAATTTTTGTTTTTTAAGATTTTTGGGATGGCATAAAAGAGAAATGATACTATGCCAACTCCAACTCAGTTACTCAGCATTTGAGTAAAAGATAAGGAAATTTTCCATTCAAGTCAATGCAGAGGGGACTGTGGAGCTTAGCGGGTGGGAGGGCTGCGTGAATTTTGTATTCAGCACATTCATTCACATTACACGGGTTACCAAGGACAAGTTCCAGAATCCTGTTCAAAAGCTGACAGCTCCAAATCTGAGAGGAAATGTGCTCCCAGCCTAGCTGGGTGGTGTCAGCTTTGTGTATAACTTTAACCGGACAGATTTAGCCAAAGGCTAAATATAAAGACTGTATGAAGACTGTGGACATCTTGAAGATGAGACAGAGAGAGACAGAGACAGAAATAAAGACAGAGATGAGACGGTAGAAAGATGGGGAGAGAGGAGAGAGAGAGGAGGTTATAGAGAGAGAGAGATGAAGGAGAGATGGGTGTTTCTTTTCTATTGAATTTCAGGTGATAGGAAAGTGTAATTACCAGATGGGACAAAAACTACAGAGATGGCTGTCAGCCAGCAAAGACAAGACAGAGGGTGGCCAAGAGTCTGGGAAATGGGTATGTTCTCCTCTCCCTTTCAACAGCTGTCACAGACACTCGGGGTGAACAGGGCCAAGGGGCCAAGGAATGTGACAGTGCCCAACATGTGGCCGAATATGCCAACTTCTTTGCCTCTCCACTTCTCCATGTGCTTTTTCGCCCTTTTCAAATGTTAAAGTTCTTGGTTTAAGCCCCTCCATTTTGGAGGAGGGGATGGAGGAGATCTGTTAGAAAAATGAATCTATGCTTGTAGATTGACTGAGAGATGGGCATACTGTTCTTTAATGGCTCAAGTTTGTAAGAAAATAGGCATTTTCTAATTTGTTTGAGATGTTCTGCTGCTGTCAGAAATGTTTTGTTTTATTGTCATATTTATTCATATCTACATTTTATTTAAAGTGAACAACATGCTTTTAGCTTCAAACTTCCTGAAGAATCTGCAAGTAGCTCACACTTAGCAGGCTGTATTGTATCACATCAACTAGGTTTGTTATCGTAAGTTGGAGGTGGAAAATGAAGGAGGGAGGAGACAAGGGAGGAAGGGGTATGAGTGTAAGCCACCCACATCCTACACAATGTGGAACCACACAGCCCGCTGTGAACCTCAGTGGAATGTTAATCTCTCCGATAAAGTCTTTATGAATTCTGAAATGAACCAAGGTCTCTTTAATAACAAAAGTATCTCAAAATGCCCTCAGTACCATGTATCTGAATATGTTCCCAGCTGCCTGGAGCACTAGATGTAACATAGTTGCCATGAGTCCCTGTCCTCAAGGCTGTTTCTGCAGCAGCAGAAAGTGCACACCATTCAGGAGTAAGCCACCTCAGGAAGACGGCAGCACTTGTGGGCAGGTGTAGATTGTCACCGTCTAACACATTTTTTTAATTCGCAAAAAGAATAGTCTGTTTACCCAGATACTTAACCATTTTTGTGGTGGTCTGTAGTGACTGGGAAAATGGGAAAGCATCTTTATCCTACCATTCTCCCCTTAGATGGCTCAACTGTTGGCTAATAAAGAACAAGTTTTCAGACCTAGTAAACAGGTCAAAGGAAAATTTATTAATGTTTTTGACAATTTGGCAGATTGTAAACCACACTTCCCTTCTTTTATCAATAAGATAATTATACAAAATATGCGTATGATATTTTGTTTAACATTTTCTACCATGTAAATGATTGAAAAGTTAGAAAATGATTAAATATTAGCTGTTTGAATTGTTTTCTATAATTGAAGTAAATTCGAACATGACTTTCAGAGTTCTGAATGTAGTAAAATAACATTCTAGGGGGAAAAAACACACTTTAAACTTAATTGTAGACCTGGCTATGTTCACCTTTCAAATGTGTAAGTTTCTCCATTAAGATGAAAACAAAGCATTTGTTTTAATTTTCACAGGAAAAGGTTTCTAGAATGTTATCAACATTTCAAATGTTTACGAGTCACATTTCTTTATTTTTCCTTTGATTTAAATGATTGATGGTCAGTTTATGTATCAACTTTGAATGACATCGTGAGACAGTCAGCTTTAGATAGCCTCCAGTTATTCACATGCACACGAATCTAGGTGCTGCTGCGAGGGCATTTTGTAGATGTGATTAAAGTCCGCACGCAGGGATTTTAAATCAGAGAGATTATCCTAGATAATCTGGGTGGGCCTAATTCAATCAGTTGTAAGGCTTTGTGAGCAGAACTGAGATTTCCCAGAAGAAAAAAAAATACTCTTTCTGCCTGTGGGTTGTTGCTTCAGTTTGTACCCGAGAGTCCCAGCCTCCTTCCTGGTGGTCTGCTCTGTGAATTTCAGACTTAACGTAGCCAGTGCCCATAAACGTGTAAGCTAATTCCTTGCAGCAAGTCTCTTAATATCGACCTCCTATTAGTTCTGTTTCTCTGCTCAGATCCTGACTGATACACATGAAAATTAAAAAGATGCTCTGTTGTATCTTGTGGTTAATTTTTAACAATTAATGAACGTTTTAACTCTGAATTTCTCTACTTCTAATAGTCATGGATGCACAACACTTGATCTCTTAAAAGGTACTCAGGTTAGAAGGAACCCTAGAGTTAGTTCTGTAGCAACATGAATAATTTCCACCCAAATTATTTGTATTCTAGGCTTAGGTTTTTATCTATTATAGCAAGCGTATTAGTTATCTATTTCTGCCTAGCTTATTACTCCCAAACTTAGTCACTTAAAATGGCACACATTTATTATCTCACAGTTTCTGTGAGTCAAGAATTCAGGACTGGCCAGCTGGGGTCTGTGCTTCAGGATTGGTCATGGGCTGCAGTCAAAGTATGGGCCAGGGCTGTGATCTCATCTCAGAGCTAAGCCGGGGAAAGATCCACTTCGGAGCTCACAGTCTGTGGGCAGGATTCCGTTACTCGCTGGTTGTTGGATAGAGGGGCTCACTTCCTTGCTGGCTTTTTGGACAGAGTCTGGCCTCAGCTCTATGCCATGCAGTCCTGGCAGCTTGCTTCATCAAAGCCATCGAGAGAGAGAGAGAGAGAGAGAGAGAGAGAGGAAGGAAGGAAGGAAGGAAGGAAGGAAGGAAAAGAAAGAAAGAAGAGAGAGAGAGAAGTGGGCACTGTGCTCTCTTGTAACGTAATCACAGAGGTCACATTCCATCGCTTCTGCCCTGTTCTGTTCACTAGAAGCAAGTCACTGGGCCCAGCCCCCACCAAGGGGAAGCGGAGTGTAAAGGATGTGACCCACAGGAGGTGAGGGTGGTGAGAAGCTATGGTAGAAGGCGGTCCACAGCATCGAGTTTTCTAAAAATAAGGCAACACTTGAATAATTTATAATGCAGGAAGCCCCAAGATGCGCAGCAACAGCAAAGAGAAGTCAGCCTTTGAGAAGAGGCAGATATCACAGTCCAGGCCACGAACTTGCAGTTCCCCCCAGTGCTTGTAGCTTTAGCTGTGGTAACAGAAACGGAGATCTCAAGATGTGTGTTTTACTGCCCAAGTTTCTCAGCCCTCTCCCCGTTCCTCTGCCATTCTTAAAGACACGACAATAAAAAATAACCCAACATCTGTGGTTGAAGCCAGAGCCAAAAACTATATTTAAATGATTGTGCCCACACTAGGCAGGCACTCAGCAGTGTAAAGTAAGAAGTGGAAGAAGGAAGATCAAGGGATTGGAAATCTGGACAAATATACAGTCAGTCTAACTAATTAATAAAGCCAAGCAGTGTGTGTTGGCGAAAGGAAAAGTGTTAGGGTGATGAGGAGGAAGCAAACCAGATGGGGTCTGGAAATATTTGCTCCAGGCCTGTGGATGTTGCCAAAGCACTATTTCAAAAGGTGCCAACATCAGAGAATTCCTCAGGGGAAATTCTTGTGCTGGGAAGAAGGCTGTCTTATTGTTTGTGAAAAACGCCTTCATATTTCAGGTCACAACACAGCAGTTCTGATGAAACTGGTTTGCAGAATGTAATCCTTGTCAACCCACTTCCTTCTTGGACTTACAGAGTCTCAAAGTTACGAGGAAATCTAAATATCACGTAGTTCAGCCTCTAACCCAGTGCAGGATTCTTTTCTACCACGATGACTGAAGGTCATCTCTATCTTCTTGAGGCCTTTAGTGATAGGGAAGTCAGTGAGTCGTGAGGCAGTCCTTCCCATGTTAGACGTGTCGTGTGGATGCAGTATTTAGTCCATGTTGAGTTGAAATCTGTCCCCCTGCCAGATGTATTACTTGGTTCTAGCTTGGCTCTCAAAGGCAGCAGAAAACCAGACTATTCACTATTCAGTGCTGTGGACTACCACCCACCAACAGTAATTCTATACACTTTTAAAGTTTTCCTCTACAACCTGCATGTCTTCTGTGATACACTGTATTTTCTGTAATGGCCCTTTGTCTGTCACAGCTTCCACAGCTCTGCTTTCTCTTTATAAGATGTCCCTTTCAATAAGCTCTAATTTATTACGGTTCATCTTAAACTATGAGCACCTGATTTAGAGACATCACTCCTGGACATAAAAATCAGCAGAGAACTCTTCTAATGGGGTGTAAACAGCAGTTAATGTTATAGTTTGGGTCAGTAAATATTATATTGTTGGCTCATTTAAATTTCTGAACAGTTAATCTTCTCCCTAAACCAACCTTCCTTCATTTCCTTCTTTCTTTTTTCTCCCTTTCTTTCTTTTTTTCTTTCTTTTTTTTTTTTTAACAAGACTACGAAGAAAGAAAATGAGATGAGAGGCTGAACTTAGGTTTATTATTTTCTGCTGCATGTTGGGCTCTCTTCTGGTGCCTCATATGCATCATCTTATACGTCCTCAAACTCTGGAAGATAGTTATGATTTCCATCCTACAGATGAGGAAACTGAGGCTCAGAGAATTTAAGTAGGTTGTTCACAATGACATAGCTACTAAATATTAGATCCTGAATTGACATCAGCTGGATTCAAACTGTACTTTTCCTACAATAAACAAAGCCAGGCAACCCTCACACTCATAATTAAGTCTTAAGGGGTTTCAGAGATGACCTAGTCAAAACCTAGTCATATTACAGATAAAGGGATTTATTAATTTGTCTAAACTGACCTAACCTAACGTCAGGGCAAGCTCTGGAACCCAGGTTCCCTGCGTAGAGCTCCTTCTACCGTATCGTGATTGTATAATTGATTCACAGGAAAGCTACTTTGGATTTATCTGCATGTGATTTTCCCTTTTAGGTTTTGATTCATCAGTCTAAGGTTGGTGAGCTTATATTAAATCTTTGGGTCAGATACAGGGTTAAATGCCCTGTCTAGATTTGTGCTATGAGTAAATGAGATAATTATGCTGCTGTGGCAAATACAAACACACACACACACACACACACACACACAATGCATTTATTTATTTAGCCCAAATCAATAATAAAGCTGTTGAAAAGCCAGATGTAGGAGAAGAGCCTTTCGGCAGATTATTAGAGAATTCCTTACAGAGTGGTAAAAAGTTCTTAATCAGCACTCTTAAGACAACTTTTCAACCAGGTTTGACTACAGTTGACTTAACCAGCGCCTGCCGACTTATCTTTGACTATCTAAAACAACAATGGCTAAGAGCGAGCCAGAGTCAGTACAGATTATGTAACCATTGTTTCTTCAGACCACACCAGCCTAGGGATACGGATTGGGTCATATCTGCATAAAAATCATGTATGCCCTCCTACATACTGTGAGACCTGTGGTCCCCTACAAAGCCCTGTCCAAATATCCAGTAAGTTCTCTCTAAATCTTTCCAGGAATCCTGAGGAGTGATGTCGCTGACTTTTGGGCATGATTGATCTGAGCTGTTTCAGGTTAGGTCACTCCGTTCCTCTCTCCGTGACCCAGACCCTTCAAGGTGTGCCCTGCCCAGGCATCCGGGGCTTGCTAAGCGGCCTCACAGCCCTGTCTATCCACGTGGCACCCAAGACCACAGACACGTGCGCTCTTCTTCCTGAAGCTGGTTTAAGGTTCAGGGCCACCTCGGAGAAACAGTCTGCCCATAGTGCTTATACTTCTGATGGATCAGCTTCTGAGACGTAACTGCTGCTCAAGACCATCCTGGATCTCAAGGCACTGCTGAAGTGCCAGCTATACACACATCCCCAAATCTCTCTGTGGCCCCCGAGTCTCCCAGCGCACAAGCAGCACAGCCCGCTCACTCCTGAAGCAGGAAGTCTCCAGCCGCGCCCTTCTGTTGCTCCAAACCTAGGTTTCCATGTAGCTTTCAGGTTTCTGATTTCCTCAAGGACTTTATGAAAAGAGCCCTTTCAAGTTATCTCTGTCTTTACGCCTCCATCTTCAAACCCTCAGAGCTGCATATATATAATCACTGTAACCAGTTATCAAATAAGATTTGGAGTTACAAATGGACATTTTCCTCCCAAAGACTCCAAGTGTCCCTCAGTGTATTATGTTAAGAAAGATTCTTCCCCAGGCGGTGCCCATCAGCAGACCCTCCGTTGCCCAGGGACAATGTCTACTGAATCATTGAATACAAATACAGCTACTTCTGTGTGGTGCTAATTGTTTTGTGTCTTCGTGGAAGAGGGAGATTTCATTGGAACCATTTACATCTTACCCAGTACCATTATACATTGATCATTTCAGCTGGAGGTTTGGAATGGGCTTGGGAGGTTCATGTAGGAGACACTGTCCCACTGGGCAGGGAAGTGCACACTCAGAGTGTCATGGTCCAGCCAGAGGCAAACAGGAGAGGGGGCCAGGAACTGGCGTGGGGAGAAATGCTTCTACATTTCCTCTTTTTTTTGGCATTGTGATTTTCTTACGGCACACTGATGCTTTATTGATTTCCTGTTATGTGGGACAGCCTTGTGTTAGCGGTGCTTTGGAAAGCAAAAATGTGGGGAAACAGCCAAAGAGAGTGGCAGTTGCATGGAATAATGTTGAAATGACTACTGGCTGGGAAGCCAAGGACAGAAGTCTGGAGTCAGGGGTGAGAAACAACGATGAGGACATAGAAGCAGCTTTTAGGGACACTCTGCAGTTCTTTTAGAGGCCTTGGGCACATTCTGAAGCCATATCGTTTAGGGTCTCAGACTTTTGTTATTTTATTTAATAAAGGGAAATGTGATCCTGGAAGGCAGAGGAGTTGGTAAAAGTTGAGCTATAAAAATTTTCCATTATTGACTAGTTTCAAGATACCATCAAAATAGCAAATCAGTTCAGTCTGGCACTGGCAGTGACAGAATTGGCTGTCTGTCCCAGCGTTTCTCTCACGCTGGCTGATTCATCTCTACCCCTGTTTCATGCATTTATAATTAATGTCATGTCTGTTTCCAAAGAAGATGTGAAAGGCATATAATTAAAAGCATGTATATAATCATAAAATTAGACAGTCCATTAATGAATCACAATGGGAAATATATAGCCGTCCATCCCCCAAATAAAGAAAATACTGCTCCGGAGCTTATATTTTTATGAATTTGTCAGAGAAAGCAAAAAGAGAAGAAAAAAAGAGGAGCATTACACAGCACGTTCTCTTTTCTGGAGAGTTATATATCAGATAACTCTCCTGAACAGAGACGCTGCATTGTAACACTAAACCAATGAAGAACTTGTCATAATAGAAATGGTATGGTATTGAATCACAAGGTGGACCCATATGCAGTGAGATATCTATCTATCTGTCTCTACAGAGATATATGTATATAAATATATGTGCAGTTGTATATGTAATATATATTAATTATATATATATATATAAATACAAACTACAAGAGGGCACTTCTGTAAGATCTAAAGAATGTAAAACAGCAAGCAAGATTTTTTATTATCTGATTTGATACAGAGGCTTATGGAATCTAGAACATAGAAGAGAGACATACCCCTTACTTTAGGTTTTCAGGAGGGCTTTTAAACTGAGGTTCCTGAACGTCACTCCAGATATAATGCATCTGGCACCCTGGGGGCAGGGGGTTCAAGAATGAGTTCTAATGAGGAGTCCCTGGATGATTCTGATGGACTTTGAGTAAGCAGGAGATTGGGACCAGTGTCTTAGATGATTACTCTCAAGTATCAGTTACTTCTATTTAAATTTTTACAAGATGTGAACAGATAATGAGCAAAAACTGAGGTCAAGAGACTGAGGGAATATTTAGTAATTCTTTATAAAACAGCCTTTCCTCCAGTACTTGCCCCCAGTAGGTACCCAGTAGATAATTGACTGATTTACAAAATGTTTCATTAAGAAATTATTGAAATATGTGATAAATGTGAGAGACTGAAACCCATTTTGCTGGTTGTTCTACCACCACTTACCAAAAAAACCCAAACCGAACAAACAAAAACCTTAAAAAAAATTTCTTCAGTGTTTATTGAAGACCTAAATGCCCCTTTACCCCCTCTTCAGTCTAGCAGGCAGCTTGAGATGCCTTATGCATAACAATAGCTGTCGGGTGTTCAGGCTGTTAGCTGGCCCTGGCTGGATCTTCCTGTTAGTTCATGGCTATTCCTTGAGCTGGTTTCACATTATGGATGTTGTGACTTTATTACCTCTCCAAAGCTTCTACATTCATCATTCTGAGTGCAACCCAGGTACTAGCAAGATCAGACAATGTTTGTGGCTTCAGCTAAGGTTAAAGAGAGGCAAAGATTCCTCCAGGTGGTGATGCCAGAGAATGAATCAATAGTCAAATACAGCCCAAGTTCCAGCTTGTTAATGCAGTGCGTGGTTCAGCTGTATTTCACTCCTCACTGGATAGTTCAGAGTAAGCTCAATATTGCTGCAGTCCAATTTCAAAACGTCTTTAGTTCGGAAGATTGGTTTTGTTCTTCAAGAGGTCAGACGAGACTCGTGATTGTCTTTGCATCTCTGGATAACCCAGCATGGAAGTGAGAGAGGTCAGCAGAGGTACCTCCCCAACAAATGTAGAACACTTAACTCTATAATCAGAATGTTATCCCTTTAGCAGCTTCAGATCAGATCAGACAGTGGTGAAGTAGAACCCAGTACCTGGAATGAATATACTTTGGTAGCAGAACTATATCATATGGATGTTCCTGTCTGAGGCTTACAGTGGGCAGAGAAACACGTCTCTGATTCAGTTTAACCTAATATGCCAAACAGCTGTCTAAGATTCACTAAAGTGGAGCTTGATTCCAGTGTCGAAAGGGATATAGAATGAAATTATTTGGTATAAAGGCTTAAATTAGGAAAATCCTTTGTACATTAAAATTAGCATTCTAAGTTTGGGTATAATAACTAAGTTGTAAAAAGAAAGAAAGAGAGAGAGAGGGAGGGAGGGAGGAAGGAGAGAGAGAGAGAAAGAAAAAAGGAAGGAAGGAAGGAAGCAAGGAGGGAGGGAGGGAAGAAAGAAAGAAAGAAAGAACCAAAATAAAACATCTTTCATTCAAGTAATATTTATGGGTCTACTCTGACCCAGACATAATGCCAGAGACGAGGGATGCCAGTGAGAATAAAATAAATATAGCCCTGCCCCTCCTGGAGATTTAATCTAGTAAATGAGACATATATGGAACAAGGTCATTATAATATAGCGTGAAAATGTTAGAAGAGGATTTTAAGACACGATATTAACATCACAAATGAGGGTCATTGACATCAGACATGAGGTTATAGAAAGTTTAGGCTGAACTGTAGAGCTTTGAGTTGGAGAAGGTTGGGGAAGAATGAGGGAAGATGAAAAGGAGGAAGAGAGTGTGAACAGTGTTTACAAATGCTGGAAGGCAGGAGAAACATGGGGTCAGACAGCCTGTAGCAATGCAGAGAATCAGCACCTGACTGGATCTGGAGTCGTGTGAAAATGAGAGTGGGAGACTATACAAGAACGATGCTGAGTTTCTGGCTTGGATAAATGGTGAAGGTTTGATTGTAAAGATGGCAGATCCGATGTTAAACACATTGAGTTTGAGGTATGTATTTGACATCCAAACCGAGATGTCCAATGACTTCCTGGCTATATGGATCTTAATCTTGGGGAGAAGATAAAGGTTAAATCTAACAGATAGATATGAGAATTATTAACACAGAGGTGATATTTAGAGCATTTGGTTTGATGATACTGTGTAGATCAAGAAGAGAAGAAGAAAGGAGAGAACTCAGAGTAATAGCACCATGCAAGGAAAAAGGCAGAGGAAGTAAAGGAGGTAGAAGGGTTTGCTGCTTGCCTGAACGTTGGAGTTCTCGGCAGAAAATGACTTCTGACGTGGTCAGGGTTATTCAAAACCGTCTGCAGTTGCACAGAGTATTTCCCCCTCAGTGCCATGTTTCCTCTGAATCGCTTTCCTCTCTCTTTTTTCTTTCTTTCTCATTTGACCTCCTTCCTTCCTCTCCCTTCCTTCCTCTTCCCACACTCTTCTAATATATATTTAGTATTTGTCTAATAAAATTAAAACTGAAGTGCACATAGAGCCTGGAAAAAGAACAACTGTGCCGTGTGTCGTGGTATAGGGAAATGATTATTCAGAAGACAGTAGGATCCAATACTCAGCCTTCTTACTGTCTCTGATTTTACAAATTCATGGCTATGGCTTGGTATCTGTTTTCTTCTAATAAAAAAAAAAATCTGTCACAGATAGATGGATTATATAACCATTTCAGTCCTTTCTAAAGCAAATTTAATGACAAGGCTTCATTGTCAGACATGTCTGCTTTCTGGATGTTTTCTGTTTGTCTCTCCAGATTCACTTTATGTTATTCTCATTCTGCCTTTTGTCTCCGGAGGCTTACTTTTATAGACTGCATCAACCAAGCTCACCTGCCCCTTGCTTACAGTTGGCTTTGGCCCGTGAGAAGCGCTGGCAACAGCTGGGAAGGTAGGATGAAAGAGAAATAGTCAGCTTGCCAGCTCCCATCCTGCTGGCCACAGGTTTTCAGAGGTTGCATTTCTCCCCCTAAGGATATAGCTCCTGTTCCATCACTTTCTCCCTATATGGGTCTCTTCACGTACAAAACACTGTACAACCCTTGTTCCTTGAGTCGTAGCAGTGATAAGAGATCTTTGATCTTGCTAGCTGTGGGGGGCTTCTCATGCCGTTTTGGTTTCTATTAGTCTCAAGTGTCTGCACTGGACTCTTCTCAGTTGCCTCCTTTAAATGTCCTGTCTGTTTGCTTCTGGTACTCTGATGGGCAGAGTCTACCTACACTGGACTGCAGATTCTTTAAGGATAAGAATCATACCTTAAATATATTTGTCTTTATGTCCTAGTACCTTAAAAAGACTAGGGCCTTTGGAAGGGTCTGTAGGAAGTATTTAAAAAGGTTTATTGGAAGAATGAGTATAGGAGTGAATGCTACTTTTAGGATGAGTTTAGCAGCAATAACACAGAGGAAGAGTCCAAACAATGTATAGACCTCGAAAATATGTGATCTGACCCCAGTCTGCTCAGCAGTATAGACGGAGGAGTCCTGCCGGTGGCTCTCTCTCCTTCTAAAGAAAATTCAAATGCAGCACCTAGATTACAGCAGCGCCAAGTCTGAAACGAGGCTCCACGTATTGAAGCACACACAGGAAAGTCGGATGGAAAGGGCATGGAGACTCAAGAGGCCACGTAGAAAGGAACGTAAACCACAGGACTCCTTCCTTGAGAAGTTACCTCCCCAGTTTGGGATTAGCTCCTGTGGTTTGGCTGGTTGCATGGTAGATGTTTAGCAAGCAATAACAGACATTTCCCTTTCTTCCCCAGGCAACACAGCTCCCAAACCAAAAAAGCATTGTTCTAGCTAGAAAACAAAATAAAACCCAATAAAACGGCGCAAGCCCACAATGGAGCACGGAGCATGTCGATGCAATATTTTCCATTGAGAATCTCAAGGATTAAGAAGCAGTGTGGCCAGACTGGTGTTTCCTTTTCATGACCTTCTTACTGTAGACAAAGTAAAATGTCAACACACAATGAGCTGGTTTACTCAAAAAGTTGCACACGTTAGAATAGATTTCCATGCAGTAAGGGAGATGGGAGGGAGAGCTATATTGGGGTGCCAACTGAACTGACCTTTTCCATTTATATTGTGAGAAAAGCCACAGAAAATGATGGGGTTACTAATTCTAAAAGCAGATGGTGTTGATGAATGGGCAAAGGAATTAGGGGAGAGAGGGCATATATGTGAAGTATTTATGTGGTGGTCTGCTGTCCTTTTATAACAATGTTCCTACTGTTTCCATGCTTTCTACCACTGCTGTTGGCGCTGCTCCCATCACTGCTGAGCGCCGCCACCATCAACAAGGCGTTCGGGATCACTACCACAATCAAAACTAAGTGTAACGACGGGTATCCTGGCTGTGCTCTGTCTGTGCTGCTCCACAAGGAAGTGTGCGGTGTAACAGGGGATTCCTTCCTCAGGTTAAAATGCATACCACACTGCTGCACCCTCTCACTGTGTGACCAAGGAGTCTAGCAGGTGTTGCGATGAATGCTAACTTGGAGCCCTCAGTTCTCCACGAACACACTGATTTGGAGCTACTTGGGAAATAGGGAAGAAAATAATTTTTAAAAAGCAAGCTTTTCATCAGTATAAGCGAAAGTCCAGAGTTTTTGAAGTGGAATGAAATATTGCTTCACAGAAGAAATGAAAGTCATGGAGATACATACATACATACATACTAGGGACCTTAATTTTGCAATTCAATCCACTTCCTTCTTTGAGACATTATTGAGGTATAATTTTTATAAAATAAAATTCATCTCCTTTAAGTGTATAATTCTATGTTTTAGTCAGTACATACAGTAATGAAACCAGTACCATAAGTCAAACTTCAAAACAGTTCTATCTTCTTCCAACATGTCCCTCATGTCCTTTTGTGGTCAGTGTCTGCCACCAACAGTGACCCTGGGAAAGCACCGTTTGCTTTCTCTCTAAACTATTTTGTCTTTTCTTAAATTTCATGTCAATGGAACCGTATAATACATAGTCTCTTACTATGTTAACTCATCTACTGAATTTTATCTATGTTTCTTCTTGTTATTATCTTAATAGTTGCTTCATGGTTTGTAGTATATTTCTTTGACTTACACCAATAGGTTTCAAGTTAACACTGAAGTATTTCCAACAAAGTATGGGAACTCTGTATTAGAATACACACCAAGTTTATACTATTGTTTTCATATATAAATATCTATAAACATTATAAACCCCATAATAAGTGTTTGCTCTAAGAGTGATGTGCTCCAATTTCTTAAATTATTTTTATTTTAGATGGTCATATGTCTTTTAAGAAAATTAAGAGAAGCAAAGATTAGTGTATATATATCTCAGTATTTGATGTTTATGTAAATGTATGTACTTGTGGATCTGGGAATATGATCCGGTATCATTTCTCTTCAGTCTTGAGGATTCACTTTAGTCTATCTTGTAGCACAGAGCTGCTGTCAACAACTGCCCTCAGATTTTTTTTTTTTTTTTGGGACATGTCTTTATTTTACCTTTATTTTTAAAGAATAGTTTTGCTAGGTGTGGAATGATTGGTCAACACTTTTTGATTTCTTTCTGTCTTTCAGTTGTGTGGCATTCCAATGTTTTCTGTCCTTCATTGTTTCTACTGAAAAATCACCCATCCACCCTGCCATTTTCTCCCATAAATAATGTGTTGTTTCTGTCTTAGTGCTCTCAAGACTTTCTCTTTTTCTTTGTCGTTTTACATTTTGATTATAATGTGTCTTCGTGTGGTTTTTTTATGTTTCCTTGGTTGGGTTTGTTGAGCTTCTAGGGTATCAGGGTTAATACTTTTCCTCAAGTTTAGGAAGATTTCTCAGTTGTTATTTCTTCACTTTCCCCCTTTTTTCTTCTCCTCTCCTTCTGCCATTCCCAGATATGTTGGAGTGTCTGACATTGTCTTACAGATTTCTAAGATCTGTGTCGTTTTCCTTAAGTTTTTGTCTCTTGTATTTAGGCTTGATCATTTGAATTGGTCTGTTTTCCAAGTTAAAGGATTCTCTTACGCTATCTCAAATATGCTGGTTAGCTTATCCAGTTAATTTAAAATTTTTATTTTTTTGCATTTTTAAGCTCTAGAATTTCCATTTGAGCCTTTTTAAAAATAGTTTTTACTTCTCTCTTGAGAGTCCCTATTTGTTTATTCATTCTTAGTATATTTTTGTTTAGTTCTTTGAGCATATTTATAATAGCTGCTTAGAAGCCTTTGCTAAATGCAACATCTGGGCCATTAGGCATAAGTTTCAGTTTGTACTTTTTTTTTTTTTTTTGGTGAGACCTTTTAAGTTCTACTCTGATAGCAATTTCAGTCACACAATACAGTGTTATCAACTATAGTCACCATATTTTATCATAGTGCCTCAGGTCTTACTCATCTTATAGCTGAAAGTTTGTACCCTTTACCAACCTCTCCCTGTCTCCCTCACCCCTCGGCCCCTGGCAACCACTTTCCTACTCTGTGTTTCTGTGAGTTTGACTTTTTATTTAGATTCCACATACACATGATACCCTGCAGTATTTGTCTGTCTCTGTCTGGTTTACTTCACTTAGCAGAATGCCCTCAAGGCCCATCGTGTTGTTGCAGATGACAGAGTTTCTTCTTTCTTTTCTTTTATCATATATACATATATATGTATATGTACTTATGTGTGTGTATACGTATTTGTATCTATCTATATTTATCTATGTATAGATAGATATACAGATATGCATATCTCGTACTTTTTATTCATTCACCTATTGACGAATACATAGGTTGTTTCTGTGTCTTGGCTGTTGTGAATAATGCTGTAATGAACATGAGAATGCAGATGTCTCTTTGATATCTTCTTTTATTTCCTTTGTATACATATAGATACCCAGAAGTGGGACTGTTGGATCATATGATAGTTCTATGTTTAATTTTTTGAACAGCCTTCATACTGTTTTCCGTAGTGGCTATGCCAGTTTATATTCCCACCAACAGTGCACAAAGGTTTCCTTTTCTCCACATCCTCTCCAAGAGTATGGGTCTAGTAATTGTTGCTTTTAAAGTAGGCATTTTAGATAACCTATTATAATAATCTGGGCTTTATTTTTTCCTCTAAGAGGTATACTTTTTATGTTTTAGTGGATTATTAACATGCATGGATACGAAGTGGGGAATCTGTCTTTCTTCTAGTGTGCAACTGTTGAAGTCTATGCTGTTTGTTTTTTTTCTTTATGGCTAGTTCTCTAGACGTATCCCCTACCTCTATGCACTTTACTGGTCGGCCAACATTTTGTGCAGAGGCTGTCCTGAAACTTCTCAAGCCAGTAAGGCTTCTACCTTCTGCCTCCCAAGCTGTGTGTGGGGGTTGAGGTACACATTCAAAGGTATAATAAGTTTACGAGTCTCCACAGGCCTTTGATTTTTGCCAGATTTCCTAGTGTCTCCCACACATGTATGTAGTTTAGTAGTAACCCAGAGAGTGAATTGTATCTGCCTTTCTATGATTCTCTTGCTTCCAAAATCTCCTCATTAAATTTCTGCTCACTTTACCACCTACCCAAAACCAAGTTCACCACCTCTAGCCAATAGAATTTTGCTGCTGGAACTTGGGTGCAGAAAAATCCCCCAGGCAAGAATCCCTAAAGCTCATTGTTTTCCCACAACACAGTGGTAGCTTTTCATGAACAAGTACTTCTCAAATTCTTGCTTGCCTTTGGGTGTTTTCCAGTGCTCTGAAAAGGTTGATCTTTGTTTCCAAAATGTTTTTTTCTGCTAAGAAAAATTGACCTCATGGATCCATTAATACATGGAGAATCACCTGTTTTGCGTATTTTTTTATATGTGAACACACTCTGTTATCTGAATTTTTAGACGAGTCTGTGGCTCAGAAATATCAGGGCTGGAGACACTCAAAGTGAAGCAAGTCCAGCAGATCTTCGGGGCTCAGTGGTGCAATGGACTGAATTGTTCTCCCTCCAAATTAATATGTTGAAGCTCTAACCCCTTAATGTGACATATTTGGAGATAGTGCCCTGAGGAGGTGATTAAGGTTAGATGAGGTCAAAGGGTGGAGTCTTATTCCCATGGGATTGGTAGCCTTATTAGAAGAAGAAGAGAGACTTTTTTTTTCCACCACATAGACCCAGGAAAGGCCCTGTGAACACACAATAAGAAGGAGACCATCTGTAAGACAGAAAGAATATTGAGATTTGGGGAAACACAGAAGTTTGTCCATATAAGTACAAATAACTTACTAGTTCATGTGAGTAACTTCTCTTCCTGTGAACAACTTCATCACTAGCAGAAAAGTTACCAGCATATTTCATGGCTCTCAGGCTTTAGGTCAGATACTACATGTCTGGCAACTCATCTTTCCTTTGAGTACCGGATTTATCATTGATCCAACAGTCTTCCATGGTAGCAATCTTCTGAGACGGAGGAGATGCTAACCCTTCGATTAGCCATGCCTTCAGTTATGACCCATAGCCTGCACTTCTGCACCTGACCAGCTCCACTCATTGAAATAATGCTTTGCTTTGTTAGATACTTGAGATTATGATACCTGGAGTCTGTCTGTCCCCACAGTAAACCAACATTTATGTTTTGTCCCCAGTCCGAATAGAGGGTCTTTCTCAGCTAAAAGGAATGAATTTCCACAGAAGTAATTATGCATTTTTCTTCTACTGTTGAGGTAGCTGGATTAAGGAGTTAATGTAGAAGTCTGTTGTACTTACTTAAAATTTTTAGAGAGCTGAGACTTCTGCCCTCAGTGATATCCATTTGTAATCAAACTCTAGGTCTGAAAAATCCAAAAAAGAAGATGATTGTAGCCATTTATCAGATTTTATCAAGGAGAAACCAAGACACTTTCCCATTTATGAAGCTTTTTGTTGTCAGCTTTACAACAACTAATTTCTCTCTGTGCCTGCTCACTTTAGACCATTATTTGCCTATATCAATTCATCTCTTTAATTTAGATAAGCTTTCCTCTATTACTGGAATGATGCTCAAATCCAACGTTTTCCTTCTTCACCGGCACCGTACATTGCGTAACATAAGAGAAATTGAGCCATGGACATGTCTCCAAGATAAATCAACAATCTTCATTTGCAAGTCAGCCCTGTTTCATTTCCTGAAGCATTTAATCTTAAAAAGCTGTGGAGTTGGGATTTTTCCCTGTGATCTAGACGATCGCTATCTTGTTATATTTTACAAATAATACTAAATACACTGTATATGTATATGTTCTCTAATTCTGCCCTGGAGCATCTAAAACCAAAAGACTAACATATAAATATTATCATCTCCTGGGTCATTTTCCCAACTAAGATTCTTCACTTTCCCACAGGACAGGTCTGTCAATCTTCTCACCCCTGAGTTCTTCAGCATGAGTCAATCCTGTGGTAAAATGTTCCCATTGTTACTATAACTTTAGGCGCTGGAGGGAAAGCCCATCTTCAAGGGTTATTTCCAGGACAGCAGATTACTAAGAAGAGCTGTCAATTACATAGATGACTGTACAGTGTCTGACACATGGCAGTCACTAAGCAATTATTCAAATATTTGTTAAATAAATAGGCTTCCCATTCACATTATTGTTTACAACAGTGAAAGACACAAAACAATTTGAATTCATAATAGAAGAATACTTTAGAATAAATATATTACAGTGCAGTCATTCAATGAAATGATATTTGAATGTTAGACATGATTCATCTATATGTTGATTTATCATTAAATGCTTCCTTAATTATCCGTCTGTCTTTCCCAGTGTTCTTTTTTGTCTTTGACACCAATCCCCTCCTGTTCCCTAAGTATAATTAATTTCCAAAATTCTGCTCTTAGCTTATTTTTAATATCAGATTTTTTCCCATGGTGGCTCCCTCTACACAGATAATTTTATCTCTCCCCTGTGGACAACTCAAAGGTGTGAGTCATGAAAAGTTGATGAGGGAATGAAGGCCTTGAATTACAAATAGGCTTTTGATGTGAAAATAGGGAGAGGAGTATTCCAAGCAGAAGAGAAAATACTAAAAAAAAAAAAAAAAAATAGTTGCAAGAAGGAACAAGACTATTTGAAAGACAAGTATCCCGCTTTAGCATCAGGGGTAAGGCGTGAAACTAGGCTGGTACTTTATTCTGCAAAGACTATAAAACTTAGTTTTAGAGATAATTGAGGCTCTTAGAAGGCTTTTCTCAATGGGGAACAAGATGAATGAGTTACACTTAAAGAAGATTCCTATGAGAACACAGGGGAGCTTTGGCTGGGAAGAGACAGGAAATGAAAGGAGATAAAAGAGCAGAGTGATACACGTGTGAACTAGTGAGAGCTTAGTTAAAGGTGTAACAACGGGTGTGAAAAAAATAACATACTCTTGCTCAGCTGTTGGCAAAGTATAGTCCCTTGGACCAAATCTGCCTCTTGCTTGTTTTTGTAAATAAAGTTTTATTGAAACACAGCCACATTCATTTATGTGTCATCTGTGGCTTCTTTCGTGCTACAACAGCAGAGTTGATTGTTGCGACAGAGACTGTATGGCCCACAAAAACTAAATTGCTATCTGGCATTGTACCAAAAAAAATTTGGCCAACGCTTGTTTTAACTCAGAGATGCCCAGTGGTGACATAACCTAACATCTGACAAAGCATAGAGGATGGGACAGAGGAAAAGTAAAAAAACAAGTGGAAGTTTCCGTTCTGTGTTGACTGCAAGGATGGTGGCCTCAGAGGGCATCCTGAAGTTGGGAAAACAAAGACTCTGAAGAGTAAGTAGATGTATGCATCTTTGATTGAAAGTTTCCAGAAAATAATGGAGAATTGAAAACTATTATTACCTCATCTCTAAGTATAAGCAATTATTCATAATAATTTTGAGCATCAAGGCTAGTTCTAGTGTTGAATCAAGATCAAACTAAGAACCTTCTCTGGGTGGTCTAAACATCTCAAGGTTTTCCTGATTACCTTCCATGCTTCACCAATGACTTTTTCCTAAACTGTGGTTCTCAGGATGACTTAATTCTGGAGAGGTCCCTTGGATGTGATGTGATCACTTTTTTCACACTTCTAATCACCTGAAAGATAGTGAATCCTTGATCCCTAAGACATTTTTCATGAGAAGATTTTAGACATTATCAATGTCTAAACACAGATTATACAAGTTATTCTCTTCATTCCTAGAGTTTCATGAACACTATCAATCTATTAGCATTGTGCTCAGAAGTTTTCATCATACAGCAGCATTTTCAACTCAATAATTTGTAGTATTATTTACATATTCATATTGGAGATAATGTCAACTTCACAGAGGACAATTTAACCCCTTTTCTTGACCATTTTAGTTTATATAATGCCTAGTAAAAGCTGATAGCCTCACTAAGTTTAAATTACATTATCCTAATGAACAATGAATTATTAATAATATATTAAATATATATATAAAACTGAGTAACATGACAAGTTTTTTAAAACCTGTTTTTGTACAAAGATGGAAGTGACGTAAGTAGAAAATGAAGTGGGTATGTATGTAGTTGGTCTTTCCAACATCATCTTTTATTTTGGTCAGCTGAATGTTCAAGAATACTTAATGTGAAATCATTAATACTGGCATATCTTGTTCTATACAGTTCTATCCAGAAGTTGCTTCAATCTCAAAAAAAAAACCCCATAATTCTTTGAAACTTTAATTAGCCATTTAAAGGAAGAGAGAAGATTATTATTATTTGTGTGTGTGTATGTGTGTGTTAGCAGTAGGAAGAGAAAAGGAAAGCAAATATAAGGAGAAACAATCATGGGAGATTTGGTGTCCACCATATTGATTTCCTTTCTAGGGCCCTTCCTGAGCTACAGGTGTGGATTATTTCTTTGCTCTTGAGGAAGTGGGGAACAGATGAAGAAAACATAAAACTATAGTTCCAGAACATTATATTGAGTTGGGATGATTCGTTGACTTTCTGAATTTGCATTCCTAGCCTTTTGTTATGACAAACATATTCTTGTGTACTTGGGCAGTACCAAAGGAAAAAAATGAGTTACCGAAAAAAAAAAAAAAAAAAAAAGAATTCCATCCAGCAGGGAAAACATCTCTGACAGAATAATGTTAAATTAAATAAACAGTGTCTAATGAGAGCTGTTATTACCTGCTCTTCGGTCGTGCTTGGGCACGCAGTCTGAAAGCTTGTGTTTCTAAGTGCTATCATAAATCCTTCAGCCTCTTTGGCTTCTTAAAATTCTTAATAACATCTTTTAATGGTGAAGTCTATGTCCTCATTTAAGTCTTTCAATTTATTTAAATCTCCAGTGTCAAGGCTTATGTCTTTGTTAAATCTTATCTTTGAAAAGATAAGGAAGTTTGCGTTATAACAGATCATTTTTAAAAAGATAAAATCCACTCACTTGAAAACGAGAGAGTGTTAAGAATAGAATTCTGCTAGAGGAATGAATACTTGAATCTGGTGAATCTTTCTGTATTCATTTATTTTTTCGTAGCATCATTTCCATCAACATGACCCTCAGGAGTTTCCTTCCAGAGCCTTCTTGCACTCAACCCTGTACTGGATGAAGGAAAGAGAGGATAGAATTTCAGCACATGCCTAACAGTCTACATTGATTTCTCTTGATTACAAATTGTTTATGAAGATGGTACCTCATGAGTAGTTATTTCTGTATTATAAGAGAAAGTCTCTTAAAAGCAAAAAATATAAATTGATAGATAATAGCCTGCTTCTATGAATATATTGAATCAATTCTTGCCTCTACACATATTTTACACCTGTTTTAGGGTAATTTATCATACATTTATATGTCCTAGTTGCTTCTCTAATGAGATACAAGACACATAAAAGACCATAGACAGGAGTCCAACAGAACTGAGACTGAATCCTGGCTTTGATATTTATCTAATAGTACATGAGCTTAGCTGCTCATAGGAACTTCGAACTTACTATGTCCAGGTCTGAACTTAGATCTGAGATCTGTTTTTTTATATCAGGGTTTATCCCTTCTTTCCTGTTTCTTATCTCCACCAGCCACTCTGACTCAATTCTGAAGCCTGTAAATCATGGTAGGCTTTCCGTTTCTCACTCCACGTGGTTTTTCTGCAGTTACACCCTGCCAATATTCCCTGTTGCCCTGCCTCTCCACTCTTTCTTACTTTAGACCCTGTTCAGTGCTCTGTAGGCTGCTGCCTTCTCACTGGGACTCCGGTTTAACCATCGCTCCATCCTTCATAGCATCGCTCTTGTGATCACCCTGAAATACCAATCTGACCGTGCTGTGTCCTGAGCAGACTACTCCAGGCCTCCTGGCTGCACGCGGGATTCACGCCCAGCTCTCAGCCTGGCCCTCACCTCTCTCCGCTGGCTGGCTGGCTGGCCGGCTGGCCCTCAGTTCTGCGTGGAAGGCTCCAGCCACACTGAGACCTTTCATGACTACAACCCTTTTCACACTGCTTCCTCTGCTGGGAACACCTCTCCCTTGGGATTTTTTTTGGGGGGAGGAAATAAACAAGAAGCCCACAAACAAAAATGAAGTAAACAGTAACAACAAAACTTTGAATATTTAGATTTAGCATTGAGTCTTTTCTGATCCTTTCTCTCTTTATATATATGTATATATGTACATACATATTTATATATGAGATTTGAGTGTTTACATAGTGTTATAATCAACTATATGTAAATAAGGGGCATATATATTTATATATTTATATTTCCTAACTAATCATATATATGTATATTTATATATGTACGTGTATATATATATGATTAGGTAGGAAATAGTCACTACAGGAAGCAGTGATCTCCCACTTTTTCCTGAAATCCTTATCGTTGGGCTTAAAATAGCATTTATTTTATTTATCTTTGCCTCTGTCTTCTTGCTGCCTAACCCTGCTTCTTACATAGTGTCCAGTCCTGGATTCCCTCATTCCTTGATCCTATCTCATCAACTCTGTTGCAATAAAGTCTACGCTAGAGCTGTCATCATTTTATTCCGAAAGCAGTCACTCCAATAAATGCCATTTCTTCATTTAAAAAATATGTCAGCTCTTTTATTAAGCATAGCTTATGCCTAAATTTGCTCCTCATTTACATATCGTTGATTGTGATATAGCAGTATTTAAACACTCAAATCTCATTGCTTCTGTGCTTTAACAGCAGGCCGCATCACTTAATTATCTCTTTACTGGGGAAAATATGCATTGTACACCTGTTTTATATAAACATTTTGCAAGGCAAACTCATTATATGAATTGTAGTAATCATTTTACGAGGTTTAAGCAACAGGGTAATTTCTGGATCCTGTCTCATTCCAGATACAGACATTATGCCTGTGACCATGTGGTGCCTCTGAGAAGGGTGCTGCTGATTCACAAAGGACGTATGCTTTGAGTAGTTCCGCATGGGAGGAGGTGAGTCGAGCCAAGTACTTGTGCTTGCCCACATGATGTAACTGACAATCAAGTCGATGTTGGTTGAAGAGGACCATGGCAGTGGACTGTGTCCCTTGAACAGCATGTATCATGCGGCTTTGAAGGGGATGCAGTCAGGACCCTCACCTGAATGAAAACTCAGTCCTAGTTCATTGTCTCCCAGCTGATGTGTTACCAAGAAACCTTTGATGTGCTGGGATATAATATAATTTCTCTCACTGGTGATCATTTTTGACCATGGACGAAAAGGGGAAAGATGGTGGCCACCATAGTGCAGAAGAGGAAGGTGTGTATGTGGAATAAGGATAAAGAATTGTCTGGACCATTTTCTGTCGGATGGGAGTGGGAAACCTCTTTGGAGATGCCACTCATTTCTTCCCTCCCCTGCTATCCTGGTGGGGTTTATAAACTGTGTCATAGACCATACATTATCTGACAGGGCAACTTTAAGCAACTATACCAGCAGGCCTTTAAAAGCATGGCATTGTACAATGCTGTTTTATAGAATCAGTATTGCCAGACAGATCACCTAAGCCATTACTTCTTAGTGATTTCTAAGAGCTTCTGAATGGTCTGCAGAGAACTGACATGGAACAGAAAAGCACAAATCTGGGAACAAAAATATTCTTGTCAGTATTAAAATACCCACTGAATGTTGTCTCTCTCTGGCCTTACTACACTTTCAGTACACCTTAAGCTGTGGTGTGATGGCTCAGTAAGCTATTTCTGGCTGAGTCTCCAGTACACCTAGGTGTATGGGTTAGTTTTTCTTCTCGAAAGTCATGAATGACAAATTATCCTCAGGATAAGAACCTGAATATACTGTTACCATTATCCTGTCACCATCATCATTAGAAATAGTGACAATAAGAACATTTGCAAACACTATTTTTCACTGAGCTAAATATGCAGTGATCACTGGCTCTCGAATATAATTGTAGTATGTCACCAGGTCCCCGACAATGACACCAGTGATAACAGTTCCCCTTTTGGCCTGTCAGAGTCAAGTTTGTGGTGAAGTCTTCCCATTGCTCCTTCCTGAAAAGGGAGGTGGGTACCATTCATGAAGATGACTGCTCTCTTTGAGGATAATTCCACTGGTGAAAATGCGTTTTCCTAGTCCTTGCTGTCGCCCTGTGTTACTCTGAGCTTCGCTGGTTTATGTTTATAGAAGAGCCCGGCGTTCCGAGCTCTGCTGAGGAGTGGAAGCCGGTGCCTGGCCTCGGGCGGAGAGCGCTCTCTCGGCGGCTCCTGCCCTCTGCCCAGCCGTGAAGCGTTCCGTCTGCCTGTGTCTGTGAGGAGGCACGCAGCCTCTGGGGCTGAACCAGTGGGGTCAAATAATGTTCTCACCATTTAGTGTAATTAGCTCCAACCACCCGTCTGTCGCAAGCCCCAGTGCAGCCAACACAAGCACGAGTAGGCCAAGAAGAAATTTCTCCTCATTATTAAACCTAAATCGAAGCACTTGTCTGTCTGTAAAAACAGAACGAAGGGAGGAAAACTGAAACCAGTGCACGGGGTCTGAGGTTTCAATAAATGTCAGGGAGCGTCAAGTCTGTTTGGATTGCAAATTATTGCTGGCTGACGGTCTTAGCATTTTACAACGAGAGATTGCTGTCATGGGGGGGACGTGGCGGGGTGGGGGAGCCTCTCACATCACAGCCAGAGGGGAACAGAAGTTACCAAATACTATAACATTCATAAAACATTACAAGAGGGACTTTTGAGTTTGCTAAATTTAGTCTTCCCTTAATGCACATCTCAAGAAACAACAGCCCGCAACCCTCCGCTCTTCCCATTGGGCTTGATGAAGTGTCGGATTTGCCCAAGATTGAGAACCTCCTGCTTCTGGTTTACCCCTTCTAAACTTCACTTCGTCCCTCGCCTCTGCTCAGACACTTTGAACATCTGAGAGTGATAAAGACGCCTAAATGTTTCAAGGTGAATTAATACCTTACTACATATCCTGGAGAAACACACACCAATAATTGGAGCGGTGGTTAAGGCTGTTTTTCAAATGGATTAAATGAGTGGGCAATTACTGATTAAAATAAACCCAGGGCCTGAGCATTCCAGCCCTGCCTATACATCGGTGAACGCTGGTCAGCTGCTTTCCATGGGTGGAAAGGCTCTTCACGTTGTGAAACGTGTACACGCTTCTCAGTGCTTCTCTTGAAGTTTATTAATATATTTATTCATTTTTCTTCTGACTGATACTTTTTGAGGATCTACTGTGCACCAAGTGCTTAGCTGGAGACACTGAAAACTAAGAAAGTGATGGTTCCCCTTCTCCCTGAGCTCAGAGTCAAGTATGCTTATTTTAACCAAAGTTCTTTTGGTTTCAGATACTTAAAAAAAAAAATCCCTCAAGTTAACTTGAGGCCAGTGGGAGAAGATTGTTCTGAGGTACAGAGGTAGCCACAGATCCAAGATAAAGACATACAGCAGGAGCACGTAAGAGCCTGGAAGTAGGCACTACGAAGCTGTTCAAAACAAGATTGCTTTCTGCGAGTCTCTGGCTGCACCAGCTCTTCCTTCTCTTAAAGATGGACTTTATTCTTTCTTCCTGCTCTCAGCTTTCTAGGATTCAGCTGTCTTTTTTTAACTACGCATAGATTTAAATGAGGCTTTCTTGGGTGAGTTTTCCATTTCAGTTTCCCTGTGGAACTTCCCATTTCAATTACTAGCTTTCCTAAGTCTCAGCTCAGATTTTATGGAGGAATTGGACTGGTCCAACTTGGGTCAGATGTATACCCTTAGCGGTCAATGCTGGCTACAAGATTCAGGGTCTGAAATTTCTTAGTTCCTAAGGTCTTCATTCTAGAGATGGTAGGTAAGCCGAGTTCTCGGATACAGCTGATGGCTCTAATTCCTGCATCGATATATTGAAAGTGCCACAGGGATGAGGATACTGGTTGGTGATGTCATGCAACACGTTGTTTTGTGAGATTTTTGAAGAGGGCAGTCAGTGAACCAGTCTACACCTGATAGAAACCTAAGGAAGGAAAGATAATTACGGGTCCCCTCCCACTGCCACACGGACTATGACACAGCCTCCTGATGGCAGCAGGACAATTTCCTGTAACCCATTCTTTCTCATGAGGATCTAGGTGATATGCCGGGGGCAGCCCGCAGTCGGCTTCTACCGCACTACAGCCCAGTTCACAGGTGCCCTTGACAGAGGAGAGGGGGGATTCCCGCCAGGGACGTTATTCACCTTCTGTCTTCTCGTCCACGTTTTCTGGGAGGGTTGTTGACCTGAAGTCAAGATCTGCTCCGTTTCCTGGGCAACAGCCAAACCGTATGACCAGATGACAGGTACCAGACTGCCTTAGTTTGGGGTTCCCGGAAGCAGAGCCTAAGTGAAGGATTTGAGTGAAGCTGTTTTATTTGGGAGATGACAGAAGACATCCCATAGGAGGGTGAGGGAGACAGACAAGGAAGGGAAGGCAGCCAGTGAAGGACGTGTTTCCAGGCCAGTTACAAGCAGTGGGTCAATGGAGATTAACTCCCCTGTGGGGAGCACTCGAGGAACCGGGACAAAGCATATGAGCTAGAGTCAGCCTACAGGAAGGGTGAGGTCACTGGGGAAATTACAGACAAACTCCAATCAACTGTAGTTAACTGAGGTCTCTTCCCAGGTTTTTTAAAATAATTGATTAATTAATTTTTATTATTTTTAAAAATCGAAGTGCAGTCAGTTACAATGTGTCCATTTCAGGTGCACAGCACAGTGTCCCAGTCATGCATACACATACGTATATTCATTTTCATATTCTTTTTCGTTAAAGGTTATCACAAAGTATTGAATACAGTTCCCTGTGCTATAGAGAAGAAACTTTTAAAAATCTATTTTTACGTATAGTGTCTAACATTCGCACATCTCAGACTCTTCCCAGGGTCTTTTAATACTCTGACAACTCCAGTTTGCCGTGCCATCTGTGGCAAAGAAGTGTGGGTGCTGGCGGTTGCACTGAAGTGGTGAGGGTGATGAGGTGCCGGGGGCACCAGAATAATCCGCTGCCGTCTGATCCCTGCACCACGCAGATCCCTGGTGCCCTGTGTTAATGCCATTCTGCCCCGTGCTGACTCTTCAAGGTGGGGACCGGGTGCATTTATTAAATAATTCAATGAAATACTGAAAACAGGGGGGTTAGAGGGATAAACTATATCCTGCTTCAACCTGTCTCCAGGCTGCAGTTGACACTCATTTCCCTCCTGCTCTTCTGCAGGTCCTAGATCTTCCCCATTCTTGCCCGACATTTCTGTGCATTGCCTGCCCAGCAGAGCACCCAGACCTTTGTACCTAAAGATCAGAACCTTTGTTTACTACTCGCTTGTCAGGCTGTACCTGTTCCAACTTCTGCAGCCACACATTTCGTCGTATCACCAGGCATGGAAGCACCAAGACGCGTTCACCGAATTCCCTGAGTTCTACACGTACTTTTGGCCCCATTTTGTAACATGATTTCTTTATGATAATTAGGGTCCATTACTCCTACCAGTTGGGTGGCAGTACATGCTCCAGTGGCGAGAGAGAGCCCATAAGGGACAGAAATGCAGGATTTGGCTAGTTGGCAGCTGACAGTGTGCCCTGAAATGATAAGGACACGGGGCTGTGAGCAGGATGCGGACAGCGTCTTCTACGCAGAGGTAGGGAAACACTTTATGGTATTTTGCTAAATGAACAGATACATAGACCTTAGAGACTGGTGACAAGAGATTCCGGGCAAATATTTGTAGACGGGCTTCTTAGTAATGACCCAGTATTTGACATGGATTTTGTTTTATACAAATACCAGAAAATCCTGATAAAGGGAACCTTATCAGGTTTAAATAAAACACAGTGAATTACTCATGATTCTGTGGAAAAAGAACTAATGAAGTGGTCATGCTGTTGGCTGGGGTGATTGGCTGTCAAGAGAAAATAAGGCTAAAACAAACAAGGGAGGGACTCAGGACACCGCTTGGGTGAGTCCCTGTAGGACCTAGGAAGGCCACAGAGCCTCGGAATTAGGGCACTGGCTCTTCTCCCCCAAACCCCACCCTGTGTAAATCAGGGCAGGCTCGGCTGTGCTGCTGTCATGAATGGACCCCCCCAGTCCTAGCCCTGCAAACAGTGTATTTCTCAATATGTCACAGTCCGTGCAGGTCTTTAGGCTTTTAATTGCGATATTAATTTTCTTTTTTGGAACAGTTGTCCCTTTTCTTCACCCTGCTTCCACTTCCACCCTTCACAACTGCACTCAGCCCCCAAATTACTCATTCGTTTTCTTCCGTAACGCATTCTGCTCTTCCCGATTACCTCTCAGGAAGTGATCGCCCCCCTCTCTTCACTTTGTAAGCTTTAGTTTGCACATATGCCGCATTAAGTTCTTGTGTAGTTGATTTCGGCTATGCCCCCACTGTAAACTGCTTGAGGGGAGGCATGTACTGTAGACATCATCTTATCAGTCATAATGAAAAAACACATAATACAGGCTAAATGCTTGTTGCATAATGAGTTCAATGTTAATAACAATCTTCCATAACTTTTGCCTGAAGAACTCTTACTTCTAATGTCTGGAGTAGGTAATTTTTATTCTGCAATAGGGTGTGTAAATCTTACACTAAACATAGTGGTAAGGCAGGAATGTGGGTGTGGGTGTGTAAAACACACTGGCACTTTTTTCAGAGCAGTGTCAACACCTGTCTGTTAAAATAAGTGAATTTTTCCATCTCAACTGTGCTACATGACAGAGTATGTGTTCATTCATACAGCTAGTCCCCTAAACCTATATGCCTGTATAGTGTATATATGGTTTTCATGCCTGTAAGAATCGAGAAATGGCAAACCTCAGTCTTTTCCTGTTTCATGGTACCATTTTTTGTTCTGGAATGCTATGTGTATGTATGTTTCAGTAATGGCTACCTCTTCAGAGAAGTAGGAAACATAGTAAAGACATTTTTACAGTTTATCAAGATATCACAATTAGTACAACAAACTAGTTTTTCCAACAAAAGTACTAACAGATTAAATAGTAAGGACAATTCAGGGTGTATGTACTTACAGTAACAAACACTTACTTTTAGATGCCCTGGAAACGAAGGTGCACGCATGCCATTGTAAAATCAATTGTTTCTGGTGGCAGAAACAATCAAATGGTCACACAGAGGCACACACAGTCGTGATGAAAACCATGTGTGACATCCGTGTCCTGTGACAATGTAAAGCAGGGATTTGGGTCTTGGTCAGAGAAATTGGGAAGGCCTTCCTGAGAAGAAGAGTGAGTAGAGATTAGGGCTGTGCGACGCCCGGTGTGGTCCCTGGAGCTGCATCGACATCCCCTGGGCTTGTTGGAAATGCAAATTCTCAGGCTCCACCCCAGACTTGCTGAGCAGGAATCGCGCGGGAGTGGGGCCTAGGAATCTGTGTTTCAGCAAGTTCTCCAGATGATGATTATCATGTGAAATTTGATGAACAGAGATATGAAGGTTGAGTAAGAGTTGGCTAGGCAGTGTGGCTAGGACACAGGAAAAAAGGCTGGGGAGTCAGGTTAAACACACAGAGCCATAAGAGACTATGTCAGGGACTTGGGTCTGTGTGTGAAATAGAATAGGAAACCAGTAACCAGCTTTTAGGAAATGGATTGAGGGGGACGCAGGAGCAGAAACAAGGTGAAATTATTTGGTTCTGCCTCCATTTCAAAAGACCATTCTGGCTGAGGCAGCCAAGGGTGTGGTGAGACCAGCTAAATCTCTCCACTTGTCCAGCTGAGAAACATTGGAACTAGGCCAAGGGGCAATACAGAAGAAAATGGATGGATATCTTCAGAGACATTTAGGAAATAAAAATCAAAAGATTTGAAAATCTGACACAGTGTAAACATGACTTCTTTAATTATTATCACGGAGTTTATACCTTCAAATTTCTTTTGAATTTATAGAATGTTTATTTCATTAATAGGAATGTATGGATGTCAGAAAATTAGCAAATATTGCTCACCCCCCCCCCCCGGGATATTTACAGTGAAAACAAAGCCAGTAAGCAGGTTACTCCTGTGCCTTTTTCTTAACCTCTCCAGCGGGTAGGGATTTTCCCCTCAGACAAAGAACATGTATTAGCCCAAGGGTTCCTCAAAAAATATGAGGCATTAATTTATCAGTCTTACTAGAGCCCTTCCATGCAACACTTTTGCACAGGAGTAAGACCCTCTAGAGAAGGTCATACGCATTCATTTCAAGTTTGCGTCGAACCCCCTGAGTGTGCTTCTGAGATCCAGTTTCATCGATCACAACCTGAAATCCAACCAGTTACTCGATAAATCCGAACTTGGGTCAAGAGTCAAGTAAGTAATAAAAATGTGGTTAAGCAGAGCAAATCCATTCCTGCTACTGGAAAAAACAAAAACAAAAGCAAAAAACAAAAACCCTGCAGAGTTTTTGTTGCAGTCATGGTAGATCAGTTTCCTGCAGTAAGTCAGCACACACGGACAGTGGGCAGTGGGCCAGTGGACGCTGTTACAGGGGTTGGGGGGTAAAAGAACTTACTTTAACAGGCATTTATTGAACTTCTGCTGTATGTGAGACAAAAGTGGGGATGGCAGGGGTGGTTCCTGCCTTCATGCGGCTTATAGTTTGGTTTAAACAGTAAATTGATGAGTGCAGTCAAGAGACAGGGGCTGCACATAACTCTGGGTGGGTGTTAATTCTCCCTGGAGCGTGGGGTTAGCATCACGAAGAAGGTGATAGTGTGCTGACTCCTGCAATGTGAGTATTTGACAGCTGAAGGCAGTGTAGACCCTGACTAAAGACGGAACGATTGGGTTAGCGTGGCAAACGCTTCCCCAGGACCCAAGCGAAGGCTGTGATCTTTGATGTCCTTACTTTCCAGTTTTGTTTTGTGTTTTGCACGTGATCAAAACATTTCATTGCTGTCCTCTTGACCTTCAAAGGTCAGAGCTGGTTTTTGTCTCTACAATCCCATCAGCTCGGTTCAGCAGCCACATAGATACAGCCATCACTGCGGTTTTATAATTTGTTGGATGATTCCCCTCGCTTTGGCTCAGAATCGACACAGGAACACGAGAAAAGTCAGCTCAGAGACCTGATCCCCGTGGCCGCTGGGGGCGCTGTTGCCCGCGAGTGGACTCGCAGGCTGCGTGGATCCCCAAACGCAGCGCTTGGTCTGGAAGTGCATTCAGCTCTGTTATTCCATCCTGCGGCGCGTCCAATTTTTTGGAAGCAGAACCTCTAATGCTGTCCTCCCTCCGTAGCATGTTCTTTGCTTTATAAACAGAGTAAGACAAGGGGGAAGGTGTGTGTTGGCGTGGAAACGTGTCTGTATGTTCTAACGTGCACGTGAAGTGGTAAATTTTAAAGCTATAACTAACGATTTCACACCAATAATCTTCCAGGAAGGCCCCTCTGTTTTCCCCTATGGCAAAGAAAAGCGGCCAAGTTTCTCTTGTTCAATATCTTGAAATGGGCTGTTTTGATCTGGTGGTGTGTAACTCTAACGCTTGTGGAATATTGCTTAACTTGCCAGCCAATCAAGCATAGCGAGCTGCCCTCTCGGCGTGGGGCAGACCTTTTCGGAGGCCTTGTGTCGGGAGGGTGACTATTCAGTCTCTTCTGTGACTCAGTTTCTTTTTCTTGTACGTAACCTCCTCTTCACCTCAACGTCTAATTGCCCACCAAGTAACAGATTCCTTCTCCTTCCTGACCAGAACTATTATTACACAGGTTTTTTTTTTTTTAAATCAAGAATTTAAAAGTTTTAGCAGAAGAAAAAACTCTCTGATCCCATTTTTAAATGTCGTTTTTTTTAATTGAAGTATAGTTGATTTGTAACGGTAGTTTCAGGTATATTGCAAAGCAGTTCAGTTGGACATGTACATTCATATTTATATTTTTTCAGATTCTTTTCCATTATGTTACAAGAAATTGAATATAGTTCCCTGTGCTATGCAGTAGGTCCTTGTTGATCCATTTTATATACAGTAATGTGTATCTGCTCATCCCCAGCTCCTAATTTATCCCTCCCCTGCTATTTCCCCTGTGGGAACCATAGTTTGTTTTCTTTGTCCATGAGTCTCTGATCCCATTTTATTTGAGGCAGTTCAGTAAGAAGAAAGAGAGGCAAATAAAAGGAAACAAGGAAGAGAAGCGGGGGGACAGAAACCACCACTTGGTGAGTAAATACTATGTGACCCACTGTGATAAGCACTTTCTGTAAGTCATATCTTTATGCTTGTAACTCCCCCATGAAGTTTCTGCCAGTTTTGTCAATGAGTAAGCTAAGCTCAGAAAGGTTAAGCAAATTAGTCAAATAGCAAACTGGAATTCAACAATGATTTAGTTGCCTCTCACACTCTGCCTCCACATTCTACAAGCGTTGTGATTTGTTTCAAACACCATATTTTACCAGCACAAAATATTCAGCTGACATACAAGATAAGTAGACAGAATGATAGGCATAATGAAGAAAAGTAGCCTGCTTGTGGATTGAAATTTTACTCCTCAACCAGTGGCTACAGAATTACGTCCACACATTCAAGTTTTGGCTGGACAGTCCGGAGTTATCTTCCCA
The DNA here is from genome assembly GCF_009834535.1 of Camelus ferus. NCBI lineage: Eukaryota > Metazoa > Chordata > Mammalia > Artiodactyla > Camelidae > Camelus > Camelus ferus. Next base: position 27,743,347 of record NC_045711.1, read on the forward strand.
CTGCTGACTTCTAGCCTCCCCTCCTTTACTGTCTCTCCAGTGGCAGTTCCAGTGCCAGAGCCAATCAATCATGTTTTCAAAGGATGCCAACACGTTTCGTTCATTCAACAGTCTTTCAACAAGCGTTTATTGAGTTCTTTGTCAGGCAGAGTCCTGGCAGGAAAGAGAGCTCATCACAGATGGTACAAATGAAAAGATTTTAATGAAGGGTCTACTTAATGATACGTGGGCAGGGTTACAAGTAAAAACCTAGAGAGGATGCAGTACCTAGCGATTTGGAGCATCAGGAAGCCATTACACCCCCCACAGTGGGAGGAATCAGAAGAGAGAGTGCTTTCATCAGAGGACCAGAGTACTGGCAGGAGCTCTGGTTGTGGAAGGATATAGCTACCGCTAGAGATGAAGGACTGAGCAGTGGTGGGATGGGAAGACGTACCGCCTCTCTCCTCCCTCCCTCCCCCATCTTCACAGTGCCTCCCATTGGCAGAAAGCACGAGAAGCCTTCTAATGTTGGATGGAGGCAGTCCCCAGGGGTTTACTTCCCAAGGCACAGAGCAGGGCACAGAAGGCCTGAAAATGGATCTGGGGTGATTTGGGGTTGAAGGATTACTTGTTTAAGTGCCCTCTACGTGCCTGGCTCTGCTGTAAGCACTGGGGATAAAGGGATGAACACAACAGACACAAAGTCTGCACTCACGGAGCTTACAGTCTGATGCGGGAAAGAGACAAGATAGGAAAAAGACAGATGAAGGGAAGAAAGTTAGTATATTCTATGGTGATAAGCACTAAGGAAAAAATAGTGGAGCCAGGAAGGGGATTTTGAAATGTGGGGAGGGTAGAGGTTAAAATAAAGTGGCCGGAAGTGCCACCCTTCACTAAGAAAGGCTCCCTTAAAAGGTGCCATTGTTGAAAAGACATAATCAAAAGGAGGGGATGAGCCAGGCTGGGGAAGGGGTATCGCACTGGACACAGCCAGTGCAGAGTCCCTCAGGAGGTCAGAACCCGGGTTGGGGAGCGTGGCTGGGGAGGCGTCCGGGAAGGAAGAGTCGTGGGTGATGACATCAGGCCTTGACTCACGGCTCACCTCTACGTCTCCTGGCTTCTCCTCTGTGTTTTGTCCATGACCAGACGCTCTACAGAGAAGCTGAAAGATGCAGAGTGACTCATCCATCACCATCTAGAATGGGCTGATTCTCTTGTGCTGGGTCAGTTAATAGACTGCCTTCCAGCGTATTGAGTGGGTTTTGTTGGTTGTGGTGCATATTCCTGTTTCGGTCAGCCCTGGCCAGTGTATCAGGGCACGTGATAGAGCCTGGCGGCCGAGGCACGGGGGCTTTTCTGGAAGGGACCGTGGCATTATTCCAGGTTTCCCAGAAGAAGCCGTGGCATCAGAGAGCACTTGACCTCACTTATCCTGTAACTTGGGCCCTTTACGTCTTCTCGGCCCTCTGAAATAGAGTTTACCTGCAAACTGTAAATGTGAGTGTTAAACATATGCATGGTCTTGTCATGACTGCCCACTGCCACCTCTCACTTAGACGTTATGCATGTGTCTCTAGGTATGCAGTCTGTTTGCATACACGTGTGTGTGGATACGTGTATGTGAGCATATCTCTAGGTTTATAGACATACGTAGATGGGTACCTATTACATAGGAATGCCTAGGTATCTATTTCTGTCTATATATATTCATTTATCTCCTTCTCAGCCTTTTTTCCCTGACACATTTCTGTTCAGCCATAAAGATTTCACAGCTCAGATATCCCCTCCTCTGTGAAACTTTTCTAGATAAATCCAAGAGGTCTCAACTAGACACTTCTTCACCGTCCCACAACACTCAGTACAGACGTATGTCTGATAGAGAACCATTGATGCCGACTGTGGTTTATCTTTTTACAGGCCAGTGATCCCAACTAGACTGCGAGCTTCTTATGGCCAAAGATGCTTTATACTCTTTGGTTCCTTGTCTTAACAGAGGGTATGGTTGATTTCAGTTGCTTATAGCAGACTGTTTCTAAAGACAGGCAAATGATAAATAGACAGACAGACAGACAGATAGATAGATGGATAGATAGAATGAGTAAGCCTTATTTAGGAAATACACACACATACATACATACATGACTTATGTTAACGTGAGTCTGTAGGAGTGGTACGCTCAGCAGTTCAATACTGAGGGGATATGCCATTCAGATCATGGATAGTGGTGTGAAACTGGCTCTAGGTTTTAATTTACTTAAACATTCCAGAGAACTGACACCTCGAACATAGATAATTTGTCGTTGACTATGGAAGCAGTCACAGAATACCTCAGCTTCCTTCTGGTCCTGTGGCCTTGCTAGACCTATCATCTGGGAGGTCTTTGTGATTTTTATCTTATCTTTATTTGAGAGCCATAAAGATGAGTAACTAAAATGTGGTTAATAAACCCCATCTGGGCATTTTCTAGGTGAATAAACACACCATTTTTTTCGACTGTTTTTTCATGTGGAAATGATGAATAGGACTCACAACCCTTGTTTTCATTCTAAGTAGAAAAGTAGAAATAATATCAAGTTATGATACTTGAGGTTGTTATAAAGTGCTTTAGAGACACTCTGAAAGTTTCAAATAATTATAGCTCCAGTAAAATTTTTATGGCTGCCTGTGGATTTTCATGATCAAAGAAAAAGTAAACAGAGAACACTTTTAGGCTGAAAGATATTCATACCCTTATGATTTTTTTTTTTGGCCCTCCTTCTATTCTTAAAAGAGTGATTAACAGTTTCACAATGTAAAAGCACCCGCATTTGGGATTAAGTAATTGAATGAAATTAATTCCTGAATCCCATTTTCATGCACCCCAGGCATGCTGCATAGTATATTATCTTGGTGATTAAAAATACAATGAGCTAGATACAAGAGGAGGTCTTCAAAAACCTCTAGTTACCAATTGCATTCCAATCCATTACATATATTTCAACTCTATGTTTTTTCTTTTGCTAAAAAGTACATTTTAAGTACAAGTAGTGAAATTTGAAAAGTTAGATTTTAGTGCTGTAAATATTAACGTCAAGATTTTAATAATTGTCCTATAGTAATACAATAGAATGACCTTGCTTCTAGGAAATAACAAATTGTATGAGTCAAATAGCAGCATGTCAAATAGTTAAGAAAAAAGGTTATGTGTATAGATATACATACATATATAGACGTATGCGTATGTATATGCATATGATGCATGTATGCATATACGTATGTTCATGATTGTATACATTTATGTAAATAGACATATGCAGCCTATATGCATGTATGAAACACATGCATGAATATAAATGTACAAATATATATTTCGTGTAAATAGTATACACGTATGTACATATGAATGTACATGAGTGTGCATATTTTACTCATTTGTTTTATCACTAAAATGTGTTTTACATTTTTTATGTTTTATATAAAAATGTTTACTTTTGGAGAATCTGAGTTAATAATGTACAAGATCTTTTTGCACTGTTTTGAAACTTTTCTATTTGTCTGAAATCATCTTAAAATTTAAAAATCAGGACATTTTAAAGCATCCTGAAAAGTGTTGCGTTCAGTGTTCTGCAATCACATATGGAAGACTGAATTCACATATGAAGATTTAGCTATGCACTGAGGAAAACTGTGTTTTTGAGACATATAAATATATACATATAAATATTTATTTTTATTTTATTCAAATAGGTATATTATACATACATATATAAATAATCCTGATCTAGAATAGTTCCACTCATATTTTCAAACTGAGGTAAAATTCCTCTAACAGAACTACTTTAAGGGGCATAATACAGTGGTGCATAGTATCTTCACAGTGTTGTGCAACCATCACACATATCAAAATATTTTTATCACCCCCGCCCCCCTAAATACCCCATTCCCATTAAATAGTCACTTTTCAGCCCCTGCTACCACCAATCTGCTTTCTGTCCCTGTGTGTTTACCTGTTCTGGGTATTTCATACAGAAGGACTCATACACTCTGTGGCCTTTTGCATCTGGCTTCCTTCACTTAGCAAAATGGCATAATGTTTTTTGAGGTTCATCCATATTATAACATGTATCAGTATTATGTTCCTTTCTTTTTGTTTTTTTTTTGGGAGAAGGAAGGATTTATTACTTGTAGCAAGTGAGGGGAACACGAGGGACCGCTCCCGAAGCAGTGTCTCCTGGTGTTCCTTTCCATGGCTGGGTAACATTCTGCTGTGTATACAACATTTGGTTCCTCCTGTTCATCCCCTGGTGGGTATCGGGGTTGTTTCCACCTTTTGGTTACTGTGAATTACGCTGCTATGCACATACACGTATTTGTTTGTGAACTAGTTTTCAATTCCGGAGTGGCATTGCTAGGTCATATGGAAGTTCTCTGTTTAACTTTCTGAGGAGCTGCCAGACTGTTTTCTCACTCATATTTGATGTTAGGGGCAGGACACATGCACTCCTAATGCAGAGATAATCTCTGAATTTGAGCGGGTGATTTGTGCATTCAGTCGTTGCTTAGGGGCACGTCTCACACAGGCACCGTGAACAGGACCCGCAGAGGAGGAGCAGACAGAGTTCACTGAAACCTGAACCAGGCCCTCAGTAAATTCTTATTTCAGTATTGAGAGATTTGAGGCAAGATGAGAAATTACTTAAGAGAAGTGGAGACAAAGGAACATGGAACTACATCATTGTTTTTAAAGGACACAACACAGAAGAACCAAAAAAAAAAAAAAAAAAAGAGCTATCAGAAGTGAAATATGAGGGTCTCTATATAATCTACAGTGTTTCCCAAATTTGCAAACCTGCTTGCTTTCTGAGTCATTTTCAGAGCCCCATAAGGAAGTCAGTAGAGGCCCCTTAGTCATACGTGGTCTATATTCCTGTTGCTTTAGAGTGGGTCCAAGTGGCATTTGGCTGCTCTCCCAACTTTGTCCACACTCTCCTTGGCCCATCTCATCTTCCACTTCTGACCTCCAGCAAAGCAGAAGGTAAATATTTTCTCCCTGAGAAGATGCAGAAGTACGCTCTCCACGTTAGAGCAGCGGCCTTCTCGGTCTTTATTTCAGTCTGTTCTCCCCCAGCTTCTAATCCTAGGGGTGTCCGAGGATTCCTCACTGAGGCGTGTCTCCATCTACTCACACTTCCTAGAAGTCATGAAGTTTCACAGCTTTAAGTATATCCCAGACACACACAACTTTCAAATATTTTACCTCCAACCAAGATTTCTCCTCTAAACTCCAGAATTACCTGCCTATGTATAACATAAGGCTCTTTTACTTGCGTGTCCAATTGATACTTAAAACGTAGTATGTCTAACACTGTGAACACCTGATTTTCCTTCCCAGACCTGCTTCCACCTCTGTCTTCACTCTCAGTTGGGGACCCTCACCTTTCAGAGTCTAGGCCAAGTGTTATGTCTGCTTCTCACACCCTGTATTTAACCTATTAGCAAATCCTGTCAACTCTATCGTCCAAGTACATTCAGATGCTCACAGCTCTCACTGTCTACCCTGTCCCTGCCTTTGTCCATGCCACCATCACCTGTTACCCAGATTATCACAGTAGCCTTCTAGCAGGGCACCCTGCCTAGTTATTTTTTCAGGGTTCCTGATTGCATACGATTTTATTAGTGAGGTCTTCCCAAACAACTTCCCTTTCTTCCTTCCTTCCACTTATTTTTCAGTTCTGTCTTTATTTTTTATTGAAATATAGATGACCTGCAATATCATATGTTACAGGTGTACACCCTAGTGATCCCGTTTTTAAAGGTTATCCTCCATTTATGGTTATTATAACATATGAGCTGTGTTCCCTGTGTTGCACAAGATATCCTTGTAGCTTATTTTATACATAATGGTTTGTATCACTTAATCCCGTACGCTTCCCTTGCCCCTGCCCCCGCCCCGTTCCCTCTCACCGCTGATGACCACTGGTTGGTTCCCTATGTCTGTGAGTCTGCTTCTTTTTTGTTACATTCACTAGTTTATTGTATTTTCTAGATCCAACATATAAGTGGTATACAGTATTTGTCTTTCTCTGTCTGACATACTTCACTTAGCAAAATACCTTCCAAGTCCATCCATGTTGCTGCAAATGTCATTGTTTCATTCTGTTTTATGACTGAGTGGTATTCCATTGTGTGTGTGTGTGTGTGTGTCTGTGTGTGTGTCTGTGTGTGTGTATACCACCTTTTCTTTATCCAGTCATCTGTTGATGGACACTTAGGTTGCTTCCAGATCCCGGCAGTTGTAAATTATGCTGCTGTGAACATTGGGTTGCATGTATCTTTTCAAATTGGTGTTTTTGTATTTTTGCATATATACTCAGGAGTGGAATTGCTGGATCATATGGTAGTTCTATTTTTAGTTTTTTGAGATACCTCCATAGTGCCAAACAACCCTATTTAAACTAAGATCTCAGAAATCCCTAATCCTGTTTCCTCTTTGGTGCCTTGTATACACTTTAAACCATTAGACAAATATTGTAGTGTGCCTTTTGAATGTTTCATCTCTCCCTACATAGAAGGTAAGCTTCAGAAGAGCAGGGATTATTGTCTGTTTTTCTCTGGTGTATCTACAGAGCCTACGATAGTGCCCAGCACAGAATTAAGGCTTATTTAAAGTATTTTTGTATGTATGAATGAATGACCACATGTCTGGAACATTTGCAAGGTCTTCTTTGTGATAAATAATACTCACCTAAAGTTAAATTAGTATGGTTACCAAGAAATCAGTCATATTTTGTGTACTCAAAAATATTTTAAAGCTGGAAGATCTTCAGAAACCAGGAGACCTCTGTGTATGAAACATTTTCAGAGCCAAAAGATACCTCCCTAAGAGGTTTAGATTAAAGGATGCCTGCTCAAGTTGATCTGTGGCCTTAAACAGTATGACTATAAACCCACCTCTAATCCTCTAGTGAAATGTCCCTGGGCTTGGTGTCTGTAGCTCAGGGTTGTAATTGTGTTTTTGCAACACATCAGTGATGTGATAACTGGGCAAGTTGCTTAATCCACTCGGAGCTTAAACCGTAAATTGATGATGCTAATAATGAAAAGGACCTCACAGGACTGTGGTGAGGATCAGCTGAGATCTTAGACATGTTTTATAAAAATGTCAAACATGCTACAAATATAAGAAACTTGAAAAAAAAAGCTACAAATGCAAGGATAAGGACTATATTTTCAGACTAAGAGAAAACATGTAGAAGTAAGTTCAGTTCTATGACTCTCTTACCACCACCATTTCCTTTACTATCAGATTTATTCAAAACTTGATTGAAGGGGTTATTTGAACCTGTTTGAGAGAATCCTTTAGGCAGCCTGAAAATATTTTGATAATATTCAGGTTCCAAACATTATTCCCAAGTTCTCTAAGTGGGCTTGGCTTTTCAGCTACAAATCCAGATCAAAGCGACTCTCTTCCTCCTCTGGCTAGGCTTACTCTTCCACCATCTTTAAAAATTAGTCTGGCAAATGCCCAGCACGTAAATAAAGCAGAAATACCCATAGGATTGAATGGAAGTTTTGCGGATATTGATGTTGATCTGCTTTGGGACTTCAGTTAACTGAAGTGACTCTCCCAGCTGATCAAACAGGTGATATTATTTCCTCCTTTGTCATCATCTTCATCGTCACTTACCTACCACTGAGACCATCTTAGTGCTAAGAATTCTACCTGGCAACTTTTTATACTGTATCGTATCTCTAGAGGTTAAGTATTACTATCTTCATTTTGCAAAGGAAGAAATTGGAACTCAGGGTAGCGGGTAAAATGATTTTACAATAAGTCAGTGACAGATCCAGCGTTTAGATTCAAATCTGACTTCAAAATTCATGGTTTTGTGATCGTGCAAATGTCTTTTCTCATAACCAAAATCCTCCTTCATGTGTAAGCCCAGGTCAATATGGACTTCCCCCTAAGGTGGGAAGTCTCAAAAAAAAAAGTGAGGGAGGAAACAAAGGGAAAAAAGAAAACAGTAGAAATGAACACAGCACAAAGATTCAGACTTGGAAAAAGAGGTATTTCTTACATTCTTGTCACTAAATTTCCCTTGGACATAGGCGTCCTCTTGCCTAGTCTTAACCTAATTTCATTAAAGCTTTGGCAGATGAGTGTGAGCATTTCCCTGGCCTCCTGTGAGTTTAGAGTTGGGTTGGGGTGTCATTTAAAGTCTCTGTTACTGCTGAATCTACAGTGACCACCAAATACATAATTTGAAAGCAAAAAGGATTCTCATGTCCCCAGACATAAAAAGATATGATGGGTATAGCTGCCTTCCGCTTTCCTTCAGACCCTTGGTAAAATCCCACTGGGCTGTTTGCTCCTTTTTGCACATACAGTTCAGCACCAAATTAAAAGAATGTGAAGCCTTTATGTATCGTGGCCTAGCTTCTAGCTCGCCTCTGGTCTTGCTGGATCTTATTAATGATTCATTTCTTTTGACAGGAGCAGCAACATTTCAGGACTTCTTGGGTGGAAGAAAATTGGCAGAGAGAAAGTCCACAGTGAGTAGTTAAACATTATATGAATTAATACCGCCCATCAATAGTTTAATGGATGAAATGCATTGATTGCTTTGAGAATTATGCTGAGGTCTACAGTAATAAGCCGAAATGTCTGATTTGACATCTTTTTTTTTTTTTAATATGTCTGCAATGTAATCTACTACCAATTACACAACAACCCCACCAAAGAAGTGCTGAGTGGTCCCACTACAGTAGTAACATGTTATAAAAGCTCAAGTTTCAGGACAATTAGCTTCTGGCTGCAGTTTATTACCCCATTTGAGATTTAAAAGATTTTTTTTCCATTGCATTCCAACAATGCTTATGTGTCTGGGGCTAGCACTTTAAAATAATAATGGAATGGCAAATATCTGTCTGGCTGGAGTTTGCCCAAGAAGAAGCATGTATTAGAATTAAAAAAAAAATCAAGCAAGGCAGAGTGGACCAAAAGAAAAAAAAAAACTTCTTTGATTTCTCAAAGTGACCAGTTATAATGTTTTACCAAGAGAAAGAAAAAGCCTTTCATTGTTATTTTATAGAAAATTCAAGAAATACTTTGGAGAATATGAACATCCCTGTTTATTTAAAGCCAGTTTCCACATGATAAAAAAGCAGCCCCAATGATAATTCATATCCATCTGTCTGTTGGGTGAACATCACAAGATGTCTGGTCTGAGATGTATGAATCTCTGAAATGCTGAGTAGTCCACAAAACTGGCAATCAGGAATTTTTTTTTTAATGGTGATAACAAAGATGGAATTTATTGAGAGTCTATTCTGTAGCCAGGTACTGTGCTAAAACTTTAAGTGAGTGATCTTGTTTAATTCCTTGAAATATCTCTTGAGTTAGGTACTGTTATTTTTTAGATGAGAATATTGAGGCTTAAAAGATCTAATAATTAGGGGGTTTCACAGTTAACAGTAGTCAGTGTAGAATGGTTGCTACTTTGGAAAACTACTTGTGAGGCTTGAACCACTCTGCAGCACTACCTGATGATGATGATGGTGATGATGATGTTGATGATGGTGACGACGACGATGATAGTGATGATGGTGATGATGGTGATGGTGACGACGACGATGATGGTGATGATGGTGATGGTAATGACAATGGTGACGACGACGATGATGGTGATGGTGACGACGATGGTGACGATGATGATGGTGGTGACGTTGATAGTGATGACGATGGTGACGATGATGATGGTGGTGATGGTGACTATGACGATGATGGTGATGCTGACGATGATGGTGACGACGACGATGATGGTGATGGTGACGACGATGGTGTTGACGACGATGATGGTGATGGTGGTGATGGTGACGATGGTGACGACGGCGATGGTGATGATGGTGACGATGGTGACGATGGTGGTGATGGTGATGGTGACAACGATGGTGACGACGATGATGATGGTGATGATGACAATGATGGTGACGACGATGATGGTGATGATGACGATGATGATGATGGTAATGACATTGACGGTGATGATGATGATGATGATGATGGTGGTGGTGGTGCTAAAGTTGACAAAGGCCACAATTGACTGGGGAATCTTCTTGTCAATCTCGTGTATGGTTTATTAAGTAAATCTCTGTCCTCCAGGAATTTGAGCCATTTTATTTCCTATCTCAGATATCTACTTTCTTTATCCTGATGTCCATTTTGAAATGTTTCATCCTCATCGATTGTTTTCTCCTCCTACCTCTCACACTCCATGTTCTCATACTTCCTGTGGTTATCAGGGAACTGAGCTAGGTGGGGTGAAATGGGTAGGTGAACCCTTTTTCAGTAACTTTTCACCGAGATGGTTCGCTTACAGGTCCACACTTTTAGTGAAGAGTGAGCGCGTCACTGAGACTACTTGCCTATAGACAATATATAATAGTGGTTCTGTGAAGCCTTTCTCAACTCAGAATTTCTAAACTTCTAATGTTAGATGTGATCAAGTCCAGAGGGCAGCCCACCTCAGCGTGATGTTTTTCTAAGGATGTGGTGAAACATGAAGTTTGATATCAGGAATGTACTGAGATCATTAAAATCTCAGCTCTTTTTTTGGCCCTTGGAATAAAGAATGCTTTCTGTTCATTAAAATATTAATATCCCCCAAATTACAAAAAGAGCCTATGCAAAATGAATCAAGCAAAGTAAATAAGTGAATTAGCAAGTGAGTGATAATACTCACTGGAGCTTATAGTGTGTCACTGTCTCCTGATCTCAGCTCGGGCTGGGGTATTTCTAACCATGGTGTGTTGACGTGCAGTTCTTTGGCCACAGGGAAGGGCCCCTCTCCTTCACACAGATGGCTATCCTTTGTTCTTACTCTCCGGAGGCTCTTTATAGCTCCTGGCATGTTGGCTGCCCTCGGCTGGGGTCAGCTTTGGTTCTGTTCTTGTGCACTTTCTATTATGGGTCCATTATCTCGATGGTGTCAGATGAGCTGAGATTCCTGTCTTCTGCCTGGAATGAGACTCCCCTTCCCGCTTACTTGGAAAATGCGTACTCCCTCTTCCAGAGGCAGCTCCAGTGTCTTCTGTTCCCTGTAGCTTTCCCTCTACTGCTGCTCTCTTACCGCCAGGTGGAACTGCTCCCTCATTGGTGTTTTCCTAACACTTTATGTATCATACTGGATGATAAATACTTGTTTTATATTTCTCCTCTATGAGACTGTACACATGGGCTTATTCATTCCTTCTTTGTATCCACAGCACAAAGCAAAATGTTAAGTCCATATTAAGTTTATGATAAATGTGTCTTGTCCTGCGCTGAGGTTCTGTGTCCCTGACTGTGTGCTTCGTCCATCTAAAGTCATTATATATGATGATATTTATAATAAACACACAACACAGTAGATAATGACCCCAGAGCCATGATGTTGGATTATTTGTCATCGTTCTGGAACTCCTTGGATATCAGTTTTATCATCTGTAAACTCGGAGGAATGGTTTGGACTTGCTTGCTTTTCATTCATTCATTAGGTCACTCATTAATTCATTCCAGATATATTGATCGAGTACTTTGCTTGCCCTAGACATTGGATTTCTTAAGCATAAAATCCCATATCTTTTTAAAAGTACTACATATTTTAATTTAAAAGACGAAGAAAGCTTGTATAGCCGGTAAAGTTAACAGTGTGCTTTCATAACCCATGCTGCTGGAAACACAGATCGATTCAGTTCTGAATGTAATTCAAACCAAGACAACAGCAGTTCGTTTCTAAATCGCATTTATTGCCTCAAATCATACTATTTTTATCGACTAATTAAAAAAATCCGTTCCGTCAATGATCCCAGATCACAGTTTCTGGGTTTCATCCCAGTGTTTGCTTTGCCTTTTACGGTCATTCAGAATGCAGGTTTAATGTGTATTAGATAAATTTAAGCAGATGGGGAAAGGTTTTGGCCTGAAAGAAATCTATGCATTTGTTCCACAGATATTTACTGAGTGACTAATATGTGCCTGATGTTGTAATGTATGCCCAGGACAAAAAGGTTGCAACAGGGGCCTCTGCCTTTGAGAGGTTTATCGATCTATGGGGAGAAACATGGATGTAAACTTGTCGGTTTTGGAAGGGCTCTGATGAGAGACTGTTCAGGCACCGTTACGGCAGACAGGAAGGAACGAGCTCAGGTTTGGCTGGGGGTAGGGTCGGGAGGCTTCGGAAGGAGACTTCATAGACTTTCCTGGCTTCTAAGCTTGGGTCTTCAAGTCAGTAGATGGCACTGGAGGTGAGTCTCAAGAAATAGGTGTGTACATACCCCAGTCAGACAAACCTGGGAAGAGGAAGAGCATTTCAAGAAAAAGAAGCAGGATGAGCATTAGCAGATGAATGTGAAATAATATGTCGTATTTAGGCAACCAGCAGTACATCAGCATGGTGAGAGAGAGAGAGAGAGAGACACGCTGGGTGTCAGGGGTACCCGAGGCTGCAGGGTAAGCGTGGGCAGGGGGATGTCGTCTCTCTGCTAAGATGCGAGAGCACAACTTCATCCTGAGCGTGGAGGGAGATCCAGGAGGGTCTTAGGCGGTTGGAGCAAGAGGATCATTTTTCAAAAACTACTAGAAGCTTAAATGTGATTTAAAATATTTGCTGAATTTTAAAATCTGAATTTGGAAACTTAGAAATACTTGGGTTTTCTTCTAAAAGCATTTTCGCTGAATATTTTTTCAACAAAGGGGAATTTAGCACTCAAACGGGATCACACTATGAAAAAGAAATGGGATCTTTCATTCTTTGGAAATCTCCTTTCTGTGTTTGGAATTAGGCCTATAGTAAATGACTAAATTCTACTTTTTACCTCTAGAGAAATGGTGATGCAGTAGTCAAGATCACCTGTCAATGGAGGTCAAAACAAAGGCTTGGGTTTTGCTTCTCAGACTTTGGTTTATGGATCTGAGGAGGAAGAAAAACAAACACATGTATGTAGACTGAGACTTTTTTAGTCAGGGTAATAAAGGTTGACGGCTATATTAGCATCAAGTGAAAATACATCAATTGCTGACTTTTTTAAAATGCAAAACCTACAGCACTTGATCTAGCATAGACTGTATGTTTGCTAGCAATTTTTCAAAAGTTATTTACAAATCAGTAATAAAGGGGAAGTACCAAACTTGAGAGTCCTTCTGAACTAATATTGCCAACTCTGTTGACCAGTTGTTGAGAGAATGCAGCAGGAAAATATATGGAAAAGTTCTGAATCTTTCTTCAAGACAAAGAAGGAAAACAAAGAATTTCATCGTAATGCGTTTCTTTGGGACCATGTGTTGTCTTCCTAACTCGTTTGCTACTTCAGATCTTTTCTTATGCTAGTGTGTCCACACTGTGTTACCTACAGAGCTCATCAATTTGAAGGCATACAAACCTCATTTTCAATCTTGGCTCTGCACATTTCTCACTCTGTGGTTCTGTTTTGCTATCTGTAAGACTGAAATAACAGTGCCTATTTTAGAAGAACAAGAGGCGTTGCAAGGATTAAATGGAAACTCTTAGGTATAGGGTCTTGTGTTTAGTAGGTCTGCAACACCTATTTATCAAGTGAAAAAAGGGCACATTTCAGTTAATGTTTAACTCTTTGACTAAGTGTATTATTTATGGTTCTAAGCTAGTTGCACACAAGATAGATCCAGACGTAAAGACAGTTTCAGTTCTAACAGCTGGATTGTAAAAATCGTCAACCTGTTGTATGTGGAACACTATGAATAGAAATATTTTCAGGATATCTTGAAGCGCTAAGGCTTAACATAAGCACATGATTACTTGTGGACAATTCAGCTGCTTCCAAAGAGGAAGGCCAGAGCTATTCAGAAGCAGAAGAAAGCACTCCAAACAAGTGATTCCCTCAGTAGCTGTCAGGGCACATTGGCTTTGTTGTTGACGGATTGCAATGAATATCCTATCCCCTGCCTTTTAGAGAATATTATGCAATTGTTATTAAAAGCCAAATGGGCAAAGAAAAAGGGATTATATACCACTGGGAACTGGGGAAATCAGTTAAAACAAGATCTTGAAAGTTGATTACCAATAATTATAGTATTTTACTACTAGATCCAACCTGATTCAGTGATGAACCTGGTGAATCTTGAGCTGGTGCAAAGACTGAGTACTTGGACAGCCATCCTCCAGAATGTCTTTGAATTCCCAGTGTCTTCTTCTAAGGTCTCTGTTAGTATTACCAACAGAGAAAAGCATCAGAAACCATTCACTTTAAAGTAGTGTTTCTCAAACCTTTTTGGTCCTGGGACCCCTCTCTGCTCTTAAAAACCATGGAGACCAAGGAGCTTTTTATTTGGGCAATGTCAGTTAATATTCATCATATTAGAAATGAGAAGAGAAATTTCACAAATATTTGTTAATATGTTTACAGTAGCAATAATAAATATTTACATGTCAGACTAAGTAACATTTTGAATGAAAAATGACTATATTTTCCTCCCTAAATAAGAAGGTGTCATTGTTTTACATTTTTGGAAATCTCATTCATGTCTGGCTTAAAAGAAGACAGCTGAATTCTCACATCTGTGATCATTCTGTTTCTACATTTTCTTTTGGTTGAATTATAGGAAGAAAATCTAGCCACATAAAGATGTGTGTCTGGAAAGGGAGGAATAATTTAATGGTCTTGTCAGGTAATTATGGGTATTTCTTCTTTGATATTATACCAAGACTCCAGAAGAGGTAGTGTCTTAAAGATTGATTGCAATGTAGAGTGTGAAATACTATCAGTAAAATTTTTGTACACTGATCATATTAAAAAAAAATCTACAGAATATATCTTGTAGCCCTGCGGGATTTTGTAGTGCTGTTGTATTGGTCACACGGAGAATATTGGCTCAGCAAACTATGTGGATCCTCTAAACAATGACATATTTCATTATATTAAACAATCACATCTGTCACTGTTACCACCTGTCACATTAACAGTATTGAAATATCAGGAAACTGTCATGCTCATGATGATGGAAATAAGTATTCCAAAATGCTACTTTTTGTTTGGTAGCTTACATTTTGTCAATGACAACACATACTACCTGTTGCTTTCCTTAGTGACAGGTTTACTTCATTTATTTATTTATACTTTTGATTGTAAGAACAATGGTAACATGAAATCTATACTTTTAACCATGCAATACAGTATTGCTATCTGTAGGTACAGTGTTGTACAGCAGATCCATAGAACTTACTCTTCTTATTTAATTGAAATTTTATAATGTTGATTAGCAACTCGCAATTTCCACCTCTTCTTAGCTCCTGGCAACCACCATTCTATTGTTTGCTTTTATGATTTTGACTATTTTGGATCATGGGCTAATGCAGTATTTGTCCTTCTTTGCCTGGTTTATTTCACTTAGCATAATGTTCCCAATGTTTATTCATATTGCAGGATTTCCTTTTTTAAGGCCGAATAATATTCCATTATTGTAACTATATACCGCCTTTTCTTTATCCACCCATCATTGGTGGACAATTAGGTCGTTTCCCTATCTTGGCTATTGTGAATAGCACTGCAATGAAACGTAGGATTGCTAATATCTCTTTGAGATCCCAGTTTCAATTATTTTGGATAAATACCTGAAAGTAGGATTGCTGGATTACATGGTTGATCTATTTTAATTTTTTGAGAAGCCTCAATACTATTTTCCATTATGTTTGCACTACTCTATATCCCAAACAAAAGTGTATAAGGATTCCAATTTCTCCACATCCTTGCCAGCACTTGTTGTCTTGTGGGGTTTTTTTTTCCATTTGTTTTGTTTTTGTTTTTTGATAATAGCCGTTCTACAGATGTGGGATAAAATTAAACCCTTTTCTTACACCATAACACAAAAATCAACTCAAAATGGATTAAACACTGAAATATAAGACCTCAAGCTTTAAATATCCTAGCAGAAAAAATAGCAGTAAAACTAGATTAACATTGATCTTGGCAATGATTTCATGGATATGACACCAAAAGCAGAGAGAACAAAAGCAAGATAGGTGGGACTATATCAAACTGAAAATTTTCTACAGAACAAAGACAACAAAGGCAACATTCAGAATGAGAGAAAATATCTGATAAGTGCTTAGTTTCCAAAATGTATAAGGAACTCCTACAACTCAATAGCAAAACAAAACAGAACACAATACAAACTTAAAGAAGAACTTATTTTAAAACTGGGCTAAAGACTTGAATAGACATCTCTCAAAGAAAACATGCAAATGGCCAATGGGCATATGAAAGGATGTTCAGGGTCACTGATCATCAGGGAAATGCAAACCAAAAGCACGAGATACTGCTTTACTCATTTTTGAAAAATGGTCTGCCAAATACTCAAGTCTGAATAGTCACAATTTTAAGCCTTTTTTTTCCAAGTAAAAATGGTATCTATTAAAAAAAAAAAAGTAACCAGTTCAGCTCACAACTCAAGAGAATCATACAAGGGTATTTTTTTTTTTCCTTTGTGGACAGTAGGAGTCCTTTATGCTGACCTCCCATTTCATCATACAAATTATTAAAAAGCCATGATTGCAAAATCTAAAATTCTATGTTTAATAAAATAATACTCTTTATTAATGGTCTTTTAAAATGAACTTGGCTTTTTTACTCTGCTTTTTAAATTATGAATCCATGACAGTGAAAAATATGATGACAAATATGGTTTGATGCCACTGTCTTGATTAACAGTTAAGTGTAAGCTTGCTTCTGCACTATCAACATGGCGGAAAAGGCCAAGCATGTCTTTACATTATCTAAAAATACTTTTGCCTTCTCAGATGAAATGGTCTCAGGGACCCCTTGGACACTGTACACCACAGTTTGGGAACTGGTGTTTTAATCTGCAAAGCCATTTCACAGAACTGTATGATTCCTTCTTTATGTCCAGTCATCTAATAGATGAGGAGGGCATACTGGAGGAGTTAAGGGGTGTCTTAGGGATTATTTTATTTTTTTGTTTTTTGTTTTTTCTCCTACCCAGGTACATATTTAAAGTTAGTGTATTAATGACTACATTTTGAAGCCAGCCATTTTGATCCAATATTTCAATAATAAGCTGTTTAATATTAAATCAGTAGGTACTACCTTCTGAATACAGCTTTATCCATAAACCCTTCACAGGATTATACATTAAGTGCTATTTTTATTTGAGCAAGGCATCCCTACTTGTTCTAAAATATGGGATGTGCTGCCCCGCTGAAAAGGCAAATGAAGAGACTTAGATTTTGCTCAGTCTAGAGCTGGTTTAAATTCAAATGAAGCCCTTGATGTCCTTACCAGTCAGGACTGTTACGACATGCCATTTCACAGTTTTGAGACACACATCTCAAGACTTAGTATAATTAGGGACTTAAAAATCTCTGTGATGGGAATGAATAAACCAGACATACTTAAAAGGCACGACTTCTGGTTCTGCATTCCTTCAACTGGCAATTTAACTTCTAGGCTTGGGCGGACACGAGGAATAGCAGCGGCTTGCTGAGGTCAGGAGTGAAGGTGGGGCGTCTGAGCCCCTCGTCCTCACACGGCGCTGCAGCCCTGAATCAGCTCGCACGTCACAGTTGGGTAGCGGTTACCCTGCCTCGTGAGACTGCGGCGTTTCCTGGGATGGTCTCGGTTGAGTCAGCTGAACTGAACTCATCAGCGCGGACCACGTTCTCTGAGGTACCGACTTCCTGGTGCCAGGCTGGTCTCCCACTCTTCTCCCTGTGGGGACACAGGCCACTCTCTTGGGGAAGGAACTCTTACAACGTTAAGTGAAGAAGTGCAACTCCTCGAAGAAAGCCGGGGCGTGGATGAGGGAGTGGGCAGGGGGCAGGTTCACATCAAGTTGGTTGAGGACAGATGCTCCAAGGGTCCCTGAGGTGCTTTCCCTCGTCCCAGGGAGTAGCTGTTCACATGAAAACAAAACAGGGCTTGCCAGCTGTTGTCTCCAGAGAGGAGCCCAAGAGCTGCAAAGTAAGTTCCCCTCCACCGCCAGTTCAGCCAAGTCGGAGCTGTAGAAACCCCAGGCTGTGGGAGGGTGAGTTAGCGTGGACTTGTCCTCTGAACACATGGAAAACTTAAGTTTCCAGGGAGGTGCTTTTGGCACCTTAAATGAAAGCCAAGTTAACTCAGGGAAAAGCTGATAGTGACTAACAATTCCTACAAAAGGCTATTTTTAGAAGCAAACCTGGTGAAATCATAATGGTCAGTCATGAGAGGGACTGGCCCAATGACCTAATTACCACTCAGTGGGGAAACTGAAACCAGCCCTGGAAAATTGCGTCAATATTATAGCCTTTAATGGGCACCATTTTTAAAAATACCCATGGCTGTCCTAAAAATTTTCCCTTTCTTTATGAGTAACCACATACTGAGAGCCAGTTTCATTAAAAAAAAAAAATAATAATAATGAAGTTCTTCAAATTTCATGACAATCCCACCAAAAGCTCTAGTCTTGAAATGTTAATTAAGTGATTAATTAAATGAGCATTTACGTCCCTCCTTCTGATATATCCCTCAGACCCAGAATGCCTGTGAACTTCTCATTAGTTAATTTAATGCCAAGAAGGTGAGTACCTCCGTATTTTCAGGTCAGAGCTTTCTTAGAAATGCGTTTTTGTTCACTGCTGCATCTAAATACTCGAGTAATTGCCTCTGCTCTTGATAGATGCCTTTAAATTTCTTTCTCAGCTGCAAAAAAAACCCATGCTACTGAAAAAGAGTGAGAAATTACCCAATGGACTTGCCTCAGTTTTAGCGTGCATCTCTGGTCATATTTCCAGAGCCTCAAAGTTCGGAAGTTCATCTAATTAAAGGAGATGTGAATCTGGAAAACACATGGATTGGCAATGAAAACTAATTAATCCATTTATTCCTTCAGTCAACAGTTATGTAGTAAGTGCATACTACATCGTACACATTGAGAGAGTATGTCATGAACAAAACCAGAGATGACCTCGGCTCTCTAAGAGCTTAGGGTCTAGTGTCATTCCATAAATGCTTGTTAATTTGATTTGACTCATTCAGTACAGTCCAGGCATGAATTATTTGGTTGGAAAAATAGAGATAACAGTGCAATATTTTAATTAAGTTTTATTTATAAGAACAATGGGCAAAACCCAATCATTTAGCCAAAGCCAAAGTCACTGGATAAGAAATGTTGATGGGAAATAAATTATTCAACTGAAGTTTTAACGTAGAATCTCCACACAGTTTGCCTAGCTTCTCTTCGTCTTCTGCCCAAAGCTGCTCCCCGAGGTACCGCTTTCATCAAGACCCGAGCCTTTATTCCCGCTGAGGAGGCACAGTGCCTCTGTCCCCCTCTCTCTCATTGCTGATTAGAACACATTGGAGCTTCTCAGACATCCTTGCACTCCCTTCCAGCTGCGTGTTTTAAACGGGCCCCTCCAGCTGTTCACGTGTGTGTCCCCTTTCAGGCCTCCACCCGCGTTCTGATACATTTCTCTTTCACTGACTATCTTCCTCTCCCACAAGCCCCAGAGTCCCTTTTGTTCGAAGATACGTTTGTCTGGGCATACGGGCAGTGTGCACGATTTCAGAGCATATAGTTTGAAGTATAAAGATTCTTTCAGGGTTTTTATCAAAGTCCTTATTGTTGTGGTCTGTTTTCACAAGCCAGCGTGGCCTTCTAATTCCTCGGCTATCTGCCTGCAGTTGCAACAAACTTTTCTATTGGCTTTTTTTGAATTGTAGAGGCCCAGTTAAAGGTTCAGCTTATAGTCTTATCTTTTAAGTAGGAGCACTTCTGAAACGTTAGCTGTAAAGCACATCCTTTCTATGAAATTAAGTCCCTCGAGATCCAGCTTCTCTGTATTTAATGCCTGTCTTTCAGAAGTGTTTTTATTTTGCCATTGCAGTTTTATTCCCTTTCATCTCATAAATGGGTAAAACTCACCCGATTTTGCCTAGCTGTCCTTTGTGATGAACGTGGAGAGGAGTGGCTTGTTAAATCACATTTTTCAGGGACTAAGGCAGGAAGGGGAGTGCTCTTGTTGTAGGTACACAGATCCTCATGGTGGTGGGTCGGTTTACTGGAGCGTGGGCCCTGCTGCCCCCTTCCTTTATAGAAAATTGAAAACTACTCTTACAGTTCATCAAGGCCGTGGGTGATGCTCACGTTGCCTGTGGGTGAGGCTCACTGGGGCTGAGGTGATCCTAAAGCCATCTCTGTATTAGTCAAGACTAGTATCGCAAACACTTTCCTCTTCATAAGCTATTTGTTCCTTGTTACTTCAGATAAGAGTTTAGTACAACAATAAAGAGATGAGATCTTCACTCCTTTCCATGCTGGATGTCACTAAATTTAAGCTCGACTTTCTGAAAGATACAGTTTTTACTTCCTTTTAAGGGTTGAGAACACATGCACCAAAAACAGTCCTGAGTGATCAGTGGGGCTGAATCTGACTCTCTAGAGATTACATTCCTGCAGAGCCCAGCAACACACATGTAAGCAAACAAATATTAAGGTAATTTCAAGTGATAATTTTTAGGAGAAAAATAAAGCCAGATAATGGGGTTGAGAGCTAGCAACAGGGGATATGGCTGTGAGGGGGTGAAAACTTTAGCTGGAAGGACAAGATGAGAAAGCTTCTCTGAGGGGTGACATTTGAGCTAAAAGCACATCAGATGATAAATTGGCACCAGGTGTGGATGATTTTTGAGGGGAAGCATTCTAGAGAGAAAGATGGCAAATACAAACTTTTGAAACTAGGAGAGAAGTGGGGGGAAAAAGCCCCAAGTGGCTGAATAGTAGTGAGGGAAGTGGAAAGCTTTTAGAGGAAGAGGCCGGAGAGGGAATGTAGACTTTCTAGCCCATAGTAAGGGTTTGGAATGCTTTCGCAATTGTAGTGGGAAACCATTGCTCCTTGAAGCATAAATAAAATCCTGTGGAATTTCTCCCTGTGCAATCCTCAATATTGTGCTTAAAAATTACCTTCTCTAGTTAACTGAACATCTGAAATAATCCCGACTTTATAATATTATCTGCTGATTGTGAGTCATTCTGTTTCTCCTCAGTTCTCAGTGTCTGGCTTGGGTTCTTGGTAGCTACTGGGCAAGTCCAGTGACGCTGGTCTGCAGCCCATGTGTTCCATTTTTAATTTTATATAAACTGACATTAAATAACAAACTTTTATCAAGCTTGTAAACTAGCTAATAACATAGCAGGTCTTATAAATTTGCTTTCTGTTTCCCATTTTCATAGCACATACACACACACAAGTTTAGTGACAATTTCTCATTTAAGAAATTTGAGGATGAACTCTTGTGATATCAAGTTGCTGCAGAGTTGGTGTTATGTCCTCCCTGAGGACGATTATGAGGACAGTCTCTTATATCTTTTGGTAATAAAGACATGATATCCTGTCTGAATATCAGTGGCACGTGGCTTTGATAAAAAGCTGCTTTCTTGACAATAATGGGTATTACACTTCCTGCCTAGGATTCTTCAAATGGGAAATTATGGGGTTCCTAGCTCAGTTCTCCTGTTTACCCAAATCATCCAACATTTATCGAGCAGTGAATTCTACGTGGAACAGTGCTGGGCGCTGGGCCAGAAAAGAGATCACATTCATCTGCAGCAGCGTTGAATTCCTAAAATGCAGATGAGACATCAAGGCACAAGGAGAGGATGAGTTACTTTCCCTTCAGCCTTCGATTCGCTGAACTCTTAACGAGCAGGTGCAAAATGGCAGAACATCTCAGCTTTCTTCTACAGTCTTCTGCTAAGCTCCATATCCCTGAGCTATATCTCAGAACCTATGAATAACCGAGATAGGTTTTTGTGTTTGTTTGTTTGTTTGTCTCATTTGCTCTGTTTTAGTCTGACGTGAATTCTGTCCCTTCAGTCTTAAACTTGTTTGGATAAGAAAAAAGGCAGCAGCTTATCCTTGGGTACCACGGGGTCTACTGTCAAAACCAGCATTTAACATTGGAGTTCACATTTCTTGCCCAATGTGAAGAGACCTTCAACTCAAGCCCTTTTCAGTGTGTTGAGCCTACTCTAAGGAGGTCGTCCTGCTATCTGTCTGCCCTCGTGCAGGATTTTCTCTCTCAATCTGAATCTAATATCCCAAGTTAAGAAAACAGTTCCATGCCATTTATGCTTACCTCTGGACTCTTGGAAAGACAGCGCCCATAAACTTCCTCAGATGCAGTTATAAACCCCATCTCTAAAGACTTTGAGGAAAAAACAAACAAATGAAAAACACTTCTGTTTTGTGTTTCATTCGACTAGTGATTCTCAACTGAAAGTCATTTTGTTCCCTAGACGATGTTTTGCAGCTGGAGACATTTTTGGTTGCCACAGCCGGGGGTGAGGAGGGGGACACTGCTGGCATCTGGTGGGTAGAGGCCACGGTGACTGCTCCAGCTTTGCAATGTATGGAGCAACCCTCTACGACAAAGACGGCTGGCTCAGAGTGTTCTTAGTGCCCAGGATGAGAAACCTTGAGTAAGACTTATGCTCAGGAATCCCCCAACCGCGATGTGTCTTTTACTTATCAACCGTCACGGGCCTTTAGTGTAGAATATGTATTTGTCATTAGGCTGAAATGCTGACATTTTATTAAATAGTTTGTTAACTATCAGTTAAAGATTTTAAATATAATACTCTTTAATACTTAAATCACTCTACAGTATTGCTGTTGTATTTCCAGTGATATAATTTTGTCGTCTAATAAAAATCACAGTGTTTACTCCAAGAGTGCTAAAAATCTGTTGCCAAGTTAATAAAGGAGGCTACTCTGAATATGTTTGAAAGGTTTAGAGATGCTCTTGGTGTTCTAATTAGAACGAAGCTGAGTGAAAACACACACTCATAGTCACACATATATACACTAGTGCTGTGTTTTCCATCAATAATCTTCCATTAAAAGGCACTTATAACCCTTGTGGTTGACAGCAGAGAAACCAGATCAGTTGTTGAGATCTACAGGATGAATCACAAAACTTTCTAATACCTAAGTTCAGGTATTTTTCTAGTTTTATCATTTGAAAACAAAACAAAGCAAACAAAGAAAGAAAGATGTTCTTACAACTGGTTTACCCCAAGCTCGTCTGTAACTGTTGTCATTAGAGAAAGAGGGAGAGAAGAGAAGAGTCACCACCTTGAAACATATTTTCCCAGGTCTTGTTGGATTGGATTCTTTCCCATTGCTTGTTTTCAGTAAATAAATCGATTTTGGAACATAAAATATCAGGAATATGATGATGTTTATTATATGAATGCATTTAGGGGTTGACTTTCCAGAAGAGTTGGTTTCCTTTCAATGGTATAACTTCACTGTCTGTGTAGCCCTGCAGTCACCCAAGAGCCCACGAGACCTCTGACCAGGGTGCAAACTTCTTGAGAAATCACCAGCACACCACAAATGATACTGCTGAGCATTGCTGCCTCTTAGCACCGGGCTGCTTGCACTCTGAACAGCTGCTGCAGCCAGTATTGTCCCAGGACAATGGCGCGGCCACCAGAAATAAAGCATGATGACACAGGAGTGGTGGCATCCAAGACTTGGTATTTACAATAAGCCATTTGCCTGGAGGCAGGTTCCAACCTCCTGTGTGGATCCATTTTCCCAGTGATTATCTCTCCTTCCCTCAATGTATTCTTTGTGCTCGCTGGACTGGTTTGAAGTGTGAAAGAAGGTTAACGCACTGGGTGTGTATGTGGGAAGAAGTCCACACCACTACCTAGAGCTGTTAAT
Organism: Camelus ferus; assembly: GCF_009834535.1. Classification (NCBI taxonomy): domain Eukaryota; kingdom Metazoa; phylum Chordata; class Mammalia; order Artiodactyla; family Camelidae; genus Camelus; species Camelus ferus. The sequence goes on from NC_045711.1 coordinate 27,767,049, forward strand.
CACTCTGATTGTTATTTTAGCGATGAGAATATGCTGTGTCTCAGAGACGAGACCCTGCACACAGGAAGCAGACAACCACTGTTTCACCACCGGACTGCACAACAGTGTGTTCTACAAACCAGTCAGCCTTCTTCTTGTGTCATAATGAGGCTACAAGATCAGCTCTTCGAACTCTACTGTGCAGTTTCTATACATGACGTGGATTTGTATAACAAATTGGCTACCTGAATTTAAGAAAAATTTTCCCCTAATTACAGATACTTACATATTTCCAGCAGAAACACTTGCTTGATCTTTGGGCCTCAGTCATGCTAAAGAGAATAAAGATAACCATGGCATTAATGTTGTTAGATTTTTCTCTTTTTTTATTTCAATATCTTTCATCCAAAGAGGTATATATATGCTTTTGCTAACATGTCTAGAAATCAAAGCCTTACTCTTTTTATACCAAAAGTTACTTCAGCACACGTTATATCACTAAGTGTTACCAACTGCCGGTGAGCTGTAGGATTGGTTCTGATGACCAACTCTCAGTGCTTGGTCATATATGCTGTGTACATATGATATGTGTATATTCTTTTTAGAACTAATTTAGTTTTATTTCCAGTTTGTTTCTGGGAGAAGAGATAGCTGCTTGTCCCTTTGGTCCAAATGCCTTAATGACCAACGAGTTTTGTTTGATCCCTTTTGATACTGATTGCTCCCTTGAACCACATATATAATCAAGCACCTTGTAGGAAATGATCACCTTCAATTTATATTCCATTCCGAGCGGAGGTTAGGGAGCAACTAAATGAGTGGCTGAATGGGAGGGTTTGCTTACAATAAATGGTGGTTTCTTTGCTAAATTATATTTCTTAGCATTATTAAATGTTTCACTTTAGTAAAATAGAATTTTATAACCAAAGAGGTGATTGAAAATGTACATGTATGTATAAAATGTGGGCAAATTATAATCTACCTGTACCATAAAAATGTAAACAGAAAATACGTGTTACGACACCGTGAGTCCAGAAAACAGGCCTTCCTCTGATCTCTCACTGCCGCTGGCTAGTGTCTTTCAGGGACAATACAGTTATGCTGAGTTACCAAGCCTGCTGACACACGTCTGAGACAACACATTAGAAATAGATGGACGAGGTTAAAATACTTATAACCAAAACGTTGAAAATTTATAGCGGAGAGCTAAAACAATGTTTCTGATTCTTCCTGAAAGCTTACCACTTCTGGTAAGGAAAACTTAATATTTATGAGAAAAAGGAAAATACTGGAGAAAATTCACCGTGGATCACTACGTACGTACGTGTGTGTGTGTGTGTGTGTGTGTGTGTGTGTGTGTGTGGCTGGGGGGTGCTTTTAGTACCTCCTTCGAAGACACACATATCTTGGATTTAACCACAGTTGGGCTTATTAATAAATAATTTAGTGGAGCCCTTGCATTTTTCTTTCTCCTTCCTGTTGCTCAAGGAAAAACACTCCTCAATACATGAAGGTAAGGGGTGTTTGATGAAATGTACTACATGCTATTGAGCCAGATTCCGAGTCTTTCAATAGTGGTAGAGTTTGTGGAGGTGTCACTGTAACTGGGTCAGGCCTTGAAGGAGGCATTCTGCTGTCTCTGGAAAGAGTAACTGATGAGCCATTTTGTGCTCCTGGGACACTTGATCTGTAAAGGGAAGCATGACATTCTAACGGTAACACTGAGTGGTGGCCGGGGACCACAGAATGGGCCACCTCCCCTTGCTGGGAGCGCATGGTATCATAGGCCTTCCAGAAGAGTGATCAGACCTTCAGGAAGACTTTCTGTCTCCTGGTTGGGCCCTGGATGTGGTCTAGAAACTTGACCTCCATACCAATCTTCCAAATGCTACCTATTAAAGTACAACAATGTATACTTGTTTTCCACCTTGGAATGTGTATCATAAAACCTGTCTCAGGAAGAGAATTTTGAGAAAGGGTGGACAGATGGAAAGACTGGAAGATGGGCTTGTGCATAAAAGACATGGCCGACCCAGTTTGTTCTACAGCTGACAAACCCATACGCAAGAGCAAACGTGAGCTCATAGGAGCTGTAAACCCCAAGTCCTTTATAGGACACGTTTTACCATTTACTTAATAACAGTATTAGCATCAATTTGGCAAAGCAACCTCAGACATAACACTTAAGAATGAGTTTTTCTGGAGTATAAAATTACAATTGTTTTGCTAGTAAAAGGATAAAATAAATGTCTATTCAAGCTAATTACTGCCCAGCTTGTGATTTTTTTTGTTGTTGTTTAGCATGTAATAAACCCAACTCACTTTATTGTAATGGGATATAAAACAGTCCCTATATAATATTATAAAACCTGCAAGGAATTAGACATCTGCCCTTTTTTTTCCTCCTGGCCGTGTTCACTTTAACTCAAAACGTCTGTAGTCAGTGACCAAAAATTAAATGCATTGGGAAAATGAAAGCCCTTTGGTTCAACTACTTTTACTTTGGGATTTAAGCAATTTTTAGAATGTTGATTTCTGGGTGACAGTGAAAAATATAAGGACCATGGGAAATAGGATAACATATTCTTGGGGTAGAAAGTCATTGTTTGAAGGACTGGAGCCTTCGAGTTAACTGCTGAGGGGTGATGGGATTGTGCCAGCAACCCATTAGAACAACTTTTTGCCGAGTTATTTCTAGAACTAGTCTGATCTTATCAAACTGTCAAGGCCTCATCTTAGGCCCAGGACTTTCCCAGTTTTTGGACGGAAAGTCTTGTGACTCAAGAACCCTGCCATGCTGGGCAAACCCTAGGTCTTTCTTCACTCGGACCCTGGGGAACACAGCTAGCTTCTTCGGAAGCAAAACGCCTCTGAAGGACTCATGCATCTCTGCATCAGACTCTCTCTGAGCTGCGATGTGCACAGCGTACTTCTCGCTTTCAGAATTCCTTTGGTACCTGAAATGAGTTATTTTGATTAGTGTGCTACAGAAGGAGTTTGCCTGTCAGAATATTCATTCCTTGGTCCTATTGACTGACTGCTCATCTCAGCTCAAGTTAAGGTTTTGACCGAGACATTTGACGTATCCTTCATGTCACTTTCTAGGTTAAGCTAAGTGGGACGACGTTGTATGTTATCTCCCATCCCGGCCGACAAAGGGCACTTTTGTTTTCAGTGGATGAAATGGACCTTCTCACACCTCTCAAAGCCTCTCTTGGCTTTGATACAGTGGTACCCATGGGAGGAGGAGGAGACTGGCAAAGATAATCTCCAGGATAATAATTTTTACTTCAGGTGTAGCACACAGTTTTTATTATGTAAGCATATTAACGTTTGCTTGGAACAAAAGCTCCTGTCAGGAACCCAGACAACCCCAACTCCGCACATCTCACCTGGAAGGGAAGACTCAGGGAGGTTGCCAGAGGCAACGAGCAACGTGCCGTTCCTAAGTCAGCCCGCTGTTGAGGTATCTGTGTGATCTGGGGTTACAGCATGATCCACCATGGACCTGATTATGCCATTAATATGCTTCATTTACTAGATACACACATCAGAACCAGAGTTTTTCTCAAGGGCAAAACCCAAATCAGGCCGCCAAAGCCACAAATCACGTACGCCTGCGCGTGCTGAACACCCACAGAAAACAGCGCAGCGTGCAGTGTGCCTGTGTCCATGTATTTGTACATCAAACGCTACAAGATCGGTCTGGACCAAAGTAAGAGGAGACGAAGACATTAAGAAAGACCCCAGACGGTTGTCATCCAGGAGGTAACATTTGACAGACACAATTAGAAACCAGAAACGCAGTCTCCCCCATTCCCCTAGGAATTTTTCCACAAATCTTTAAAGATAATGATGTTATGCCCTCATGCTATCAGCTTTGAGTTGTGGGTCTTTTTAAACGAACTCTTTCGCTCCTGCCCTTTTATCAGAACACCAGGGCCTTTGATCCTCCTCCTTTACTCTTTTTCTAATAAGTCACCGAGTTCTTCATCTGTGTGGAGTTTCTAATGACTAAAGACCGTATGAAGTTATATTCTTCGTGTGTATCACAACCTGTGAGAAAATAATACAAATAAAGTAATGCCGTGTTAAAAAGTTTGAGAGGAGTGTGCCACAACATTTTACATCTTTTGTAGTAATAGCCGGTATTTACTGAGCGCTTGCTAATAATAGGCATGGGGCTAAGTGCTTCACAAAGATTGTCTTATTTTATTCTTAAAACAACCGTATGAGAGATGTAGCAATATTTTTTATAAATGGTAAAACAGGCGTAGAGCAGACATTTCCTCAGTTTAGCATGATATTAGTTTAAGTAAGTATAAATATTCAGTGATTGGAGGGACATTAATGCTTCTAATGGATGTATGAGTGAAAAAATAAAAGGTGCAATTTTTAATCAATATATGAAGCAGTGATACAAAAACTGAATTGGTCTTTTAGGACGTTAGGACACTGCATGAAAATTAAAAATTTTAAACTGTAGCTACCAGATAAGGGATACAATTTTTAACAATTCTTTTTGTGAATGAGACAAAGCACACTTCCAAAAAAAAAAACCAGATTTTTAAGTTACTTTGCAGTTAACCTGAGGGTAAAGAAGTCAGCTTTTGACAGTTGAAGAAAGAAGGTCCATTTTCACGTTCATCACGTCTAACTGCAAAATTGTGCCAGCAGAAAAATACATACACGTAGTGGGCCCTTTGGAAGTACTGGGCGCTGGGGTTAGTCAGTTGATAATTGGGTCTAAATTATTTGCAACTAAATTTTGAATCACCTGAGTCCTGCTGTTGCGTAGAAGAGATGAACTCTCTCCAGCTTTCCCTACGCCCTGGCCGACAGCTGCGAGCAAGAGGAAGAGAGTTACCGCGCCCTCTAGGGGTGCCTTGGAGAAAAACCTCCCGAAGCACAGCTACCCCAAACCAGACCCTTCGCTCAGTCCTGGCCCAGCAGGAAAGGGCAGAGGGAAGCCCTGAGCTGGAGAGAGGCAGTGAGTCCTCCTGCCTCTGATGTGAGCCTCTGCTGGCTCATTCTTGGAGCTGTTCCTTCATGTCTTGCAGGGATTCTAACTGTACCAAACTTTTGATTATTTTATAATTGAAAGGGAAAGTTTACAGCATGCTGTCAATTTTCAGCCACATGTTAAGTTGTTTCTTTAGCCATTCATGTTCCAAAATGACTGCTAATGGCTGGATTTCTACCTTGGAGAGCAGGATTCGTATGGGGGCCTCCCCCTCCCCCCTGACTGCTGCTGAATGCTGGGTGACGCCTGCAGCAGCCTGTCAAAAAACAACACACGTTTCCTTATAAAGAGTTCGACTTACTGAGAATGAGGCTATCTTTTGGAGATAAAGTTCTGCGGGAGAGATAGAGGGTGGGAGAAACTCATGGTTTCATGGTAGCAATGTCAATAAAAAATAGTTATTGATTGCTGAAAATAAAGCACAGAGTCAAGTACTGAGGGGGAAAGGATGCATGGGGCTTACCACTTACTAAGCCGGATGACTGTCAGGCAGTCCCGTAAGCAAATGATATGTAATAGCTTATTTAGTTACTCACTGTTCCCCTAAAAGATGGTTTTTGTTATTTCTTTTTTTTTTTTTTTTTTTTTTTTTTTTACAGAAGATAGAAGCATTTCTGAAAAGATAACCTGTTTAGGGTCGCACTGTTAGAAAATGGCAGAGAAAAATTTGGCCTTTGGTCTTCCTAACTCCATTTCCTGTGCTCTCTCCATTACCATAGCCTCCACCTTCCAAAAAGGCACAACCTAACTCGTTACATTAGGGGAGAGCAGAACAGTGGAAAAGAGAAGAGTGCTCATTGTAAAGTTTATAGCACCATCTAATTCAAGCTGTAAAAGAATGAAATATAGAAGGAAGTGAGAGCTCTGATTTGCTAGGGAGTTAGAGGAAAAGAGAGACTTAGAATGAACATGACAGGTCTTTTTAGAGAAACTCAGTAGAAATAGAGAAGGAGGAAGCTTCAGGAAGAGGGGGAAGTGAAACAGCAGGCGCTAACTCGTGACTTACCGCTTTTCACGTAATATTGCAGATGCATTTGATCAGATTGCTGTTCTGCCTCTATGCCGTAAGGTAATTTGAAATACGACTAGAGGGAAGGGGTCAAATGAGCAAAAAACAGGAGCAAGAAAGACTTTTGAACGTAAGTACTGTTGAAAGAGAGCAGCCTAGACAAGACGCTGCGATTAAGAACTCCGACTAGTTTAAAAAGTCATGGGGCTTCTGTGAAATGGAAGAAATTGTGTCAAAAGCAAGAGCAGCTGAAGCACAAAAGTACTACTGAGTGGGCGTCTGTCAAATTTGGCCCTTTCCCCAGTTTTACTTAAGAATATGTTTTCTTAAATGTATAATTTAACATTTATCCTCACAATAATGTTTTGCCTCCCTGGAATGATGAAACAATTATAAAGTAGGGAAGAACATTTTACAAGGTGTTGGTGGCATAGTGTGTCATGATGACAAACCCAGGAACAGGACGCAGACCCCAGACTAGCCTTGCACATTAATAGAAAGTGTACATCGAGCTCGTTTAGTTTATGTCATGGCCAAGCCACACACATGCATGCTTTAAAGGGAACTATGGAAAGAGTTCAAAGTTGTCCTCCTCCAAATGGAAAAAATAAAAAAGCTTACTTGTAACTTCTTGCCAAATTTTAGCTGCCCTCCATGCATGCATGTAAAACCGACATTGTCAGTTGCTGGAGGCAAAGTACATATGGTAGGCTTAGAAAAAGAACCTATAAGAATGGTGCATACTACACAGCACTACGATGTGTCAAACTGTTTCATCCTTAGAAATGGGGGTGGGGACAAGCTTGGATCTGTGTAAGCAAATGGGCAAAAACTCTAATAAGCCAATAAGCACATTTCTACTTGTCCCATAGGAAGAAGAAAAATGTCTTTCCCAAGCACGTGACATAAAAGGAAACAAAGACTGAGCTGACGTTTTGAAACTGTTAGGATAGTGACGCAGTCACTTTGACCTTGGAATTTACATGTCTAGTTATCTGAAAGCTTATATAATTAAACTCCCTCTTTCCCGTCTTCAAAATTTAGTTTTCCTTCATTACCAGTTTTGGAACCTTGGTTCTTCTGGATGACGTTGTGAATTTTCCCCTTTGTATCGTCCATAATGACACTGCTTAAGAGAAAAAGCAAGTTTCAGGCTTGGTGCATGTTTAAGAATTCACTTTCAACATCTTGATGTGAGCCAGAGGTCTGCCTAACAACAACAAAGATGAATGCAGAGGGAAATTTAGGCTGACAAATACCAGTCCCACCTGTGCTGGTTAATAAGCAAGCCTCCAGCCCAGCCAGTAATCCTCTGGTAGCTGTCATTTCCATGTATCCAATCAGTTGCCTGGGAATTATCCCAATAAAAAGAATACAGTGTGTCATTTATCAGGCAGCCAATTAAAGGGCTTCTGCAGTAGTGGGATAGCTGGAAGCCAGTTCTCACAAAGGAAGCAGGACGGGGCCAAGTCAGTATGGGCCTTGAGGGAGTTCGAGAAAGTTAGTTGTGGCTGATTCATAGGGGGACCGGATTTACACAATATGAGAAGGTGCTGGTAATATGTCACTTACTTAGGACATCAAGGCATAAAAAGGCAATAGGTTAACTCGGTTGGTCTTACCAAAATGAGGCTTTAATTTTTGAGCTAAGACCTGTTTAGCTTTAGAAGTCTTGAAAATTATGAAATAAAAATAAATGAGTACATGAAAATTAAGTAAGACAAAATTCCTTGACTTTTTTGGGGCATCTCTGACTCTCTCCTTGACGGAAATAGTCAGCAGAATGAATGAGAGTTGACAGGGCTCTTCCTAATCCCACTTTTGGAAAATGGAAACTGTTCTGTGTCCTCAGAACCCTTCTAAGACACAGATTTCCACCCTCATGATCACCTTGGCTGATGAAAGTTCTCTTTGATGATTTTTTAAATCCAAAGATTGAACACTTTCTAGTCCCACTTCAGCCAGTTTGCTAATCCACAGCATTGTCAGTACCTAGACATTGTCAAGGGAAAAAAAAAATGGAAATATATTTCATGGATTCTAGGATGGACTTGTTTCTTACATTTTAACATCTCTGAATTTGGGACAAGCCTAACAATTGATGTGGTTATAAAACCTAGTGCAATAAATTAATTGCTGGCATTTTTAATTGTCGAGTCCTAAATACGTTAATGGTATGGCATTAAATTTGGACTATCACAGGGTAAAGAAGAGCCTCGGGTGCAGGGAATTGACAGAGTTACATTTTAAAATAGTTCAAAAAACGTCAATCTGGGGTTCTGTATTTTGGCTTTCATGAGATAGACCTTGAAAGTCAACATATATGAGAATCAACCTATGGGGAGTTGATCGATGAGTGAGGCATTCATTTTCTGATTATCTTACTGAAACCAGTGTTAATTAAAGAGGTAACTTTAGTTAAAACTACTTAAGGCTCATCTAAGCTGTTTCATGGTATTGACTGTCTAAATTATTTCAGTAAAGAAAACAGCCAAATGTTTGGGGAGGCGCTGATGGTTTAAATATTCAAAACATCTTCACTCTTGGAAGTGATCATATTTATAATAGAAGATAGTCAAATAAATCAACGTTTTTGTTAGATACTATAAGATTTTTCCCTTAAAATATGCCTCACTAGTGTTCAACTGAAATCATCAAGTAATTAGCCGCATACTTAGCATGTGCCCTGGAATATGTTAGGTGTAACCTGAGATTTTGGTACCAGACAAACTTGAGTTCAAGTTCTAAGCACAGTATTTACCAGCTGTGTGATCTTGGAACCTCCCTTCACCTCTCTAAGATCCAGTTTCTGTTTCTTTAAAACGGAGATAATAACACTTGACTGAATCAGGTTTAATTTCAAACAAATAAGATTGTGTTGTGAAGTCCTTAGAAAAGTGCCTGGTACACAATATACTTACAATAAGTGGCAGCTATAATAATACTTTCTATTATAATTAGCACCCTACGATAGGATAGCACTAACAAATCTAATTCAGTTGAAGAAGTGGTTTCTCGTTTCTTCTGCCCAGAACAAATTAAAGCCTGAACATTCTAACCCTGTCCTGAGACAGTGTCTAACGTGACTTGGCAAACCACAGATGGGTTCCAATTTTGTTAGCTGTACAGGAAATTTCTGATTGATTTAACCTCCAAAAGACAATACCGTGTAATTAACATGGAACAAATGTCAACTCTTGTTATTGCTGGAACCAACAAGCCCTCCAGATCTCTGTCCTAGTCCTGGTTTTACTATGCATCAGTGCATTTTTCCTCCCTCTTTCTTTCTTTCTTTTCACTTTCCCATAGCGCCTCGATGCACCCAGTTCCCTTTGAGTGATGCTGGGGACAACTTCAGTTGTAGTTCTTCCTGAAAGTCAGTTATTTTGAAACCTAAAGAGACATAAAGAGATAAACACCGCCTACCTCTGTTTTGGGTGGCCTGCAGCCAGAAATGATGCAACCGGTGTGAAGCTTCATTGATTTTTTTTTGAGAATTTTTTTGGATTTGCATATCTTAGTAATTAAGAGATTGTTTTTCTTCCAAAAACAATTTGTCTAAATCCTTAAAAGACAGCTTGACAGGGAGTAGGAAAAAAAAAAACACTTCTCATTTAAAATTATGGTATGATGGAGATGAAGACAGTATGGTATCAAAATATACTATGCTTAGAGCTGAGAGCCCTGAATCTACCAGTGAGATCCTGAACAATCACTTTACCTCTCAAAGTTTCAAATCCATCTTTTTTGAAAAGAATCTCTCAAGTCCTTTTTGGTGTTTGTATTCTATGATCTACGTCATGTTGAGGAATAAAGATTGGTGAGTGGCGGTGCAAGTTCGCATCCTCTTCAGCAAGGTTGTCAATGAGGAAGGGCCAAGCCAACTGAGGCAAGCACGGCCCTTACCCCATAAAGATGCTGCTTGCAATCTGTAGTATGTAGGACATGCTTTTCAAAGTTTTCCGTTAGTAGAGATAGACCACTGGCTGGAGTTATGGCTAGAAGTCATTTCCTCTCTCATAAGCAAATCTGCTTGCTTTTATCAGCACCCAATATAGAACTTGGCCACATTAATACTGAATTCCATTGGATTGATCCAAATGTTGAGTAGTGATGACAATTATAACAAAAAAGGAAGCAGAAACCAATTTTTTTTAAAATTGTGATTATTTAGTGATGTTAGTCTCTGGGCTGTTCTGCACTCTGCTGTTACCCCAGTTCATTGCTCTGGCTCTCCACTAACCCTGATGGCACACACGCACACCCCTCAGTTTTTCTTTTGTATTTGGAAGTTAGCTTTCGTTCAGTTGTTCATGCAGTAGACACTTTTTGAGCACCTGGCAAAACTTTCAGTAAGAAACTGGAAGAGATAGTAATGGTTAAGGCAAAAAGAGAAGAGAGCCGTTCTCAAAGAGCTTACTCTAGACATGAATAAAGAAGTAGTGTAGAAGGTAAAGAGGAGAGATCACAAAGTGATATGAAAAAGATATATTCATACTGAGATAGAAAGGAAGGGGAAATTACGTTCAGTGGCTTTAGAAAAGACTTCATGGGGAAGATGGCATGCACAGGAAGTCTTGAAGGATGGGAGAACTTGGACATTAAAAAAGTAGGCTGGAGGAGGCAGTCCGTGCAGCGAGAATTATGTGAGGAAACCATAAGGTTGTGAACAAAGAACCCTAGTTAGGGCTGGAGCCAAGAATCTGTACAGAAACATCGTGGGGGCTGAGGCTGGAGGGATATGTCATACCCAGACCAGGAGGGCTTGAAGGACGGGATAGAGCTGGAGCCGGATCTGGTAGAGACCAGGGAACTAAAACTATGTCAGGCAGAGTCTTTGCAGGTGTTAGCTCGGCTGGCTCCTTCTTGAGTTCAGGTCTTAGATCAGTGCTACCTCCGCAGAAAGACCCTCTCTGGCCCTGTACATGGAAGCAGCCCCTTGCTGTCTTCCTAGGTTACCTTCCATTGTGTCTTACATTGCTCTGTTTTGTTCTACTAATAAAAACTGTAATCTCCATGCTTCTATGTTAATATATTCATTGTTTGCCAGTACCTTCTAGAATGTGAGCTCCGAGAGCAGAGATGCCTCATCGTTCTTGGTCACGGCTGTTACCCAAGGCTTGGCGCATAGTAGGTCCTCCACAAATACCTGTCTGCTGGATGAATGAACTCGAACACATAAACTAGATCCTCCGTTTACGAATATCCTCAGCCTACAGATACATATGTTTTTCTTTTCTTTGCAGTATCTGGGAGAGGGAATCAAAATGTTTTTAATAAGAAAACTCAACCGCTGCCAGCCTGAATTAGTGGCACCCCCCAACTACTGTACGGATCTGTCCAGTTACAGCGACGCCTCGCCCAGATGTTGTTGGGGCCGGTTTTTTCTGTCCAAGTACAACTCAAACTTCTCTTGTGTTCCAAAACCACATGGAAGTGGAACGTTAAATCTGGGGGTGGGCATGTCTGTGTAATTTCCTTCATTTCTATAAGGTTTTGGTGGCTTTTTTTCCCCCTAGGCCACAGATTAGCTTAACAATTGCAAATCAGCTTCAGAGGTTTTCCCTTAAAGGGAAAAAAAAAAAAAAAAGATGGCATGTTTGAACAGGCAAGGCCCAGTGAAAGTCTCTTTGTTTTACATCCTAAACTGTTCACTCAGCTTCTAGCTACTCTCTTTTCTTTGTATCAACAAAAAAAATCAGTATTTATATACATACATAGGAGTCGCATATATATTATATATGATATGTCTCATATGTTATATGTATATATATTATATATACATCTGGTTCATATATGTGTGTGTATACATATATGTGTGTGTGTGTATAGTAACTCTCAGATTGTCCCAGGATCCAGAGGACATGATGCCTCCGTTCCTTTATAAATCCCTACCAAGATTGTCCTGTGTGTGTGCGTGTGTTTTAATACAAATTCCCAAAGGAGGGAGGAAACGAAGTGTAGCATAAATAAGCAAACAACCAATTGACTCAGCAAATCCTTATTTAGCCTCTGGTTTTATTTTTGAGAACCACTCTCCTTGTTTTGATTTGAAATGATGCCACCAAAACATATTACAGAAACATCACACTTTGCAAAACAGAACAAGTTCAATGAGCCTCCCCAAGTGTAAACAGAAATCTTGTTTGGATGAACTGTTTTTAAGAATCCAAATTAAACCAAATGGCATCCTTGTAAAGTGCATGTGTGTTCCTCCTAAGCACTAAAGCTATGTTATGTTCCTGCCATTCTTTTTTACCCCAAATGTCCCAGTTAGGCTGTGGTTTTGAAGTTTTCTTGACTGTAAATGGTTTTCATACATTCAGCAAACCCGAGCCTAGAGTCACCAGCGATAGCAGAAGGCATCTATGTGTGGCACGTGTTTCAGCATCCCCAGGGGACTGATGGTGGTAGCACTCAGCTCGGTGGAAACCAGTTGGGTGCCACTGTGTGAGTAAAGATGGGCAAGTTCCGAGCGTCTGTTTGCCAGTAATTAGATCAAGTCTGTGTTTTCCCACTCCGAGTCCAATTTACTTAAGTGTCTGTATCATGCCTTCCATCACACTGGTCGTGACTTTTCACTTGTTTGCAAACCATTATTGGTGATGGCAGCACATTCTGAGGTTAGGTTCCTGGGCTGAACGTTAGTTACTCTGTCATGTATCTCTGAGAAGTAAGCTGTGGGTAGCGAGTCCAGGCATGAACATTTTTAAAAGAGGCCCAATGTGTCCTTTCTGGATTGATCCAAAATAGAGGTAGTATGTTCTTTTAAGCATTTTAGCAAATCAGATTGTGTCTTGAGAGTCAAAGGAACAGAAAATTAGTCTATTTTCACAAAAGCCCACTGATCTATCTCTGCTTGTTTACTTCACACTTGAACAATAAATGTCCTTGCCTACTGCGCATGAGACTGACCGTCAAAATGAAGTGGTGAGTATGGAAATGTCACTTCCTTCTTCCATCCACAGCCCTCTCCACACACATGGCAAATGCCGAGGGCTTGGCCCCATTTTCTTATGCAGAATTCAATTGTGTGGAGACCTACCGAGGTGGCGAGTGGAATTTAGGTGACTTTTCTCTGAGATGAGTTTAGTTCCAGCTAATCTTTGCCTCCCACCCATCTGAAGCTAGTTTAATGTTGAGCAGAGAGATCAGAACAAGAAGATAATTTCTGGTTGCCTTGTAGGTGACTACTAATGAATGTGCCTCATTAGTTCGACCCCTTACTTGTCTTTTGGGGACAAAATGTGAAGAGACATGAGGCGAGACTAAAAGGCAAATCAATCTAGTTATTTTAACAAACATCACCAGGGGTGCCTTCACCTCCAACCCAGCCCTTTTGAAAGTTGAGCATTTTGGAATTGCCCTTTTCAGAATTGCTCTTAGAGCCTGAAGCACATTCCTTAAATATTTAAATATTTGAGGGCATATTTGACTTTGGCCACAGTTATCTTTCACAACCACAGTGGGGGAATCCCATTCAGATCTCAAAATTATAGTTGTGACTATACCAAATGATGAGACTAATATTTTTTTTTCATGTGCAGTAAAATGTTTCTTAAAATCCAAGAGGATTGTGAATGTGGACATGTGAATATCTGTGGTTTTTTTCAACTGGCATCACTGACATAAATGCAGAGATAATCTCTGTGGTTACTCTGGGAACTGAATGTACATCAGACGGATGCACATCTGATCAGCTCAGCTCTGCAGAGATTCAGTTATGCTTAGCGGTGGGGATCAGCACCTGTTGGAGTGTAATGTCTTCCTAAAAATAGACACTGAGGAAAAGGAAATAGAGCACAAAGAAGACTAGAAGAGAAATTGGAGGGAAAGAGGGAAGACGGCGAGTTCAGAGAGCATGGCGGTGAGAAGGGCGGAAGGGGTGGCTGAGAGGACACCCACTGGGTGTTACTCAGTACCATCTCTTCCAAGTAGTCCTTCCAGGATCTGGGGGAAAGTTTGATGATTAATTTGCTGTGTCAGCTTCACTGGGCCACAGGGGTCCAGATATTTGGTAAGACATTATTCTAGATGTTTCCGTGAGGGTGTTTTGGGATGAGTTTAACATTTAAAAGATCACCCTCCCTGTTGTGAGTGCGCCTCGCCCAGTCAGCTGAAGGCCGGAAAAGAACAAGATTGACTTTCCTCTGAATAAGTGGGAACACTTCCTACCTGACTGCCTTTGAGCTGGGACATCGTTTTTTGTTTGTTTCTGTTTGTTTTCTGCTTTAAGACTCGAACGGAAACATTAGCTCTTTCTGGGGTTCAAGCCTTCTGGCCTTCAGAATGGAACCACCCCACCAGTTCTCCTGGGTGGAAAGCTTGCAGATTGCAGATCCTGGGACTTGACAGCTTCCACAATCATGTGAGCCAATTCCTTATAACAAAACTCTTCAGCTGTGGATACAGACACAGACATAGATACAGATATAGCGATGTATGGAGAGAGGGAGACAGATTGTTACGGGGTATCCTGTTGGTTCTGTTTCTCTGAAGAACTAACATGGTTTGGTTTCTCACAATGACCCCATATTCTGGAGTCTTGCCGACCTTGCCCTTCATAAATCTCCATCACCGTGTTAATGAATCTTGACGGATGAGAAACTCTAATCTCAGTCAGAAGCGGGCTAGGGGGAGTGGGGGCAAAGACCAAGACCGGCGTATTGTGGCTGCGTGTCTGTGCTCCCGGGATTAGCGCAGTCAGCAGGTGGCTGGGGAAGGGCGTCTGAACCGGAAGGGTCCTCTCCTCCCTCACTCTCACCCCCTGCACCTCTATTCTGTTGGGGATCATTACAGATTTTTTAACTCTAACTGTGGAAATGCACGCAGCTGCTCTTTGTAATTGTGAAACTGAGTTAAAGGGAGGTTGCTGTGGCCCTGCAGGTGCAATCATTAGACGCCTCTGTGCTGTGTAATTAACCTCATTTCCATGTGAATGTCTGTGGTTTACGCGCTGCTCAGAGAACTCACGCCATGATCATTACACTTACAGTCAATCCAATTAGACAAAGGTTCCCACACTTAGAGAAGGATCAGGACAAACCGCGAGGGTAGGCCTCTCTCAAGGTCTCTAGTTAAATGTCTCAAAATAAACAACTGTGGCCTAATTAATTGTATGGCAGGCCGAAGGAACACGCCAAGGAGCTACTTATGTGTCTGGAGCCCAATGCTAGGGAGCTGCTGAATAGAATCTCCCTTTGTCCACACTCTCGGTGGCTTAGAGATGCGTACAGTGGGGGAAGAAGGTCTCTGTACTCCACCCCTCTCCATCACAAAGTCCGGTTGCCCAAAAAAGATATAAAATGGCTCTATTTTGGCTTATTTTATTCCCTTTATGTTCTCAGAACAGTTAGGAAAAAAAAAAAAAATCCATGCATGTTTCTCAAAGAAAGTTGGTGGAGCTGGCGAGGCTTCCCACAGTATTTTAGCAGAGCTGCAGCTAGAGGGCACCATCGAAGGATGTTTCCGCCGATGTCCCAGATTGACTTTCTCTTCTTCTCAAGCTCTAATGCCGCAGAGGGGGCACCTGGTTTTCAGCATTTTGTTGTAACGTGTGTGCTATGCACGCCCATCCTTTCGCCTTAAGTTTGTAGTTAGTTCGCTGAAGGTAGAGTACATATATTAGAATGTCCCCAGAGATAGTAGCACCATGCTAGTCACTTCAGGGGAGCCCAGGAAATGCTTGGGGGAGGGGGGTAACTGATTAGATAGAAAAAAACAGTATTTGCCAAATAATGGAGGAATCTGCACAGGTTTTTTTTATCTCCTTCTCTACACAGAACACATCAGTGACTGAACCTCAAAAAGGCAGATTAAAAAATAAAGGAAGTTAGGAAAAAGCAAAAAGTTAGGCAGTAAACTACAGCCCCCGGAAGGATGAAAGCACATGCTGTTTTCATGCTAAACGTTAGAACCTGGCTACTGAAAATGTAATCCAGGGACCAGCTGCCATACCTGCATCCCTCGGAGTTTGTTAAAAATTCAGAACCTTAGGCCCCACCCCAAACCCGCTGAACAAAAAGTCAGCATTTCACCAAGGCCCCCGGGGGCCTCTTACACACGTTCAATTTTGAGAAGCACTGATTTAGCGCCCGTCAGCTCAACACTGAGCGTCTCGCTCAAGAGCTGCACAACGGTCCTGGTTCCTCGCAGCTCTTGTAAATTGTCCCTTTCTTTTCACCGCCTTCTGCCACCACTCTGTAACTCTTCTTTCTTATCTTTTTTTTTTTTTTTATGTAAACCTGAAGTCCTATTTCAGAGTCATCGATTTGGTATCTCCTCCTCTCCTGTCCATTACTTCCCTGTGTCTGTACCCTCCTCCGTAGGCTTCTGAACCAGATTCAAGGCCCTTTCTTTCCGGAAGCATCTCAAAGTCTTTCAGGGTGGTTTGGTCCCATTTTTTTTTTCTATTGCATTTATAGTACTTGGTAGCTACTATTATAAAAACTTATTTACTTATTTAAATGTGTGCCTTCTTTATTAGACTTAGAAAACAATGATTCACCTGGTGCCTGGCATGTAAATGATTGTAGGGTGGGTGAAGGAAGGAAGGACGCCCTTTGATTTCCAGCTGGGAACGCTGCACAAACAAGACAAATGCGTGTTCTTGGATATTTTGATTGGCTGTGATATTTTCTTTCATTCTTTCATGGATTCAAATGTTGACTTCAGGAAAAGACATATGAAGTACAGTCACTGTCCTCAAGGAAGCTGAACTCTGATAGAGTTAGGTTGCAGACTTATTACTGGGGCGGGGTTTGGCAGAGTTTCTCAAAGCTAGCCGGCTACGGATTGAAATTATTTGTAGAGCTTTTAAGAACCACTGACTTCTGGGGCCCATCCCAGAACAATTAAAATTGAATCTCTAAAGGGGAGGCCCCCACACAAGTGTTTTTAAAAGCTCTGTAGGTGATTCCAAAGTGCACTCAGGGTGGAAAATCATTCATTGAAAAGATACTAGGAGTTAAACTGTTATAATTAAAATAAGCTTGGACAGTGGTTCCTGACTGTGCGCCTCGGAGTTTCAGAGTTTCCCGAGTGTGTGTCCCAGCGCCCGTGGGCGCCCGGGGCGGGCTCAGGGGAGTCCGCGTGCCTCCAGACGCCTCCGTCCCAGCCCTAGCCTGAGCAGCTTCACAGGTGCGGCTCCGTGAGCTCGGTCTCTAGGAAAGGGCTGTCTTGGAGGAATGGGTTCCTCTGCTGCTGTTGGAAACAAAAGCCCCAAAGGCACTAATCTAGAGAATTGTCTAAAGAGGATATGAATTACCCCTTCCATTTCTGTTGGTTTCCTTTGTCACTCTTGATTCAGGATGCTCCGTGTTCTTAAAAGGACGACTGCCCGTTCTGTCACTCAGCTCAGCTCAGCTCAGCTCAGCTCAGGTCTTGAGTTGCGGAAGGTTTAAGGGACACTTTCTCAATCAGCGGTTAGAGGGAAAAGAATGTAAAGAACTGACTGAGTTGGTATCCAACCAACAAAACGGCTCCGTGTAAAAACAGATAATTAAAAATTAAATAGGAGTAACATAAAGTTGTTCATAAGCTATTCTATTTTTATTTATTTTTTCTGTCAACAGGTAAGCATCCATTGTATATAAAATACTAAACTGACTTTAAACATAGTCTTATATATATTACAGAACTGAAATTATATATAGTATATGTGTACATTATATCTATATCATATATGTACAAACTACAGTTTACTAGAAATGAGGATCTGCCCTACTGATACGAGGTGTTTCCAAGAATCTTGCTAATAGTCTACAGTTCTTTCAGATAATTTTTCAAAGAATATTTTTGAGCTATCTGAAGCAAAAATGGCAGTTTTTTTCAGTCTTGGTAGTCAGTAAAATGTGATTGTTGCATGATTTTCTAGATAGTTAAAGATGATCATAGGTAAAAATAAATAACAAAATAAGAGAAAACAAAGAGAAACAGTTGAAGATTTATATTGGCTTAATATTGTTAAAAAAAAAATTAAAATCAGACCAGCCATGTCTATCTATCTAATGTAACGACTATCAGTTTCTGGCTGACGGGAAGTCCGTAACCTGCCTTTGAACCTCTCTGCTTGTTCTGTCTGTGGGAATATTTTTCTGTAGGACAAGCTAAGGCAAGTCCAGAGTGACTTCTGTAGAAGAGTTTAGGACTGACGGTAATTTAGGGAAGTCCAGACTCCCAGTCAGACCCTGCCGTATGTGCCCCGAGGGACAAGAGGCGTGGGGTTGGTGGGTATTCTGTTTCCCCCTCCCTGTTAACCTGCTATCCTTCTCCGTTTTATGCCCCCAAAGGCAGCCCTTCTAATGAACTTGAACAGCTGGAACCCCTCTGTCCTCTGGAAAAATATATTAAATCAGAAACGCAAGTGTTCTATTAAATTTGATAATTCTTGTAAGGTGAGTGTTTCCCCATCAAGGCTCAAAGATATTCTGCAGCAATACCTGTAACTTGGGACTTAAGCCATGGAGAGTGTGAGGTCCAATTACTGAAAGTACTAATTACCTTCATAAAATAGTCGGGATTGGGGGAAAGAAAAAACTCTAAGGGCAGATATAATTTAGTTTCTTTCCATTGGCCCATGTAAGGCCCAACTTGGGAAAATATAAGCTAAGCATCACGTCTCAGTAGGTCCTAATATTTCTTTCCTGATCCATAATTGCTAATTCACTTAAGTAAAAACAATATTTGGTCTCACAGGTGCCAACCCAAGTAAGCCATTGCTTTGCTTGGAGTGGCTGAAAAAAATACAATTACGTTACATTCATGAACATTTCTCCTTCTTGAAAAGAGTTCAGTTAACATTTGGAGATTGATTTGCTGCTGGATAATCTCAGTCTCTTAGATCTAGAAAAAATATGAATAATAAGACATACATTTCTGAAAGCATGGAACTATATCACATAGAGACCTGGTCTTGATACCAAAAAAAAAAAAAAAACAAACCAGTATTAATCATAACTTCTGCCTTTTGCAACTGAAACATCCTGACACCTCCTATTGGAATAAGCTGTGAACACATCGTGTCTGCTTGTCCACTCAGTGCAAAGAAACATCTACTCTTTTAGGAAATAAATTTCCTCAAACAGCTGCTCCCATCAGTGCTCCTATGGTAAGAAGGTATTATATCCCGTTGAGCAAATGTCGCTACAAGTCTGCATTTTATAAGTGGCATCAGTTCATATGATAATTTGATCTGACGTTAAGACTGAGCAGTAACACTAGTAATAGTTTCTGTGTAAATAAGCCGTTTTGGAATCAGCATTCGTGGAGAGGGAGCCGGTGTTTTAAAATAAGAATATTTAAACAAGTTTACTGGATCTATTTTTAGATCAGTATATTTATGTCTGTATTAAAACTCTGTCTCTCATTATGAAATAAATTATGTGTGAATTATGCATACTGAAACTCTCTAAAAGCAATGAACTAGGAGAAAACAGACACTTCATGAGAAACAGGTATGTGAACATATATCTTTTTTCTAAGCACAGTTATGTTCTCTCATTGCTGGCTGACCACCTACGTCCAAATTTGTCTAATCTATGCCTATATTTGTATGAATAAGTTAAAAATATATGTATATAAAAGTATATATACACTATTTTAAAACAAGCAAAACTAAATTCAACTTCATGAGTTGGAGGAATTAAAGTGATGAATTTTTAATTCTTTAATTTAATTACTTCATTATGTTCAGGCAGACAACAAGAGCCAGGCTTCCATAGCAAATTCAAGTTCTGAATCAAATCAGAATAATTTGCTGTATTAAGTCACTGTGTTCGAAGTGCATTTCATCCTTGGCAAATCTAACACAATTGCTCAAAGTAGGTGGGCCGATTTTTTTTTTTAGCAAACTATACCTATAGCATTATTTAAACAAGGCTCTCTGGAGACGGGGACAAGCAAGCAGAAAGAGAAAACTTCACCACCTTCATTCTGCGTTGCAGACCAGACAGGGGGTTCCTTCCCATGATCAAGTATGTATGTGACTGGTTCACGTGTGAATATTCACATTTGACCATTGGACTGAGAGTAGGCCTAGATGAGAAGGGTAAAATGAATGCATAATCAAACACTTCACGAAATAATTCGTCTAGATATTTACTGCTATGAAGGTAGGAAGACGAGCCTTACATTTATCTCCTCGAAATCTCTAAAAAAGCCTTGGGCAGAACGTTTTAACGATTTTAGTAAGAAGCATGCTTCACTGGTTTTTCAAGTTTATTTTAGATAAATTACTTTGAAGCTAATTCCAGTCATCTATCACTTTACTTGTAAATACTTCGATATTGTACACATTTTTCAAGGCATTTAGTACCATGGCAAATGCTTATGACATCATTCGAATGAACTCTTCTATCAGATGGTGAATTCTCATCCTTAGGAAACATTGACAACTCAAAGTTGGGAGAATCCAGTTTAGATGTTACCAGAAGGATCAGGTTCATTTTGGGGGGAAGACCAGTCTTTGTACTATGAAAAAGGAAACACTCGCATGGGATCTCAGGTGATGCTCCCTCTTAAACAGACATCTCCAAGTGACAAAACACATCTAACATTTTCATATTTGTAGACTTTTACTGCTAACTTTGACCATGTCTAATTCCAGAGAAGCATCATTAAGAATAGCCCAGGATTGTTCACATGAACTATCAAAGTAGCCAATTACGTTATGTATGAATAATCTCCATCAACGTATTATTTCTTCATTCATCTAACATTTTTGAGCACTTTTGATGCAGAAAACTATATTAGGATCTAAGGAAGCAAAATAAACAAAACACTGTTCCTGATAAAAGCACTTCATACTATAGTGGTTATCAGAGGCATGGAAGGAAATTATTATTCCACTGTACGCTTCATTCAGTTGTGTTAATCATTGTAGAAACAAACGGTAACACAAGACAGGATATTTAGTCATCCTGGAAAGGGGAGTCCAGGAATATCTTCCCAAAGAGATGGTGTAGTTGACTTCAGATGTACAGTACAGCACCTTTCGTCTAGTTCAGAAGCACTAAGTATTTGTTAAATTGATTTTTTTTCTAGAATAATGCAACATGTATAAATTGCATGTTATCACCAAGTCTGTATGCCAGGTTCGCTTGGTTCAACGTTTTTTAAATGCATTTTAAATCAGTAGCTTTGTAAATGGTTCAGTGGGGTTTTCTCAGCATCCGTGATTTTAGGTAGGGATACAGTCAAATTTTATTGTTAAAAGTAAAAGAGTAACAAGACTGAGAGGCTGAAGATAGACGTTTAAGATAGTGTTTCATATATCCAGCCAAAGGACGTGTGGTTATTTTGCCAACCAAGTGCTCTCTATTGATTAATCCTGAACTCTAGACATTATGCGTTCTCATTTTGATATCCTGGGTCCGTCCCAGTAAGCTTATTTTTCTGTGCGTGAGGTTTGCAGCAGCTCTGTTATAACCTCCATGTGGCAGAGCAGGAGCTGAACTTCATCATAACCCTGTGTTTTGTGTGTCGATTCCTGCGTTAGTGACATGACATTTATTTGCTTGGTGAGCTTTTACCTGCTAGGTTAACAAGGTCAGTGCATGTCGAAAGCAGTTATTTTCATTTGAGATTTATTTCCCTATGGATAGCCTTAAGATATTCAAGTTACTAATGAGGGCATTGAAGTTAGGGCTTAAATATGTTATTAGGAGAAACATAACTACCTGGAGAATAGCCATGATACATATTTCAGCCACATCAAATCCCTTTTAGGAGGGTAGGAAGCATAAGTGTATGGGTGAGAGAGAGAGAGAGAGAGAGGGAGGGAGGGAGGAAGCACTCACGTGTGTGTATTCATGAACACAACACCAAAAGATCTGTTTTTTGATGTGTTGATCTTTCTCTAAGACAGAGTTCTGTTGGTTTTTTACCCCATTCTAGCACTAAGTTTAATCTGTCTGAAATTATAAGATCATTTGATTCTTATTTTATTTTATCTACTGGGTTTGACGAAAATAGGTCTGTCTACGTCATGAGACTATACAATACACTTTGTAATATTTATAGTCTTTGTTTTTCCTCTCCACACCCTCATTCTCTGTCCTTCAGTCTTGACTTACATAATATAAACGTTCAAACTTTAAACACTGTAAGTAGTGCTTCTCAAACTTTCCGTGCACACGAAGTACCTGGAAGTCTTGGTACCGTGAAGAGTTTGACTCAGGAGGTCTGGGGTGGGGTCTGTTTCTAACAAACACTCAGGTGACACTGATGTTACTCATCTATGGATCATGTTCTCAGGAGCAAAGGTCTACCGTGGGCCCCACTCTGGGTTCCCCGGTTAGTTCGGATCCATTTCTACCATGAAAATGAAACCATCCATGAAGAGGGGTGTAATTATGTGGGGTAAGATTTGGATTTATTAAGTCTGAGTGCTAATGTGACTTAAAAATAGTTATACCAGGATTCACATGTGAATGTTAGTGTTGTTCCCTTTAAAACAATTACCAACTATTTTTCCAGTGTGCAAACTCTGGTTTGAGAACTGTCCGTAAAAACTCAAAGACGAGGATGCACTCATTCATTCACTCAATATTCAATATTATGATTCAAATTCAAATTCAATATTACGATTCAACGATGATGTACCTGAAGGATCCTAAGTACTGTGCTTGAACATAATAAATACAAATGTGTGTGCTTTGAGTGTATATGTTTTCTTAAAGCAAGTAAAAGCCACTTGGACTTAAAATCGGTATCAAGTCTGGTAATGCAGTTTCTGATTGAAAATAAGTGTGGCTATCAAGTAAACTTTTTCTTGAATGTCTTATAACTTGATTCAACATGTACTTTGAGCTGTGTTAGGAACTGCATTTACAGAATATATATATAGTGACCCAAAATAGCTTCTTTAAAGAAATCTGTCCATGTATAGCAGCATGATTGTAATAGAATGAACTCCATTACTTCTTATTTAAGTGCATGTATCTCATAAGCTGTGGATTTGGATGTTATGTGTGTCTGCATACACACACACACACACACACATATAATGTCTTATACCAAATTTAATAATATTTAATAGTTCACTCAGTATGTTATTGGTTTATACAAATAAAAGATTAAACTTCAGGAATTCTTAACCCACACCTCATATATAGCTTAACAGTGGGCAACCATATAATTTACTATCCAAACTGAGATCCTTTGAGAGTGGAAGGCAGCACTGTTAATAGTTACTCCATGATAATCGGTGTAATTGAGGACTGTTTCTGGGAAAACCAGGACATAAGATCATCTAACAGAAAGACAAAAAGCTCCCCCAAAAACTAAATAAAAACATTCTCTGGTCTTTTGGTCTTTTAGAGTTCTTAAAATATATTTTTTTCCTGGATATATTTGATAAACTTCTGTCTGTATTTCAGAAAATGATGCTGGTGAGGGAGTTTTGGGTCTTACTATTTTCTGCCGGTATCAACCCCAAGGAATGGATTTTGTTACAAACTGGGAGCACTAGGGCTTTTTGTAGACAAAACTACTTTTTTTGGAAACAACAAAGAGGCTTGCTGGGGAAAAAAAAACTCTGGCATTTAGCAATTTTTTTCTATTAATTTAGTAGTCATTCTTTGGAGTATGAGTACTGGCTACTATATGACTTAAACATTTTTAGGGTAAAATTTGTAGTTTTTAAAAGTTAAGAGGATACTTCTTAAGGATATACCTATATGTGTATATTGGATGATGTAAGCAACCTATCTGGAAGACTCATTTAATCAGTGTTTTATATATATATATATATGCACACACATACATACACACACACACACACACACACATATATATAATATTTATGTGACCTGTTTTATGAATGCAGGGCATTATTTTATATTGCAGCTGCATTTGGCCAGACATTCTTGAAAAGGGGTGGGGTATGGATTATACAGCTCTTTCATTAAATCTTGAAAAAATTATATTGAAATACATTGAAAGAAAAAAAAATAATTCACTTGGGCTTAATAGCTTATTTCTTTAGGCACAGAAAAAATTTTTTTAATGTTAAGGCTAGTTTTCCCTGGCCTCTGAATACACAAAAGAATGAAGCCTATCTTTTTCAACTGAAATTTCGATTTCAATTCCAGTTGAAAAATTGTTTTACTTATAGTTCTGGATGGCTTTGTGTTTCACAACCTTCTAGGTGAAATTAATTTTTCATAAAATTGTATTTCCCCATTATTTGAATTTTCTGTTTGTCTCTCTGCTGTAATGGGACTATAATGTTTAAACCGATCATTTTTTACTTTTACTTTTGAAAAAGTGCTACCCTTATACTGTTTCCTTTGTTTAAAACAAAACAGATTAAATAAATAATTAAATAAAAACACCACCACATAATTAGCATCAAAAAGACTCTATTGGTTGATGTAATCTTTTATTTCTAGTTGAAAAATTTCAGTTTAACCTCTTCGAATATTATTATAGTGATGTTTTTTCTTTTCAGATGTCAATTCTTAGTCTGATTTTGGGTCTTGTTATCCTTTATCATTTTATCTTTTTAAACTATTTTATCCTTCAGATTTTCTTCTGATTTTTGGGAATATAATTTCCTTTAACAAGTGGAGACGGTCAATTTTTTTGTCTCATTGTTGACCTACAATTTTACTTTTCTTTCAACTTTTCTCATCTTTAAAATACTTTACAGTTGTTTTTTTAACAATAGATTTGTATATAGTGTATAATACATTTGTATTTGGTACACATAGGAAAATTATCCAAACTCTTTATAGAGTGGGTAATTATAAGTATAGATGGTTCAGAACCCATATCTCATAGATTCTGGTTTTAAAATTAGTTAAACATAAGAAAATTTGAAATTTGTGGCTAAAGCCATATTTGTTTGAGAGAACAGAAAAAATAGTTTTGGAGGTGACCTTTATCTATGGCTCTACCTTTTCTAGGATTTGGACAGAAATATGTTTGTTCATCGGTAGACTTACAAGTATTATAAATGCTCTGAATTATTAACTTTGCTTTGATCTCTTGAACGTTCTTTCAGTTTTAGATTTTTATTTAAATTTAGTGACATGATGCAGTGAGACAGGATGCAATGAGTTTTCACAATTTTTCTTTTTTACCCTTTGTAGAGAAACTTACATATCATATAATGTGATGAAATATATTTATCTAAGAGAGCTTTAACTAGGACTTTTTAATATGAAATTTTTTAAAAACACTGTTTTCAATGCGTGTACAAAGAAACAGCTCTTAGTATTTTGCCCGAGTTGTTGAGATTCGCCCAGAAACCCCTGGGAGAAAAGACACTACGTCAGACTATAAAAGTTAAACTTATTTGTTTGTTCATTAAGTCATCTCAGTCATCCCAAAGTCAGTGCTGGATGATTCTATTCTTGAAAGTTGACTAGTTTTATGCAGTTTGACCATTTACCTTGGAATGTGTTCTTTGGTTAACAAGGATTCTGTTTTGAAAAAGATAGTCTCCGTCTTGAAACCTCCACATGCAGCCAGTTTAATAGACGTCATGTTTTCCTGGGCACTGGGGAGACAGGTGACAGCCGCGAACCCCCACTTGACCAGCACAGGGCATCCTACAGAAGGAAGACGCGTTTCATCACCATCCCGCTCTTCCCGACATGGACCCTCCAAAATCGCACCCGTGCTCTGCACCCTATACCCTTGGGAAAGAATTATACACAATTTCCCGATCCCTGAAATGATTCTTTCCTCTTTTTTTCCACTTTTACATACCCATTATCCCAGTGTCGTTTCCTCAGAAGACTATCCCTGAGGTCGGCAATTTGCTAAGTGTTTTTCAGTTCTATCTGTGTCCCTGGTCAACATCACTTATAAGATATCCTAGATCATGGTTTGATTTTGACAATGCCTTTTGAAAATATGACCTATTTGTCTTGTGTGAGGCCTCCCCAGCATTGCAGTGATGTCCAGAAGTCCACTTATAAGACTCTGTATAATCTTTGAATATAGACGAGAAGTATTAACTTCATTATCTTATTATGATTATTTTCTTATCGGTGCTGCTAACTCCATGTGTAATCTGTTTCCTCATCATTAATGAAACAATCAATCAGTGGAGTCTAAATTAAGTAATTACTTTAATTAGATAAGAGAGATACCAAATTGCATAACCAATGTTTTGTTACCAGAAAGTGTTGGACTCATTTTCAGACTATAATATTCATAACAAGTAAATGTACATTTTGCACATCTGTCAAATGCTACCTTTTATCCAAGGAGCTTTAAAACACAGATCAATTTGGCTGCCACTCTGAAACCAAGTTCATTCATTTTACAGGTGAAGTGAATATTAAATTCATTTCTGAAGATTAAATGAAATACACCGAAAAGTCATGTGTCAAATTATAATTCTGGAGTCACCATTTAATTAAGCACTTAGTATATATTATGCACTGTGATACATGCCTTCTTTACATAGTCTTTTCAATTAATTCTAAGTATATAATCATCACCATCTTACAAAAAAGGAAACCAAGAAAGACAGCTTAGTGAACACACAATTAATAAATAGAAGCGAATTTCAAATTCTGACCTGTGCGAATTCACTTGTCACCATTAGCCAATCTGGGTCATTGAAGCATTTAAAAAGCTTGCTTGCTTGCTTTCTCTCTCTCTTTCTTCCTTCCTTCCTACCTCCCTCCCTCCCTTCCTTCCTTCCTTCTTATCTACCTAGCCATCTATCTATCCATCTGTCTATCTTATGCTTATATTGTTGCACAAAAGACTGCCTCTCATTTTATTTTTTACCTTTATTTCTCCCCTTTACTCATGTCTTACTCTTTTACTCTTCATCCCCCATTCCTTTCCTTGTTGCCTCTGGCTTACAGTTGCTGAAGGCTAAGTATCACTGTTTATTATTGGTATTTTAGCTAAGTACATTGATAAAATGCACACTAAATTAGCCACATCTTGTTGCTGATTTTTTTCCTAATGCATGCAAAAATAGGGCCCAAATGTATTGTACCAATGATGCTCAATTCTAGTCACATCTTCCCCTAGACTTTCTGATGACTCTTCAGTTTAAACACACACATACACGGCACTGTGGTCAGGGAACTTTGGTTTGAGCCCTCCTGGGAGATTTGAACTTCCTTTTGGGCTTCCCCATTAACCTGGGGAAAGGGGAGTAAAAGGAAAGGTGGGAGAATATTAATGGCGCAGCACTGTTCAAACACTGGAAGAATTCTTGCTTCCACCATTGATGGTCAAATAGAGCAGAAGTGAGCTGGTCAACCTCAGTTTTGATCGTTAAGGCAGACCATGTCCCAGAAAACTGAAAGGGGAAAGCAGTACCAGGAATTCTTACCTAAGAGTAGTCTGGATGTTTTAAATAGTTCTCCAATCTTTCATGTATGTTAAAATCACCTTGGGATCTTAAAATGTAGATTTTGATAGAGGGGGTCTGGGGTGGCATCTGAGACTCTGCATTTCTGTCAAGCTTTCAGGAGATGTGGCTGCGACTGGGCAGCTGAGCCAACCCTCCCTCCCCACACATTTGTTCTGATCCTGCCACCGTCAGCTCATGTGTCTACAGCGTGCAGGACAGCAGGGTGCTAGTGTTTGGGGATTTAAGGATGGTGATACTTGGTTGTTGCCATTAGGTGCTCAAGTCAGAATGAAGCTCTGTGCACACAGCCGAGTAATTCCAGCTGAATGTTGCCAGTCAATAAGGCAAGAAGACACTGGCTTTTACTCCTGCCTGGCTCCTCAGCCCTAACGCTGTATATCTTAGACTGAAGACTCAGCATTTGCTTGTTCAAAAGTGACAGCATGTGTGTGTGTGTGTGTGTGTGTGTGTGTGTGTGTGTGTGTGTGTGTGTGTGTGTGTATTTTTTTTTTTTTACCATGTTTTAAAGTGCCTTCTGGGTTCTAGTTCTCTCGTCCCTGGACCAATTAAATACCAACATTTCCTCCAAACAAGGCTACAGAGTTGAAAAATTATTCAAGATTAGCCTAACAGGAATACGTAAAGGAGAAAAATCTAGGTGTCATGGTGAGCAGTGGGCATCAATAGGTAGCTATTTCTTTTGGAAGGGAACAGACTTTGCTCTGGGGCTTGTGGCTGGATGTAAGGCACCAGTATCCACATCTTAGTAAATGGTGAAGTGCCTGTGTTGGTTAGTTACATGCACCCGTTTAGCTGAATGAATTCCTTAGAAATAAATAAATAAATAAAATATATATAATAATTATGTGTGTGTATATATAGATATATAAATTTATATAATTTATATAAATGTTATAAATTTATATAAATTTAAATATATATGAATTTCCCATTGGTTCTATTTCCCTAGAGCAACCCTCACTGAGAGAGTGCCCACCCCTCTTTAACCTGAATCTCAGGTTTCCTTAGAATAAGTTAATTGGAATAGTAATACTTAGGTTCACTAAGGAATGTATCATTCTGCATCGTTCTGCAAATATGTTACCTGTTACTCCGCATGGATGATTGCTGGTGCCAAAACACCCCAGAGAGAGGTTTAAGTCCTCAGGGTGTATTCAGTAACTTGGAGAATGAGAGATGATGCATGAGAAAAGATAAAATAATACAAGGAATTAACTAACCAAGGCTTAATGTATATAACCAGGTGTTTAGCACTGAGTGTAAATGTTGTAGCTATGTACTCAGGGAAGGAGACATTTAGCGGCACAGTAGAGTGGAGGATTGACTTGAGGCATAACATTGGCATGGCTGGAGCGTAGAAACATAGGAGATTGCGGGGATTAAGATATGTAAAGCACAGGTAATGGTATGAGACAACAAATGGAGGTAAAGATGAGATGTTACTGATATAAAGGAAATCCAGACTTATCGGGTAATCATGCCTCAGGCAATGTACACCTAGATCCTGAGCATCTGTTAGTTGGACAAAGATACTCCTCTGTGACTATGCAGAGAAAATATTTTGTGACAGTTGGGCCTTCTAAGAGGGAGTGTGATTTTAACATTTCACGAGAAGGTCAAGATTCAGCAGTTTTTTTTCATGGCAACCCAGCACAGAATGATGTGATGGAAATTAACACCTTAAAATATATGTGTGTGTGTGTGTGTGTGTGTGTGTGTGTGTGTATAAAACAGCCCCAATTGGACTTTTTAAAACCTCTGCTTCCTGCATCATGTGACTAAGTGTGGTTAATTAAGCCAAGATCACTTTTTCCACTCCACCCATACTTCATAAAAACCTGTTGTAACTTTTTTTCTTGATTTATTAACTCTTTTGTATTTTTCTTTTGCAATTTGCTAAAACAATAATGATTTCAAATGAAAAGACTTTCATATCAATAGGTGACCCGATGATTTAGTGATCCTTTTAACACTGTGAAAAGAGAAATCCATTACATGCTGAGGGGGTGGGGGGAGAGGGAACGGAAAAGGAGGGCTCCTAATAGCAATGTTCTATATTTATAGCGTTGGGTTTTGGCTCCGTGAGAGGTTCTTGGGGTGGTAAATGATACTCATTTGTGCGTATCAGCCATATCCACCAAGAAAAATGAAAAATTGATTTGTGGAATCCAGTAAGATATAAGCATGGGACTTTAAAAGGTACCTGAGTTTTAAAAATGCATTATATTTTGCAATTTCAAAAGTATGTGTTCCAAATGCTGAAATCCATGAACCTGGCCCATGAAATAAAACATTCAGGCCAGAAACCTTATTTACTTTGGCTTAATGTTGGCCTTTTTCTTTTATCTATCAATGAGTCAGTCAATCAGCATTTTAGGGAGTCTACTATGGGCCCAAGCTGGCGATGAGAAATCGGGAACAAGCAAGGAACACAGACGTGTTAAAACTAACAAAACACTTTGAGATTCAGTTCCACTCTTTCAGGGTCAACCCATCTCTTTCCAGTTGCTTCCCCAAGTACCTCCTAACTCCGTAACTACTTCTTGCCTCGTGTTGCCAGAGTCAGCAAATACAGATACAGGACACCTGTATTTATCTGGCAACTCAGCCATCCACATACTCCTCCTCATCGACACTTTCCGTCGCCTTCTACTCTAGAACAGACCACTACATAATGATAGCTAACACCTTGATCAATCTTAAGAATGAAGATAATGTCTGCTATTTATTACAAATGCTATATAGACTTGGAGTTAAAATACAGCTTATTCAGTGTTAGTGGTAAAGGCTGACGAAATGGAGGATGCTTTCTGTCTTTTCCCCTTTTCCCCCCTTTGACCCTGTTTCTTTAAACTAGCCCTATCTTTACTTTTTAATGCTAATGAGAGTAAAGAGAGATTATAGCCTTTGGGGGACCTTTCAAGCTTCTCCAAACCAAATCCATTTCTTGCCACATACTGCCTACTCAGAAGTCAGGGCCTGGAGAGATTAATTAATATCCAGTAGCGAAGAAAGTACTGGAGTCTTCTCCTGTTTCCCATTTCCCGTGGCAAATAACCCTGTGCTCAGTTCCCTGGCACTCTGGCCCATGGATGGTTGCAATCCCAGACTGTGGCAAAAGCAACTGCTGTTTTTCACAGAGAATCTCAAAGCTCTTAGAGAATTGGTTGTTTGGTGCTGTGAGTGAGTCTTAACCCAGGTTTTCAAAAATCTGTATTCCTGTAAAGGTAAAGTTATATTTTTAGAAATCAAAATATACTTTTTATTATCTCACATACTCCATCTTTCCCTGTCTCCTGCACCTTTGTTCTCCCCTCCAGCCCTGCTTCTGGAAGCGCTGGCCAGCTACGACCTACTCAGAAAGTGAAAATATTCACTCAGCCGGGCTTGACGACCACAGCTGCGGGAAACCTCTGCTGCCAGTCCAGTACCAAGGCCAGGGAGGTCTCGAGTTTCGCTGAAGCTTGCAAACCCTTCAGTGCACATAGGCCAAGGTGTGATTTCAGATGCAAATCCAGTGATGTATGGTCATTTGTACCCCCGAACCGTGCAAAACCTGGACACACGGTTGGTGTTTAGGTTTGCACTGGACTCGGAGGAGTGCGTGGAGAATGACCTGTGGGCCCAGTAGTGATGGGGAACTTCCAGAGCATTGGAGACCTCAGCACAGTGTCTTCCCAAGTCTTTCTAGCCAAAGTGATATTTGCCATCTGTTCCCAAACAGTGTGGCCCTTTGGGTTTGTTTCCCCCCTAGGAGGGACTCCCATCTCCTGAAATCAGTATCTTATTGTCCCTTCAATAGCACAGAATTGGCTTTGGAAAATGGCAGTTTCCAAGAGAATGTCGTGCTGACTTAGCAGCACCAAGGCTTTCTGTGTCATGTTTCTGGCTACACTGAGCATGTGGAGACTAAGGTACTGGCCAAAGCTATACTAGAGGAAAAATAAATAAATCAGTAGCCATAGTGTTCCTCTAAGTTGCTGGGAATTGAAGGGACCACCTCTGTCATCACTCTACCATGGGAGCTGGTTTAACATCCTTAGATGATGATATTAAGGCAGTTGTCTTAAGTACTAAGGAGCATTTGAGTCTGGAGTCCTTATTCCAGAAATGGTTTTAGGCAATTTTCTCTGTTGGTTAATGGACCACCCAATTCTAGGCAATGCCCAATAAGTGACGTCAGGGCTCCGACGTGAAAACTTAATTTCAAGCTTAGAAATGCCTTTCGAGTTTCTAGGTCAAGATAATCAGAGGGCAGTTGAAAGTGTGAGTGTCGATCAGGACCACCACTTCTTTCCTCATTACTTCTGAGTAGGAAAAATGAGCAAAAAATTATACACTCGTTACTCTTCGTAAGGAGACCGTCTCCTTCCATGGAGACTAAGCTAACAGCTATTCACCCTCTGTTCCAAGGGAAAACGAAATTTCATAAATATGTAGAACTTTTTCGTTTTGTTTTTTTTTTTTTTCTTTCTGGAAACACAGCCTATAAATACTTGCAAAATTCCCTTGGATGTTATGGGGGTGGGATATCTTGATTTCAAATGTCTCAAATCACAGGGTTGAAGACGTTTATTACAGACTATTTTGGTTTATGTTGGGGTGTTGTCCCTGATGATTTCCTATGTCAGAGTCTTAAAACAGACAAAGGCTAGGAGGATTGGGACTGTTATTGTAAGAGACAGTGGTTTGAGATGGGATCCCAGGCTTGGGTGTGGTTTTCTGGTGCTACCTCCAGACAGCACTAAGGTGCCAGGCTGAAACTAGCTCGAGGACTGGCACGGCCGTGTAAACACAGCAGAATGCTCCACTGCTTGTGTGTTCAATGACTCTTGGCTAATTTCCTTCTCCTCCTTCTTTTCCTCCTTCATCCACCAGCTTCCTGACTTCCCCACCCAAAAGGCCTTTTAATTGTTCCTCGGAGAAACAAGAACTTTGTTGGTAGATGAGGACATGAAAAAACAAAAAAGTAACAACACACAACTGGAGAAAGAAAACAAATGTCTCTTGTATGGTTGCCATGGTACAGATTTACGGATTTTACATATATAAATTCATGCAGTTTTCCTGAAAGCATCAGAGGCAGGCATTCTAGCTGAAACTTAGGGAAGTTAGTTGACTAGCCCAAGTCACACAGTGGCTAAACATGGGACTGGGTTTCAAATCCAGGTCTGTTTACCAAGACTGTCTACCCTTCTGCAACATTGTACCTAAATGTAGTGAAAATGGCATCTCCCAAATTCTGACTCAAAGAGACATGTGTACATTCTTCATAAACCCCAATTCATTGCTTCATTGTCCCACCTCGTTCTAAAATAAATGATTTAGAAGTTGCTAGGGAGACAAGAATCAAAGGACTTTGATACAGTCTTTTTTTTTTTTTTAAGTTCTGAAAATAAACTCTTCTTGAAGGGTGTTGGGGGTGGGGGGGGGTGGATGAAAGTTCCTATTAATGATAAGCCATGACTGTTTCCGGCGCTAAGGATGACAATGATAATGATCAGGAAGCCCGACACTGGAGTGGTCACTGAATGTCAGGCATCATGCTGTGTTTTCTCTGCATGCATTTAATCCTCACAACAGCCTTATGAAGTATCTACCATTAGTTAATTAATTGCTTGAGCGGTCAGTTAGTTGATCCATGACGCATAGGCCTGTACGTCTATCTGAATCCGTGTTTTCTCCCCTCACTAGTATGTGCTAGATTGTGCCCTTTGCATTGGAATAATGCCAGTGAAGTGCTGCTTCATTTATTCGGCGGCATATGGTTTCAGAGAGATCTCCGTTTCTGCACACCGAGGCACTCCCGTCAGAACCAGCAGGGGCAGCTGTGTGCCTTGGCTTTACAGGATGCCAGGTCTTACCTAAGAAAATACATGTTAACGGAAAATCAGCTGTTGGACTGAGAGTGAATTGACTCATCTTAGCCTATTCTTTTGCCTGCCCTTTTAGTGAATTAGGCAGGCCCAGTGTGTGGTTTTTGTGTTTGGTTTTTTTGCTGTTTAACTTTTGTATACTGATGTCTCCATTTAATAGTGGTGCAGAGTGGAGGACCCTGGGAGGAAATGGGGAGGTGTAATCGAGGAAGGAGAGATGGGCAAATACAGTGGCTGGTGAAATGTTTGTTGGCAGAAGGACTTTTTGCACTTGTCTCCAAGGATGAATTAAGAGAACATAAACCAATACACTCAAAGTATAGAGTTTCAAACTAAGAAGTGGAAGGCAGAAGAGAATGGAATTTCTTAAGATCTGCTACGTTACGTCTGCTTTAGATGCATGCTTTGTCATCTTGTCAGTACTTTTACCAGGTTGATACTGTTTTACTCATTTTATAGTCTCTAATAGTGCGGGTCAAGTGTAAGTAACTTGCCTAATGTCACACAGCTAGTAAGTGAACTATTTCAGATTCAAAAGTATGACCTTTCCAGCTATAAAACCCATGATCTAGTTAATATTCCATGTTGCCCGTCATGTTCCCGCAAACATTTTAAAGTTTGTCTTACATGTAAGAAGTTGTGTGCAAAGGGCTGCTTTTTGGGTGAAGTTGCCTATCCCTAGGAGAAAAAAAAATTGAAATAAGATTGTCAATCTGTTTGGAAGATTTGAGTGCTCATTAGCTGAGGGCAGGGGGCTGTAAAAAAAAAAAAAGGGGGCTTCTGGAGAGAACTTTCAGATTTCTAGGGCTTTGATTCTGGTTAAGAATGTAGTGCTGAGACTGGAAGGGACAGTGGCTCAAACAGCAAAGTTTGTTTTTCTCTTCTAAAAGAAAGTGGCCTGGAGGTAGGCGGTCACGAGCTCAGACTGCTTGAGTAAGCCTTCAGGGGCCCAGATTCTGCTCCCTTTATCTCCCTGCTCCTTAAAGCACGAGGAGCTTTAGGCTTTAAGCCTGAGGCTCCCACAGTTAAGTTCATCTCACACGCCAGGATGACCCCTGGCGTTCTAGCCACTGGTTCTTTACCCGAGGCAGGAAGTAGACGGCAGTTTGAGGAGGGTGAGAAGGCAGATGCCAATTATCTGCTCCCCTCTTAGGGGGCTTTCTCAAAAGCCTCGCACACAAATTTCAAATTACGTCTCATTGGCCACCCTTAGCAACAAGGGATTTTGCAAATAAAGTCTTTTGGCTGGGCACACTGCCACGCAGATTAAATTTGGGGTTCTCTTACTCAGAAAGAATGGGATAATGGCTATTGGATAAGCTACTTGAGGCATTAGCCTAGCCACAATTAGCTAATCAGGTACTCGTTCCCAGCGGCAGGACTTCCAATATACATTCATTAAAATAACATCCTCATTGCCATGTGTGGTCTGGGATCATTAACAAATAATTGGATCAGCTGCCCACTCAAGGGAGAAGCCATGGAACAGTAGGATTTGGAGAGTGTGTGTTTGAAACCGTGCAGTCCGAGGACCGTCACCATGGAGTGGGGAAAAGAAGGAGTGACTCACAGATGTTAACAGAGCTTAGTCATGACCATTCCGGATCTGTGTCAACCACGTGCTAGTCAACCGGGAGGAAGACAGCCATGTGGAGCTGCATTCCCCACTGGCTCCAAACCAGATGGAGAGTCCCCACCCAGGCACCCTTCTAGCTCATTTCTAAGTATTGCATTTAAAAAAGTATATTTTATTGAGAGGAAATAATATGTGATTCTAGGGCTGGAATTAATGTGATTCTAGGTAGTTTTCTAGTGGCAGCAGGACTGGGTCTGTGCTTTCCCCAAGTAGCTTTTCACAGTAGGTGTTCAGTCAGTCACCCTCCAAACTCCAAGAGCTTGGACTTATTAAACGATTTAAGAGTTTTATCCATCTCCCCTTGCGTTCGTTTTAACAACCCCAGAGATTATTCTGTCTTTCTCGTCCCCGACTCCTACTTCCTTCCAAGGTTTGTGACAGTCTAGCTAGAGGCAGAGGCGTGGCCTGAATTTCCATCCTGCAGCCTCTCCTCCAATCAGCCATGTCCTGGTGGAATTTTTATTGGTCATAAATTTTTTTACTGGCTAGATTAATGTGATTGAAAGCATCACACCCAGTAAATACCGTCTGCTATTTGCTTTAGCAATACCTGTGGAAAAGGGCAACTTGGGACCCAGGCACCGTGGAGCTGGTGAAACCGTTGGCTGCGCACAGCTCGTTGGGGGCCCCTTTGACTGATGACCAGAAGTTGCTCTTGGAGGGAGGTCCGCCCAGCGAGAGGCTCCACTGGTGCATGCCACTGCCGTGTGTAGCCATGATTCACTTCGCTGACTATCAAAGCTTTCTACAACTTTGCTTGCTGACTTTTGACCAGAGGTTCCCTTTCAACACGAGGAAAATCTGCCTAGAGAGAGAAAGGGAGAAAGCACGTGACGGGGAAATAAATGGCAGCCGTGTTTCTGGCGGTCCCGGTTTTATGGCCCGAGGAGCTTCGGCTTGAGCCTGCCCTGCGGCGACGCCCGGTGGATGTGTATTGTGGCATTTTATGGAGCATGGTTTCTATCAGCGTGGATTATTATAACAACAACAAGGGGGACATTCAATAAAACCTTGTTTGATGGCAAATGCTCCCACACAAAACACCTCTCATAGGCCCGAGAAATGAGTGGCGTGTTTATAAAAGCACTACCCTCGGAAATCTGCTTGCACAGAAAACCGCTTTCTGAAACAGGTTCTGAAAGAAGGTGTGGGATCTGGGAGCCTGTGGTCCCCATCTGTTTTCTCCCCTCTGACCCCTGGTTGTTTGACTACATGGTCATGACCCTGTATTGAGTGGGGTAGATGGTCTGTAAAGATGTTCGTGCAGCTTCGCCCTCATGCCTCCCAGCAGTGCCTGAAGCCCTCTTGCTCCTTCCTTCCTGGAAGAAATGCCAGAATTTCACTTCAAAAAAAAAAGTTAGAAAAGAGAAACACAAACAGTGAACGTGCCAGATTGCTAAGGGGAACAAGGATTGAAACACAGCCTCAAAAGTCGCAGGCACATGGAGAAACCCCAAATTTTTCCCTGAACCCAACCTGGAACGTTTATCTGCCTGATTTTCTTTAGTCTCAGGCCAGTTTTTAACCATTAGATGACTTACAATTACAGTGCTGGCGGTGGCTGGGTTAGGTGGTAGCTGGAGGCGGAATTCTCTTCTTAAATTCAGTTTCTTGGGTAGGTGGTGTTGGCAAGGCCATAGTGTTGTGTCCCTTTGGTGCCAACTCCCAAAAGCCGAAATGCCTTTCCTGGGCTGGAATTCTCTGTATCAGGGTCCGAATATGCCAGTTGGGAACAGAAAGAGAGCTTGGTATGGGAAGGACTGAGAAAGTGATGAAGAAAGGTGAAAGGGGTTAAAAAAAAAAAAAAAAGTTAAACAACAAGGACAAACATCGTGAAAGATACAAGAAAAAGAAAAGCGATTTACAAGATAGAGTGAAGGGAGTAGGAGTGATACGGAGGAAAATGAGGAGCAGGTTGCTGGAAACCGTCTTTGAAAATCAAAAACATGCTTTGCTTGAAATCACGCCGTTGATTCTCCACAAAGCGCTCCTGATAGCTCTGAAGTACGTGGCTCACCGTTTCCCCTCCTGCCCTGCTCTCCCACTGTCCCGAGCGAGCCAGGAAACAGCGTTGTGTGTTTGTGCACGGGAAGAGCCGCACAACAGTAACATGAACTTCCAGAGTATCGACAGAGGAGGGGAAAGGCCTTGATGAATCGCAGAAACAGCCTTTTACATGGGACGCCATCCAGTTCACTACCAGCCAGTGGCTCTAATCTCAGCCGAATGCACAGTGTTTATTTTTCCAAGAATGGGGCCTTCTGTGACTCACGGCACTCAGATGCTACTTACTAATGGACCCTTGTACAAGTCAAGAATGTGACACACGGCGAGACACGCAGCTTAACAATCACAAACAACAGCACGGTTAATGGGGGGTGAAGCTTCGGTGACGTGTGTCACACCAAAGAGCCGACTCCTCCTGTTCCCTGAGGCCACAGATGAAGGGTCTCTGGATTGTGTAATAATGATAAAATATTGCCATCTGTTGGCATCCTGTGTAAGCAGGCCCTGACATACATTACGCTGATGTTTTTCCAGACTGCTTCTCACGTTTCTCCAAGGAGAGGATGTGTGAAAAGCATTGGGAGCAGAGCAGAACACGGCAGCCTGACCTTATAGGAAGAGAAACATAACAACATTCTAAAAGTTCAAACCTAGAAGAGAGCAGATTGTGGCCTGTTGGTCTGATAATCTCTTACCCCCAGGCATGGCGGTGGCTAAGCCCACCGAAGGTTCTGACACTCAACGGGAGGGATCAGAGAATTTTGTTTCAGATATGTTGTCAAGTGACCTTGGGGAACATGCACCCTTCTTCACAAAGGGTTCAGAGAGTTTTTAATCCAAAAGGACCTTTATTTATTACCAGAGAGTTAAAGGCAAGGATGTTGAGCTGTAAAAATCTCACAGGGTATGGGCTAAATGGTAAATGCCTTGATCTAAAATGTCCTCTACTGTAATTATCCATAAATTCTGGATAAACCTGACACAGTCGTGTTTGATTTCTTTCTTTCTGAACTTGAAAACTATAGAAGAAAGTTGTCTTGTTGCAGAAATGAAGTGGAAACTGAACACTAGTGTAGTAATCATGAGATGCTTCCGAAGGCTTAGAGAGGTGTCTATTCAGACCCAGTTACCCAGCACTTGGGTTATGTCCATTTGGAGACATAAATGCAATGAATTAGAACTGAGACCTCTGCCAAAGGTGGGATTCTTGAAAGGCAGAAACTTCAGAAGATGAGAAAAAAATAAATAAAACCTGTCCTACAGAGGCACATCAGTATTTGTCAGAACCCTTGCTGAAGCAACAAACAGCTCCTCTGACAGTACCGCACCAGAAATCCAAAGAATTTCACAAATTTGAAGTTAAAATGTACACTATTTTCATATTTCATGCATCCTCAAACTAAAACATTTACAGAAGAGCTGTCATTAGGGCCAGTGTCCACTGGTACAGTAGCACTATGGTTTGCCCTAGACGTGAACTAAAGTTGTTCTAGAATGATTTTCCCATAAATCAGCCCACAGGAAAGTCCCACAAAGAGAGAGATGGAGACAGAGAGAGACAGAGAGTAATCTTGAGTCCCACTAAAGATCTTTCCATATCATACTGTGAAACACAAAAGGGGGAAAAAAAACCCTCCATGAGCAATGTTAAAAGAAATAATGGCTCAAAATTTAACATGTGTTCCTCGGGTTCAAAAATCAAAAATTCAACAAAATGTAACTGAAAATTAATCTACACTTAGGCACATTGTAGTTAGTGCTTAGACACACTGTCATGAATAAAGAACACCAAAGACAAATGTAAGTTTCAACCCAATCAGAGTGAAAAGAAAGCCATCTAAACATGGACAATTAAAACCCTCACAACACGCGGTCGGAGTTCAGAAGTGCTGGTTCACAGCACGTCTTCAGATTTCAGCTGCCTCTTGTAGAAGCAACATATTAAATAAACACATTAGGTTGCTTTCCAGTTGTTTAAAGGAATATAAAAACCTTAATGATATAGATATATAAAAATATGACATATATAATAATGTGTCTAAAACTTAATAATAATTTGATTCTCTAAATTTCATTCATTTTGTTTCATTCCGTATCCAGTCACTGAACTATGATAGTTCTCACGATTTCAAATCTCATTCACTACAAGAAGATAAGTGCAAATACGTAAATGCTCACTTGTGTAACAATGAGATAATGTGTAGCAAAAGCAGGTGCCAACAAAATGTAAATACCGTTGTCCCTTGGTGTCCACGGGGATTGGTTCCAGGACCCCATCATGGATACAAAAATCTAAGGAAGCTCAGGTCCTGTATATAAAATTGTGTGGTATTTGTGTATTTGCATATAATCTGTGCACATCCTCCCATATACTTTAAATCATCTCTAGATTACTTACAATGTTGAATACAATGTAAATGTTATGTAAATAGCTGCCTGCATGTGGCAAATTCAAGTTTTGCTTTTTGGAACTTTCTGGAATTTTTTTTTCCCCCAAGTATTTTCAAACCTCAATTAGTTGAATCTGTGAGTGCAAGACCCACAGATTCAGAGGGCTGACTTTGTAATGATTCATAGACGTGAAGCATGGTTTTGTAATAAGACATAAATTGAAATAATTTTTCTCTATTTTTCTTTCTGAAAATTCTGCTTGTCTTAGGAACTCACCCAGCCATTCATTTCCAACTAAAATCAGTTTACCTCCAGCTATGCTTCCTTTGTTTCCCTTATTGATCTAGGGAAGATGTGCAGACTGGAAGGACGAAGGCAGCCAGTGGAAGTACATTTGTAAAGTACCTTTCCAGAATTAGGACACATTGACATCACTGCGCTAGGCCAGGACCTACACTTCACCACACTCTCTTTTCTGCGATACGTGGTCTGTTACCCTGTAGAAGTTTTTCACTCTTAAAATATTTGCATCCATCCATCCCAGGCCTGTAGACTATAAAGATGGAACCATTCCTGTCTCCGCCGAAACAAAAAAACCTTAAAGCACTTTATATACATTGACTCCATAGCTGTAATTTTCCTCACATGAAACTGTGCACTCAGCCTGCCTTCTCTTACAGGTTGGACACTATCTCATGTGTTCTGATTTCTTCACTACTCAGTGCTTTCAAATAGCCTGGTTTAAAGGCAGATATCACTGTAAAGGCGTGGGGTTTTGGTGAAAAGACAGCCTCGGAGAGATTGCAGTATCCCAGGCAGAGCCAGCTAATTCGGTGGTTGAGTGCCAGTCCAGGTTCTAACTTGATTTTCCCTCGGGGTTTTCCTTTTCCATCAAATGCCTGTCCCAGCCTTCCTCTCTCTCTCCCGAAGTAAGAAAGTAAAGTGTGGATTTTACAAACCTTGTATTTTCTAGATCATTAAATGTAGGTATTTTGAGCATGGCACTAGTAAGCATCTAATTTTAAGTCTGATTTCCTGCGTGGGTTGGTTCAGTGTTGTCTGCTTCATAGCTAAATACGGTATCCCAAACCATCCAGTTAAAAGTGGTGAGACTCTCAAAGAAAAGGGACAGTTGGACCACATATCTAGAGTTCCGAGATGTCTTTGCATAGTTGACACCCCCCGGTTCTCTAATCTGGACAGCTGGCTATTGTGAAAGTCCATCTCATTATTATCTTACAGCCACAATTCTACATGTCCATTTAAAAAAACAGGACGTTTAGATGACATTGCTGGGCTGTATTAAAACTAAAATTTTCCGCATGTGTGTTTTGATACACAGTGACTGCTTTGTAACGCCTGAGCATAAATCTTTTGGCAAAATTGGGAGAATATTGGAAATTATAAGCTGTAAACATCATTTGGCCATTTTGGCCTGTGTTACAGCTCAGAGCTGTAAGGCTATTTGGTTTCATTTCTGAAACGTACTTCGATTTTAGTTGAATGAATGCTGTGTTGTCAGAACGGCATCTCCACAACCCATTGTGCCTCCAATGTATATCAATTCATCACTGGCACACCTAAGATCTTTAACATTTAGTGGATTAAAAAAAAAAAAAGGAGGGGGCCAGTGCTCTCATGTGCCAACAATGTTATAATCAAGGCCCATGCTTGGTATCACCTTCCTAAATGGAGGCTGCACTCACAATGTTTGTTCTGCTGCAATTAATCACATGCCTTTCAAATGTCAACATAATTTTCATGGTCTGCTAAAAAGTAGTATTCGTAATAGAAAAAAATAATAGAGTTACCATTAAAAATTGATCTGTCACTGTTCCTTTTAAAATCGTTGGTTCTGCCTGAACAAACTGTATGGAATTTTAAAAGTTTCCATCCAGTGTATCCCCACGCGCCTGCTTGGAAACTGTACCTGGCTCTCTGCATCCCATCCAAGCTTCCCCATTATGCAGTGCTATCCTGGAGTAAAAATATGATGGAGGAAATAGAGTAATGTGATTCTTTCTGAAGGTCGTAGCTCAGTGTGCTGGTGCCAGACGCATAGTAGGCTCTCTAACAATGTCTGCCATGTGTTGATATTTTAGGTGTGAGTGACTCTCGACGAAAAACATAATTTTTATGAATTCTGGGGTGTTTCTAAACTTCCCAGAAATAATAATTTCTGATAGACAGACAATTGCTGCCTTTATTCAAGATCATGTTATAAACGAGGGTGTCATGAACTAACCATGTGTGTAGGTGTCTTTTCTGTAAGCTTTGAGCGACATATTCATTTTATGAAAATAAATACACCAATACTTAGAAAATCGCTCAAAAAACCCACTTTCTTTCTTGGTTTAAATGGAAACAATCCAAAGGCTAAGCCATTATTTGTCCCAGCAATGTCAAGTCATAGATATTGTATGATCTGTGAGGTTCCTTGGATGAGAAATCAGCCATTTGTGTTCTCTCCGATGACTGTTGGATCTCTACATTCCTAAGTAATTAATGTAAGCATGCACATGGGGCTCAAACAATGGGTCTACGTAATCAGTTTACTTTAGACTAGAAAGTGAAAAAACAGAAAAAGATCAGACTATATACATAGCTGACTGATTTTTGTTTTTCGGTGTTTCGGTTATTAGATACTATGTAGGGCTTATGAATTTATCAGCACGATTTGCGCACTAGTACGCCCTGTTACTTTAATGCAATGTGTGTAAACTTAAGTTAGAATTTGGGAAATCTGAGAAAATACACATATAGAGATTTTGACAGTGATTTCCATGCACAGACAATCCAAGTTACCATCAAGAGAGATGTGTTTCAGTCATCACAGTGCGGGACCAGTGATAGAGATGTTAGTTCCACCCATCTGCTCTCTCTTCTCTATTCCATCCCTTTTCCAGGCTGCAGTGGTCCGAGTGCCGAGATTGCATTTACAGCACTTTGGCTGAGGAGACCTATCTGGCCCCTGTGGAAATGAACTCAGTGTCCACTCAGACATAACAATCACTTCCTCTCCAATGGATTAACCCAACCCCAGCCAACAACAACAAAAATCTCTTCAAAATAAAGCTCCCACAAAATTTGTCAAGGATGGCCATTTAGACACATTACTTATAGGCTAAAAATAACTAGCCACCAAATTTCCAACTTTTAAGGGCTGGTGATAAAATTAAATAAAGTTATTTTCCCCCAAATCTGTTTAAATGTTGGTTCCTCCTCGCTCAGCCTGGTTCCCTCTAACCCCACTGTCCGCTGCTGCCTTTGCTTCTGGCAGAACCATCCAGAGCCCCTCAGAGGCCCCCTGCTGGGTAGTGAGGCATCAGAAATGTCTGAATTTCACATTTTCTGAAGAAGTAGGGTGAGTATAGTTATCTGAAATCCTGTGTAGCATGTTTGAGAGAGAAATTCTAAATAAAGTTTGAAATATTGCAACCGTGAACATCATACCCATGGATGACGGTGGACTGGTGGGCTCCAGATACAAATCTGAATTGTGTGGTGGTGAGTGCTTGGTACCTACAGGCTTTCAAAGACCTTGTTAAATTATTCAATAGTGGGGAAATATTTGTTGGTTCCAAAATATTAACACTTTAAAATCAAAATGGCCAATAATGTCAAAAGCTAAATTATAAATCCGTTAGTTACAATAGCATAGTGGAATGTTGGTCCTTTTACTCTGTTTTATGCTATGTGGGTAGTAACCTCAAAAGACTTAGTGCCTAAGACCTAAGAAGACTGTAAAATGACCCTGATCAAAATCACCCGGAAGAGTTTTAAATACAGATTCCTGGGCCCCACTCCGGACCAAAAGATTCAGACCTTCTGGAGGGTGAACAAGAAATCTGTAATCTAAAATCTTCCTAAAATAATTCTGGTGACTGGCTCTGTGTAAATGATATCATATGGATCAAATTCAATTTTTTGCCATACTATGTTAAGAACAAAATCTTACATTT
The DNA here is from genome assembly GCF_009834535.1 of Camelus ferus. Lineage (NCBI taxonomy): Eukaryota > Metazoa > Chordata > Mammalia > Artiodactyla > Camelidae > Camelus > Camelus ferus. Next base: position 27,810,284 of record NC_045711.1, read on the forward strand.
GGATCCTGAATACTTAAAACTGTCTTCAAAATGGTACTGATTGTCAATGTTTATTAAATGACAAATTCATGTGCTTCTCTAACTGAGAAATACCACTTATGAGAACTTACCTTATATATTTACCTGAACTTAGGCATATTTTCATTACACAAGATGAATAAAGTTCTAAGGTTCTAGAGATCTATTGTACAATGTTTCCATCGTACACTTAAAATCTGTGAAGAGGACAGATTTTTTTTGTTAAACTGTTCTCACCACAGTAAAATAAAAATAAAAATTAAAATATGATTTTATCTGCTTCTACTTATCCAGAAAAAGGAGTAGGAAAGATATGAAAGAAACTAATAAAAATGGTTACCTATGGGGTAAAACATTTGAGCAGAGTGGAACTAGTGAATGTCAATGGGGCAACACTGAGACATTTTAAGTACATTAAAAAATTTTTTTAAGCCATATAAAAATTCATCTGAAACATAATGTGTTTAATTAAACATGCAAAATAAAATAATTTACATGTTTTCTTACTCTTAGAAATTACATAACTTTTATCATTTCTAGATAACAAAAATTTGTGAAGCCTCATTTTTGTTCCTGACAATACATCCATACAACAAAAGGAAATAATGCTTTAAGAGATTCTTCAAAAAGGACATCAGATAGACTCCAAAGTTTGTCAAGACGAGAGATGTAACAGCCTACCATCGGTCTTGGTTTGAAAACTTAAGTGCTTTTCAGCTCCCTGGAACGATTTTCTTTTTCCTTCACTCTTTGATAATTCCTTGCCAGAAGGCCATCGTCTAAAATCCAACAGTCCTGAGGCAGAATATGTGACCTCTAACCAGCTACAGTATGAAATTCAGAATTCTTGGGAGATTCTGGAGGTGGGCGGATAACAGATACCACCTTTGACACAGAGCCAGAACACCTGGGAGGGCACACCCAAACTGTCTTTCCTTAGCCCCCTTGTGTTTGAGGGATATCAGAAGGGTGTGCAGGTGCGTGCATCCCTGCGCGCGCGCGCGTGTATGTGTGTGTGTGTGTGTGTGTGTGTAAGTAATAGTACTAGAGAAAAGTGGATAATATCTAGAGTTGGAGCTTTTCCTTCCTGGAGTTTTGATATGGGAGATACAGAGCAGACGATCACAGGAAGGTACTCCTTGCCCGTGACTTCACTCTCACCTAACATGCCAAAATATTTCTGAGTGTTAAGCATATGGGGATTTCCAGTTACCCACTGGACCTTCTCACACAGCACGTGCTGAAGCTTGTCGAAGGGGAGGAAGGCAAGTATCCTAAGGCTCCCACCCACGCTCACGTTCCCAAAATACCACCTGCGTCTCCAGCGAGCCTGGCTTTCTTGCTGCAGGCTTTGGATTCTTCTCCCAAAATAAAAGACAGCCAACCCTTCGTGGAATTTTTAGTCATTTCATTCTAAGTGGATGATTCATCAGTATAGAATTAGGTAAACAGATGTTGGGGGAGGCGAACTGTTGCAAATATACAGATGTCCCTGTGTGCCATTTTGATAACCCAGCGAGCACTTGAACCACTTCTGAGTGGCATTTGTTCCACTTGTCGTCGTCTGGGGAACTCGTAGCAGCCACTGACTCTGTAAGTGTACTTCCCGGGTTACTGGAGCCGTAGCGGGACAGGCAAGTAGCGTTCTGGGTGGATGCGTGACACTCTCCTCTGGGCACTGGAACTGGATTTCAATCTGTGTGGCAAAAGTAAATGATTCTGCACAGCAGTCATCTCAGTGGAAAATCTGAAGGAATGATTTGCTCTTGCTGGCCTCTGAAAGATCGAATTCGTAACCAACCTCTCTGACATCCTGTTTCCTCATCTTCAAGTCTTTTCTTATCTAAGTCCATGAGGCTCAGATGTGTGTATCATGGCATCGCACATGAAAGCAATGTAAAGGTAGTTACTCTGCTCATGCAAAATACATGTATTATGCTGTATGACAGTTCCTCAATAATGGTCATGATAATCAGCCTTGGAGAATTTTCAAACTAGAGGGATCTTTGCTGAGTTTACTCCAAACTTATTTTTTCACTCAAGAGGAAACTGACATCCAAGAAGACAGTGAGAACTGCCAGGTCACTCACCTGCTTACTGGCAAAGCAGTGGTGTCTAAGTCGCAGGCCTTGTGATGCCCAGTCCCGGGTTCCTTGTGCCGTATCCGTGTTACTTTGCCATGATCACAGAGAAAGATGTAGTATGTATTTTCACAGAAACTTAAAAAAGAAAAATTTCTGTTCAATCTCTTGGTGATCCTGTTTTCTTCTTGGAAATTTTATATTTTATTAACTTTCTTATAATAAGCAGTAATCATTTTGTAAGCACTTAGTAACAAAAATAACTTTAAACATACATTGCTGTTACATCACCCTGTCTAGAAATGCCTTGCAAACAGAAAATACAAATTAAGAAAGAAGCTGTAAAAGTACAATACTGTTGGAATCCTAACCCATGGGGGCTAAAGACTTTTTCCATTTTGTTTTTTTTTTATTTTTTTAACATTTTTTTTATTGATTTATAATCATTTTACAATGTTGTGTCAAATTCCAGTGTAGAGCACAATTTTTCAGTTATACATGAACATACATATATATATTCATTGTCACATTTTTTTCTCTGTGAGCTACCATAAGATCTTATATATATTTACCTGTGCTCTACAGTATAATCTTGTTTATCTATTCTACAGTTTTGAAATCCTAGTCTATCTCTTCCCACTCCCCGCCCCCTTGGCAACCACAAGTTTGTATTCTATCTCTGTGAGTCTATTTCTGTTTTGTATTTATGCTTTTTTTTTTTTAAGATTCCACATATGAGCAATCTCATATGGTATTTTTCTTTCTCTTTCTGGCTTACTTCACTTAGAATGACATTCTCCAGGAGCAACCATGTTGCTGCAAATGGCGTTATGTTGTCAGTTTTTATGGCTGAGTAGTATTCCATTGTATAAGTATACCACCTCTTCTTTATCCAGTCACCTGTTGATGGACATTTAGGCTGTTTCCATGTCTTGGCTATTGTAAATAGTGCTGCTGTGAACATTGGGGTGCAGGTGTCATTTTGAAGTAGGGTTCCTTCTGGATATATGCCCATGAGTGGGATTCCTGGGTCATAGGGTAAGTCTATTCCTAGTCTTTTGAGGAATCTCCACACTGTTTTCCACAGTGGCTGCACCAAACTGCATTCCCACCAGCAGTGTAGGAGGGTTCCCTTTTCTCCACAGCCTCTCCAGCATTTGTCATTTGTGGATTTTTGAATGATTGCCATTCTGACTGGTGTGAGGAAACCTCATTGTAGTTTTTTTTTTTTTTTTTATGCCGTCCCTTCTGAGGCATTCTGTGCCTTCTGATCACTGGCTTTGGATACCTTGAACACCAAGTTGTACATTCCCCTGGGTAGAGCGCCTAGAGAGAAATAAAGAGCTAGAGGAAAATGTTGTCCCATTGCTGGTTCAGTCCAGCTCATTTCTAGTTGGGTTTTCACTGGGCATATGGTAGGCATTAAAAACTTGTTGAAATGTACTCCTTTTGTTACCATGCTTTAAATCAGAGGGAATCCAACCACTGACCTTCTCAGATGTGTCCATTTTTATGGCATTACACACAGAAGATAGAGCTGGCAATTATGTTCAGCATGTTTATTTTAGAGAGATTAAGAGACACCCATAGGAAGCTGATTTGCTTTTGCTTTTATTTTTGAAAAGGAAAATGATTTTTTAAAAATTTTATTTGAATCCCAAACATATCCAAGCAGGCTTTAGGGAGCTGGATTCCGTGGGTGAATCAGAACGCATCAGCATAGAAGAGTGTTCCCATAGTCTGCGTAGGTGGATAACCATGCGCTCCATGTCAAGATAGCTGCAGGTCTTCATTCTTTTTGATGAAAGGCATAGGTTTACACGTGAAGATGAAAGAATACAGCCTCTTTGTTCATTAAACGCCCAGCAACTTTCCATGCTTCCAAACTCATGAAGAGTTGGCTTTTCTCCTGGGTCTGTGTCGTTCCATGACTGTAGAAGGGAGCCATGGAGAAACAGGAAGATGAGGGGCTCTGAGGGAGCCAGAGTGTTTGGGCTCTGGTGTCCATTCTGTCTTAGTTAATTGGATTATTTTTCAGAGCATTGTAATTCTTAACATATATTTACTGCATAAACTGCAGTTTCCCTGGATTTCAGCTTTTTATCTTTAGAAGAGAGAGAGAAAAACTACTGAGGTTCCCACTCTGTATCCAGGAGATGGGGGCATCTGTGAGGTACCTAGGACGGGGAGAAGGGAACATTTTTTGATGAGTTCATGGCACGGATACTCTGCTCAGTTCTCTTGATATCAGAACAACTATACTCATACTGGGTATAAATATTGGACTTCCTACATAGGATTTTTTTTTCTGATTAAGGGTTTTTCTGATAAAGTAAAGAATTTGGAGATCATTGCACTCTGTGAATTTTAGGGTTTTTTCCAACTCTAAGATTCTATAGTTCTGGTTACTGTGATGGCCATTAAAGTTAACAACTGTTACATACAGAAGTGTTCTTATTTAAATGTATAATTTGAAATAACATTTTGTGTAGGCTACTCTGATGATTTTTAACTTCTTCAAAGATGAATTACAGGCAGACCTCGAAGATATTGCAGTTCTTGTTCCAAACTATAGCAATAAAGTGGGTCACACAAAAATTTTTTGGTTTCCCAGTGCATATAAAAATGATGTTCACGCTATACTCTGTAGTCTATTAAGTGTTCAATAGCACTATCTAAAAAAAATTATGTCCATACCTTAATTAAAAATACTGTGTTGCTGAAAAATGCTAACCAGCATCTAAGACGTCAGTGAGCTGCAGTGGTAACATCAGAGATCACTGGTCAGCATCACAAGGTCACCATAACAAATGCAATACTAATGAAAAAGGCTGAAGTACCATGAGTTGCCGAAATGCAACACAGAGACACAAAGTAAGCAAATGCTGCTGCTGGGAAGAACAACACCAGTAAATGTTGTCAAAGCAGGATTGCCACAAACCTTCAGTGTCTTAGAGGAGCAGTGAGGCGGAGGGTGATACAACCAGGTCTGTCCACGTAGTGTTTTATTTTAACTCAATTAAACATCTCCACTTGACATCTCAGTTTAGAGATGAGTCTCACAAAACAGAGAGAACGGGCTTTGGTTGGCCAGGATCACGTAGTGAGGTTAGATTAGCACCAGCATTGGGGTCTGACTTTTCCAATTTCTGGTTGAGTTTTGATTCGACTAGTTTACCTGGAAATAAATCTGTCATCCGATGTGTTCGATCGGTCGTTGCTTAAAGTTGGAAGAATTTTTTGTAACACTTACAGAATTCCGAGGTGGGAAAAGTTGTTCGGGGTCTTCTCATCCAGTTCTGCCACCGATGCACAAAGCCCCACTACACGTCAGTAGGAGTCCCCACCCCCGTCCCCCGCCCCCACCACGAATGTCACTGCACTCCAAGGCCAGTCATAAAGCCTTCCTCCTTAACAATGTCAGAGTAGCCAAAGGACCCTGATAAGACTTTATAAGCTTTTGATTTAGAAGGAGGAAAATTCAATAAAACCAGACTTCGTGGGGCCAGAATAACAGCTACATTTTGTCAGACCTCTCAAGGACTTATCAGTGAAGTTACTTGAGATGTTAGTAGTCAGCTGATTGGTTGACCTCTTGACTTTTCAGTCTGTCTCTCCTAGACAAGTCAAGAGACATGCTTGTGCATGTTTAATCCGTCTCCGAAGACCACAGCAGTGGAATGGGATGTACAGTTAGTCAGCTGGGTCGCATCAGAGACGTACTTACCTAGCTCCGTCCCGAACTATTCCTTCTACTGCTTTTAGGAAGTCGCCAGGGAGACTCTCGGGTGTGCTAGCCACAAGCTGTCCCCTCTGCTTGTCATGGGGTTTCTTCAGCTGTGCTTGTTTCACTGTCTGGCTCCTTGAGTGACGTGCCTTGTTATTTCACACCCTAATGTCTGGTAATGCTGCCACCCAGTCCTGCCCAGAAGATACCCTCTTGTGCTTTTCTAGCTCACGTGTTGTCGGTGTAGCTCTCTGCTTTAGCCCCGGTAAGTATTTTGGAGTCTAAAATGGGGCATATTAATTTAACCATCCTTTAATCTCCATTATATATTGAAGGCACACTGCAGTGATGTTTTGGCTTCTCAATATCTTCCAGAGATTTTATGAAACTAGTATTTCAATTTTTTTACTACCACTTGATTAAAAATTACTCTTAACCAGATGTGAGTCCAGGGAGTTGAGACCATCTGTGAAACTGCCCCTTCCCTTGACACTAAAATTGACCTTAAAGCAAACTTAATGGACCTCAACTCTCTTTTCCTGTTTTAAGTTCTTCCATCTCTCTTGAGATTAAGCTCCTTCCAGCTGTCCTTACAGAAGAGGCCAGAGTGCAAGGACATTGTCCCAATGTCTCTAGCTTCACAAGCTGAGACTCCCCACTACATATAGAGTCTGCACATGGTTTTACAAGATTTCCACTGTAAATTTCCATGTAATCCCACAAAATAGTTTGTCCCCATCTGTAATAACTCTAAGTTGTTTACAGAGGCAGGATAATGTGCAGAGTCACTCATATTTAGACTACTGGAAGAATGGCTGCAGAAGCGGTCCATGGCTGCTGTTCCCCGAGGAAAGAACTTAAGATACAATTTTTGCCCAGTTACATCTTGGTGCCAACGTACCCAGAGACTGTGTCTTTGAAATATCCCTGCCCAAGTAGTTAAAATAAATTAAGAGGTCTGCCTGTTCCAGGAATGGTCCCTAAAATGATGATTTTTTTTTCTTCATGTCCAGTGATTATTTTTTCAAAAAGGTGCTTTTGAAAAACCACCTTTTTGCTAACGAAATGCATAGTCTGTCCAAAAACAAGGCTGTGGCTTAGCAGGTTGTTCTACTCAACTTTCCAGCCGAAAGTAAACAGGATGCTTTGCTTAATTTTCCCTATTTTTCTTCATTTACAGTCATGCCATGCTGTCTCCTCCCTCATTGCCCAAGGCAAATTCAGGTGGAGCCACATCCATGTGGTAATACCAATGAAAAAAAAAACAAAACAAAACACTTCTCCTCCCTGAGTTTTGAGTTTAGCACAAAATTCAAAGCGAGAAAGAGTTAAATACGGACACTTAATTGTCTGGGCCTTTCCCTGTGGGACAGTGGAGAAGTGACGCTGACAAGGGGGTCCAGGAAAGTGGTCAAGCAGAAAACATAGGTTACAGTGGGTTCCAGTGTGAAAAATCCAGAGCAGAGTACAAATGAAGCCTGGTTAGTATTTACAAGGAAGAAAAATAGCAGAGTCGTGGGATAGATTTCTGTGAATAATTACAAAAATTAAGTAATTTCTGACTTGATTATGAGCATTAATGTAGAAACATCTTTATTTTGACCGACTCTTGGATTATCGTATGCTTGTAGAAACGCATATCGATGGGATACCAATGCTTTGCTAAGGCAAAAATCTATGCTCATTGTCTTATTTTTAAAGTCTTACAAATAAATGTATCCGTAGAAGCATAACTAAAAAAAAAAAAAAAAAAAAAAAAAACTTCCTTAATTAGCTACATCCCTTAGTCAAATAATATTTTGGTTATTAAGCTTTTCATGTACACATAAAATTCACTGATGAAAAACAATGATAACTTACTATTAAACAGTATGGTAGGAGAATAGATCATTGCTGTATTGACTCTTTTTATACCCTAAAATATTTTATAAATTTTATTTCATCTGCTGTACCTCCTACTTAATATAAATCATGAACTGAAATAATAAGGTCAAAGCATGCAACTGTCTCTTCCTCAAATTGCAACTGCGTTGTTCTTTCATCGTGCTCTTAACTTCAACTCGGATTGTGCGACTTTTCCTTTCCAGAGGCAGGAATTAAACTGTCAATGTAGATGTCATCTTAGAGTTTCATGTCGTGGCGCTGACCTCTGTTTGGATAGAACCAATATGGTAGCTGTCGATCTTAAACTGATCTGCTTAGTTAGCTCACCTCCAGTGAATGTCTACAAAGTTGTCTATAATATCTTAAAACTTAAAAAAATAAAAGATTTTTGAATGGAGGCGCTCACAAAAAACTAAAAGATTTTAGTTTTAAATCCCTGTCTTAAGCTAAGCTTCTTGTTTATGTGCTTGGAAGAAATACAAAGTGAAGCTTGATAGAGAAGTTACGTAGGTAGTTGTGTATGAATCCAGCCATACCGAAATGCTTGTCTGGAGACACAGAACTTACACAATGGCCATGTTTCAGATGTCCTTAAGAACATTTGTCATCAGAAATAATGATTTCACTTTTAAAGTTTTGTGCCCTGGGGATTCCTCAGTGCATTAAGCTCTGGGTGAAAATTGAGTAAGCTAGTGATTTGAACTCAGTCAAATGAAAAAAAATGAAATGCAAAGCACCTTGATTATTTCTACTGCGGATCAAGCTCTGGGCTTTGAGGTCAAGTCCCTATCCTAGACTTTTTGCACAATGCTTCTATGTGGTTGACTAAATCCAAAAAAAGGGTCCAATTTCTCATAATGCTTTAGGCATCCAGGTCTGGGTAGATTAACTTTCCATTCATGAAATGTTTCATTCAGGTGTCGAGGAATAGTGCAGGAAAAATAAATGAAAACTTAATATGTATTTGCATCGAGTCATTTTACCATCAATAACCTAGGCTTACTGGAAAATTAGGAAGATAAACTATAAAATTGTTTATGTTCTTTACAAAAATATGCTATCCATAGTTAGCAGCCTTGTTCATGTAGTAAAACGAATGCATACCTTTCTGTTTCTTCTACCATGAACAGACGGAAGCCTACCCATCAGGTTTAGATACGTAAGTTAGTTTAACTTACATGTTGCCCCTATTTCAGTTATGTCTTTTTTTAGCTGTAAGTATAAAGAGAAATATTTCTTGTGGTCTTTTAGTTACCACCTGCGAGGACCCACTTTCTCTTGCAGTACTTCATATTTCTCAGTCTGGTTACCTTCTTGTGACGTATGTTTTCTGGCTGAACTTTCCTTAAACTCGGGGAGAGGCTTCAGTCTTAATATTATAATCCATCTCTAAATTCATGACCCTGAGAAAGTGAATATTTAAAATATTTGTTGCTCTTGCTATTGTTATTTTTTATACCAGGGGAAAAAAAGCCAAAACTCTCAGATTTGAAGAGGGGGGAATTGACAAGTAGTCGCAGTAGTCAATAGTGTTAGTTACTATAACTAGTATTATGTATTAGCACTAGCACTGGCATTTTTATTGCACTCTCCCTGTGTGGACTGATGGAGAACTTCTACACGGATATAAGAAAAAAAGAAAATGCAAGGATCCTCTTAGAAGAAACCTTGAGCATTAAACCATTAAAAACATGATGGTTGAGTAAATGTTGTATGAAATGGCTTCATGCACAGGCGTTTTGGCTGAGCCATCCATCAGCTCTTGTTAGATCATTTCAATTGCATCAACTGTGTTGATTTCACCAGTGTTTGATTGGGTTTTTGCAAAATACAGCTTCAGAGTGCCAATGTACTATGTAATTGCACATTTGTCCGTGAAAAATGCCCGGGACGTGTTTGCTTTCAGGACATTTTGGTGCTGAACAGAATTGCCATCATAAGAGCCTGGTACCCACTGTTGAGGCAGAATCTAATCTGAATCGAAATCCTCATATTTCCCTGACTAGGATAAAATATTAAATCTGTGTGCACAGATGTCACGCCACCTAGACAACCCCAGCTCCCAGAACAGAGCTTCACACTTCTATGTCTTCAAAAGAGTCACAGGCTTTTATTTTTCAAAAAGATGAAAACAAGAACTCTCAATGATTAAGAACTCTTCAGTCACCCTCTGTGTTTAAAGATGCCTATAATGAGAAGTTCATGCACATCCTCTCACCTCAGATGGAAAAACAACCTTTGGCTAAATAAGTCATCCTTTCTCTGTAATCTCGTGTTTAATTTTGTTCTCTCAAAAACCATCAGGCATTTTACTGATGAATAGACTTTTCAAAGTACTCAGTCCAAAAACAGGATCTAAGCATTATCATAACCTCTCTCTTTGAATTGAACTAGATTGAAATATTAACACTTTATCTGAGAGTCAGACGGGAAGTGATCCCACAGTAACACAGCTGTTGCTTACAACCCTCTGATGTGAGGTTTTTCCTGTTTCAGGCTGAATGTAAGAGATACATTGTTACTGCATTTGATTCACTAGATCAGTCTGGATATAGCAGCCGACCTCCCAAAATTCACCATAAAGCCTTGGCGGGCAGTCCTGTATCTCTGGAGCAGCGATGCACGCTCCGTGCCCTTTACCTCCCTTAAGAGCAGTGCAAGTTCTCAGCTTTAGATTTTGAATTGCCTGTGAAAGGGCGCTGGGAAGGGAAACACACAGGGCTACTACTGCAGGAGCCTGGCTCGTCCAGGAAGCGGTTCCTTGGCTGACACTGGCCTAATGGCGGCCGGACCTGCAGAAGGTGGGTCGTCTCCTTTAAAATGTCCCGGTGCGGACTGGCTGACAGTTTTTTGTCAGTCAGTCTAATCACCTAAATCACTTCTTTGTATCTGAACCTGGGGGGAAGAAATAGCAGTAAGAGAACTGCAGAGGATGTGGTTATCATGAGATAAACCCCTGAGGAGATCAGACACACCTGTGCCTTTCTGTGTTATGCCCGGGAGAGTGAGTAAGGCAGAAAAAGTGCTCCCTGTTTCCTTCACCCCTGTCACGCTTGGGTACAGCATTCACCAGCAGCCTATAAATGCATCTCCTGATAAAATCGGCTCGCCTTGCACCGGTGACTGTTGTCCACAAGGAGAAGTGGCAGATAGCACGGGAAACTATAGACTGTCGTGGCTTTATTTCCCTGGCAAGGATTCACAGATAAATATTGATTGCAACAGCAGTGTCTGCGGAGCATGAAGGCGGTGCGCAGGCCCCCCGGGACCTACCCTGAAAATCGTAGCTGTGCCACCTGGGGCAGGCCACCTTGGGCAAAGCCAAGGGGACAAAATCCTCCTCTCCATCAGTGGGTTAGCGCCTGTGAAATCACTCTGCATAACAGGAAAGACAAGAGCGCTCTTTATTTCCTTTGGGTCCAAACCTGTTTTGCCTATGAGCCTTTGGTCACGAACAACTTTTCTGCCAGGTGAAATGGAGTGTTTACAGGCATGGAAAAAAAATTTAAAAAGAAGACGAAATTTTTTTATTTCCCCTCTCTACGCTAAATGCATTTCATTACAGCAGACTTCTCAGGCTGTGTGCCAGAAATCTCACATACGAAGGAAAGCTAGTTAAAACAAAGCCAATCCCACCCATTTTGATTTCAGTGTGGAAAAACTCTTTCCGCGTGGGTCAGTTATAAAGCAGAAGTCCAGAGCCACACCAGCTGACCCTGCTGTGGACAGTGGATTTGGGGGATTCATGTTCACCCCCTTCTTCCTGTGAAGAAGGTGGCACCCTCCCAGCTGCTCTGCCACCGGCCAAAGTGAGTTTGCCGCCGAGGTGGTCTGTGCATTACATGCGATAGCTGAGCTATGGATTTATGCTTAAATCTGGCGTAGGCCTGCACAAAATCACCAACCGGTCAATGCAATAGAAGGATGCAGGGAAATGTGTATCCTTTCCTGGAAAGTGTAGTTCCATCATGATTTTTGAATCCTTTTGAGGCCACGTCTGGCTCGAGATGGGGATTTGAAATGCAGATACTTGCAGGTGGATTTTTTTAAATGCAAATGTCATCTGGGAGAAGTGAGAAGGCCTTAGAAGATGATTTCTGAGTAAGTCTGGGGACACATGTTAAACCAAAGGACATTGTGGGGGGACAGAGGATTCAGGGTGGGACAAAAACAGACTGGTCTTTTTTTTTTTTAACTTTTTTATTGATTTATAATCATTTTACAGTGTTGTGTCAGATTCCAGTGTAGAGCACAATTTTTCAGTTATACATGAACATATATATGTCTTTTAGTGAACTCGTGATTTTCCCTGCGAGTGCTGAGTATGTGAGTGATCTCATTTCTCTGTGTCACCTCAGCGATCGGTATTTTCAGATCTTTAATTTACTTTTTCCCAATCTGGTAAGTGTGAGATGGCCTGCTATTTTGCATTTTTCTAATTATTAGAATGTGTGAGCATTTTCTCATATGCTAATCGGTCATTCGGGTCTCCTCTTTTGTAAATTACTGATTCCAATATTTTGCCCATTTTCAGTTGAGTTTTTTGACTTAATTTTTTAAAGTCGTATATGTAAATTGGCCCAGTAACCTTCATTCGATGACTCCTCTTCACTGATTTCTGATCACTAATTTGTAAGGCCACCTTGGTTATATAGACTTCATCATATACATGGATCTGTCCTAGGCTCCTGAAACTGTTCCTTTGATAGGTTCGTCTACTTCTTTGTGAACTCCTTTATTTGTAAACTCCTCGTATAATATGCAGTTTTCGTTGTTGTTGTTAAAGCGTATCTCGGGGAGTCTGTCACTGCCTAATGGTGACAGTGTCCCCCAGCATGATTTTGCATTTTTTTTTTTTACTGCTGGAGTGCTAGGGATTCCTAAAGTTCTAGATTTTGTTTGTTTACTTGTTTGTTCGTTTGTTTATAGTTGTTATTTTTATGGAGAGATCCTCCCACACGGTTAAGGAGGGAGGGTACAATGGCATATCACATGCCTAAGATGTTCAGTTCTTAGGGACAATTTAATTTTTCCCCATTCAAGGCTCGCTATCACATGGCAGACTTGCTCGCGGCTTCTCAGGGCAGGTGGAAGGAGTGTGTCCTCAGCTTTTCGTTGATAGCGTGGCTTTCTGAGGAAGTAGAATCCTGGCTCAGGCCACTCTGTGTGGATTGAGGTCACTTCTCCTGCCCTTTGAGTTCCAGCCCCAAGTCTCCCAACTGCAGCATCCATTCATCCATCATCTTCTAGCTTCTTCTCTCCTTAAAAAAAAAAAATGTATTTCCTTTATTGAGCTAAAGAGTGCCACTCCACACACAAATCTTATTCGTTAAAAAAAAGTGCAGCTGTGTACTACGTGTTGTTTTAAAATGTTTCACCTGTTTTAAGTTCTGTGTTCACATCAAGAGAACAGCCCTTCGCTTCACACCAAGAAGTTGCCGCCTACCTCTGTGTTTTTCCAAAAGTCTACTACACTCATTCCTGGGATAAGTCTCTCTTAGTGATCCTGTTTTAATCTAGACTAAATTTGCTAATGTTTTAGATTTTTTAAATTATTCTGTGAAATATATTAATCTATACATTTTGTTCCTTTTATTATCTTTACCAGGTTCTGATGTGTCATTGTAGTGCAGTGTAATGAATCCAGTCACTTTTACTACTGTCTGGAAACAGTTTTTATTTTTTTTAATATTTTTTATTGATTTATAATCATTTTACAATGTTGTGTCAAATTCCAGTGTAGAGCACAATATTTCAGTTATACATGAACATACATACATTCATTGTCACATTTTTTTCTCCGTGAGCTACCATAAGATCTTGTATATATTTCCCTGTGCTCTACAGTCTAATCTTGTTTATCTGTTCTACAGTTTTGAAATCCCAGTCTATCCCTTCCCACCCCCCACCCCCTTGGCAACCACAAGTTTGTATTCTATGTCTATGAGTCTATTTCTGTTTTGTATTTATTCCTTGTTTGTGGTTTTTTTTTTTTTTTTTTTTTTAGAGTCCACACATGAGCGATCTCATATGGTATTTATCTTTCTCTTTCTGGCTTACTTCACTTAGAATGACATTCTCCAGGAGCACCCATGTTGCTGCAAATGGCGTTATGTTGTCAGTTTTTATGGCTGAGTAGTATTCCATTGTATAAATATATGGAAACAGTTTTTAAAAGATGACTGCACCTTTACATTGTATGTATTGATGTTTACATGATCTCTAAAGCCATCTGAGGTGTTGAGTTTTTTTGTTGTTTTTTTGGGAGGGGAGAGAATTTTTTTATGACTTTTGATTTTATTAATGCTTTTTTATATTTTCACATATTCCATTTCCTCTTGAGTCAGTCTTGGTAATACATATATAAATTTTTTAAATGTCCATTTAATCTAAGATTTCAAAATTCCCAGCAAATGCTTTGATATACTTTCTGATGTTTTCTCTTAATTCTCTATTTGTAGTTTTGTTCTTCGTTTTATACCTGATTTTGTATATTTTTGCTTTTTTTCTGTTTCCCCAATCAACTTTCTAATGGTTTGTCTATTCAAAAATGGTTTTACTTTTCTTGATTCTTCTTATTAAATAGAACTGTAAATTCAAACAGTAAAAATTGCTTTGCATAGATGAAGTACACAAGTTGCAAGCTATGTTTATTGTTCTAAAAATCATTTTTATTTTATATTACTACATTCATTGATGAATGATTTTATTTTTCCAATGTCTCTTCTTATGTTTTATTTATATTTCTTTTATTATCCATTTTTTTCCTGAGTTGAACAGTGGCTTTGTTACTTTTAGTCTCCATTATTTTATCAATTTTAGTATTTACGTATATGAATGTTTCTTTTGAATACTTCAGTTGAATTTTGCAGTCTAATATCTCTGGTTTCCATTTTATTAATATACATTTTATTTCATTACTATTTCGATTTTCTGAAATCTTGGATTTTATTTTCACCTTTAGGTTAACACATTTTTATAGATTTTTTTTTCACTTTTTTTCCCCTTAATTTTGTTATCATATATTCTTATATTTTGGTGGAAAAACATTTGCTGTCCTGTCTTATCCCTACTTTATTGAAATGTATTAAAGTTTCATTGTGGCTTCATATACTGTCAGTTGTGAATGGCAGGTGAGTTCTTATAAAGACTTATTCTTTTTCCTGAATCTGGAGTTAAATACACACACACACGCTGTCTTAGAACTCCTTCAATTATTATTTCCTAGAGATTTTAATTTTCATACTTTTATTTATCCACTGAAACTGTTATGAGTAAGAGAGTTTTGCTGAAATTTATTTTTTGTTTTTACTTTTTGCTCTGTTTACTTTTTGCATTTCATATTGTTTTTGTCTAAAGAAATTTGTCAGTCTGTTTTTTGGTGCATAGTTTTTCATACCTATTAGATATTTATTGTGGACTGAAATTTTTCATGTACCCCGTATATCCTTTTTAAATTCTTTCCCTCTGAATTCAACCCTGTTTATATTAAGATTAGAATCTCTATTTCCTTTGATCACTCGTTTGCTTATTATTCCTCTGTCCACGTTTAATTTTCTACTACCGCCCACCTGCCCTTCACCTTCCCCCTCCGTCAAGCCCCTTGGCCCTGGTGTCACTGTTACATGATATAGAGTTGCAGTCTGCGTAGGGCTCTACAGTAGGGAGTTAATTTAGTCTGGGAGAAGGTGCTTTTTTATTTTCTTTTGGGCCTTTACGTTTTTACACAATTTATATTTACTGATAAAGTCTGAGAACATGTCATAATTGATGTTATGCTTTCTATATTTATTGCTGCTGCTGCTTTTATTTTCTTGCTTTTACAGTATTATCTGTTTCCCCCAAGTTCTATTGTTTGTCGTGTGTGCTCCTCATCATTTGAAAGTGTCATTAGATATTTTTTATTCTTTTAATTTCTTTGCAGTCAAAACTTGCATACACCTTTCAACTCCCTCTTCCAGAAAGTGTCTGTTGACTGAGTAAATAAAATACTACATTTGCTCTTTTGTCTTCTTACTTACTTTTCCATCCTTTGTGTTATTACCAGAATTTAATTGATTAAATTATTTTATAGTTCCTACAGTGTGTGCATTTATACTTCTAAATATGAGTTTACATTATTATTTGTTGTATATACTTTAAGTTGTATCTTTTAAACCTCAGATATAAAAGATCGGCATATTAAAGTATTTCATAACTTCTATGCCTGTTCCTCTTCCAGATTTTGATTTTATTTGACATATTATTTGTCTCGATCATATATATATATACTATATCACTGTATCATATGTTATAGTATTATACACTCTATATACTATGCATGGCATATAATATGCAATATATTATAATACTGCATGCATGTCTATAGTTTGATCAGTTGATAGAACATTTATACTGTGTACATCACATTCCATTCTGTTCTTGAGCTCTAAATTTATAGTTGCTCCGACCTTAGACCTATAGTTAAAGGAAGTCAATACTCAAGCTCGTTCTTTTTCCAGAACCTTTCCATTCATCTCTTGATTGTCGAGGTCTCACTCTAGCCGTTTCCTCAAGAAGCACTCTGTGGAAATCCTTCCCTTGAGTTTTCCATATATTGCAGCATTTGTCCATTTCTTTTACTGGACACAGCAGTCTTCACATAGATACATACCTATTTTTACACAGAGAGGCAGTCCTGTTATTATTCTATATATTACTGGTTTGTTGTGAATTGTCCATGGATCGTGTGTTGCAGGAGAGTGTTGGAAGGAGGGGAAAAGAGCCAGGGCGGTGCTCACTTGTCCTTCCTTGTAGCAGGCATTCTTACTGATGAACAGTAAGCAACTTATAACGGGGTGTGTGTGTGTCTGTGTGTGTGTGAGAGAGAGAGAGAGGAGAGAGAGAGAGAGAGAAGGAGAGAGAGAGAGAGAGTGAGAGAGGGAAACGCAATACCATCTGCAAGATGCTCACAGCTTAGTCTCTCTCCTCTCCCCTGCCTCATTTACTGACTGCTCCCTACAAACATGGGGTACATATCTGCCTGTTTTCCTACTCGTTCTAACCCCTTATTGTTCTGTCTTACCAAACAGATCCAAGAATTCCCCATTGCCAATAATCCAACTGCCCTTTTTTTGATTGCTCCAAACAAAAGATAATGGTTATTCCCTTCCAGGATGTCCACCTACTTCAGAGAACCGCGTCCTGCTTGCTTTGTCAGAGATAATGTGGATGCAGGTGTCCTCCCACAGCCCTCCCAGCCCCCTGTTAGATCGTCAGTGCAGTTGGCAGCCCTCGAGCATATATTGTGGCTTGGGGTTACAGAGGCCTCTTTGTTTCCTTGATGATGATGTCTGCATTCATTTCTTTTTTTTCCCTCACTTTTGTTTTGGGGTGCTTTCCAAGAAGTGAAAGAAACGTAATTTTCTCCACTCTGATATATTAAAACTAGAATTTCATTTTACTGGTTTTGCTTTGTAGTATTTTAAGTATTCGGTTTTAAGTATTTTGCAACTGTATTTTTTTCATGTGTTCATGATTTATACAAAAGTTTGTTTTTTAGGTTTTTAAACAAGTAGTTAATATTTAAGTAATTTCTACTTTTATGTAACCATGGTATAGTTTTCAGTATTATTTCAAATTTTTTGATACCCTTTTTAGCCTAGAGATCATTTTGGGGGGGGGGTAAATTTTTTATGTGTGCTTTAAAATGATGACTCTTTTAAAATGTTGGATGCAGAATATCATATCAGAGTTGTTAATTAGGCTTTTGTAAATCTTGTGTTTACTGTTAATTTTTGCCAGCCAGATCTTTTTTCAGAAAAGTGCTTTAAAATTCTCCAGATGTAATTTTAGATGTATCATCTTTTGATCAATTTTTTCGTATTGCTTTAAAGCAATTTTTAAATAAGCATTTTAAAGCTTATTTTTAGACTTATACTAGTCCCAATTACACTAGATTTCTATTAAATACAAATTCTTAGGGTATCACTCATAAACACACTCTTCAAAGATTGTTAGGAAAACTGTAAACAAGATTGACCTAATGTGGCTGTTTGAAAGCACAAAGCATATTATATATTCTGAAAAACATCTGCAATAAAGGAAGCTCTTAAATGATATTTAACCCAAAACCGTCTAAACATTGTTGATTCGTGGATTCTCTTCTGTTCCTTTTACCTATTTTGTTACTTTGGGTCTAAGTTGTAAGGAATATCCTTGGAAAAATGAAGATTTAAAATAGTTCCCAAGATTCTGTGAACCATGAATGAAAAGAAAGTGCAAACGAACTAGGCTGAACTCTGAGCAGTACAACATGGACTTAGTGATTATAACCCAAATTCAGTGCTGTTTAAGACCAAAATCCAGATTAAAACAGAACAACCACAATACCCCAGAACTGCAACTTTTGGAATGCACCATTACTTTACCTGGATCAGAGAGGAGTGTTTGGGGTAGGGTTATTATGAAGGGCAGTAAGGTATCAATTATCCCTTTGAGACTTAAATCTTAGGGCAGGAGATCAAGACTTAGAAAGGGAATTTTAGGTTAAGGTAAAGGAGGACTGTCTTCCTCTTTGGGGCCAGGAGTGAGTTTTGCCTAGAAGGTGAGGTGCAGAGATGGAGGACGCACTCCCCACTCTTGTGGTTGACCGGATTTGACCTTGTGTTGGGGATAACTAGGGGACCAAACCAAAAAAGCCAGACAGACCTCACGCCCAAATCCAAAACATAAGAGCAAGACCAGGTAATAGATCAGAACCAGAGTGTTAGAAGGCAAGACCACAGGGAGCTGGAGGTGAAAGCAAATGGAAGCAGCTCAAGACTTTTGCTTCCAGTAAGTCTGGTATGTTAGAGACTTCTGTTTAGTTGTACCAGAGCAAGGCAGCCTCAAGGTAAGGTATAGGTTCAGGGCAGACCCATCAATTCAGGTGCACATTTCTCCCTAACATCCAAATGAAGGCAGTCCCTGCTCAGTTGTAGCCTATTCTTCTCACCTTTAAGATTAAAAAATATTAATTTTAAATACTCTGTTCATATGATGTCTGTAGGTCATGTGTTAGCTTTTGCTTTTTTCACTTTAAATGAAGACAGCTGCTTTAAACTTTACATGCAGAAGTCATCCATTTAGATGGTTTAAACTACTAGCCGGGAAACATGCTCTTCTTCTAGGTTTCAGGCTTGAAAAATTTGGTGATACGTATTCCCCAGCTGATCACCCCTAATTTGTGATAGTTAATAACAACAGCCTTCCAGCTGTGGAATTTTGAGCTATTTTTTTTTTTTCATTCTTGAAAGAACTGGAAGCATTGTGTTCTTTCTACATTTCCTCTATTCTATGCCACTTGCCCAAGTTGGGGGGGTAAAAAAGACGGATGCTGCAAGAAAATTTTATTTTGGATTCATTCAGCTTCTGACCTAGTTTCCTGAGAAATGATGGTTTCAATCATTTGAGGAAATACAACGCCAAGGAAATCTCCCAGATGCAGTGTATTGTGTATCTTGCTCTTCAGTTTGTAACTGAATAGAAACCTACTTAGAATGTTCCTGAGGACAAGATTACCCACTAGCCCCGCTTTCAAAGTAGACTCTGATGTTAGATTTTTAAAACGTATGGTTTTTACTGTGATATCCCTTCCACTGTTTCTAAATTCTTTTAAGATTGAAGGTTTCCCAGCAACCCTGGAGAGCTGACTGGCTTGGATAAAGGAACAGAAAAATTGGTACCTAAAACATTTCAAGAGAGTGACCAAGAAATGGCTGTTGTCTCACACAGGATGAGAAATTAGGCATATGCCCTGTAACCAAACGTTTCTTAGAACCATACATACCCTTGGCTGTTTGTAAAAAGACTGTCAGAGTCTGGAAACAAATGGGAAAAGGAAGAAAAATATAGATTGATTTGGGATGTTGGTTTCTTGAAGGGAATGCCTAGAATGTCTCGACTTCAAGACAAAACAAAATCAAACCCAGACGGCCATTTTGATGACATACCCCAAATGACCGTTTGAAAGAGCTGTTGGTGCTGCTAAGAATGCGTTCCAAAAGACAGATGTGACAGTTACTCTCACCTGCAGCCTCAAGTCCAAAGGAAACCGGAAGGAGGAAAGTGCCAGATAGACTCTGCACCATCTTCCTTACTATTGTAGACCTGTGACATACGTATACTTCTGGATTCAATGTGCTACCTACACACCACGAGATAACCTGACCAACATAAGTGACACCTGCAGCCCACTTTTGTGAAACATATAACATATTGACATACAAAGAAAAATATTAAACACTGTGTGTATATATATACACAGTTTAAAGATAACAAAATTAGTACCCATTAGCCAACATTCCCAAAAGTCCCCTAAAACCTCCTTCTAGAGTGTATCTCCTTCTGCGGTAGATAGAATCATGACCTCCCAAAGATGTCCACATCCTAGTACCTGCAACCTCTGCATATGTTACCTTACATGACGAAAGGGACTCTGCACTTGTGATTAAATTAAGGACCTTGCCATGGGGAGATTGGCCTGGATTATCCAGGTGGGCTCAGTATAATGACAAGGGTCCTTATACGAGGGGTGCAGGGAGACTAGGAATGATAGGCAGAAAAAGATGTGATGATGGAACCAAAGTTTGGAGTGATGCCCTATGAGCTAAGGAATGTAGGTAGCCTCAAGAAGCTAAAAGAGGCATGGAAATGGATTCCCCGCCGAGTCCCCCAGTAGGAACCCAGCCCTGCTTCCATCTTGATTTTCGACTTCTGACTTCTGGAACCATGAGAGCATAAAGCTGACTTGTTCTAAGTCATTAACTTTGTGGTGATTTGTTACAGCACTCATAGGAAACTAATACACCCACTTCCGCTAGAAGTAACCACTGTCTTGACTTCTGTGATCATCACTCACTTGCTTGCTTATTTGTTTGATTTTAAAGTTGTACCACCTATGCATTTATCTTTAAACGATATACTGTGAAGTTTGTAAACCTGAGTAGCAAGCACAATCCTAGCTGTGTAAGGACAGGGTGATGTTATTGTAAGTTACATGAGACGTCCACAGAGAAAATAAACTGAACAGTAGCTCTGCTTTAAGTTCCCCGAGAGTTTACAAAATCTCCTTCTGGGGAAGTCAATGGGCAAGTTCATGAGTAAAGCTTGAGTAACCCAACACTCACCAGGCTGGTGCACCTGGCCTGGCTGTAGTAGGAGCCTGGTACTCAATACCTGGCAGAAATACATTCACTGGGTTAATGCGTTCCAGAGACTAAATTCACAAAGGCTTACCTCCAGCTCTCAAACCTACGGCAAAGCAGAATATATGTATAGGTTTCAGTGAATAATCTTATTTGAACCAGATAGCAAGGAATGGTGGGGAGAGCAGGAATCACATCAGCACATGATGAACATGAGCCCGCAACAGTGTTTGTGCCAGGTGTTCTGTCCTCGGGTTTAAAGAAGGTTCAAAGGCAGCAGACTTAATGGACTAATGTCCTGGGTCACACTGCTTCATCTGAAGTGTACACAGTTCCATCCTTTTACCCTCACGCTGGAGATTCATTTTTCTTCTCTCTTGTATTAGATGCACTATTTCCCAGGTCCCATGTTTCTTTCTTTTCTTTCTTTCTTCCTTCCTTTTCTTTCTTTCCTTCCTCCCTCCCTCCTTTCTTTCTTTCTCCCTTCCTTCCTTCCTTCCTTCCTTCCTTCCTTCCTTCCTTCCTTCCTTCCTTTCTTTCTTTCTCTCTTTCCTTCCTTCCTTCCTTCCTTTTTCTTGTCTCATTTTGATGAAACACATCTGTTTGTAGCTACTTGGGAAAGAATGAATGGCAAGTAACTTTTGGAAACCCTGCATGTTGGAAAATGTCTTTATTCTGCCTCGGGTTTGATTGATAAGTTGGTTAGAGATAGATTTCTTTTTGCTTTCTTTTTCTGCGTGGAAGACAGTACCCTATTGTCTTCTTGATTCCAATGTTAAGGGCAAAGTAATTCCGACTCCTGATCCATGGTATACGGCTTGCCCTACCCCCAACCACGACTTTGTTCTGAAATTTCAACATTACGGTCCTTGGCGTGATTCTGTTTTCATTCACTGTTGGATAGTTAAAAGGTGGATACATTTAGTCTAGCAGTTTGTGTTTGGGAAAATTCTTGGTAAAAATTCTCCAATATTTTTAAAACTTCTGATTTCCTATCTAATTGTAATCACTTCGACATTGTGTCTACCTTTTGGAGAATTACCTCAACTTTATTTTCTGCCTTCTCTTTTGAGCTATGCATTTATTTTCTAACATGATTTTAATTTACAAAACTTGTTTTGAATTCTTTACATGTTCTTTTCTATTTCATAGCGTTTTTATTTCATAGAAGCAGTATCTTGTTTCTGAAGATATAAATGCTAGGTCCTCCTTGAGAGGTGTTTTTTGGGTTTTTTTTAATTGTTGTTTTTGTTTTTGTTTTTGTTTTTCTGTGGTGTCTGCCTTCTGTCTTACTTTGTTTGTTTGGTCCCGCTTTCATATTAGAGGCTGTTTTCAGATATCTGTTGATTCTTGGCCATCTGTTTTTTGAAAAGTAGTGGAGACTGAAACCCTGATTAGAATAATGCCGATGGGACTGCTATTAGTGGTAACTGTGGAGTGATACAGATGGGCCATTGGTTCGGGATCCCTTGATGTCTGTATCCCGAGAGAAGGCTGGTCAGATCCCCAAAAGAACATTCTCCCAATTTTCTGTCTGAGGATTAAAGATCAGGCTGCCGTATGTTTGCAGATGAAGGGGGAAGAATCCTGGGGTGAAGGGTGTCTCCTTTCAAGACTCAGAATCCAAGTTGCTTAATTCCCATGTTTTCATTCATTAGGGCATCCACATTCTCATGCTTGCCTCGCATCCCCAATCCACAGACCCTCCGTTTCATACTAGCCACAGGATAAATCTGTAAACCATTGAAAGTGTGGGGGAAGAGCCCTTGTTCTGAATGTGCTACAGTGAGCATCTAGGGATCCAAATGCTTCTCCGTCAGCTTTTTAAACCTTCTGATGTTCACTACCCTGCCTTCTTCCCCAGTCATGGGGCACCAGGTGTTGTTACTGAGCTCTTTGAAAATTCTTAAAGAAGGTAGCTTTTCTCATTCCAAGCCTGGGTTGGTTAAGCCAGTTACCGCTGACGCATCCCATTACCGGCTTCCAAAGGTTTGTTGCTGTTGTCCCTCTCCGGTTTCCCACTGCCTTCTCATTCACACCCTTTTTTAAAAAAAAATCACTTTTGTAATTTTCAGTGGGATTTTTTGAAAGAAAGGAAAACTAACGTGTTTGTTTAATCTCATACACACACGCACACATATACATATACACATAGGAGACTGTGTATATATATATATATTATATATATGTAGTTGTGTGTAATGGAATTAGTTATCAATACTTTAAAATAATGCTGTAATAAAAAAATCGCAGATCAAAATCCAGATTTATGGCTTCTCTTGACAAATCAGCAGGATTTGCTGATACTGGGCCCATGACAGCGGCTGCCTCCTTTAAAAGGAGCTGTGCTTTGTAAACACTGCCCCCACCACTCCCTGTTGTTCTGCACCTGGAGCATTTCAGTCATTCCTACCACTTTCTTGGCCTTTGTAGGATTTTTAAGTTTGTAACCCCTATCGTCAAAATAAATCGAAGCAGCTGATGACAAGGCTAATAACTGTGTGTGGGATGGTCTTGATGACTCTGAATAAAGCGAACTGTTTCTACATTTCTGGATGGAAAGTATTTTGAGGGGCCATTGGAGGTGGCTCATTAAAAACTCATGAAATCAGAAAGGCCTTACTCATCCTCTTTACTCTGTCCAGGAGCCGTGGGCCTTCTTCTTCACAAATCCTACAGATGAAAACCTAAGTGTAAGCAGTAACCATCCGTGAATCACACCAGCAACAAATGCTCCCTAGCCTTTTTGTCATGAGGAGGACATCCAAGTGTAATTTTTTTTCTCGTTTCTCACTTTGCCATCCCCTAATTTGTACTTCTCATATGATACCACATGCTGCCTTATATTGAAAATATGTGTGTCTTCTCTCCCCTCGTAGGCTGTAAGTTCAACAGTGGGAGAGCTTCTGCTTTGTTGGTCGATATAGCCCCAGGACATAGGACATAGTACGTACTGAAATGACCAGAGTTTCCTAAAGTGTGTTCTTTGGAAGATTAGTTCTCTGTATGTTAATAATTCTATATACAAAGAGAACGGCTATGTGATCATTACAAATTTGAAAAAAATGTTTGAGCAGAGCTAAATGGATCTCTTTGCTTAGGACTTTCCAAGCCTTCATTAGTTTCATTGTTTATCAACAGTACTTTTACATGTCGCCCATTTGTTCTTCACTATGCCAGGTGGTTTAATGATAAACAGTACCAACACTGATTCTGCCATCTTGAGCCGTAAAATCAAGCAGTATGTAAGCAAGGATGAGAGTCAATGGACTGTTTCCCCTCCAATTTATTTGAACAACAAATCCTTTTCCAAGGAGCATCTCATTTTACTTGTGTTTCATGGCACACCCTTTGGGAAGCCCAGCTCTTGCCATAAAAATAACTATTTTAATTCAGAAACTAGTTGGGAATTTTTATGTGCAATTAGTTCCAGGCCCTGTAATAAATGAGGACTAATAGATTTATAAATAGTACCAGATAGGGTACACCAAACCCAATCAAATTTTCCCAACTCCATTTAAGAAAGAGTGGTGGAAAAACCAGCTCCCACTGGGGCTATAAATCAGCTCCAAGGGGAACTAAGGACTTGACTCACCATTCCGCTTTCCAAGCCAATCTTAGAAGGTGAACTGCATTACAGTCAATACAGCATATCAGGCAGGCAGGACGCAGACACTTAACGGTGACATACAGGAAGTGGCCCACTTTTGAAAGTCACAGTGATGCAGTTGAGGATGCTCCTGTACCTCCCCAGCGGGTGGCGTTTCATGGCAACATCCTCATGACAGATGTTTTTCACATACCAACCAACCCCAATTACCCAATCTCAAATGCCTCAAACTCAAGGGTATATTTTGGAGGAAGGCCAAATTCTATTTAATTAACTTTTATCTCTCTCTTGCTCATTCTCTCTCACACACACACACTTGCCTTTTAAAAAAAAATGCAATAAAGTTTCAGTCAACCTCAGGAATCTAATGTTTATTTTAATTAGCAACGAGCTTTTGAACTGAAAAACCGAGGTATCTTATGTTCTATGTTGGACCCTGTCCTTACAAGATAAATGCTAAAACAGTCATCTGGGACTTTGATTATTTCTGTAATTTATATTCTTATTTTTTGCAAATTATAGTTCCCATTTGAGGTCAAGCTATAGATACGAGATACTTGAAGGGTTAGGAGCCCTACTGGTAATGTGTCTTAGAGAGTCCTGGTTACACTGCGTCATGTTGCTTAGTAAGCTTTTGATTATGACTTTAAAATTTATCAGTAAACCTTCAGGGAGCTCTGCTCAGACTTCAGTAATGCCTAATGCCCTGAAGGAGTGCGGGAGTACACAACATGGAAATACCTAGCTCTTGCCTTAGAGGGATTTCCATTTTTATTTAACTTAGACACAGCGAACAGATAACGAACCATAGTTAAGTCATATTCCTAATAAGTCAGCATGGGAGGGGCAAGGGAAGTACAGGTTGCTTTGCTTTAATTATTTATTTTTGCATTTCAATATTACACTGAGTCGTTCTTTTTTTTAAACGGAAAACGTAGAGATTGAAAACAGCCCAACTATTCTTGTAGGGCTCGTAGAAGAATAATAGTGATGACGTTAAGAAATAATAGACGCTTGCTGAGTGCCTACTACAGATCAAGCCGTTCGTATTTACCTTTTGGTAATCTTGACAATGCTCTGAAAGGGAGCTGTGTTTATAACCATTTTATTAACGGCAAAGCGAATCCCTATGGTGTTTTGGTAAGCCACTCGATACCTGGTTGAGTACAGAACTTGGACTGAAGAGCAGCTCAGTCTAGCCCCAAAGTCTTGGCTCTTTCTGTTCTTCCAAATCCCTCCTAAGATGCGGCCATGTTCAAATCCTTGCCTGTCCAGTTTAATGGCACTTTTTTTGAAACCACAAAACTCAGCGGCAAGAGCTCTGTGCTGAGAGAGCAAAGGCCACCAGCCGGTTACTATCACTAGGTTAGAACCTATATCCGAAAACCATTAGCAAGGTGCTAACACTGGCCCGGGAGACCAAACCTTCCTTGGCATGAAGAGGAAGCTTTAAAAAGTATCTAAACATTTGATCCTAGTCAGAAATAACACCCCGGTCTGTGAGCAGCCTGCTGCCAACCTCTTCCCCAGAGCCAGGGTCCAGGTGCCAAGAAGCCAGCGCCTGATTCTGACAATGTTATTCTCCTGCATAGCTGTGCAGGCCCGACAGGATCGCGCCATCACGTGACAAGTCACCCGCACAGACTTGTCTGGGGATCCGTGGCTGGAGCTGCTAACCAGCCTGGACAGGTTGAGCTGGGGAGGTGGATACAGAGGCAATTAAAATGCACATATGCGTGCACGCATGCGCTCCAGTGCACACACATGCGCACTCAACACACACACACACATACACACACATACGCCCCGCTACTGCCAACCCACTCCAACACCTGTAGCTTCATTGGCAATTAATAAATTCATTAAAATGTTCTCATGGGAAAATGCCTTAGTGAAACCATGGGTTTACTGTAATGAAACCCAGCATCAACAGCGCCACTATAATAATACCGATCGCACCAGGAAGTGAGGTTATGGGTTGGTCTTTTTACATGTGAAGAGTGCAAGGATAGGCTAAGCTGCTCTGTTTTTCCCCTCCCTCTTTGCGCTTTTTGGTTGACTAATGTCTGCTAAGGATGTGGCCTAAACTTAATTAAAGGAGAGGGAAAGAGAGCGCGCGGTAGCAAAGACTGCATTAATTACAACGGACTCTGTGTTTTAGCTGTTTTCCCCTTGGAATCAAAGCTGCAGCCAGATGCACATTAAAAGGCACAAGTTTCAAGAAATTTAAAAAAGGAGGAGGAGGAGGAGGAAATAAGTGTAGGAAATTTTAAATGATTTGCATAATTATATATTTTTTTAACTTAAAAATGTATTATCTGCACAGACTACCAGGACAGGGTCAGAGTGGAAGGAGGGCTGTATTTCTCTTCACTGGATTAACTGATACCTTATTACCTGCATGTAATTGTGCATGTCAATTAGAGGTCCTCAATTACCAATCAAAATACAGTTTAAAACCACTTTTCCATGTCTCATTGGTGCTACCAGACATAGTTACTTCATAACCTGATCAATTGGTTCATATTTTACTGTTTCTTTCACTTATTCACAAATATTCTGGATCCTTTCATTGGCCCTTAGTCCTTCTCCCCAAGGAGTTACAGTCTTAGGCTGGGTTTCTCCGAAGTGTGGACATTTCAAGCTGGATCACTCTTTGTTTTGGGGGACTGGGGTGCTGTCTGTGTGTCTGTACATTGCAGAATGTGTAGCAGCATCCCGGCCACTCCCTACTCGATATCAGCCACACATCCCCCACCCCTGTGACATCCAAAAATAAGTCTCTGGAAGTCAGCTGTCCCCTGAGAACTGCTGCACTCCATTCTTCCTTGTAAATCCTAAAGGTTCACCTGTCCCTTCCTTCTCCACTCTCCTCTGAACACAGAACCCTGCCTCTGCCCACAGGGGAGAGACGAGCCCCCTGAGCCGGTGCTTCCCTCACATCACGTGTGATGATTCCCCTACAGACAGCTGATCATTGCTCCTCACAGGGGCCACAGCATGCATTTCAGACCTGTGGCACAGCATCACCAGGCTGTGCACTTAGGAAATCTTAAGTCTCACACGTCAAGAGATAGTCTGAAGAAAGAAGGTGAAATTAGAATTTAAAGGCAGGATGGGAGAGTAGAAAGCAATTAAGCTTCAGTTGTAGCCCGTCCACTTAGCTGGTGGCGTGTTCTGTAAGCTCGCTAAGTTTCAGTCTCCTGTTGTACCAAAGGAGGACAGCATTGCCTACGATGCAGGATGGTTGTGGTGATTATGGGATGCGATGATACGCCGAGAAAGGAGCATTCAGATAAAGCCCGTCCCCTTCACCTCAGTTTCCAGGAGACATGTTAAACCCCACATTTTGGTTTTTGGAAATGATGTGGATTTTTTTTTGTTTTCTTATCCAGACATTTTTGCCATTTGTCAAATGGGGGATGCACTTCCTTGTGTTGGTGTTATCCCTGGAAGAGGTGAATGACAGTGTCTCGTTGATCGGGGGCGGTGAATCAGAGCTCGCTGGCCCGGCATTTCTCAATCGAGCAGGTGCCTGGTGGAGCCACAGTGTCAGGAAGCAGCTCGCCGTGTGTTCTGTGGGTTCAGGTTTCCTGACTGTCTCTTTTAAACAGAATGGGACCCTGTTGGGACTCGGGGTCTCAGTATTTGGCCCTTTTACTATCTTGGAAAGTGGATTCAGCCTCAAACTCTTTCACTGTGTAACCCCTTCTTCTTCCTCTTAAGAAGCCCAACATGCTTCAAATCAGAGTTGAGATGTCATCAACCAAAGAGATCCTCCATGTGTCTCTGAAATAGTCCTTTTGAAATCATGCATGAGTTTTGTGGAAGTACCAAATTATCTGAGCAAATGACGGAAAAGTTGGAACGTCGCAGCCTGACAAGATACTTAGAATGCAGAACAAAAGAGCTGTCATCGGATCTCAGAATAGCACTTGGCCCCTTTCAGTAGCAACAGTGAATGCTTTGTTGGAAAATATGGAATTTGCCCCCTATGATAAGAACCTCGACAGCTATTAGATGCCCTTTGAACATATTTAGTATTTTGTGTTGTACTATTTTTAGGCTTAGAAATAGTTTAGCTTCATGCTCTTAATTTCTTCGACATATTTTCCGTTGGTTCTATTCACAACTTTTACCCTTTCTTCCTCGCCTCATTGCAACTTATTTTTCCTGTTGTCTGTATCCTGAGATGAAGACAAGAGTGTGGGGAGGGGGTACGTGTAAGAGTAAAAAAAAAAAAAATTTGAGTATTGCTCACCAACTCCTGGGAAGAAAGATTTAAATGTTTAGAGACATTATCTCATTTAATTTTTTTTTTTAAAGAGGAAACTGAGGTCTGAGGGAATTAAGTAACTTACCAAAAGGGACAGAAGTGTTGAGCGATGGAGCTGGCATTCCTAGTTAAATGATAAAACCTAGACTCTTTGTTCTACCATGTTACGTGCTAGGTCTGTCTGTGATGCACCTTGTCCAGTCTCCCTTTCACGGATTTCCCCATCAAACTAGAGATTAAGGGCTCCGTGTGGGGTCTCCAGCTCACCCCCTGGCCCACTCTCGGTGAACCCCCGCGGGTTGTGGAGACCAGGCATTCAGAATCAAGGCTGATTCCCATGCTCACTTCAAGTCTCATTCTTGATAAGCAGGACTTGGGGATGTTTTGACACCATCTCCCTTTATTCCCCCAGCAAGCTGGGCAACAGCTATACCGGCGGCCGCAGCAAACGCAAGTTTAAGTTGTTCAGGGCTTCCTGAGGAGCAGACCTGTGTTGAGCGCTTTGCCTGCGTTTTTCCAAACTCACAGGAACCTTCTGAGATCAGATATCCTCATTATGCAAATAAGAAAACTGAGGACCAGACCGGAGACTAGGAGATTTAAGTAACTGGCCCAAGGTCACTGAGCAGAGCTGGGAGTCAAATCCAAGCTGAAGCCTGACAGCCCATGGGCACCAGGTGGCTAACCTCCCCCGCGATGCTGGCTGGGCTGGGCTGCAGGCGTATTCTTTCCTTCAGCCTGCCCAGCACTGGGTTTAATTTGCAAGAAGATGGGGCACCCAAGCCAAGAAAACACCCTGAGCTCAGCACCACTGTTGTTTACCCAGCTAAGGGCTCAGGGCAGTCATTTGCTGGGGGCAGGTCTCTTTAGCTCAGATAAGAGGAAGCTTGGAGGAAAAGAGAGTTGCCAGTTCTCAAGGAGAGCCCAAACTTTGGCTGTTGCATCCCTTGATGTTTATGTGAATTTAGAGGGCCGGGTTTTAATTCGACACTATCTTTGGGAAATCTAATTAGCAAGTCACAGGGTTTCCATCTGCTGATCCTGCCAGATAGCGACTGTATATCCCGTAAACACCAGCAAGAAGACAGCAGCAGAGGAGCCTGGAGAGAGAACAGGCAGGTCCTGGGAAGACAGTGATGACTCAGTCCGGATAAGTCAGGTGTGCAGGCAGAGGAGGCCCAGGCCTGAGCTGTCTTCTGCTCACAGTCTGGAGCCCAGGGCGCAGGAGGAAAGCAAACAAGCAATGCCTGTTGTCATTTTTGCTAAAGATTTTGAAGAGCTGAGATAGAAACAGAGAATTTCCCCCCAATAATGACCATAGATGCAGAATTTTCATATTCAGTAGTTATCCCATGGTTATTTCCAATATGGCATCAATATACAATATTTTTTAACATTTTTATTGATTTATAATCATTTTACAATGTTGTGCCAAATTCCAGTATAGAACACAATTTTTCAGTTATACATGAACATATGTATATATTCATTGCCACATTTTTTTCTCTGTGAGCTACCATGAGATCTTGTATATATTTCCCTGTGCTCTACAGTATAATCTGCTTTATCTATTCTACAATTTTAAAATCCCGTCTATCCCTTCCCACCCTCCGCCCCCTTGGCAACCACAGGTTTGTATTCTATGTCTATGAGTCTGTTTCTGTTTTGTATTTATGCTTTGTTTTTTTGTTTTTGTTTTTTAGATTCCACATATGAGCGATCTCATATGGTATTTTTCTTTCTCTTTCTGGCTTACTTCACTTGGAATGACATTCTCTAGGAGCATCCATGTTGCTGCAAATGGCGTTATGTTACCGGTTTTTATGGCTGAATAGTATTCCATTGTATAAATATACCACCACTTCTTTATCCAGTCATCCGTTGATGGACATTTAGGCTGTTTCCATGTCTTGACTATTGTACATAGTGCTGCTATGAACATTGGGGTGCAGGTGTCATCCTGAAGTAGGGTTCCTTCTGGATATAAGCCCAGGAGTGGGGCTCCTGCGTCATACAGTAAGTCTATTCCTAGACTTCTGAGGAATCTCCACACTGTTTTCCACAGTGGCTGCACCAGACTGGATTCCCACCAGCAGTGTAGGAGGGTTCCCCTTTCTCCACAGCCTCTCCAGCATTTGTCATTTGTGGATTTTTGAATGACGGCCATTCTGACTGGTGTGAGGTGATACCTCATTGTAGTTTTGATTTGCATTTCTCTGATCATTAGTGATATTGAGCATTTTTTCATGTGGGATTGAAAAGCATCTTCTTCACTGAAGGACTCTAACTGTTCAGTAGCTCTCTGGAAGTAAGCATGTAGCACGTAGCACATAGTTACTGCCTGCTGTTAGCGTCACTGATTAAATGGACATTGGCAGCTATTGTGTGTGGCATGTCTGTTCTGTATCAGGGACTTTTTACACATTGGTTTTATTCTTCAAAAAGTCCTGTAAGATATGATTGAAGAAATGTTCAAATTTGAGTCCTTTTTTAAAAAAAAAATAATTCTAATGTTCTGAGGGGAATCTGGGATCTAAGAGGGAATCACATAAATATGCCTGAATGTAAGACGCTTTTATTGACAAAACCATTAGTCAAAAAAAAAAAAAAAAAAAACAAAAGAAAAAGAAAGAAAAGAGACTCACCTCAAATTTCAACCTTTACAAAAGCCTCTCCTATTGTGACATAACCTATTAGTTATTTATTTTGAAATTAGTAGTTTGGAAAGACATGTTAACTTGTAAATAAATCAATCAGTAACAGTTTTGGGTGCCTGTAGGATTACTTGAGAGTAAAAATGATGTCCTTGTTTTTGTAAGTTAGGACTTTATAGATCGCTTTAAAAATAAGTTTGATATGATGAGCACAGATATACATCTACAGTTCAAACTGAACCAAAACCATTATCTTCATATGATTCAAAAGGGGTCTTATGGCTTTTGATATAACTTCCAGTGGAAGCATTATCCATGAATGCATAAAGGACAGAGTCACAAATACTTAAAAAGTCACATGCTTTGAAAAAAAAGTAATACTTGGCTCAAAAGGTTTTTTCTTTAAAAAAATTCTGTTGAAGGTTTGAAAGAAAATGCTTTTATGTAACATGAGTGAAAAATGAATTATCTCTAATTTAATCTCATTTAACATAATATGGGGTTATAAATATGTTACCAAATTAATAATTTAAAAGAAATTATCCATCTCCTTAAATTTTTTTTGTGTGTAGGCAAAAAAAACAAAACAAAACAAAACACCCTTTCCCTTTTTAAGGACATGTATTAATTATTGGAGGAGATGTACGGTATTGAATATGGCTGAAATCAAGCAACCATACTAGCTGCATTGAGGGACACAGACATTAATCAGATACCAGTGCTAACTCCAAGGAGCTCACAGAACGGTAGGGAAGACATGGCATATTTAAAAAATAGCTCTTACACACGATCGGAAGTGACAAGACCAGAAGGAAAGTTATAAGCAAACCATTTTAGGAATTCACTGAGATTTCAAAATAAACCACAAGTATGAGGTCTAATAGGTTTCTCTCTGTGTGTTTTATTTTTTGTTTTGCTTTTGTCTGTTCCTTGGGTTGGCTGAGGTCTGAGGTTTAGTGAGGAGAGTAAGCAGGAGTGACTTAAAACATACCCATGTCATCCTGCGTCAGCGATGTCTGTTCAATTAGATTCAGGTTTAGGAGCGTAACCACAGCCATCGCAGACCCTCAGCATCAAGCGATGATGACCAGTTTTACATCATTCCAGAGATGTCAAGTTCTCCTGGTCTGCCTTCATTATTTTTGAAAAATGTGGAAAAAGAACGTATCGTGTAAAAGGAACGTGGGTATCAATCTCCAAGCAAGGGGACAAAGGAGATCCTAAAAGAAAATCATTCTGTGTCGTTGTGTGTTCTAAAGCTTCTTCATGTCATCTCTGTCCGTCTACTTAGCAATTGAATTATCCTAAGAATAGTGTACAAGTAATAGATTGCAGCCTATGCCTCACAGAAAGAATCTTGTCCCCTGTATCTTTGGAAAGGCCCCTGGACCATCTGAACATCCTCATGAAATTTCCATTTAGTAATGCTTCTACTTCCTGACTGGGTTTATTATGGTGATAAACATTCACTTTCCTTAAACTCAAATAAGTTTTATTATTTTTTTTAATAAATCCTGCTTGTTTATTTAAATGCTTTCTCCTGAAGCATATTACAGAATATGCATAGACACAGTCATATTTTAAGCACAGTCTCTAAGAAACCATCAGAAAGCACTGAACTCGAGTTAGAGTTAAACCTGTTTTCATGTGATCTAGCCTCGAAAGCTTCATAAAAGATCATAAAAACTGTCACCTCTGACTCCAGGCAAGAGAATGCTCACTAAAATGATTAAATTTTTCTTGGAAAACGGCAAAAAGGCAATAGCACCACTAGGTGAGTTCTTTATACTTTTGATTGAAATGATGATGACTGCACACAGGAAAAACACAACAACAAATACACGAGCTGGTACACAGTTTTAAGTCCAAGTCTCCGCATTGCATGAAAAACTGGTTTATTACTTAAACCCCCAGGTCCAAATCAGTAGCTTGAATATTTTCACTACCAGCCAACTATTTGAGTAACAGAGGCACTGTCTGGAGTTCTGATGGCTCTATCAAGCCTCCTTGCTCTTCACCTAGCGCTAACCTCAGATAGAATTTCATTTCTCCCCTGGCTAGGAGCTCTCATGATGCATCAAGGCTATAATGGATTTGCAATTGTCTTTTTTTTTTTTTTTTTTTTTGAAGCATTATTATTTTCATTGGATGCAAAAAGATGTGTTTTCTTTTCTCCCAAGCAAATGTATGACATCTGGCCATTTTCCCCCTGTCGAAAAGGCATTCTGCCGCGGCTGAGCCATGATCGCGCAGTTGTTGAACAGCAGGGATTATCAGGCAGGGCCGTATTAAGTGGTATTTAACAGCAAGACCAAAGTTCTCTGTCAGATGCCTGACTTAGGGCTCCTTGACTGTTAGCATCGCAGCCCCAAGACCTTTTGCACGGAACCATTTTTCATTCTGACAACAAACTACTGCGGCTATCCAGGGTTGCTTTGCTGGAGCTGACAGCCAAGTATTTCTGTGGCAGAAATATTGCCACAGAGTCGGGGATCGGGGGTGGAGGGGAGACGTTTTTATCCCCTTTCACTCTGAGTGCAGTGGCATTCCAAGCAGTAGGTGTCCCAAGTCAATGACTGGTTAATCTATTCCGTATGATCCCTTGTCTAGTCATAACAATAGCGGGGCAGGGGGCAGGGGAGTGCGGAATAGCGGCCTCACAATGGGATTGTCTGAAGTGCACATTACCTTCTCCATCTCTTCCAGTTACATCCTCACTGACATAGGCTGGGGAGGCTGACTGCTGAGACCGTCAATTTAAGCACCATTCTCTAAAAGGTTTTTTATTGGGGGGGAAGGGGGAGAGGGAGAGGTGTTTGACAGGTCCCTAAAGTTCAACCACAGCCATTTTATAACCACAGTAAGACATCAGTGGCGGAACTTATGATATGATGGGTGCAAAGGCAGGAAATAAAAGAAAGAACTTAATGAAAGTTTAATCTTCTGGGGAATTGGTCCCCCTCAGAGGCATAAATTGAGAGACCTAAAACTAAATTTCTCTGTCAAAGGCTGGCATCGAGTTTATACACATTTTACAGCTATACTAGAAAGGTATCTTTTTTTTTTTTAAAGTAAGTATTTCTTTTTTAAATAACTATTTCTAGTCTTAAGTGAGTACCTGGAATTGTTGATGGAGGCTGGGAAGTGCTCACAGCAGATTTATTACAGAGGTTCCTGCTTCTCTGTACAGCGTGCATTGTAGGAGAGCTCCATGAGTATGGTTCCCCGCACAGCTGTCTGGTCCTGGTTTTAACTATACATGGCTGGTATTTGATTGGCTGAGAAGCTGAAAAAAAACCATTGGGAACTGTCACATTAGGCTGCCCTCTCTGGGATATGGGATGCCAAGTCCAAATCATGGCTTTGTATCAAAGCTATTAACACTGGTTCGTGGGTGAGACGTGACTCGTAGTCCCTGTTACATATGAAACGTAACACAGACTGGAGGTTATGTGGCCAAGCCTGGACTGACTTTCCCACATCTCTAGGAACTAAGAGAGAGTTTTTGGTCAGAGGAGTAAGCAGAGAAGATGACTGAGACATGGAGAAGGGTTATGCTGGGTAAGAAGCAGCCACATAAAAGATGCCATGGCTCCCACCTCATTTTTCTGACAACAGCTGCAGTTGATGGGTGAAGCCTTTGCTCATGGAAGTCCTGCTTCGTGCAGTCTTTGTATCATATCCCCCATCAAGCCCAGCACATCTGGCCCTTGATTGGAGATGACATGGGACACCTTACACTTCACGGGCAAACCTTTTCCAATTGATTAGATCACTTCGGAAACAAGTCATGTGCAAAACAGCTTCATGCACGTGCCGTGTCTTGATTGGCACAATATGCACTCTGTCGGTCCGGGACAGGTAACACATCCGCAGGAAGGATATTAATATTATGGGATAGAGGTAAACACAGCCTCCGATGTACGTGATGAAAATAGAAATAAAATAAGGTCAGCTTTTCGTTGTTGGAAGAGTGTGACGGTAGTGGCTGCTTTCAGAAGGAGCTCAAATAATCAAATCTTCAGTAAAAAGGCGTTCTGTGGTCAGGCCTTTCCTCGTGTGTTAGGGGCTAGTTACAATGCAGTGAAAGAGAAGATAAAGGAGACGCCTAGAGAATGTTGTTTTTGTAAAAGCTCAGTTTAGGAGCCAGTATGATGGTATTAAACACACACACACACAAACTGTGCTTGTGACACTAGTCTAATTACTTACGATTATAAAATGTCCTGATTTAAGCTTCTAAGTCATTCTGTCGACCATTTGATCCCTAGAAGGGAGAGTACAGACTCTGGATTCAAATCCTCATTTTATTATTTATAAGCAATTTTATTAATGGATTGATTCTTCAATGAGATTATGCCTTTCTGCGGTAGTGGCATATAGTGACTGTTAAATCCAAGCTCTTTTTATCCTCATCCGTCACAGCAGAATTAGCAACAGTTACTTGAATGTTAACATTGAGGGAGTTAGCATTAAATAGGGGAAAAAGCGACAATAATATCTACAATTCATGTTGATTCTACAACCCACTAAATGTTTACTTAAATTGCAAAACTTCTAGCTGATTGTGAAATTGAGCGAGTGTCTTCAATTATTTTCAAATGCTAATTGAACTAAAAATGGTCTCATTTTTGAGACATGTGAGGCCCTCTGAGTTATAGCTTCCAAGCTAGGTTTTCAGCGTTCCTCACACTTCCTTCCGCGTGTAAGTAGAGATCCATCAAACGTTTATAGCCCAGTGTGGTGCCACGCGGCCTGGCACCATAACGAACATTTAGCCAAAACCGAGACAGAAGGTGAAATTAAAGATCACTGCCACAGAAATAACTTCAGGGCTATGAAAAATGTGACATTTTATTAAAAATTCGCATTAACTTCATATTTTATCATTCAGAATTATCATTGTCAAATGCATATGTGTTACATCATACTGGAGGAACAATTATTTCTTGGAACTGTCAACTTCTAGATCTTTTTAAAGCCTTTTTCATAAAAACACATTTACAATTCTAAATGCATTCACATTTTCCAATGGTACATCTAAAATGATGGTATTTTTTTTTGATAACTGAGAATAAAATACAAGCCTTCAGTAACATGTCTTCTTGAAGGAACTTTGTTCTTAAGATTTATAACTTATATAAATATCAAAACCCTTTCTCTTCAACTACTGAAAGTAGTTGGCAGTCTACGAGCAATCATTTCATCTTTTTTTTTTTTTTTTGGTTTGTTTAAAAATGTGACCACTAAGGATTCAAAACTAAACAGAATTGTCTCCTTAAATTATTCTTGTAAAATCCGTGATTTTCGAAGTTTGAGCAAGTAATTGAAGCAAATGTGTCTGAGTGCCCCATTCTTCTCTAAGATTTTCTTTCCATATTCTGTAAGACTTTCTTACTTTTTTGCATTCTTCATATTCTTCACTGTATCTGGAGGAAAGCTCATTTATTATCCATTTTGTATGTGCCTTTTTTGTTTTTGCCTTTTTCCCCGTTTTTCATATTTGTTTTTGGACTTTAGTTTTTCCTTGCATAAAATTTCTAAGAGGAAAAGTATACCCTTTTTTTTAGTTCTTTCTCACAAGATTTCAAGAAATTATAAATGTCACTTTTGTATTAAAAATTATAAACTAAATGTAGGTAATTCGCTGTAAGTTAATTGCATACCTAAAGGGTATTTTGTTTGATGCTAGGAATGCTAGCATAACAAATAATTCTAAATATCTTAGAATTATCGTGTGTTAGAATTCATATTACTTTGCTCTGAGTTATTATTTAATACGTATTTTTAATTACTAATTTTTAATTTATTTTATCAACAGTTGATACACCATGAGAAAATGATGTTATTACATTTTCTAGTTAATGTTCCTTCTTAATATTTGTATTAAATGATAATTTATTATTTCTGTATTTATATATTATTTTTTAACTAGTTGAAAGGCTTGCCTTTGGACATTATGTTAATAACTCTCACAATCGTTAATCAATATACCACATTATCAAAATAATATACATTATACTTGAGTTGGCTAATTGAAGTTACACATATAAAATGCTTAAGGAGATTTTCACATGAATTCACATCTAGAATGAATTCTCCAGTTCAGTAATTCTCAACTGGGGGTGATTTTGCCCCACAGAGGACATTTGGCAATGCTTAGAGACAGTTTTGGTTGTTAGAACCAGGAAGGGGACTGGGTGATGCTGTTGGCATAATACATACTGTTAACCATTTATTAATGCACAGGTCCGCCCTGATCACAAAGAATTGTCTCACCCTAAATGTGAAATCCTTAGTCTGAAACGGAATGTCTCCACGATCAGATTCCAGCCTACCGTACTATGACAGAGGCTGCTGGAATATCTCTCAGATGTCCTCTCATTTGTTCCAATAGCAAGAAAGCCCTTGGTTTTGGGTGGGCACACATGGCCACCAAAAATAAAGATGACATTTCCAGCTTCCCTTATATTAGTAGTGGCCATAGAACCAAATCCCAGCCTATGGATTATAAGTGGAAGTGGTGTTTGCAAATCCTTCAGTGTCATTAAAGGAAAGACCACAAGCCCCTCTCCTTCCTTTTTCTCTTCTCTTCAGGCCAGAGTGCATGTAAGGGGGCTGGAGCTGGAGGTGAAACCACAAAGGACCTGGCTCCTAAAAATCGTAAAATTTTCATAGCTGTGAGAGAGAGCCAGAACACCGAGACAGCTCTATTTTGTTTAATGTCTTTTGCAATGAAAACTAATCCTGAATCACCAGCATCATCAGCACCACCAACACCATTATCATCATCATCTGACCTCCAGCACGTCCATCATACACAGTCACTCCAGTCACCCTGGAGAACCCCTGAGGAAGGCCCTCTCTTGCTCACACGGTTCCTCAGGCAGGGAGTCTATCTCAGATGGACCCGTCTCAGTGGTCTCTCCTCCCAGGGTAATCAGTCTCTTCTGAGTGCTCCTACTTGGTTTGGAACGACAGACCCCCTCAAGTTACCTCCAGTAATGGAGATTGACTATGAGTATACGTAGGTACGAGGACACAGGAAAAGACAAAAAGCAAATGATCTGTGACTGACCCCAAGAAGACAGGCCTGGGAGGTCCCTGTGGAATCCCAGGCAGCGGGACGTAGTGGAGCTTCATGACTGATTTCTGCCATCACTGTGATTCTGCTGCTTTGTGTGTGCGTTCACACTTCTAGTCTCTCTTCACACTCAGTCAATTGATTCTTTCCTTGTGTTGCATACATCTTTTCTCTGTCTGATAGTTTCTGTGTATTCCAAAGTTTATGCACAACAGCTTATAATCAGTTCTGTCCCTCAAAGTAGAAAGGGAGGACCCTTCCCAGTGCCACACATTTTAGACATCCTCCTTTGGCCTTTTTCTGGCCACGACATTCTTCATGAGGCAAAGATCTCCAAGGCAAAGCCAACATGCTCAACCAGAGCCTGCCCCCTGCCTCTCCTAGACCACACTCAGGGGAGGGTCCCTGCAAGTCCCTCTTCTGATGACCCAGAACCTTCTTCCAGAGCTTCCAGAGAGGTGGCCAAGAGGCAGCTATTTGTGGAAATATAGTTAGAATTTGGACGTGTGAGCTGAGATTTCCATATGCCTGAGTGCAGGGTCCCCTGTGATGTAGGAGAGGGATGAATGAGACAGAAGGAGAAGAGAGAGCAGGTCTCAAGCCAGGAGTGGTCCCTGCCTTTCTCCGTGTAGGAACATTCCGCACGTGAAAGGACAAGGATTCTGAGCATCCAGAGTTTTAATCTGGTGTTCTGGGACTTTACAGAGATGCATCTGTTATATTGTACCTTTGGGGTTAGGAAGGAAGACAGACCATATCTTATTACACAGTCGACTGACTTGATCTATAATTTTATAATATTTATGTATATGGTATTTTAGCCTCTGTTTGTATTCTTGTCCCAGGTCCCATATAAATTGGAAGGGTGTATGTGTGTAGGGGAGTAGGCTTGCTTATAATTTCCCCAAACCCTAGAAACTGAATCCTCCAGGTAATCCTACTCTAACAGCTAGCCCTGTGGTTCTCAAGTGGTGGTGGTGCCTCCTCCCACCTCCAAGCCTGGAAACGTGTGAGTGGCTTTAGTTGTTGAGGTGACTGGACTAGGGGAGAACGGCCTACAGGGGACAGGGGATGGGAGTATCATGTCCTGTGGTGTGAGAGATCCTCACACATAATGAAGTGTGGTCTTGCCCAGAATGTCAATAATGTGTTAATAGAGAAACAGTGTGGCTGCCAGTTAATACCCTGCTGGTCCAATCAGCTGTGGGTCTGCACAGGCTGATGTCAGCGTTTGTGTTTACATTCGTGCTGAGGGCTCCCCTGCCCCCAGGTACATCTAGCCAGCCAAAGCTCTATAAATCAACAGTGTAACCAAAGTTGGGAGAATTCCATTAACAGTTGATTTCAAGGAGGTTAGCATTAAAAAAAAAAAAGTGCATAAAGTATCTATGAAAAACAATCCTCTCTGAAGTGTGTGTGTGCACGCGCACGGAAGAAAATGAACGCTGCTGCGATCCCTCGTGAGATCTCTGCGCATGTGGCAGAGAAATCATCACTCACGTTGGCTGCTTTTGTTGCTAGTAGCAGAGCACTTGGTTTTTACCTGCGACAACTCTTTGACGGTTCTTTTGAACCAACTTGAACTGTTCCTCCCTCTGCCCATCAGAGAAGAGTCTGACTTGCAACCTTGCAAAGCCCTGCAGGGTGGAGGGAATCCCAAATTAGAGAAATTTGGGTGGTTTTTCCACCTCCCGTCCCCCAGGCGAGGCGCTTTATCCGTTACACAAGAAGGCTGAAGTTTCCTGCCGGCTCCACCCCTGTCAATATGCGTGCCCCAAATCTGCAGAGGTTTTTCAGCCTTTTAATTTATTTAACAGCCTGCTTCTAAAATTAAAAGTATTTGGATGTAGCCTAACTGGCTAAAATGGAATCTATCTCTTATTTCCTCTTTTGGAAGAAGCTCAATATATTACAGGAGACACAATTTATAATATGGGCTATTTTGGTAATTTGTCAGCTCTTGAAATGAGTTCCATTTGGCTTGGCTTGACTCTATAAAAATAAGTTGTAATAATGTCTGTAGAATCAAAATGGGGCCCTGTTCCTCTTTGAAATGCCCTTGGCCCAGAAGGGTTTTTTTTTAGGGCACCAGAGTTCAGGATGAAGACAGGAAGCAAGGGATAGCGAGAAGCAGCAAAAACAAAAAACAAAAAAACAAAAAAACAGGAGTTTGAAGAAGGAAGAGGAGAGTCAAATAAGGAATGCATATAATTTTCTTAGAATTTTCTAAAATACTAAAAATCATTAGCATCATTCTGTTGTGAAAGATCTAAACATTAGTGTTTGCTGATTGGCCTTTTGAAAAAGATTCATTTTCTAGTGGTCATTTTATAAGCGCTATTTATGTCTTGAAATTCAGTGAATTAGGAAAATGTTCCAAACAAAAAGCAAGAGTCTGATATGTGGATTTGGATGGAAGTTATTTCAAATTTCCAGAAAATGTTTTTTGGGTCATAGCTGGTTTGATTTGATAATGTCCTCATAGCTTCAGGAACCCCCACTTAAAAATGAAAAAAACAAAAGTAATTTAACTATTTACGCTAAATGATTCTAGTTCTTTAGTTACTTCCAAGGTTTCTTTTGATGTTTTGATTTCACAAGTAGTAATTTGTCAACTATTGAAATTCATATGTACAGAAATTAATATGTGTATTGAAATCAAAATGCCAAGTGGAATCTTGGGACACACACACACACACACCAACAACCACAGAAGAAAAGGATTTTAAGGGATGTGGATTTCTGATTTCTCACAGGAATGGCTTTAATGAGGTACAGGTAGAAATCTTTAGTTATATTCCATTC
This sequence comes from Camelus ferus, assembly GCF_009834535.1. Lineage (NCBI taxonomy): Eukaryota > Metazoa > Chordata > Mammalia > Artiodactyla > Camelidae > Camelus > Camelus ferus. The sequence goes on from NC_045711.1 coordinate 27,851,589, forward strand.
TGCTGCCTTACTGCTAAAGAAATTTGCTATTATTACCATTAATAAAACCTCCAAATACTAGATTTTTAAATACAAATTCAGTGATCACTGCCCCCATTGTATTTTGTTTACCTGAGTGCTTCACTGGGCACGCTTATACTAGGGACCCTGGATGGACTTACAGGACATTCGGATGTGATACGTGTACATTTATTTATCACCTGTTACAGAAGCTGAAACCCTATTTGGACATACGGTCTTTTCTTTCCAAAGAAGAGAAACACAACGTAGGATCTGGGTTAACGTCTCAGATTCACTGCTGATTTGCTTTGACCTCTGTCTGGGACTATAACTCTGCACCCTTCTGTATGCAGCTCCCATCTGAGAGTGGCCCAGTTTGGGATTTAGTTTAAATAAACACAGTAGTTAGGGGCACATGCACCAAAGCCCGAAAGCAACATGAACTTCAGACTCAGTTCCACCACTTAAAGCTGTGAACCTGGCAAGATCTTTGAATGAATGAATGTTATTAGAGATTATTATTTTTAATATTATATTTTAAAACTTGGATAAGTTATGCTATACTTTAGTGGTACTTCTACTTTTAAAAGACCCTAAAAATAGATACCAAAATCTTAATTTTAGTGTGTGTCTCAATTTTGAGGTATGTCTTTGTGGAAAAAGTAAAGAAATAAACTGTCTAGCTAATTAAGATATTATAGATTACTAACCTAGGAAATTAAAATTTGAAATCTCAAATAGCCATCTTTCCTTAGCTTACAGAATTTGAGAGAGATGGAATTATCAGCAAAGGATAAACTTATTTGTTGAGTGCCTATTACAAACACCACACTCTTTCATATACTGTGAAGGAGGCTGAAATTTGAGGATGAAAACAGCCAATTGCTTCACCTTGTCAGGAGGAGTCTTGTAGTGAATCTAATGGAACCAAATAAGAGGGGCCACAACTCACTCATTCATCAAGGTCTTTCCCCAAACTGGGTGGAAAAGAAAAGCCTTTTAGTTCAGAAGCCTTATGTGCCGCCACTAGACCTGCATTCTTGGTGTACTTCTCGGTGGATTCAGCCCAGAAATGGAAGCCACCATGTCAGCTGGAGGAATGAATTTTCCAGACTCTTTGAAGAAAGAAAATTATGAATAAACTGCAGGAAAAAAAAAAAAAAGACTAAACTGTGAGGACCAAGTTGCGTCAGAATGAGCACAGCCACACTGCGGTCCCCATGATTCTCTGTTTGGGAGAAAACATTCAGCCTCGTGGCTTTTCCCCAATACTCCATCAAAATCCATTCATAAAACTGTCAGGGTGCACGAGCAAATGCTCTGTAAATGGCCCGATGACCCAGAAATTGGAAATCTGGAGACAAATTAGACTGTTTTCTGAACCATGGACAGACTCACATTTTGCAACATTTTGCATGCATTATTCTATAAATGGGCTAAGTATACATGGAGCCATCTGCACCTCCAGGCAGGGAATACATATGCAGAAAATATATTACTTTCCGACTCCCTGAGCAACTGTTCCATCATTGATACTTTGTGAGCACCTTCTTTACGGAAAACCTCAATGTGTCGTGGGGGTATTAATAACTTGAACAGTGTTTGATTGAAAAAGTCTGGGGTTTTTTTGTCTGTTCCATGCATGATCTAGAATCATTTTCAGATAAGACCATCCATATCCCAGCCATGAACCATCTGCAACACGGCTAGCTTTTAAAAGTGACATGCAGTCATACTCCACAACTATTACTAGAGTGTCCTAAACATTTTCTCAACATCTCAAACTTTTTTTTTTTTCCCTACTAGGCAGCTGCATACTTGGAAAGCTCCCAGCATCAGTTGTGCCGGAGTTAAAAATCACCTCACACCCACATAAATTTTTTTCCCCTCCTTTATGAATTGGGCTTTAAATCTTTACCTTGATTTAGTGAGAAAATAAAATTGGGCAATAGTCAATGTCTCATTTGTGTATATTTGTGTGAATTCTGTAACCTAGAAGATATCGCCAATCCAAGGAAATGTAACCATTAACCCACAGCTAAACAGTTCCCAAAGAAGCCTTTTCAAGGAGTAGCTTTTAAATGCCCAAGGAGCTCAATCCAACGGCAGAGATATTTGAAACATACACAAACATACAAGCCTTTTAGATAAACACATTTTCAGGGAGCTTTTGATGAAAGTGATAAGTTACATTCTCTACCACTACACACACTGTATTTTATTACCCTTCAGTAGACACTTATCAGCTATAAATGTTCGGTGGCTCAGGCAAGGAATCAACCCTGAGGGAAACAGTGGGAGGACTCTGGGACTCGGAGTTCTATAGATCAACATAAACCTGAGACTCAATTTTATTTTCATTTATTAAAAAGGTCTGTGGTCCGCTTCTGCAATTTCAAATCCATTAGCTTCCTGCCCCCTGTAAGAGAAAAAAGGAGGTAACTGCAGATTTTATGGACTGATTGCTGATGGCCATGCTACTGCTCTGTTGGTTTTGAGTGGAGAGTCCATTATAGATACATTATCCATAAACCATGTTTCCAGTGGAGCCCGGAGCCTCCCATCTGACTGGCGAATGAGTGGAGTTGGCTTGGTCAAAGAGAGGCTGGGGAAAGGGTCAGGTCTCTTGGAAGCTAACACGGGGTAGGCACTGGTATAAATTACAGACTTCCTACTTCCACATAATTATGTCTCAAATGTGCAGCGGTTGGATTTCGTTAACCAGCCACCAGATGAACTTGGAAATCATATCGACAGTAGATTAGAGTGGGAGTTTTCAACCTTTTTCCCTGCCATGTATGTTCAAACAATATATTTGTCTGTCTTTGAAACTCCCTGCTTCTTGCCACACGTACTCAACAGCTGACTCTGCCCATATGCTTTTCCCTAGTCTCGGGTAAACTGTGTTTAAACCCTTTTTCAACAAAGATGCAAAAACATTTTTAATGGCAGTAAAACAGATGAAAATATGGTTTTATGTTTTCCCTCTGTAACCCTAAATCTTTGATTTCCAAAAAAAGAGAAAAAAATGTTGAAGACATATCCGCTGTGATTATTTAACTTTCCTGTTCAATAATTAAATCTATTTGTGGAAAAAAGACAGAAGGATAATGAAAACAATTCAGGTGGCATTCACAGAAGAGGAAACCTTCCTTGAGGACAAGTCTCACTTATCTTTGAATTCCAGCACCCTGCAGACTTGATGCTCCGTACATCGTAGATGACCAATGAATCTGTCAAACTGAGCTACGTTTTTTTTAAATGCAATTAATTGCCAGAAACTACGATAGTCATTCTTAACATGGGAAAGTATTTTCTTTTCATTATTAATGCAGAGCCTATGTTCACTTAGGCAAAGCTCAGTGAAGAATTTAGTTCTTTTTTTTTTTCTCATGATTTAAATTAATGTGGTATTTTTCAAATCACCACCCACATGTTTTCCCCCTTCTATAGCCCGAAGTTTCTACTTCGATTTGCTGATGTACACCCAAGATGTAAACAAAGTTTCACAAGTTGGGTCTTCTGTACCTCTTCCTAAATATCTGTGTTTTGTCTAAATGGTGCAGTCAGATACTCTGAATTTTATTTTTAACTTCATTTTCTGGGGAGCAGTTTTTGGTTCACAACAAAATTGAGAGGAAGGGAGAGAGATTTCCCATATCTTCTTCACCTCTACCCATGAATAGCCTCCCCCATCGTCCACATCCTCCACCACAGTGGTACGTTTGCTACATTTGATGAACCCACATTGACACATCACAATCACTCAAAGGCTGTAGTTTACCTAGAGTTCATTCTTGGGGTTGTACATTCTATGGGTTTGGACAAATGTGTAGTAACATATGTCCATCATTATCGTATCTTAGAGTATTTCACTGCCCTAAAAATCCTCTGCTCTGCCTGTGTCTGCCCTGATTTAGGAGCCCATTTCATCCATTCGTCAGTTAATCCTGCCCACCAATCTGTCACTCCTGGCAATTATTTTAATAATTTTGCTTTCTAGTGAATAAGGACTTGGGTTTGAAGTCTCTTCTTCCATTAACCACACTTCTTTGACAAACGCTTAACCTTCTTCCCTGACTTCCCTAATCCGCCTGTTGCTTTAGAGTTTGGCCATGTATGTCAAATCATATAAAGAGTTTAAATCAGATGTTAACTTTTCTAACTCTGCAGTGGCAGCATTATAATCATGATCACCAGGCAGGAGTTGCAGCTACTCATTATTCAGAGCTAAAAAGATACTGAGTAGGGAGCATCCTCCCCCTCGCCACCGCTTTTCGTCCTTTTGGAAGTCTGGCCTTGAGGGGAGATTCTCCTGTCACGTTTCCGTCATCACGGCGCTGTCCGTCATCAGCTGCAGTTGCCCCCCAGAAGCACCGGGTACACACTGGCAGTTCTGCTAACAGAAGCTGTTAACAGAGATCTGATGACCCCGTGCTCTTTAAAGATGTTTTAAATTCCATCCTTTGATGCCCTTTGCCCTTTGATGGGAAGATACCAGCCCCTGATCTCAAACCACTGGGCTGGAACGGACAATCCAACATCAGTGGAATCACTCTGCCTTGGTGGAGGCATGTTCTGAACTCCCGATTTAATTTTTTTTTTTTTTTTTTGGCAAAATGCATAAAAGCATCATTCCTCCCACTCACACTGAATTCCCAGAAAGTCCTGTGCTCCCTGCTAGTCCTTCTGACTTGTCAAGAGAAGTTCTCACGAGGGCCTTTCCAGCTACGGTCTGTAACAAACTGGGAAGTGTTCAAACAGGTGGGATTAGCTGCAAGAAGCAGTCCCTTTTATCCAGCACCCACAACTATAATATAGTAAGTAGGATTAAGGAAAATAGTAAAGAATTTTCAAAATGGGAGGCCCCAGAACCATTATTGTCTGTCGTCACATTAGCCCTCAATAAGACCACAAAACCAGACAGTAAAAACTGGGAGCCTGTGGTTCCCTCCTAACCAAGGGAGACGAGAAAACAGCGAGGGAGCGGTTATGTTTCCTTTTTACTTTTTTAGGGAACTCCTTCCTCATGAAGTCAGCCTTTCCCTAGCGAGCCCCAGCTCTGACCACGGCACAGCGGTGGTTCTGTCTTCTCTAGGTACCGTGTGCTTTGTCACGGACACCATGCATTTGCTGTGGTTAAGCCTCCTTTGCCAATCCCCTCCCACGCTTTCAGAAGAAGAGTCATTTCAGGATGGGGTGTGTGTGTGCGTGCGCGAGACAGAGAGCTAGGAAGAGAGGGAGAGAGGGAGAGCACATGCCCACGCTGACTCCATGTCAGCTTACATCGTGCCTGTCGGTCGTGGACAAGGGCAGTCTCAGTTTCCAAGTCTGATCAGTGTCACCCGTCATCATTTACACTTGCATTTTAAGGGAGCACGTCTTGTGAAAATAAATTGGCAAGGAAGATTCTCACATTATCACCACCATTGGAAATAGCTTTTGCACAAAAGCAAAATCTCAAAATTGAAGCAGTGATGCTGTTTCTACTGGTGGCATGTCTTTAGCCCAGAGCTCATACTGTACTGGCTGAACAGAATCCAGCAGAGAATTACAGAAGTAGAATGGCCACGGACACTTTCTTCCAACCATTTCCTTTCACAGATAAAAGAACTGTGACCCAGTGAGATTTGATGACTTGCTGAAGTTCACCCAGCAGAAGAACAGGTTGTCTTGTAACAGACAACCTCACTAATTCTTCAGATATTTTAGAAAGGGAACAAGTAATGCGCTGAATCACTGACATAACAGGCATCGTTGATTTTCTCAATGGGATCGAATCCCCAGTGACGTTTAACCCAGCCTGATATAAAAATTAGCTTGAATCGTGTGCAGATCAGTCTCACTGAAGTGAGAGAGACCTCGGTGCATGTTCAGTGGTGAGAAAACAGCAATTTGGAGTTGGAGACGTCGTTGTAGAGAATCCACCGAGGGGACCGTCTCTGTGATTTTATTCACAGCGTGGTTCTACTGACTTTTCATTGTGGGTTGGTTGGTTTTCACTGAGGGAACATGGCCCCGTGTTCTTGTCAGAAATGAAAAAAAAAAATGTGTAGGGGATTAAAATGCAAATGAGAAGCAAGTGAGAGGAGGATCTAGGCATCCTAGCTCAGCCTCCTCTGTGGCTCCCTGGCAATACTGCTGCCACCCCCATTGCTTAGCACATAATTAGCCTTGATATTGGAAGCCCACGTTTGTAGATCTCACTTACCACATTTCCTGTATATTACTAAACATTTCAAACCGAGACAGAGAGAAAGCAGGAGAAAGTGATTTCCACTGGCAAAAAGGCTCACATTTCTTCTGTCTTGTAAAACAAAAGAGGAAAAATAATGGTAAATTACTCTTCTGATGACTTCTTTTTTTTTTTTTTTAAACTGCCCCACTGCTTTCTCATCCTATTTTAAATAAAACCTGATGATGCAAAAGACTGTTTGGCTTCTGACTCTGGAGTCCATCGGCTTGCAATGGAAATGTTTTCTTATTTTTATTTTTTTTTTAAATGGCTACATATTAAAAGTGAACTAGTCTTTGCCAGCTTTGGATAAAAGGCTATTTATTTTCAACCAATTTGATAGCTGCAGTTTTCAGTAATTGAATTTTCTGTGGTCAGAAAAGCAGTAATCTTAGAAACCAAATAAATATTTTTTAATAAAATGGAACACTGAGAAACCCTATAATAATGTCAAAAATGTAGCCACTTATGGATGGATAAATATTTTAAGAAATTTACATTTCACGCAAAGCTTTATGCTTCTAGCCTCCCTGAAGATTTTGAAGAGTGTATAACATTTTGCTTTGGGAATGGAACAGTGTAGGGCTTACATGAAATACACGTGCCCTATAGAAACCTTTCTGGTTGTCAGGGTCTTGCATGCTGGTCGCTTTATCAGCGCCTCTAGCAGATAATCTACTCCAGGGTTTCTCTTTCTTGGCACTACTGATTTTGGGGGCCATTCCATTCTTCGTCGTTGGGGGACGCCCTGTGCATTATAGGATGTTTAAACCATCCCTGGCCTTTACCACTGGACATTAGCAGCGTCCCCACAGCCCACCCAGTCGTGACAACTAAAAATGTATCTGGACATTGATAGCTGTCTCTTGGTTTGGGTGCTAAATCAGCCTCTGTTGAGAATCACTGGTCTAGTGAAGGGTTCTATTAAGTGGTACGTATCTTGATGAATCTTGTAAGTGTCTGGAATGTTGATTCTCTCACTAGTTTATCATTTAATGGCTTATAGTATTTTGAGTGTGAACAAAAGACCTTCACATCACCTGTGAAGAACTGTGTGAAAGGGTTTAAATAGGTTATAAGCATGGGTTGATAGGGCAAGGCTAGTTCCGATAGTTCTATGTGTTCTGGTGTAATCTTACTTTTCCTTTGGAAGCATTCAGTTTCTCATCTTGGCTCCACCATAACCCTAATGACAGAATTTAGGCAATTATGCACGTCAGTTAATTATCTTTATCATTCCTCTGGTTTCTTCAACTACAGAATAGAAATGATAAAGTAGCTATGTTCAAATTTCTCACTACATAGTTTATTTTGTATTGAATGACCAATGAGATTCAACGTTTCTGTGTACACTGAATCATTTCTTACAAATTTGATTGTGAACACACAAAACTAAGGACATTTTGGCCTCAGATTTCTTCATCTCCCAGTTTCTACTCAGGAATTTTCCTAAACCACTAAGGGTAGATTTTGTAATCTGTCCTTTAAAATACTTGGTAGGAAGAAGGATAGTAGCTTATTATGGATTTGAGGGTGGAAGGGAAGGTCAAAGAGAAGTAGATGGCAGACAACTCTTTTCTCCCATCTGGTAAACACAAATAAATGGGCAGAACATAGCAAATTCCATAATAGCAACATTCTTGGGGTTCCATGTTGTGATTGGAATTTCACATGAGCAGACGTCAAAGACCGAGATGCTAAGTAATTAACCTAGATTCATAAAGAAAGTTAAAAATTCCTCCAGAAATACCTCACAAGACTGAGAGGCATGGTAGAAACCATTTGATAGACCCCTTTCCCCTTTCTGATGATGTGAAGACAGGCCACAGCAATTCTCAGCTACTTTCCAACGTGGTAGGAATGATACCGATAAAATGATAGCATTAGGATTCAAAAAAAAAAAAAAAAATGCCAGCATAGGTCAAGGTGTGGATTCTATCTCAGTAAGCATTTCCAATTATATTTAATGATGTCATTGTCTGTCAGTACACATCTGGCCAGATCTATAGACCAACGGTGACCACAGCCTACCTTGGTGAGTCCGTTTTTAATCTTTAATGGCACAGAACACGCACTGTTAATTTAAAGTTCAGTGAGTACACAAGCATGTCAGAGACCTAATTTCACGTCACCAGTTTTATAGTATAACTTTTTCCCTAACGGTTGCTCCCTTGGTGTCTTTTGGAAATTTCCTGGAGGCAGTGGGCAGAGTTTTGGAATAATTCCTAATGGGTGCATTTGGTGAGAGGAAGGGGAAGGAACAGTCACATTTTGATTAGTGGATCCAGACCTATCCACTGGCCTGGAAATTTCTTTTATCCTCCTGCACGTGCATTTGTTTTCGCTGATTCGATCCATTATTCAATTAAATTAGTCCCAGTTTCATAATAACGGCCTCCCTCTAGCCTATCCCTTTAATGTTAGTGAAAACGAAAACCCAGGTGGTTTTCAACATGACACTAGGTGGAAATCAGTTATGAAATTACCTGTTTATTAATGATGTGTCAGGAGACTGACATGCTAACGGCGGGCACCGGCTGGAGTGGTGCTAATGTAGAAATAACAAGCCCATATTATGTGCAATATGTATTCTATAGAACTGTAACTTTCATTCCCTGGGGACACCATTGAAATCCAGATGTTTTATCTCAAGATTTTAATCCCAGAGAGTGAAGATTTTAAAGTGAAATCAAGCAGGCTCAAAGTCGCTGCTCGGCCGCCCTTCCTCACTGGGGAAGCCACGTGAGCAAACAGTTAGTACCAGATGTGCAAAGGATTAGTGTAGTATCAGTTAATTAGCCAGACGGGGGGGGGGGGGGAAGAAAAGACCTTTTGCAATTGCAAAAGTGGATGCGAAACCTGACTTTAAAACGCATGTCGAAGTCTTGTCTATTGATGAGTGTCCATGAAGTTTTCAAGACTTGGTAGTTGACGGAGCAAACGAAGAGCTGATCCAAATTGGGGAGCAGTAATTTTTATTTAAAATAAGGAATTTTGAAAGGAAGTTTTTTACCTTTTTATCATCAAGAGATCTGGCCACAACACTATAAATAATACACTGAATAGATCCATACAGGCCACTTTTTTTTTTTAAGCAGGCAAAAATATGCCATAAAGTTGATATTAGTAGCGGTAAAATAAACCAACGGGCCTCGCAACTTGGGTGGGGAGAGGGTTTTTTTTTTCCCTTCCCTTAGAGTGTTTTATAAAGTAACTCACACAGCACATGGAGTGGAGAAATAGCAATGACCTGATGATTTTGTATTATTACAGATAAATCCCACTGCATAACACACGATTGAATAACTTGTTCAGAAGTATGCATGTGAACATGGTATGTATCTCAAGAGCTGTATTTCTACAGATAAGCTTTTTGGCCCCCCATTTTTCTAGCACCCTGTTCTCATACAGATATGTTACCTCCCAGAGTCATCTCTCATCTTGGAGGCTAGTCCGAGGGGAGGGTATGTAACAGCCAGCAACTTTGGACGCTGAATGTGGAAAATAACCTAAAGCCACAAACGTCTTTAAGTCAAATAGCTTCTGGACGCTCAGTATGCATGCTCTAATATAAAATGGCAAGAGAATTAAGGGTATGTAAGCGTGCTTTTACAAAAAAATTACCTTTTTTACTCACGTAGACTTCAGGTTGCGTCTTGGCAATTTCCCTGCACTTAAGAGACCTTCCCCGTTGCACAGAATAGAGAGGGCTGAATGCTTAACTGGTAGGTAGGTGGGGTGGGGGAGCTTTGGCCAGATTAGATAATTTGTCTGGGTAATTTGTGAAGCACGTTGGCTTTTGTGCTAGAAAAATCAGGCAGTGGAGTCACCCATTACCGATTACATGGAATGTCATTTCCAAAGAGGCAATGCGGCCATGAAGGAAGGTTCAGATTGCAGCTCTGGTATCGCCTTGCCTGTCTTCCCTTCCCTCCTGTTGTGTTTGGATGCCCTCCTTCTGTGCTTTCTTAAAACCCTTCCTTTCCTCCATCCAGGCATTTATCACATTACACTAGTTAGCTCTTTCCCCCTCTAGTTCTCTGTCTGGTCCTGATTTCTTACGGTTCTACCTGTAAACCAAGCACCAGGCCCTTAATCTAAATGTGCAACTCATGTTCTTGTGCATTTTCTCATTTGGTATTTTATAGCAACTTTTTGAGGCAGGCACAATGAATATCAGTAATTCCTACTTCACAGAGAGTCATTGAGGGTCAGAGAAGTAGTGCAACTTTCTTCCCACCACAAGCAGATAGGAAGAGCAGAGGGAGGGGAACTCACACCCCTGACTTCAGACCTTGTGTTCTTTCCACTGCACGACACTGACACACTGCTTCGTGCACAGGAAACACAACCATAACTACCCGAGACAGTAGGAAAATGTGAATTGGTTAGATACCGCAATACGGGCAAAACCATGACCTTGGAGTTTAAAAACCTAGTTCTTGAAAGGAAAGGGCATCCCATTGTAAACAAATGTTTTCATTATTCAAGCCAGCATCTCATCTTGAAAACACTTTTTCAGTGTAGGCTCAATTTAATGGGAACCCGAGGATTGATAAGCCCTCAAAAAAGAAAAAACAATCCTGTTTCCAAAGGAGCAGTAGGGATTTGGAATATTCGTTGGAGCCTGAGGGATGTATAAAATCTACATGGTTTTCTACATAAATTTCTTATAATTTCTATCACAAATATACCCTTGCTGTTTTCCCAAATCTTTATTTAATAATGATTATAATAAAATTACGTTTATCTTCACTGCCTTGCTCTTGGTGCCAAGCAGGCAGAAGTCAGCAATCCATTTTTTTTCCCCTTTTCAATAAAAGTCTCAGAATAGAAATAACATATGACTGTGTGATGCTGACATTCATGGTGGTTCCAAAGCACCAACTCCCGAGTGGAAATAAAATGTGGATAATTATGAGCAGACCTGAGTTATTCTTTCAGCTGAGGTGAGCAATGGCGTCTTCTTGTGTCCCCATAATCTACAGGGACTTGAAATCCCACAGGAAGAAGGATTTATCCCAGGGTACTGTCTTCTTTCATAGTTTCTAAAGAGAGATTTGTTCCCCCCTAGAAACACCAGATTTAGAAATCCAAAGGCCAGATGAGATTTTAGAAATAATTTAGTCCAAGGCGTGCTTAGTGGCAGTTTCAAGCTTAGAACCAGTGTGAGGATGACCCTAGGCAAAAAACATACAGTGAGGGAATTCAGTGTCCAGTGTCACCTCTAATGAAATGAAACTTCCTGGATACAGTGCCTGCCTTTATTAGCTAAAGAATTTGCCGCACTTTGGGGATGAATGTTCACTTGTGTTTTCTCTGTCATAGATGCCTGGGTAGAACATGATTCAATTAACCTAAGAAAAACAAAAACAACACTGAAAACAACAACAAGAAATCCCTAAGATTTACTTTTAAGTTTTCCACTCTGTCCTTCCCGATGCAATGTCCAAGTCCTGCTGATTTTGAGAAAATTGTATCTGCGTTCCTGGCTAACATTCATTCATCTCTTACCGTTTGCCCAGATCCGAGCAAAGGGCTTCACGGGCATTATTCACTCTTTAAATGTCTTAGATTATTGGTCTTTGACTTTATATAAAACAAACTCCAGGCCTCTTCCTCTTGGTCTGGACTTTCGTCCATGTACATACACTCTGTTCTCATTAGTGAGAAGTGGGGATTAACCCCATCTCTGATCCAGTCACTGAAACCAAAAGAAGCGGGCGGCCGGGGGGGGGGGGGGGTGTTTCCATTAATTAGCTCTGACCAACCAGGGCCCATCCCTGAAATTGAGATCAAGATCAATTCCATCCAAATCAGGTGGGCTGAGGATTCCAGGGGTAACGAGAATGATTTTCTCAAAAAAACCTTGGGACAAAGTAAATGAATGCTGAACTTCAAAATTAACCTGTCCACATGTATCATATGCTTTAGTTTATTTTGTATTATCACTGGTGGCTTATGTTCCTCCCTCTCCTTTTAGACTACAAGCTCTCTCTGAATAGGAACCATGTTCTATTCATGTTTGGATCCTTTAACAGCTAGCCCAAGAATCTTTAGCATAGTAAGAATTTAGTGAAATATTGAATACTGAATTACAAATGTCTGGAGGAGATGGTTTAAGTAGGTGGGCCCCAGAGTACCGAGGCTTCTCTCTAATATACCTGTGTGGCTTAGCTTTTTGACTTCAGTGTGTAAGTGATTATCTTCCTCTGTTTTCCCCATCCAGGATGATTCTTGATATGTCTTTCTACCTTGAATTTCTCAAGTGAGGAAAATAACCCACAACTGAGACAGCCTTCCCTAGAAACTCTTACACATGCCTCCATCAGCCAGGGCTACACAAAGTTGAATACGATGGGGGAAATAATAAGAGGAGAGAAATTTCTGCCAAACCAGCCATTCAGGTGTGCAGTGAAGATGGTATGGCACCATAACAGCCTATCAAAAATGTCCAGAGTCCAATCAGAAAATATTTGATTTGGGTTTGGAAGACTCAAACTCAGCTGGTTGGGGATTTCCTTGTCTGTGTTTTATCCATCCCAGTTGCTACTGAAAACAATTTGCAGTTCATTTGAGAATTCTTTACATATGCCCTGAAGTATATGTGGCATTTCATTGAAAACCCACCAAATGAAGACTTCCGGGCCATGTTAAAGGGGCCGCCTCTGGTGCCAGCACTGAGCTGTATGTCTCCATGGCTTTGCCGTAAGTGGATTTGGTACATGGAGATTCCTGTTATTGAAAAGTTACCTTGCCACACTTCCACAAGAGGTGCTTCAAGCTTCCACCGGCTGCGCTAGGAGTCGTTAAGAGCCGGCAGTTCCTGCCCTAATATCATCTCCACTAAGCTACCAGTTTAGATGACAATTTCACTCCTAAAATTTGGTATCTCACCCATTAGGAAGAGCAGGATTGAGGGCAGAGGAGCCGCTTTCCTTGTTTAAAAGAAATAATTGAAGAACAAAAGGAAGAAAGGAAGGAAGGAAAGAGAGGGAGGAAGGGAGGTAAGAAGAAAGGAAGAAAGAAAAATCCTTTGATTCTCTAAAATCTAGTCATGTTTGTCAAGTCACATCCGATGAGAAGGGATGTCTCAAAAACTTATTTAAAAGATGATCGAAATATTTAACTCTTTATCCCAACACCTGTCTTAGAAGCCCTCCCAACCCCCATCCCATGTCCCCTTCCACCAAAATTTACTTAAAAGAAAAAGAAAAAAAAGGTCTTCCTTCCAAAAGAAGATGTCTTTGCTCCTCCTGGATGGGTGATTCCAAGGGACCCCTTGACTATTAGTTTATAGGAGCACTTCTGTCACTGAAGTCACTCAGATGGATTACAGCGCATAGAATGACAAAGGACAGTCCCCTTTCTCCCCTCCAAATGTAGGGCTTGCTTTTCAATTTCTTCTTATGGACAAAAACTGTCTGTATCATGGTAGGGAAAAGGGGAGGGTTGGGAGAGGAGGCTGGAAAAAACTAGCAAAGGGAAAAAAAAAAATTGGAGAGCCAGCCTGGCACCAAAAATATAATTTAGTGTGCAGGTATTTGATTTGATAGAAAACCTGCATTGATTTAAAAAAATAGGTTCTTGACAAGGTCGTAATTCATTGAGAGAGGCCAAGCCCGCAGCTTAAGTTTGACATCCCCCTCCAACCTAAACCATAGCTGGTTTTAGGTGATCCCCTGTGAGGGTAGCATGTTGCAGCTGGCAAAAAAATAAACACTCTTGAGCCCTGTGCTAACAGAATTTTTTTTTCTTTTTTTTTTTCTTTTTTCTTTTTTTTTTTTTTTTTTTGATTTATGCCATGAGCTAAGGAAAACAGTTACATATTTGTGAGTCCCGGTTTTGTTTGGCCTTTGCAAGCTTGCAGGATTGGTGTCCTGCTGAGGGAGTGGGACGCCGTAACAGGCGGGAACAGAGCAGGCAGCAAAAGGCAAGGGGCAGGGAAGTGGGTGGAGGGGGATGTCTGAAGGGAGAGACACAGCAGCTACGAGGTTGGCTTGCCAGGCGGCTCCTCCAGGCGGGATCTCCACCCTTTTTTTCTGCCTCAAGGCCAGTTGAGAATCTCAGCTCAAAGGCAGGTTCCTTCAGAGCTGAAGGCCTGTGAATGATTTTATTTTCCATCTAGCAGCATCCTTCTTCTAGAGCTTGATAGAGTGGTAGTTTTCTCTTTTATTCTTTTCTTAAATGGCAGGGTCCATTCAAGTTGGACAAATGCAAATGGCGGCCAGCAAGAAAGGTTTGTGCAGTAACTTTTCTTTGGAGTTGCCTTAGTGGCAAAAAGTCTTTCAGGCCAAGGAAGGGCAATGTCTTATCAGGGTTTTTCTCTGGCTAATACACGGCAGGCTTGGTCTCAAGTCACGGAGAATGGGTTTGTAGGGCGTTTTGAAGCTCAGCAAGGCTAAATAGCTTAAGGTCGCCCAGCTCTTCAGTGATACTTACTAGTTCCGGGTGTCAAATCCGATGGGCTTTCCACCCTACCACACTCCCTGCCCCCATTTAAGGAATTAAAAGAGTTAATAAATGTAATGAGGTATCTGGGATTAAATCCTGGGACAGAAAGAGACCATAAAGGGAAAAACCGGCGAAATCCAAATGAAGTCTGAGTTTAATTAATAGTAATGTGCTGTGTTCGTTTCCGCATGTTGACAAATTTCATAGTAATCTAAGATGATTACTGTACACAAAACTGGGCAAGATCCCTCTGTGTTATAGTTTCAGCTTTTCCATAAATCAAAATTATTCCAAAATGACATTTTACTTTTTAAAAGAAATAATTTTGGGAAAACAAAGGCATTCGGCTGCTTCAATCCATGTTCGTGTTACAGTGCCTCCCCTAAACTGGAGTCTACTAAGAGCGTGCCCCAGCAATGGGAACGGTCTCGCTTCTCCAAGTATAAACTGGGAGGTGAAAACAGGGGGGTTCTGAGAGTGCTGGAGAGCTCTTGCAGTGGGGCGATGGAGAGAGGGCCTGCTTGTTTCACCAGCTTTGCCGTTGTCACCTTTAGAGAAGAAAATTTGCATTTTGTAAACAAATCCAAATTTACAGATAGTGAAATTAAGGACTCTCTTGAATATCTTTATTTCTTGAAGAGCCAGAAGATTAGCAGTTAATTAGCCTTGAGTGAATCCTATCTTAACCCCAATGTTTCTTAAGAAAAAAATGTAAATAAGATGTTTCCCCAGGAGCAGGCAGCCCCTGTAGTCATGGCTCACCACCCATATACTTGCCAGAGCCTCTAAATTACTTACATTGTGACATCATCCTTCTTTGTGTACGTACTTGTCGCACTGCATAAATACACCCCCTCCAGCATGCGTCTTTAATCTTTTCTATCCACAGAATACAGAACACACACACAAAATGACTTCACAGAAGACAGATTATTCCATAACAGTGCGCAGAATGATTTGAATCACATTCAGTCTCCATGACAATATGAAAATATAAATGTCTGGTGCACAAAAAAAGAAAAAAAAAAAAACTGTGTCATGGTGGTATAAAAAAAAATGAAGTAAATTCAATACTTAAACCAGGCTTTTTTTTTTTTAAACCACTTTGTTATCATAAGTGCATGATGCAACTGTACTGCCTTTTAAATACACACACAGACAGAGAAATGGATATTTTTTCCATCCTATTTGTCTCCTTTTCAGACACAACCACTGATTCACCAGTCGCTGGACAGGCCGGAGCAGCAGCAGCGAAGGCGCCTGCGAACTTCAGTATAATAAAATGCTGGTCTAACAGTGTGTTGAATATTTACTTTGGCTCTGCTGCCCTCTCAAATCCCCAATTTCAACCAATATTTTAAAATGTGGAGAGACATTAAAATGGAGATAAATTCAAGGCTCTCTCTGAAAGTGAGCGTCTCTTCTGCTGGGAATTCAGAATTTTGCCCTCCCTGCTACATTCAGATTCCCTTCATTCTGATCATTATTCTGACATGAAAAGTTCAAGTCTCTGCCTGCCTTTGGGTGACTCGCAGTTTTATTCTGCAGTCAAGGAGAAAACGGGGGATCAGATACGCATTTATAACTGCTTCTGTTTCATCACTGACATTCGTAAGGAAAAAATGGAATTAATTGGAGTTGACTGTTGCTGCTTCGTAGGGTGTAATAATAAAGAGTTCTTGAGTCCAGCCGTGAGTGAATGAATTCCTGGGCTGTCCGTCGCTAGCTGTGTTCCTGGAGCAAATCGACTGAACATTCTCATTCTGTTTCTTCTGTTTTTATACAATAGGGCGAGTCGTAGCACAAATTCAATAGCGGAATTAAATTAGGTCGTGCAGAAAAAGCACCCAGTGTAGAGGCCCACCAATAATGCGTGCTGAAATAAATTCATCGGGTTGGTTATTACTGACACTATAATGATGAGTGACTCTTTATTCCTGTAAATTGCACCAGAGCCTACCAGCTGACGTTCTGTTTGGCAGAGAATAAAATAAGGTGTCTGTTTTCAGGGAGTTTATGTTCTAGTGGTAGAGATGGACCAATAAAAACCAAATACATATATAATTTTTCAGGTGGTAGATGCTGCAAAGAAGAATAAGCAACGGTAAGGGACCGTAGGGTAAGGGGTGCTATTTTAGGAAGTGTGGCCAGGGAAGGCCTCTCTGGGGAGGTGACAGTTGAGTAGAAACCTGGCTGAAGTGATGGGCGTCAAAGCCAGGTGGATTATCTAGACAGGATTGTTGCAAGCAGAGGGAACAACATGTATCCTAGCCCTGTGGGGAGCGCTGCTGGCATGCTTTTGGACCATCAGAGGGCCCTCTGGGGCTGGAGCAGAGTAAGAGCTGGGAGAGCAGGAGATGATGTCAGAAAGTGAGGAGCGTGCAGACCTGGTGAGCCCCGGCAAAGACTTTGGACCATATTGTGTATGGGATGGAACATAAGCCATCAGAGGGTTTGGGCTCGGAGCAGTGGACCTTATCATTACATTTTAGAACTTTAAATCTGTGCAGAAAGTTGACTGGGGTGGGGAGAAGCATCTTTGGCATTGGTCTCCGAGACAGATGATCATGACTTGGTTTAGAGATCAGTGGAGGAGTTGGGAGAAACGATTTTTTTTTAAGGCAGAAACAACAGGTTTTGTCTGTGAATTGGATGCTTAACCTTATACCCATCTGAATTATTTTGATTCCCATGTCCAACCTCAGTCAATGAACATTGTTAGGTGACTCAAGATAATCTTGTTTTCCCTAACAGACACGACAGTAAAAAGCACAGGTACGTCCCTTCCAGAGTGTGGACCCTGAAGAAGCAGAGGCTAGCAAGATGTTGAGGATCTGTAGATGCCAAGTTTGGGTGCCTGCTTTGCCTCTTAGCACAGTAGTGGCCTTAGATGGTGACCTTGGTGAATGAGATGAGGATACTGATGACAGGGAACATCCAAACGGCACTCGGTACTCATTAGGCACCGTTCTTGGCCCGTTTCTTTTATTAACTTTAGTTAGATTTTTATTATGAGCCTCACAGCATGTTGAAGCAAGTACTAAATGTGTGCTCCCCGTGTTACAAATACAGAAACCGAGGTGCAGGGACCTTACTAGCCCAGGGTCTCGCAGACAGTGAGTGCACTGCTGTGACTGTACGTGGCTGTCTGGCTCCAGCCTTCACCATCGTAGTGACGCGGGGAAGGAGGGAAAGAGTAGAGGTTGTCCCAGTTTTTACCCATCGACTGTAACTTCTTTCTGGGATGATGCTTGATGTGAATCACTTTATGCTATGGCATGGTGTCTGCACCTGGGCACTCTTTTTTTTTTTTTTTTTTTAACATTTTTTATTGATTTATAATCATTTTACAATGTTGTGTCAAATTCCAGTGTAGAGCCCAATTTTTCAGTTATACATGAACATATATATATTCATTGTCACATTTTTTTCTCTGTGAGCTACCATAAGATCTTGTATATATTTCCCTGTGCTCTACAGTATAATCTTATTTATCTATTCTACAATTTTGAAATCCCAGTCTATCCCTTCCCACCTTCTGCCCCCTTGGCAACCACAAGTTTGTATTCTGTGTCTATGAGTCTGTTTCTGTTTTGTATTTATGCTTTCTTTGTGGGTTTTTTGTTTGTTTGTTTTTTGTTTTTTTTTTTTTTTTAGATTCTACATATGAGTGGTCTCATATGGTGTTTTTCTTTCTCTTTCTGGTTTACTTCACCTGGGCACTCTTGATATTTGCCACTAGATCATTCTTTGCTGGCGGGTGTGATGAGGACTACCCTGGGCATTGTGGGATGTTTAGCAGCATCCCTGGCCTCCATGCCCTGGATGCCGGTATTGTCTGCACCTCCAGCACTAACCATTGAATATGTCTCTGCACATTGCCAGATGTCCCCTGGGGAGTAAAGTCTCTCCTAGTTGAGAACCACTCAACTCTGGTGATAACAATCTAACATTTTTTGAGTGCTTTTTCTCAGCAGAGAGAGAGAAGGGATTTGTATTTACTAACTCATTTATTCTACAAACATCCCTAAAGAAGGTGCTGGAATTTTCCTTGTTTTCCATCAGAGGAAACAAGCAAGATATTTTAGGCATCTCTCCCAAGGCTTTGTAATTAGCTAATAGGTGACAGCGCCAGGATTTACCCCTAGACAGTCCAACTTTATAATGCGTGCTCTCAGCCATCGTGTCTGTCTGCCTCTTGACTCTAACAAGTGATTGATGCTGCATTGGTCATGCTCAGATTAAGAGGGATCTGCCAGACAGTTCTCATCGTGATGTGCCTTCCAACCTTTCCATTCTTTAAAGTTACACAAAGTTAGGATTCATATTTTTAAAAAGTACTATGAGACTCAAGCTTAATAACCAAGTAATAGTGTGACTCACGAGTTACACCTTAATAAAACTTCAAGAGCTCACAGAGACCAATGTGATTATGGGACAAATTATTTCATTTATTTAAACAGAGGGGAAATAGACTTATATTTTACAATTGCCTTGAGTTATATATAAAACTAGCTGCTGGCCCTTTAATTACAGACAAAGGTAGAAGCAACATGAGAGACTCATGAATAAAGAGCCATCCACACCTGAAAAGGCATTTCTGCAGGCTCCAGATTCAATTGAGAGTTCTCCCTTTGAAGCCCATTTCTTCCCCAATTTGTGTTTTTTAAGAAAAGTATTTTTCTCTGTGGCCAACTAGATAAGATCACCCATGCAGGAGAATCAAGTATCTAAAAGCTTGCTCTAAATCAGCAGTGTAAGTTGAATAACCAAGAACTGATACTGCTGAATTCTACTGTTTGTCACAAACTCACTCCGTCTGGGAAAGTCTGGTTGTGTGTGTCACTTACGGATGCCTCAGAGGTCCTTCTGTGTGCCCCCGAGGAACGTGAGCCTCCAGCTGCCTCCATCGGGGTTCTCTTCCCGGGTGCACGTCTTCTCCAGGCAGATGCGTTGTGCTTGAAATGTTGGCAAATTAGTTGTTTAGAACTGAAATGCATACTCAAATAGAAATGTTACTATCGATGCTGTTTAGATTTCCAGGCCACTCAAAGCCTCAAAAAAAAAGAAAAAGAAAAAGAAAAGGGCAGGAGAAGTAAACATCCCATGAACTACAGGCAGAACGTGTTCTAGTAAGCCTGTGTGTTTTGGGTCCATGTATACATATACAGATACACATATATGCACACACATACATACATTGAGGTTAGATCCTATAATTTTAAAATTCTTGAAAGCTGCAAGTGTGGAAGAATTACATTTAAAGCTTTTGTTTGTGTACTTTCTAAAGCTTTTTTTCGTTTACTTTTTTAATCTATTTTTTTTATTGAGAAATAATTGACAAATATAAATGCGTGTACATTTAAAGTGTACAATGTGACAATCTATACACACACACACACACACACACATACATTGTGGAAAGCTAACCAAGATCAAAGTAATTAATATATCCATCACCTCACATAATTAACTTTTTTTTTGCATTTTTGTTTTTTCTTTTAGTTACAGAAGTTGAAGTTCATCACTGAGGAAAACTACATCTTTATTTTTAGAAAAGATACTTTAAGGACATTTTTGAATATGTCCTGATAAAGGAATAGTTATACTCGGAGGGAAAGACTGGGAAGAACTTGAAGTTAAACTCTTCTCATAATAGTAGAAAGTTTGTCTTTCTTGGAGGTGAACTTAAAATTCTGCCAAGCATTTCATTTTAGGAACTTGTATTTCTTTCCATGGGATTCAAGGAAAGTAGGAGAAAAGGCAAGTCCAAGGGCACCTCCTATCAGAGGTGAGCACTTGGGTGGTGGCCCAGCCTGGGAGAGTCGCTGTCAAAGTGTGACTCTCAGACCAGCATCTTAACACTACCTGCAAACCTGTTAGAATTGCAGAATCTTGGGCCTCGGTCCAGACCATCATTTTTACAAGGTATCCAAGGACATGTGTGCACAGTAGAGTTTAAGAAATGGCACGAAGGATTTTCTGTGTGGTGGAGACTGGCCTATGGAATCCAGCAGCAGTCTTATCTAGGATTCACTTGTAATATTTTTTTTCTTTTGGTTTTAACTTTGTTAATTGTCTGTATTCTGTTTTTCCTTACGTCTTCAGCTCCATGAGGAGTTAAATGGGGGGGGGGGGCTTGTCCATGCTTCTAGTGGCCATTGTTAGTTCCGATGTAACATCCATTTTCGCTTCCTAACGGTTCCCAGATTTATCTTTTTGCTCATGTCTCCTCATCATAGTCAGCACGCTTTGGGTGAGGTGGGTCCTGCTTGCTTCAGCCTCTGAGGCTATGTTATTCCTTGACCATAACGTTTGGTTCAAAGTCGGGTATTATCTTTGTGGGTCTGGGCTTCTGTAACAGAATATCATAGATTGGGTGGCTTAAAAACCATAAAAATTCATGTCTCACAACTCTGGAGGCTGGGAAGTCCAAGATGAAGGCACTGGCACACGTGATGTCTGGCGAGAGCCCGCTTTCTGGTTCATCGATGGTCTTCTTGCCGGGTCCTCGTATGGCAGAAGGGGGAGAGGGAGCTCTCCAGGATCTCTTCGGTAAGGGCACTAATCCCATTCAGGAGGGCTCCACCCTTATGAACTAATCACCTCCCAAAGGCGGCACCTCCAGACACCTTCACAGTGGAGATTAGATTTCAACATACAAATTTTGTGGGGACACAGACGTTGATGCTATAACAGAATGTAACTTAAGCCAAGCAGTCAGGGCGAATCTGGGTACTGTTCTTTGGAACACTGGGTCAGACATGTTCTCCTTCCTGCTTAACAAGGATGAGGAAACATGGCATTATTGCTCCCGGCAGACTTCCATGACCACGGGGCCGTGGGGACTGCGGATGGAGGAGATTCTGACGTGGGGTGAAGCTAACACCCTGAAGGCAGAGGAAGACAGTAGAAGAAGGCATGTACTGGATGCTGGTTCATCCATCCTGAAGCCCTCCCTGCAGACGGATGTCCTGTTACGGAAGCTGATAAATCCACTTTTCTGTGTGAGACAGTCTGATATGCGTTTTCTGTGACCTGCAGCATGAGGGGTCTTAAGGGCTACAGTCTTACAGAAGGAGTGGCTTCAGCAGGGTTGGAGCCATGCTTGAAATACTAAGAGGCAACTGAAAAATTGCAGACTAGCTGCCTGACTCCAGGGAGCTGGCTGACTGGTTTTTGGAATGCATAAGCATTTCTTAGAGAGGTTATCAAGAACTTCTGGGGAGGACAACTTGGTAAAAGACAAATCCCTGTGTTTGAGCAGAAAGAAAATCCAGATTTAAAAAAAAAAAAAAAAAAAATCCCTAAAAGGATGTGTGATCTTCGAAAACTGGAAATATCTGGAGAAGTTCGGTCATATAGTATGTGTGCTACCTTGATTATGGAGTACTTGGCACGTGTAAGGGGATGAATCAGACCTAAATTCGTCTCGCCCCCACACCCCCCTCCCCCATGACAGCCTTAGCAGCCCTGGGAAAAGAAGGGTGAGTGAGATTAACTACAGTCCTTGCTGCTGCTGCTGGTCCCAGGGCAGTAACTGATACCCATCATCTCTTCCCTCCAGTACCTTTTCTAGGCTTCTTTCCCCTTTCCTAGCATTTCTGCTGGTCTGGGTGGCTTGCCTGGTGGGGTGACCCAGATTGTCATCCTTGAGGCTCCTGAGCCCTTGAGTTCATCTGTAGGTACTTAACTATAGTTAAAACTGGGCGTGAGAATACCGAGAGATGTCCCAGGGGCAAACATCTTCCTCTCCGACTCTATTTTATAGCAATGGTTCAAACTCTTCCAGGGGAATGCCTTCCTGTGCCTGCAGTTTACTGTGCCATGGAGATCCCCAAATTACATGTGACAGCTTTAGCTTAATTTTAGCGGGATTGTTACTGTGTTTCCTGCTGAGAGTATCCACGCTGACAACCAGGATGTCTAGGTCATTGAGCCCAAAGTTGTGGGGTGACGTGGGTCACCAGGTGTGAGTATGAATGGAGCCCCTCCTACTTCTTCTGCCTTTGATTCGCAAACCCATGTGGTCTGCCTGATGGGAACCCAGCACCCACAGCACTGGGTGTGATAATGTTGATGTAAGATACATGCTGCACCCTGAAAGGTGGTACCCCCTCTTCATAGAGTGTCTTCTCCAACCCACTGCCCCAGGTGAAACTTCAAGAGGCCATGCTCTTTTGATCCGGCAGCTTCTGGACGGTGAGGTACATGGTAGGAACAGTGGATCCAACGACCATGTGCTCACACCTTAACTGCTATAAAGCAAGTCCCTTTGTCAGATGTGGTATTATATGAGGTTTGTGTTCTAATAGATCGGATTCTCTATGAGACCTGCAGGAGTGATGGTGGCTGAACCACAGTACAACAAAAATGCAAACACACATGCAGAATAGAAGTCAGTCCACATCCTTCCCCAGATGCCACCCGGTCGGTCGCCCAGCAGCAGCAGCCTTGGTGAGGGGCCGTCCTTGCTGTGGGGTCTGCGCATTAGCTCCACCTCAGCCAGCATTGTTACTCCATCCTTGAGCCCATTGCTCAAGCACTGAGATGTCCAGGGATGTCGGAGGGAGGCTGACATCTCCTGGGCTGCGTCATTCTGTCACCCTGGTTGTGACTCTGCACTGGGCATTGCTCTTTGCTCAGTGCAAATATGAGATACAAAGATTCTCACTCTTTGTGTCCATTCCTCTTGAATCATCTGCATGCCTCGTCCTCAGCACTCCTGTCTCCAGTCTTCCAATATTTCCAGGTCCCCATCCAAGCAGCCAAGGCATCTACCATTGCCCATGAGCTTCGTGTCTTGTTACCTAATTCAGGCCATTTTTCTCTTCACAGAACCAGTGCGCTGACCAACATGCTGCCCGCTAGGAGATCTTCCCCTCCTTGCTTTGGGGTCACCTTTAAAGAGCATCCCTTAGAACCACCTCTGAGTGGGGCTGTAGTTGGTCCACTTTTCATTGGCATCTGTATACTTAGCCAGTCCTGCTGCTGCCTGTGTCTGTGATTTCATTCACAGAGAGCTGCCTTTTTATGAGCTTAGTGATGTCGATGGTGGGCTCATTGATAGATCTCAATCTGTGTGGTATCTAAAGGCCTAAATTGGGTATGTTTTCTCCGGAGAAGACTCGCTGTTACGGGGATCCAAGAGTCTTTGCTGAACTGCAGAGTCTCAGCCCTTCACCAGGGTTCAAGAATCGGCGTCCTCCCTTCTCTAGCTGGGTCCTGGCTCTGTGTTCCAGCCCGCACTTCTTGTGTCTCCAGGAATGAACTCATCTAAAGCCATATCTGAAGTTATTTTGCAGTGGGAAGATCCCTCAGAGAACCCTAGTTAATATAGTGACAGAAGGAGGAGTGAATTTTAAATGTCCAGAGTGTAATTTTGATTGCCGTGGCTGTAAGGGAGATCTCGTAATGAACAGAAACCACAGGAAATTTAGGACCAAGAGCGGTCACTGATTTCTCTACCGTGACGTAATAATAGTTCACGTCATATGCTTTACGTAAGTTTTCTCACTGAATCTTGACCAGACTCCTGTAAAGTCGCTGCTGGTACTGCTCCCGATTCCAGATGAGGAAGCGGGGACACAGAGACGTTACGTAGCTGGCTAAATGTCACACAGCTAGAAAATGATAAACCTGGGCTTTAAACACCGATGCCGTGACTTCAGAGCCCAGGTCAACCCGCTGTGCTCACCGGCTTCTGTGGTGTTAAGATGTGAACAGATATGTTGTGAAAAGACAACGAAACCAAAGTAGTCCTGCCTGAAGGTGATATTATATCCTATGCATTTAAGTGACTTGACGTTTGAACTGCTCTAGAAAGTTCATTCTAAACCGTTTATCCATTGCTCCTACCACTTCCCCAGGAGCCTTGTTTAAGTATTTGAATTCCGAGGACATTTCCAACAATAAACCTATGATTAATGTTAAATGTACTTAACTGTGTCCAGTTTCTATCTTTTATCTTGTATTCTTACTGCGACCTATTTTAAAAAAATCACTGCCTTTCCTTTTCATCTGTATTTCAAATTTTAAAAATAACTACAAGGAAGAGAAATAAGGAAAATCATTAGGTGAAGAAAACAAACTATTTCACAAGAAATTAATTTAAATATGGCTACTCAGATCACGAGGATGCTAGTACCAAGTTCAAAAGAATCAGTCTGGACATGACATCTACTCTGAAGAAACAGCACAGAGAACTCTCTTGCCCTGTTCTGAAATCATCAAGAAAACAGTGCTGGGAAATACTCTAATCTCCCCTCACTGGGTTGGTCTATCAGTTTTAATTGATACCCTGTGCCAAAAAATGTTTCTGGCAGTGTTTCACCCTCATTCTATGCCAAGAAACCGCCCCTCGGTGGATAACAATAAAAGAAGGCAGTTTACAATATAAAGTCCAATATGAAAGGAAAGTTAATAAGAAGTAAAATACATTGGGTATCCTTGGCTGTAGCAGCAGAGTGTCAGGCTACAGGAAGTCTTCTGCAGGGATTTCATAATGTCTGTGGTCTGAAATAAAACTGCTCACGAAGTGTCTACTGCAGCCCCTCCCTTCCACCTTCAGCCACGGGAGGACACGTGCTTTGCGTTTCTTCCCTGGGACACTTTTCCCGACACGTTTCGTTCTTTGGCTGGTGTTTGTATTCTACACGGTGAGCTTTCAACATGGTTTTATAGAACCAAACGGACAGCTGGGGGCCAGGTGGGTAGAACAACGCAAACAATTGTTAGGCCACCACGACTTAACAACAGAAAGAAAGCAAAACATCCACAAAAGTAACCAGACCTAGACACATGGCAAAATTGCCAGCAATATGTACCAAAAAGAAAAAAAAGAAAAGAAAAGAAAAGAACTTTTCCAGAAGTCAGTAATTTACATTGACACTCCTGCCTTCATTAAGCTTAACTTAGATTTGAGTTGGAAAGCCAGCGGTTGCAATATCCAGAGTGATGTAAAAAAAAACAGAAGTGAAAATCAATCACAGCAAGGATCATTTTAAGCATCACCTTGAAACTGTCACAAAAAAGATCACAAAAAGACACAGATCTAGAAAGGGAAATGACTGCCGTTCCAGAACTGTGCTTGCCTTTCCAGGCTGAATAGCACCAATTCGCACACACTCACATGAAATGGAATAAACAGTATACACAGCGGAGAACTGTATCAGCTACTTAATGTTTTAGCAATCCAAGGTGTGATATAAACAACTTCGAGGGAACATTTGAAATTTGACATGTGGCCCTTTAAGCAAAAGCAGTTTCAAATTTTTCTCGTATAGAGCATTGGACTTAAAGGTAGCAGGGTTCTTGTGGGTGGTTTTTTTTTTTTTTTTTTTTTGGTCTTCTTTTTCTTCTTAAAGAAACCATAACAAGCATGACTGAACAGAGGATAAAACTTCAAAGTCTTGTTCTTTGGTAGGAAGTGCTTTCGAACAAAAATCATAAACTTTTGTCAATGAGACCTTTGTTAGACATGAGCGCCTTTCCCCCACCTCTTGTCAAAGTCGTTAAAACCAGAGGAGGTTTCTCCATCATCGTACAAAAGAATAGCTCAGTCAGGGCAAGAGTCCTGCCCTGACAAACCTTCCCTTTGCCCCGAGCACTGTCCTGGCACCGAGCTGAGAAGTGATTTTGTAATATAGTCACAAATAAGGAAATGTGGGGCTGTGTACTTTTCCCCTCTCCTTTCTTTCTTTCTTTCTGTTAGTACGCATTTTAATCTGTAGCATCCTGTCCTCTAACAGATCTTCGGGGAATTTCTATGGCAAGGTGTTGTAATGAACCCATGACCGTTGGAAAATCAAAATAGATTCACATAAGACAACTGCCCTTGTCCAGGCCAGTCCACTGTTGCTTCAGCTGTCTTTCGCAGGAGTGGGGAACAACTCTTAATTTCAAGAATTAGTAAAAGGCATCTCCCACCCCTCTTTCCACCTTTCAGATCCCAGTTTGAATGCCCGCCCCGCCCCCTGGAACAAATCAGACTGGTCAGGAAAGGACCAGACGAGCAGTTAGAAACACTCTCTTTTGTGGCAGACAGCAGCGCTATTTTTGTTGCTTCCAAAGTCAGCCTCTCTAGGGCTGAAATTGAGGCTTAGGAGAAGTGGTCCAGACCAGGAAGGTTTGGCGTCAGTCTCTTCATGAACACTGTAGAAGGGTAAGTGTAAGGAGTGTTGGTTAGTAGCTGTCATTTTAACTACCATTGTAACTTGATAAATGTCTTTAATGAGGGCGATGAATTCATTTGAGCCTGTGGGCCACATAATTACCACTTGAGTTTTACTACTTTCATAATATTTCACGCCCTCCTCCACCCCGATCCATTTTCCTTCAGTTAAGGGTTGTTTGTGACTCCGCTGATGGAAATGAGGTTCTGCATTTCACCCGTGACTTGTCAAAACAAAGGAACTGATATTTGGCAATTGTCAGTCATCTTTTGCCTAGGTTTTCAGCAACGTATTATGCAAAGAGTGAGCCTACGACACGAGTCCTGCTTTTTTGTGCTGTGGAATAAAGACGGTCGCTCATGCAGGAAGTGGGAAGGAGGGCGACCCAGACTGAAGTGGGCACAGCGACTTCTGTTTGCAGTAAGTGAAAAATGAGAAGGAAACTTACAAGGTGCAATCTGAACGTCGGCCACCCTGGCGGGTTGAATCCTGTAAATGGGGGACCATCCCTCCCCCCACCACACCTGCTCAGCTTTAGGCAAGCGTGGAGATAGGAATCGGACACCTATAATGACAGAGGACCACGGGGAGCCCTTTATGGAAGAACTGGTCCCAGCACAGACAATGCTGTCTAAGTTACTGCTACAGGGTTTTAATTTTCCAAATTATAATGACGTTGCCATCAAAAGGGACTTTCTTAGAGAACAAGTCACTACTTTGTTTGCCGTCATTGCACATCAGGCTCGTGGCTATCAAATTCTACTGAGAACATTTCATCAGATGGGAATAAAAGGAGGAAATCATAGAAATTAAGAAACTTATCAATAGCACGTTGACCAACCATGTAATACTGAGTAATGCGTAACTACGCAGCCTGAGCAAAATGAAATCCAAAACCTCTTTGTTTGCTTCTTTTCCCATAACAGCTTTGAAAGAGGACCAACGATATGAGACATTTCACAGAAGGAACCTTTCCCCTCCATCCCAGTGACATTCTAGGAGAAAGTCTTGTAAAATATCTAGTTCTGCTCGGAGCATCCTTAAAATGTCTTTATTTCAGTATGTGAAAATGGACAACCGTATAATCTGACTTCAGAAGGATGTAGTCCAATGACATAAGTTCCTCTTCCTCCAGTGGAAAGGATTAAGATGTTTCAAATTCTTTATTCTATTATTAGACCATATGTAGGCCAGGGAAGAGGAGATTTATGATGCCTGGTGTTCTTAATCTCCCATATTTAGTAAAATATTTAAAAAAAACACTAAGGCATTTAATCATCATGTATTGACTTAACGTCTCAGAGTGTTCTTCTAAAAGGGCTTTAGTTCAAAAAGTCTACCTTAAGCACAGGTCTAGACTGAGTAATGTGTTCGGCTGAGAACATTAAGTTCACAGGTGTCAATCCTTACCTCTGACGTTCAAAAGCTTACCTCCTATCTCCGCCCAAAACTTTTCCGAACTGTACTGAACGAGCAAATGTGCAAGAAACATGGTTCAGTCTATCAGGTATATTTGAAATGTACCTACCCAAATCTTTTGAGATTTTATTATTAAATATCATTTAATAGTGAAATTTGATGAATCCTCCAAAAATGTTTTAAAAGCTAAAGTGAATTGTTTTCTCTTGCAAGAGTCTGCCTTTAGTTTTTTGTAGATTACTTGTTAATAGTGATTTTTTTAAAAAAATTTTAAACAGGGATGAAACTTTTGATGTTTGCACATTCTGGCAAATGGGTTCAACATCAGTAATGACACAGCAACGTGACCATGAACATATGGTATTGAAAATGGACTGCATGAAAAATGTAGCATCTCGTGTGTGCTTGCCCAGTATATGAAGGCTGTCTCTACTGCCTTAGATCTGTGAGCCCAGGACAAGTTCCCCAACTTCTGAGTCTCAGTCTCTCTTCCCCAAACCCCTTGTTGCTGTAAGGATTAAATGGTCCAGTAGATATGAATCACTTAGCTCAACATTTGACACAGTAGGCAGTTAAATACCTCTAAATCCTTCTTCCTCTAAATTACCTGAGCCACTGCACTACCTTTTTTTTTCTCCCTGAAAGACTGAGGTTGTGATTTTTGATAACCTATGATTTAATTATTGTTGGTGAATATGGCACGCAGCTAATAGTCATACTTCTCCTAAATCTATTTATCCTAAAGAACTGAAATCAGGATCTTGCAAAGATAAGAACACTCCCATGTTCACTGCAGCACTATTCACAACAGCTCAGTTGTGGAAACAAACCAAATGTCCACTGATGGAATAACGGATGAAGAAACGTAGTGTATACATGCAGTGGAATATTATTCGGCCATTAAAAAGGAAAGGAACCCTGCAATGTGCGACAACACAGATGGAATTTGAGGACTTTATTAAGTGAAATAAGCCAGTGACAGAAGGGCAAATATTGCATGGTTTCACTTATATGAAGTATCTAAGTCCAAGAAGCAAAGAATAGAAAGGTAGTTGCCAGGAGCTGATGGGAAGGGAAAGTGAGGGATTGCTAATCAACATATATAAAATTTCAGTTATACAAGATGAATAAGTTCTAGAGATTTGCTGTCCATCACAGTGCCTATGGATAACAATACTGTAGTACATACTTAAAAACCTTTTAAGAGGGAGGATCCCATGTTAAGTATTTTGCCACAATTAAAAAAATAGGATGTGCTCTAATATGGAAAAATTCTAGTATTTTGTTAAAACAAAATAGCTTTTGCCTTTGCGTGAGAAATTTTTTTTAAATTAAAAATAAGGTTCAAAAGTCTTTCTTTCTTCAGTTTCATGTTCATAAGAGTTGAGCCTTTACCTAATAAATTCTCATATTTTATACATGAATAAATAGATGTCCAGAGATATTAGAGGCTTCCTCAAGGTCAGACATTGGTGAGTGATTCAGTAACAAGAAAAGGGTCTTTCCTCTCTGCCACCCAGCCAGAAAGATCAGCATGAAGAGGAAAGGCATTTGCATAGCAGGAGATCAAGTTCAGCCTTCCCTGCCTAGGAGGGGCAGTTGGAATGACCAAAGATCAGATAGGTTTTCAGCCTTTTCTGGCACCTGTCCATTCTGAAATCTGTACAACTGAATGCATAATAGATTTTGCATAACTGGCTTCTGTTCTTCTTGCTAATGTTTTCATCTGTAAAGCAAACAGAATATAAGAGAGCTGGTAAAAAAATGAAGAATTCAAGCAGGTTCCTGGATTCAAACCTAAGTCCCAATGCAGTCTGTTCTTCTCAGAAGTAGACAGGGTAATGTTTTCCTTGCTCCATTTCCATGTTTACTAGGATACAACATTGTTGCATGTGATTGCATCAGAAAATGCGGGAAGAGTCATAGAAGCTGAGCCTGCGACGTGGTTTCGGAAGCCTCTGCTCTGCCACCAGGGAGTTTTACCAGCACAAACAAGCTCCAGTAAAGAGGGAGCTGCCACTAAGAACTGCAGAAAACGGAACCGATCTCCAAATTGGGATAGGAAGGGTTTGATCGGGTTTCAGTGAATGTATAAATGAATATATATGCATACATTAGCTGCAACATCGTATCCTCTTCTTCCTGTTCCCGGAGACGGTATTGGGTTCAGCAACGCTGGGCAGAAGCAGAAGCGTCTCTCACTTCACTCAGTGCCTCTGAGACCCTTGGCGGGGAGGCGGGGTTTGTCTTGGCACCCTCCCTCCTCTTTCGATGCCTCTCCTTCCCCTTCCGGGCATTTCATTCCTCACCCCATCAGGTTTTAATCTCGCTCTCATTTTTCAAGTACTTCCCTTTAGGTGTTTGCGATAATGGCTTAAAGCATTCTCACTCCCAGAGGTATTGGTACAGAGGTTTTAGCATTTGACTGTGGAGAGCCTTCAGGAAAGAAATCGTTAGGCAATGCCCCTGGGACAGAGAAGTTTGAGGAAACCTAGGGGTAGACAGCCTTTGAAGGTTCTGGGTGCCCACTGGGCAGAATGGCTTGATCTGTCTGTGTAAGTCTGGCCCTGGCTTTATATGGTAGCCTGTAAAAAATCTGGGGGGCCGGTGAATGAGCCTTCCCCTTCCCCCACAAAGGAAGGAAGAGGCCAGTACTAGGTCAGAAAAAAAGCTAAAAAGAGAAGAGTAGAAGTTTGAGATAGCATAGTTTAGGAAACAAAACTAAAATACACAAAATCATGTCTTTCTTAACTTCCTTTCTGCCTGCCTGCCTGCCTTCCTTCTTCCTTTCTTCCTGTCTCTTTCTTTCTCCTAAATAATGCAAATTTGACCCCTTTTCTCTATTGTAAACACTTGGTGCAATTTTGAAGTACATTTTCTCAGCCATAAATAAGGCCTGCTTGGTGTGGATCACCATGCAGACGATTAAGAAAAATGTTGAGCCTTTGAGTCTGTGCTTTAATGTCTTATAATTGGCTGTAAGCTTGTAACTGTCACTATAAGCAGATTTCTATGGAAGTTCCCTTTCATCTTGTCTTCTCGTTGAAAACTGAGCCTTATTTAGTGGAAAAACAAAACAAAACAAAAAATACTTATTACCTGGTAAATGTGGAGCCCTATTCTAGGTGTTGGAGATACATCAATAAAGTAGCGACAGAAGCTCTCTCTCTTTGGAGAATACCGGAGATAAAATATAGCCATAATGATGAGAGACATGCTGGTAATTTGTTAGAGAGAGAGGCTGGGTAGGTACTTAGAATTTGGGTGTTCAGGAGACCTTGTCTCTTCAGAAGAGATGATATTTTATCTATGATCAGAATTTCCAGAAGAAGTCACCCATGTAAAGATCATGGAAACAGCTGGTTCAGTCCTCCTAACATAGAAAACAGCTTGACGTGTTTGAGGCGCAGCGAGAAGGCCAGTGTGCTGCAGTTCAGTGGAAAGGAGAGGCTAGTGAACGGTGAGGCACGAGTCGGGCTCTGTAGGGCTTTGTAAAGGAGAAGCACCTTTGATTAATTTTAGTTGTGGAGGAAAGAACTTGTAGAGTTTTAAGAAGAGGAGTGATCCAATCTGGTTTATATCCTACTGATTTATTGGATGGAGGTTCAGTTGCGGAAGAGGGAAAAAGAACAAAGGAAGCCATTCTGGTGACCATTTCAGAATTCCAGGTAAAAGTTGATGAAGACTTTGGCTAGAGGTGTGGTAGTGAAGATGGAGAGAAAATGAAGAGAGTTCTGTCTGTCTTTTGAAGGTAGAGGATGAACTGGATGGGGAGTGAGGGAAAGAGATTAACCAAAGATAAGTCCTATACATTTGGTTTCAGCAATAGGATGGTTGGCGGTGTGGTTCATTCTGATAGGGAAAAAAAAAATCTGTGAGTGGATAGAGTCTAAGGGAAAATGCCAGTAGTCTGGTTGATATATATTAAATGATAGCCATCTATTAGGCATCGGTATAAATGTCAAGAAGGCAGTCGGAATTCTGAGTAGAAATTAGGACGGGAGTTAGGAATCATTTGGCTCTTATGCTGTATTTAATGTCAAGGAATTAGATGAATGAGCACCCTCGAAAGTGTGTAGATAGAACAAAGTGGGAGCTATTCTCGTAGTTAGGGGTCTGACAGCAGAGGGACAAGCAATACAGGAGACTCCAAGGTTAGTCTGTAAGGTGAGACTCAAACAGAGCATGTAGTATTATGGAAGACAAGCAAAGAAAGTATTTCAAATAGGAGCACCATCCCTGGTTGCTGCTGAGATAAGGAAAATAGGCATTGGATTTGGTCACATGGAGGTCATCCGTGACCTTAAAAAGAATGTCTTCAGTGGAATAATGGAGCATAAACCCACACCGAAGTGCATTGTGACAACAGGGTAAAGAGAAGCATCCCCAGTCACTACGTGATCATGGCTTGAAATAATAATTCCATGTTCAACTGTTCAGCTTTTATGATCGTCCAGCTTAGGGTCACTTACCCGTTGGTGATCCATGGTCTTTGGAATTCATAGAAAATCGAACCCTGTAGTCAGGCTCGATGCAAAAATCAGAGTAGTATTTCCACCTCTGAAAATCGTGGCTGTTAAGAGTTAGTGTGAGGTCTGCAAGTATCATTTCTCACCTGAAATTGTGTCGAATGTTCCTTTCCTTTCTCCACCATTCCTCCTTCAAGACAAATCTCCAGCAGAGTAATGATGTTTAGAGATCTTTAGAGAAGCAAAATTGGATCTGCATTAGCCTGGCAAAGATGGAACTTTAAAATAAGCTCTGAGGAAGTAACAGAAAAGAAAGAACCGACTCTGGATAGAAGACTTGGACTTTAATAAGCTCCGTTTCCTGATGGAAACATTTTTATAACTTGGAAATCAGAGGAACAAATATATTAAAGGAATAAATGTATGAATGCTGGCAATCAGAGTCTCAGATGAAGAAATGAAAGGAAATTATGGAGAGGAGCGAGATGTTTGGGTTTGTTTTATTCCAATTTTTAATCTTAAAAATGATTATCCATAGAAAAATCATGGAAGTGGTGTTAATGTTCCTTGAATTCTAAAACTTCTACACCTTCTGAAGGAGGCCTGAGGGACAAGAAATACCTCAGTTTCTGGTATTAATTGTATTACGGAACAGGATAGCTGGATTTTAAGTGATAATTACAAGCCTCTTTTATTAATTGTTAATTGTAATGATTGTTTTAAACTTCCCAGAGTTTCTTGCTACAAAGGCACGTAGATCACTGAATATTTTTGGCCTGGTATAGGAGTGATGGTTCTTCAATTAAATGTTTTTCTTATCTATTTTTTTAATATTTTGGAAATAATTTTTCTTACAATTCCCAACGTTATAATCCGGTAGCTGGCTAGTGAAACATTTTGTGAAATAATTCAGTTCCATCAAGTTTTAAACTCTCATCATTTCTCACCCTCCACCTGGCCTGGAACATGGGGCAGCCTTGACTTTTAATAGTGGAATCAATGGTAAAGCAATGCCTATTGGTTTGTTCCACCGTCAAACCAAAAGCCCTGGAAATTTGTGGAGGTTTGTTGTAGCTGGGCCTTAAAACACTGCATTTCATGGAATGCTCTAACGAGAAAGAGAAGTCACTTTAAGAATGGAACGTGACGAATCAGCCACCTGGTTCTCCAGAAAGAAGATTCTCTTTACCTTCTAATTATCTTACCTTCTGTCTGTCTGTCTTTTTTTTATTGCTACAAGTCACTTGATTCATTAAAAATTCGTGAATGCTTTTACATTTTCTGTAAAAAGCAGCTGCAGAAAAGTACGTTCTAACAGAGGAGACATTACTCATTTTCTCAGGGGAAAAATAACAACCACTCATTAGACCATGACATCAAATCTGGGCTGTCAGTGGGATTATTAAAAGCTGTACGATGCTTCTTGGTGACTCTTATTTCTATTATTACTGCAATTATTTTCCATACACAACTGAACTGTGTTTCAGCAAAATGTGTTTGGAATTCTCCATGACCAAAAAATAAAATCTGGGTAGCAGCAGCTTTAATGGTATGGGCCGTGTAGGACTTTAGTGTCACAAATAACCAGGCAAGACACACTGTCACAGCTAAGGACCCCATGTCACGTGAGGACCACGTATGTTCATTCCCAAACATGTGTTCTGTTAAGATGCCCAGAAGCCCTTCGTTCATTACCTTTCTGAATTTAAATTATTAGGATGACCCTGGTAAACTAGAGGGAAAAAAAGGTCTTATAAATAAATGTTTCAACTTACGGACATAAATGATCCAAAAGAAAGATATAGACCACTTTGGTGGAAGCCTAAACATTTTTGTTTCTATCATTTAATTATTTGGCTTATCACAGGATTATCTAAATTTCCTTCTGATTAGAGCATTCCCTTTTTTTACATTTAAATTTGTTTGAAATTTGTTGTGTATTTGATAGTAGGATATACTGAAACTAAATTAAAAATGCAAACTTGCATTTAAAGAATGTGCGAAAACTATTTTCACGTGCTTGTAAGAATTACACTAGCATTGCATTTCTCTGATAGGATATTAGCTCAATATCTTGAGATTCTTTACCGGGGACCCTGTATTCCTGGATTGAGCCCGTGACCACCAATGGGCTTGCTCAGAGAGAGCTCACCTCCTAACTAACACCCACCATATATATTCAGTCGATGTAATTAAAAGTGTTCCTTTTCCTCCTCGCTCTAAATCCTGCCTAGGGTGGAGCTCTGTCCTGAAAGCCTGCCTAACTCATATGTCATTTCTCCCTGGAACTGATCTCTGTGTACATATTCCCAGAAAGCCCCTTGGGGGTCCCTCTTCTGCCTGGTTGCTTCCTAGGATCTCGATCCTCCGTATCGCATGACTAAATATAAAGAGTTCGATGAGGTACAGGGAAATCTACATGTGAACGATCACTAATCAGTGAGGACCCCCCTGGCCACGGGGCTGGGGAGCAGCCTCGGAGTTTTCTGTGATGTTAACCCTCCCGCAGCCACTGTGTATCAGTGAGACTTGGTGTGCGGGAGGAAAGATAGTTTCCACCCCGGTTAGAGACTCCTGTTGCTGTGTCCCACCCTGAGAGCCCTGCTCTTGTCATTGCAAGGCCACAATGACACCCCGTTTGCCACCTCCTTGATTTTCGACTGCAGGTCACCTTTGCAGGGAGCAGTCCATCAGTAGTCTATTCCCAGACCTCCCTATTCCTAAGTTACTTTCCTTCCCAAATTCACGTACTACTGACTTAGTTTTATATGAGTTTTGCAGAAGTCCCTTCTGGTACATATTAACTTCGATGATTAATTGGTCACTACTTAAATATCTTCAGAAATCCTAATCCATTATCTCCTTTTGTACTCAAATGCTTAGCCATCTACCTAATCATATTGTGAGAGTTAGGCAGAGGTGTGGTTTGGTGACCACTCAGGTTCCTGGAGACCACCTGAAACTGGGTAGAAGATAAAATGTCATTCCCAAGTCCTACTCTGCTGGTGGGCATGGGGTTGCTAAGTGTAAGTACCAGCCTCTGGGGACTCATACCTGCCAGGTGCCAGCTGAATGAAGTGGGAGACACCAGAAACTGATGCTGTCATGCATTGAATATTGCTGACCTTTTCCACGAGGTGCCAACATCCAGGCTACAAGTGAAATAAATGAATTTCTGGAGTCTGCTGTGAGACTTCACATTTGTCCTTAATAAGTTTTCTTATGATATTATGGCTTATTGAAATAATTTTGAGTCTTGACTTCCTTATTTACTATTTATGACCGCATTATGTGCTAGAGGCAGTAAAGCATCATGATTGATGATGCAGACTTTGGAGCCAGACAACCTGAGCTCATAACCCAGATCCAAACTTATTAGCTGTGTGACTTTGGGCAAGTTACTTAACCTCTCTGTGCTTCAGTTTCCTCTTCAATTATGGCGCATAATTGGGTTTTGTGATTACTAAACATACTAATGCAAACAAAAAGTATAAAGAACATAAAGTACTAAACACATGGAATAATTTGTATCATTAATTAGATATCTATCCTATAATTTAACAAATTTAAAATTTAATAAATTGACTTTTCTGAAAGTCATTTATTATTTTTGTCAAAATAATGATTAAAATGTCTTACAGGACAGGATTTGCATTGTCCACTAAATGTAGACCCTTTTACTTGGATATTTTTGATTGACACTCCTTAGATATTACAGGTCATTCAGCTATAAATTTATCTAATAATATTATCCAATATAAATGTTTCCACCTTAGTAAGCATTCTAACATGGAGAACTAACAAATAATTTATTGTTGAATAAAATTGCTCTCTATATATTTCACCTGACCTACATTTTTATTTCATTAAAATGTAAAATGAAGTTTCTTTATGTGATTTAGTCTTTAGGACCCATATGAACTTCTAGTGTTGACTGCACATTCTCTGTCTATAAATCATTTGTTGGACAGCGTGTCCTAGAATTTTTCAAAAGAGAGACATTCTAATTCTGGTGTTCATTTATCAGAAACTATCCAATCTCTCTCTTTGAAGTCAAGTTAACGTTTCCCTTAATGTCTCCTGCTCTTTGTGATTCTAAAGATTTCTGACAGTTGCTTTGAGATCATTTCTTTGTATGTAATAGTTTATCTTGTTCCAGATAGGCCAGAAGTCATCAATTGCAAATAATTACTTAATTTCTATTTTCTTACTTGAACATGGGCTCCAATAGGGAACCAAACAGCTTCCATTTGAGAACCACTAATGTACATTATGCTTGCATGTATGTGGGAAATGACTGAAAAACACACCTGAGAAACTAAGTGATTGCTTCTCTGGAATGGAGGCAGGGGATGAAGTGCAACTATTATGCTGTCTGAAGACTTTATGTAATTTTAATATAACCATAAGCACATCTACATATATATATATATCTGTATATAGTCTCACCATTCATGTTTTTAAGAACCCTGACCATGTTCTTTCCCAGTTTTGTGAAATTTTCTGGTTGTCCTTGATTATACCTCACTCCTTCATTTCTGTCATCCCTTTTTGTTTTTAATCTTGTGAGAGTACACGCAGCGCAGCCACGTTGATTTCTTTGGTTCCCGTGTCCCCCGCCGTCGCTGCGGTTGGTGACTGTGTGATAAGTGTTCCTCTCTTTGTCTGGGGCTCTCTGAGACTCTTTTTCTCTGCCTCTGTGTCTCTTCAATTATTACTCATTACTCAGACTCTGGATTGGACTAGACCCATATTGTCACAGAGTCTTTAAAATCGACTTTTCTAGAGTTTGCATTACTTGTTCAGCTCTGTGTTGCTTCTTGCAGCTCCAGACCTTTGTTGTTTAACCAAAACACCACCCCATTGGGCACAGCAGAGCTTCCAGCTGGCGACAGTCAGAAAATAGCAGTTTCTACTTAGAGCAGAACCTGGCAGCTGGGGGATCCCAGAGTAGCAATCCTCACTTCTAAAAATGGCTCTGATATTCCATTTAAAGCATACGGTATATTTTTATTTAGAAAATATTTATTTAGCTGTCAGAAACACTTCAACTGATCACTACTCTTTGAAAGGGCTGGGATCTGGTTACACCCTCAGACATCATCAGACGTCGTCAGAGCTCCAGTTTTTCATAAGCTGAGTATAATGAACTGTAGTTGAAGAAGCCTTTATAGTTTCCCCATGTGGAATTTTCTTGTCACCTACTGTATACACAACACACATATCTCAGTCCTTTACATCTTCTAAGGTCCTATTCTGCCCTGTCTGCACCCCCTTATCTCGCATGGTAAACAGAGACACGCCTTCAACAGGGGGAAGTGGAGAAGATCAAGGGGTCTCAGTGACTCAGTTTAATCTCCTTATGTACCCAGACTGAGAGATTTCAGCAACCACAGAGTCAGACATCTCTTAATGGCGGAAATTAAAGCCCCGATAAGATAAGAGGAGGAGGTGGTAACTGATTGGCTGGAAGGGCCTCGGGAACAGACTGACCATGAGAAAATCAATGGACTTTTTTTTTTTTTTTTTTTTTCCGGTTTCTAAAGCAAGTGGCATCCATGAGGGGGTTCGGAATCAAAGCTAAATCAATAGTCTAGGAAGAGAAATCTAGGTTAAGGGGATTGGCTGAGCAACGTCAAGCTATGACCTCGCTAATCTTTCACTTTTCCCCTCAGCCTTCTTTCTCCCTCTCCCAGGTGTTGACTTCATTTACGAAATGAAATATCTGTGTTGAACGGTTCTGCCTGAAATGACTACACATTCACAGACGTGTGACATATGGTAATATACATTAGTCTCCGTATTAGTGAATGCACCCACGTACACACGTATATTTTTTCTCATCACTTTGGCCCCTGTGTACTTTGTGTGTGAGAATTCGCTTTGCTTGCTGTGTGACCAGGGTTTCTAATTCACGTGTGTGTTTGAGGCAACGAATCCTCTTTCTTTTCTGCTCCCCTGCCATCCAGTGTTCCTTCCTTCTCTTCACTCTCCCCTACAAACCCTGTGTTCTGACTGCATGCGTGCTCACATCTGCTTACATCTGTATGCCACAGTCAACGCCAGACTCTGCAGACGTAGCATATGTTTAGGACATTTATTACCCACTGACATTTCTGAATGATATTGGGCAAATACTGTTAAGGAAGACAATTCTGGAGATTCACGGTCACTCTGTCCTATGGGGCAGATCACTCCAGGCTCCGTATCAGCGAACTGCTTCAGTACGTCCCTTCCTCAGCTGTCTGACACACGGAAATCTCTGCAAACCTCACACCTAGATCAGAATAAAAAGGAGCAACTTAATTCAATTTTTATGTGAGAGTATGGAGATAACGTGTGAATTTGGCTTTCCTGGAAAATAAAGAACCAGAAAGATTTGGGTCTGGGCAGGACTTCATTTATAGCTCATCTAATCTAACTCATTTAAGGTCAACCAGATTAACTTTTTGCATATGGGCATTCATTATTAATTTGCTGAATAATGTCATTATTATTTTGTAATTCCCAGAATAAAGTAAATTTACCCATTTCAGCAGAGAGATGTATTTTAGTTACTTTTGTCATTGCTGAAGACGCGTTTAACACACCTTGTATGTGGGTGCAATGAGCCAGCCTGTGGCGACGCTCCTAAAGAAGCAGCTCTTTGACTTTGGCAAAACTTTCTTTTCAGTGAGATCCCCAGTTATGCTCAGAGATGATTTTAAGTGGGTTGATATGAAGAGGTGCCGTCTCTAGATTCTCTGTCACCTCAACACTTTTCAGAGGAGGGCTAGCCCATTACAGTGCCTGGAAAATATATATTTTTTATTTCTGTTTCAGAGAAATGCTAAGGAACTTGACTGAAGCTGTGGATAATGAAGCTAGTGATCCAAGTCGTTTATCTAGTTCATTCTCCCTGCACTGGCTGCTTTGAAGTATTACAGAACTTTCTGGTGATCTGGAAGAGTGATACAGAGAGAAACCTTGGCTAGCCGATGTTAACGTTTGCTCAAAAGAGTGAGTCACATAAACTAGGATTTCCTCTCTGGGCTGCTTGTTACTGGTACATTGTCTGAGTCTCGGTGTCATTTGATGCCGTGATCCCTGTTTAGAAGGTGGACGAATGCCTCGTTCAGGCTAATGGGAGGCCTCTGTTGGTCTTGCCACCTTCGTTGGAGAGTTTACTGTGGTCACACCTGGAGGAGCCAGTAGTCTCAGCGCTACCTGCTAATAAGCATGCTTGTTTTCCTTTTCTTCCTTCGCCCCGTGACATGTGTCCACATACTGGCTCATCTGCAGTTCATCTAAGAAACAGTAATTTGTCTGCCTTTTCTCGTAGACTGACCATCTAAATCAGAAGGAATTTCAGAAAGTGAACCTTCAACTAGAAAAGACCTAGGTGCCGACAGAATCGAGCCTAGAATAACCTACCGTACCGAATAACGACAGAAAATGCATCACCGTCTTCCATGGGAAACATGTTTTCTGTTTCCTTGGGCTTAGCTTTCCATGATTTCAAGAATTTCTTTGGGTTCTGAAGATGATAATGTGCTGCATTATCATGCCATCTGCTTATCAGATGGAACTGTTCACAGGGCAGGTCACAGCCAGGCAGCTTGGGCACATTTCTCGTCTCTGGACAGCCTAGTAGCAAAGTGCAGCCAGTGGACGCTAGCGTGGGCTGTGGCTCCGGGCGGACCTGAACTCGAATCCAGACCTAAACCTTACCGTGGTGTCCATTTGGGCAGCTCTCCTCGTCTGTAAATAGAAGATGACAAAAGAACCCGTCTCATGTGAGAGTCGAAAGTAAAATCATAGGGAAGGCACCTAGGAAAGGACTAGACACAGAGAAAAGAGGCCACACATGCTTATAATTATTGTTGTATAGTTAGAAGTCCACTGCGTGCCTCTGTGGAAAACAGCATGGAGGTTCCTCCAAAATAAAGGAAACACAGAATTATCACATGATCTAGGAGTTTCACCTCTAAATATATTCCGGAAACAATTGCTGGCAGAGACTGAAACGTAATTGTGCACCCACGTCCACAGCATTATTGTTCACAAGAGCCAAGAAGTTGCAAACAGCCCGAATGTCCATCACCTGATGACTAGGTTAACAAAATGGGGGGCTCTACACCAAATGTGATATTATTCAGCCTTCAAGAGGGTGAAGTTCTGACAGATGCTACAACATGCCTGAAGCGTGCAGACACTCTGCTGGGTGAAATTAGCCAGGCTTCAAAGGGCAGGTGTTTTGCGATCCCTCTTTACACAGGGCGCCCAGAGGAGTCAGTTCACAGAGACAGGAGGTAGGACGACGGCTCCTATGGGCTGGAGAGAGGGAGAATGGGGAGAGAGTGCCGAATGGACGCCGAGTTTCTGTTTAGGAAGATGAACAAGTTCTGGAGATGATTGGTGGCGATGAACGCACAGCGGTGTCAAGGTGCCTCCTGCACCACGGTCCACTTCAGACGGGTTTAAATGGTACACGTTTCGCTATTTGTATTTTATTGCAATATATATTTTCTGAACAACTTGTTAGTCGTTAGTTTACGCTTTCAACCTAAGAGCGGTCCTTGTATATCCCGTACGTGTATCACGACTGTGACGGTGAAGGCGTGGAGTACTGGGCCCCTTGGCTTTCTCTTTAGGAGAACTGTGCAGACACAAGGCGGGTGGAAGGGGTGGGGAGGGACGGCGTGCTGGGCGGCCAGGGCCTTCATAACAAGGCGCTGAAGTCTGGGTGGTTCGAACAACGGAAATTTATTTCCTCGCAGTTCTGGAGCTTGGAGGTCTAAGGTCAGGGCTGAATTCTTCTGAGGGCCGCAAGGGAAGGCTGTGCTTCAGGCCCCTGGCTCTGGCTTGCCGATGGCCACCCTCTTGCTCCTTCTTCACGTGCTTGGCCCTCACTGTTTGCACCAGACAGG
This sequence comes from Camelus ferus, assembly GCF_009834535.1. Lineage (NCBI taxonomy): Eukaryota > Metazoa > Chordata > Mammalia > Artiodactyla > Camelidae > Camelus > Camelus ferus. The sequence continues at coordinate 27,893,248 of NC_045711.1, forward strand.
CCTCTTTCCATGTGACCTGATCTCCTCTTTGTGTAACCCAGTCAGATTGGGTTAGAGGCCGCTTTCGTGGCCTCGTTTTTGCTTCCTCACCTCTTTATACGTTCTGTCTCCACATCCCGTCACATTCTGAAGCAGTGGGATTTAGGACTTCAATATCTGAATTTTGAGGCACGGGACACAATTCAGTCCATAAGAGAGGGCAATAAAGAGAAGAGTTTTTTGTTTGTTTGGTTGGTTTTTTTGTTTTTTTTTTTTTTTTTTACCATAAATTGTGCTTAAGAAGTAAATCTATCCAATTCTATACATTGACCATTGACTCATTTACTTTTTCAAAAAGAGTTATGGCGAGTCTGTTGTGTCTGAAGCATCCATCTAGATGCTGGAAGCACAGTAGTGAATAAGGCAAATCTATGACTGCTGAGGAAGGCAGGAACATACAGTCACCCAATGGATCAATGCATTAAAAAAATATAATTTTACATAGTGATAAGTGGTGTGAAATGAGGAAGGTCATGCACTAAAGGTGGGATGGTGGGAGAGTCACTATTGGGTAGCGGAATAAAGGAGGAGCTCTCTGGAAGCAGTGACAACTTGGCAGACCTAAAAAAATAAGGGTTCAGTTTGCAAATATCTAAAGAAAGAAGATTCCAGAGTTGAGGAACAGCAAGGGGAAAGTTTTTGAGGAAAGAATAAGCTTGACACATTCAGAGAATGGCAAGAAGACCAGTGTATGTGGCTGGAGTCGTCAGCAAAGGGGGCAGTGGTTGCAGAGGACCTGGGAGAATTCAACAGGCGCCACATTGTGGGGAACTTTGAAGGCCACAAGATAGGCCGTCTTTGTTTTTTATTCTAAATACAATGGAGGGCATGGGGGTGGGGGCAGAATTACAGACGAGAGAGATGAAATGTTGTATATTTTGGGTAGGTCACGTCATTGTGAACAAGTCGAATGCCTTCATACGTTATCCCCACCATCTCTTTAAAGTTTATTCAAGGGGAATAATCTTGCCCTGGTTCTGGATGAAGATTCTGGCAGGCCCGCAACACTTCTGCTCATTCTTTGATAACAAACAGCTCCATAATGACTTTAAATTACAAACAGAGCTTCAGTTCAGGAGAACGTCCAGCCCTGTAACAATCCGAATCCTGACTCTGACTTCCTGTTCGTTTTCCTCCTCTCTCCGAGTCCCGCTGGCGCAGTGCGGGAAGGCCGCCTGCACTGGCAGGGCAGTGTACGCGCGCCTCTCCCGCCCACCGTGGCCCCTGCCCGCTGCTCTCGCAGGTGGATGAGACACGGCTGGGTGGTGTTGCATTCCCTGGGCCTAAGATGTGATTAAAACAGAAACGTTCTCTCATGAGATGCTGCTGTGGGCCCACGTTTCCTGTGTTTCCCTTGACGTGGGCATATGTCTCTGTTCCTGTTGTGGAATTCAAGAACCTCCACTAAAATTGGAGTCCGGGCAGGCCTGGAGGGGGCGCTCTGACAGCCAGCCATGCACTGTCAGCCTCTCAGACAAGAGGAGACGGACACCCGCATCCCACGTGGGGAGATGTTGCCTGCTTCACTGTCCAGCAGGAAGGAAGCCAACTTCTTTCTGCCCGATAGCCCAGCCCATCGGGGATTGTAGCAGTCCAGCCAGGGAGGAGCCTCCATGCTTTGGACTCCCGGCTTCCTCCAGTGAATTTTTTTGTTATTACAGCCCCTTTCAACCCCCCACCCTTTTCCCTTAAAAACAAGTTTTCCTTCCTTCTTCTCTGGATTTGCCTCTGGTCAGCCATAGTCGACGTATCCAAAATTGTAACTCCTCTGGCTATTCCTGAATGAACTTGCTTTTTTGCTGGTGTAATAACTGGCTATTGTATTATTAAAGGTTGCACTGTTGACCACTAAACATTCCTGCTAGACTCCTGGGCGTCTGGAAGGACATCTCCAGGCCCCTTCTGCTAAATGTTCCGTGTCATCCTGGCCTCTCTATTGGATGGGAGGTAAAGACATCCCTTCACTCAGCATCTTCCTAAATCCTCTTTTTATTGGACTCTTTCTTGTTCAGAATGGGTGAGAGAGATTTAAGGTACTTGGGACAAGTTGTCCTGGGCTTCTTCTGAAAAACTGCACGTGAAGGTTTGCCCGATACTTGCTCTGGTACCTGACATTTCAGGAAAACTGGGGCAAGGAGAGTCCTTTTCTTATGTCACGGTGCGTGACTCCAGCCACTGCGTGGAGAATGCACTGTTTAGGAACGTGAGAGGGAGGAGGGAGACCCAGTAGGCGACCATAGCAGTCCGGGTGAGAACACTGGCTTCTTGGAAGGAAGGTGGTAATGAGTAGACAGATTTAGGATGTTTGGAAGAAAGAGCTGCAGGAACTTCATCCTGATTTGGCTACTGGGTATTGAGAAATGAAGGTAGACTTTGAACTTTTGGCCCAAGCCAGTGAACAGAGAGAGGTGCCATTTTCTGAGATGCACGAGAGCACAGAATGTTGAATCTAGGGTGTGGATAGGGGGTGTGAAAAGGAAGATTTATGAATGAATTGTTCTGTGTATTTTAAGTTTTAAAGTTGGATTTATGAGCCTGCAGTTCAGGGAGGGTTCAGGACTGAAGCTATAAATTTTGAACTCATCAGCAGATAGAAGATTCTAAATCCATGGGACTGGATGAGATTACTTGCGGGGAGGGGAGCATCTGTAGTGAAGAATAGATATTCTGTGGCTGAGTCCTTTTGATTCTAAAGTTTAGAGTTAGGAGTTAGAGTAACGAAGGACACGGAGGGAGAAGATGTGTTCAGCAGGAGGAACAGAGTCACGGGAACCGTGGCATGTGGAAGCCGCCAGTCTAGGGGGAAGAAGTCAGGTGACTGGTTTCTGGATTTGGCAAGAAGGCGCTGTTGATGACCTTGACCGGAGTAGTGTCATTGGAGTGATAGAAGCAAACATGTGATGGGAGTGGCCTCCAGAGATGGAGAGAGAGGCACAGAGAGGAAGAGGGGCAGGAGATCACAGTGTGCACTGAGTGCATGGCAAGTTTTATAAGTTTTGTTTCTCTATTTTCTTCATGCTCTTGATACAGATGTTCAATAAGAAGGTCCAGTTTTGCTGTGGACCTAAAACTGCTCTGAAAAAAAATAGTCTAGTAGAAATAATTAGTGGTATTTAAATAACAAGTGGTTTTAGCAGATACTTAGATGTCTGAAATTTAATTCCATCCATTTTGGCATTGCCAAATTTTAGAGGTGAATGGACCGTGTACTGCTCCAACAATTTTATTGAAATGATTCGTTTCTTTTTACTTAAATTTAGTGACCTGAGCATATATTAAACCCTAGTGCAGAAAACGTTCCCTTTTTAAACAAGTTTCTCAGTCATCCAACATTGACACATAATCGGAATTGTCACATTTAATTACTCAGAGATGGAGGGTTTGCAGTCATTAAGGAGACAGATATAGACAGGGATGTAGAATCTTTTGAAATATGGAAAGTAACACTAAGGGAAGACACAGAAAATGAAGGAATAATTGCCACTGTGAAGAGGTACAAAAATGAACAATAGTTTGCAAAACAATAAATAAGTGAAGTTAGATATTAAAGTGGTGAGATTTTTTTCCTTCTGTGTTCCGAAGCAATTAACCTTGTTATATAGAATTTTTATAATCGATTTTTTTTCAATGAAATGTCTTCTTCTACGGCAATTAATTATTTTGTTTTCATTGGAAAGTAGTTTTAGTCACTTTCCGATTCATAAAAGAGTTCATTGCTATGAAAAAATGTGAGATAATCTGTATTACACTAGGCATCTATCCCTCACTTGGTAAATCTGTGGTTCCTCATACCATCTCCTCTAAGATAAACTATTTACTCATTGCTCTGATTTATTTCGACAGAACAGAGAAGCCATGATGTAAATTTTGTGCTTAGCAACTCAAAGATCGGCTTATGCGTTGTATGCAAGTGTTTAGAGCCCGTTGCATGGAGCATTCCTGTCTGGAAATGGTGTCTATATCCCAGGTGCTTTGGGGAAATCCATTTTTGAAGGGAGAAAGAAAAGGATTATGCAAACAAAATTTTCCGTCCTCCTTGTGTTATCCAAGCTCCAGCAGTACCGATCCTGTCCCCGCTCCCAGAATTATTACTCGCTCCTCCCCTCTTTGTTTTCCTGTGCTCCAGCTATACTGATCCTTTCGCTTTCCCCAAATATCTCTCACTTCTCTTCCTCAAGGCCTCAGTGCTGTTCCAGCTGCCGGGACGTTTTCCCAGCCGGCCATTGTATTGACTAACACTATTCCACGTTCAGTCTTCAGCTACCAACCAACCTCTTAAATAAGTTTTCCGAGATCCCATTGGAGTCCGTCAATGATCTGTCCCTTTTAAGGTCTGTTTTTCGATTTAAACGCTCCACAGGTTGGTGGTCTGCTATTTTGTGTAGCACTGACTTCCAGGTGCCTTGCACGATGCCTGGCATTGTAGGTGCTCAAAAATACTTGTATGAACGGGCAGCACCAAGCGCTCAGAAATGCTTCCTAGAGAGGTCGCGGTAGGAGAGCCGTTCGGCCCAGCATTGTTTCCATTATGTATACACAGGATTTCTGTGGCTGTGCTCAATCACACGTGGACCGAAAATTAATTTTCTTAGCACTTGCTCTTTAAAGTCAAGATGTCACCTTACACTTTTCCGGAGTTCCTCTTCTGAAAAGTTGTTTTCCAGTAGAATTTTCTTCATGAATTGTCCATGGCTGAATCTCGTAAAAAATAATTTATCTATTTTGGAGTTCAACTTGTAAAAGTTTCTGGAATCTAACAGATTTTAGTTATGTCTTGAACCCTACAGATGTCTTGCTTAAAAAAAAAAAAAAAACAAAAAACCAACTTACAACACCATATGTTCCCTGTTCCCATGAGTAGGTTTCAGGGAAGTTTTAACAGTTAAGGTAGCTTTTTTTTTTTCCTTCTTTCTTTCTTTTGAAACCTAGCCTGTGGATTTAGTGCTTATTAAAGTGAGAGACTGAGTGTAGTGGTTTGATTTAGGATTAGAAAAGAGGAGCTGGACTAAAAGCTTAGTTCCAGAGCTTTGCCAAGAGTCCTTCCCCGATCCACTCTCACACTTGCCCCAAATTGCTGCGCGGGCCCTCGGATGCATTGTTTTCCATCTTTTACCATCAATCCCTTGGCAAATACAAGCTCAGATGCCTCCAAGCAGGCTGTGTTCAAACGCTATGCCAAATAAGGGCCTGTTGAAAAGACGGGTATGTTTACTATTTGAATCCTCCATTCTCTCTTTCCATGACACAAACCCTCTGAAACTACCAGCTGCAAGCCTTTAATTTTTAAAACTTCAGACTGTGTGGCAGAGTACACCCGCCTATTAAACACGTAAAGCAAGTAGCCACAGACACGGCGTTGTGCAAAGAAACCTGTGAAGTCAGATGCTGCCTGGCCACTCCGTGTGACTAAGACCATATCCTCCCCCCAAAAATGACCGAAATCTGTCCGAGAGGGAAAACATGGCACTAGGCAGGCTTCATGACATCAGCAGTTATAGCCAGAGATAAAGTATTTTCCCACAGCTTAAAAAAATACATACAAAGAGAAGGCTAAAATATAATACTGGTATCTAATCTCCCGGTACTATTGGGTGAAACTGTCCGAGCATGCACTTCCTAAACAAGACTTAGGCGAGGCCAGGGCTCTGCAGGGACAAGGAGGACCTGGTCCCTGGGATGCGTGGGGTCTTTGCGTGACTGTGAGGGAGGGATCGAAGTTCCACCAAGATCTCGGCACTGAATCACATGGTTCATCAGTCCAAACCAGGGGACGGCAAACTGCTTGCCTGCGGGTGAAATCTGGCCCACCAGGCGTGTTAATAAATAAAGCTTTATTAGAACACCACCACCCTCATCCGTTTAATGTCCTGTCTGTGGCTGTTTTGCACTGCAACACAAAGTTGAGTAACTGTAACGGAGAATGCATGTCTCTCAAAGTCAAAACTACTTTTTCCCTGGACCTTTAAAGAAAAAGTTCACTGATTCCTATTCTAAACCAAGAGTGGCCAGTCTTTCAAACTGTGTTCTCAGGTCACTGAGTCGTCATTTCCTTGGTATGGGAGGGGAAAAAAAAATGTCATAGCTCGCAGACGGTGGCGTGGGGATGAGGAGGTCTTTCAAAATCCATTAAAATGGGGAGTACAGATACGGAGGATGGTGGTCATCACTCCAGGTGACTCCAAAAATTTTCCCACAGATCATTTCTGGTATTTATAGGGATCGACAAAGAGGCTAAGATAGTCGGTATGTACGGTATGAATCGTGAGAAAAGAGGTTAAATAAATGGTTTTAGTGAGTCAGGACAGCTTCCGTCCACCCATCCTTTTGACTCCTTTTTCAGTTCTGGACGATGGCTGTTGACCAGTCCATCAGGATTCGTCTTCATTACCATGGTAACAAATTGAGGCCATTGCTTTTCAAAGTTACTCTGATTCTCTGCTACCTTTATCACAGGCATTTTGTCTTCTGTAGCTTTACCACTTAGGCACTGCCTAGGATTTTACATCATATCCTAGAAGTCCTTTCTGGCAGTACACATAAGTATACATGTATGTATCTGTACAAAGTATTTTTTTTAAATAGTCTATTTTTACTGTATGAATTGTTTTAGGGGTCCAGTATCTCTTATATTAATCCCCTACACAGTTTGTATTTCTCCACAAAATCTATATGAGTTCATAAGAAAAATTTCTAGATATTAGAGGTGCTCAGTTTTGTGATTATAATCACAGATAGCATGTGTGGAACATACTAAGTCAGCTCTTCTCATTATAATTATCAGAGCACTTTTACAACTCCCTGAAGCTCAGCCATATGACAAGAAAAGAACATCAAGATACTGGCCACGTAATTGTGCGTCAGTCTAAATGGAACATTTCCCACCAAAAGTGAAAATAGCACAGTCTGGCAGTTCTCTGGGTTGAGAAGGAAAAAAACAATCATTTGTCAAAGACAGTATTTTATGAGGAGTTAACTGGGCACAAATTGAATTTGTGGCTTGGCCAAGGAGAGAAATATTTGCAAAACATCTCAGAGATGGCAGTGATATCCACATCGCCGCTGGTAGCAGTTTAAAAACGATAACATTGTACTGCTACATGTTTCTGAGAAGATGGTAAATATTTGAGGAACAATAAGCCCGATTTTTCCAGTACATCAGTTTCTCTTTCTGAACGTTCAGAAGCATGTTAACTCTTTCACAGTGCTTTGTGGGAAATGACTTACCTACAGAAATAAAAGGCACACAGCAAAATTCTGATTTTTTTTTTCTGCTTCAGGTTTGAACCCTGAATGATCCTCTCAAAGGCTTCATTCCAATGTTGTACCAAATTTAGACTTAAATAAAGATATATTTCTTATCAAAAGCAATATATCCAGTAAAATTCAAGAGCTGAAATGAGTATATTCTTTCTTTGATTTATTTCATACAATATACTGGTATGAGAAAAATATATACTTTTTTTTTAAAAAGAGAAGATGTGTTGCTATTACTGTTATTAGTGAAATGCGTACAACCTGGGTCAAAATTGAACAAAACCTTACAATCATTCTAGTCAAGTTCAAGTGAAGGTTGCTCATAGGAGTGACAGCTAAGCTAAGGTGGATCTTAATTTACTGGAACTGGTTTCCCCAGTCCTTTTGTTCTCAGGATATTTAGTGTATCGTTAATTCACAGTGATTGGACAACATAATATTTTGAAATAATCCATCACACTCATGTGCACCAGGATATAATTGAAATGCATAGGGCACTTCCTAGAAAAAACAAAAGATGTTTTGTACAGACCACATCTGACTACATGTCAAGTTTGATATTCATCCAACTAGATCCAACAACATTGCTTAATTTCTACTAAACACTTGAAGACTGTTTTTTTTTTTTCTTTAAAAGAAATAGCATAAAATAAAGCTTTAAGCATTTAAAGGGGAAGGAATGGTGGCTGGGATAGCTCTACTTTATCTTAAAGAAAAAAGCTTCTTAAATGCTTTGAGAGAATTCTCAAAGAGAGCACCAGGAACTCAGGTCAATAATTACTGTGAAGTGAGATTGTGCTATTTCCCTTCATGAGTCTCTTGGAATTTCCCAGTTAACTTTCAAAGTCAATGTATTTCTGTTCTATGCTGTTTGTTCCTTGGCATTAAAATCCTTTATTGTCATTAAATGGAAATAGATAAGATTTATGTGGGATTTCTCCAAATCAGCTTATAGATTTTGGTCTACAGGTGATGGAAAGCAATGGAAAAATGGTGGTTTGACAGTTGGTATTAAGGATATATACCTATGTAAGTGTAGCAATAGCAAAATTTCACTGTCTTCAAAAATATTTTTCTTTCCTTTGTAAATATAGTGAAAAAGTCAAAAGTTTTGGAAGATTTGAAGGCGCCTGGAAAATTTTTTAATTAAGAAATGACCTATTTGGAAAATAGTTTGGCTGTTTCTTAAAAAGTTAAATATAAATTCTCAGATGTACCATATGATCAAGCAGTTCCACTCTTAGGTATACACCAAAGAGAAATAAAAACACATGTCCACATAAAGACCTGTACACACAAGTTCATAGCAACATTATTCAAAACAGTCCAGTTGTTCATCAGCTGGTGACGTATCTATATGATATTGATGAACCTCAAAATCATTAAGCTCAACCTGAAAAGCCCTGTAAGATCAGAACAAAATAAGGGTGCCCACTCTTGTCGCTTCTGCTAATGTAGCCCTGAAAGTCTTAGCCAGAGCAATTAGGCAAGACAAGGACATCCAAGATAAGTGAGATGTATTAGGGTATCTGGTGGTGACCACAGTCAATCTGTGCATGAGAAACTGGGAAAAGAAAGGTTAGGAATACATTGCAGGAAAAAAGAAGTGACAGGGATTTTGACTTGATGGGAACAAAAAGGAACAAGAAAGCCACATTTTTCTAAAGAAAAGAAAGGCTAAGTAGTCATTATGTCATATCAATTTAGGGTTGATAAATTTCTCCGCACTTTGGGAGATAGAAACCTGAAAGGTGAGAAAACTGAATCTTAGACGTTAATGTGTATTCCCAACAATACGCACCATCAAGGCTGAAGAACATGCCTTGTGATTCCAAATCCAGGGAACTTTTTTCTAAACCTGGAGTTGTAAAGTCAAAGATCTCTAGGAGTCAGGCTGGCAACGTAAATGAATGAAGTCGATTAATTTTTTAAAAAATGACTTAAACGTGATGAAAAATGGCAACTGACTTTGACCTTGTTTTCCAGGATAGCAGGGAGTACTGGAGACTGTGGGAAATTCCTCGTCTTAAAGGGAAGTCACTAGTAAGCTCCTAAAGGAGAAAACATGAGCTTTCTGTTACCAAAACCAAAAATGTAGGAATCATTTTTGCTTCTTCTCTTTTTATCTTACCCTACAGCCAAATCCTGGACACCCTACCTTCAAACTATGTCCAGAATTTGACCACCTCTTCACCATACTCTCTCTCACTTAAAATATGTCCTCTTCTAAATATCTCCCATAAGTTCTGTGGGTCAGGAGTTTGGGCATGGCTCAGCTGGGTCTTCTGCTTCAGGACCTCTCATAACAGAGCAATTAAGGTTTCAGCCAGAGCTGGAATATCATCTGAAGACTGGACTTGGAAGGGACCTTCCTTCAAGCTCACCTGGTCATTGGAAGAATTGAGTTTTTGCAGAAGAACTCTTAACCCTTAATGGAGGGTGAAGGGTCTCAGCCTTCCTTAGCCCCGGGCACGTGGACCTCTCCAACATTAACAGCTTGCTTCATCAAACTCTGTAAGCCAACCAGGCAGTAGAATCTGACAGCAAGATGGAAGTTGTAATCTGACACATTCTAAACTCAGTAGTGACATCTCCTTATTTTCCCCACCTACTGATTAGACCAAGCCCCAAGTTCCATCTACCAGCACCCAAGGGAAGAGGATTAAACAAAGATGTGAAGTCAAAGATCTTTGGGAACTATCCTAGGAACTGCCTACCATGCATGTGTCTGACAAGGAAGTTATATCCGAAATATCGATGAACTTCTGTAATATATCTATATATATATAGATAGATAGATATCGATAGATCTATCTATCTATCTATATATCTTCAGTGAAAATATGGAGGAAAGACTCAATAGGCACTTCTCAAAAGAAGATACCTGGTACCCAATAATGTATATGAAAAGGGCCGTATCATTAGTCATCTGAAAATTCTAATTAAAACCACAAAGAAATTCTACTAGACGCCCACCAGAATGGCTACATTTAAGCAACGGATAATACCGTCTATTGTCAAGGAAGCTGAGTGACTCGGACGCTCCCTGTTGCTTGTGGGAGTGTAAAATGGTCTGACCACATTGGAAAACACTTTGGCAATTTCTAATGAAGTTAAACATGCACCTCCCATGGCCCAGTAGTTCCACTCCTCAGCGTCCCTTCTCTCAGAAAAATGAAATGCACGTGTTCACACACATACACGCACACACGCACACGCAAAACACTTCACTCATAATAGCCTCCAACTAGAAAATACCAAATATCCATCAACAGGAGAATGCAGTTTAAAATGTAGTGTGTTTATCTGAATCACCACACAGCAGCTTTTTTAAAAGACAAGCTACCGATACACACAATAATATAGATGAATTTCAAAAACACTATTTGAGCAAAAGAAGGCGCAAACAAACGAACATCAATTCGTACTGGATAAATCCAACTTTATGAAATTCAAGGAGAAGCTAAATTAATATAGGATGATAGAAGTCAGAAAGGTGGTTATTTCTGAGAGGGGCTGAGAGAGTTTTTGACTCAGAAAAAATGTGTGGAACTGTTCTGGGTATGGTAGAAATGTTTTATATATTCATCGGGACGTAGGTAAATTAGAGTTTTCTCCGTACATATGCCCAGGGGGAGGATTTCTGGATCACATGGTTACTCTATTCTTGGTTTTTTAAGGAGTTGAGATTCCACATTCTTCAACAACCCCGGGTGATGGTGATTCTGGCCTGGACTGCACTTTAAGCGGCAAGGTGCTAAAGTCTGCTCCTCGCTGTTCCAATCACAGTTGCTCTAAAACAGAAGTCCTCAAGCTCAGCGGTGTAAAATAACTACTTTATTATCCTAACGTCTGTGCAGGTCAGCAGTTTGAACAGGGCACAGCAGGGATGGCCTGTCTTTTCTTCCCCGAAGCTCCACAATATCTAAGGCTTCAGCTGGGAAGCGGCCAGGACCGGAGCTGGACGGCTAGGGCTGGAAAGCCTGAAAGCGTCTTCGTCACAGAGCTGGCCCCTGGGCTAGGAGGACACGAGAGCTAGGGTGACTCCCTGGAGCATCTGAAGCATCTCCTGGAGACTCGCGTAGTGCCTTCAACCTCTTGCATGGAAGTTCAGCGCTCTGAACGCTAGAGCTCTGAAAAACAAAGAGGAAAGAAAAAGAAGAAGAGCAGGTGCATTGCCCGCTCTGTCTTAGTCTTAGAACTTTCGGAGTCACAGACTTCCCCAGATTTGAGAGGGGACATGGATTTTGCCTTTCAATGGGATAAGTGTCAAGAAAATATGTGGGGTGTATTTTGGAAAATACAGTCTTCCACATTCCCAGAGCCTTCCACTAATTGCTTGTCTGCTCAGAATCCTATACTGCCTTCCCGGCCTCACTCTGAGTAACTCCCCAGACTTTCCCCGAAGCCTGCACACCTGGGCCCCGGATGCTTCTACAGTCTTCTCTCGTCTTTAGCCTCCCCCTCCTCTGCTGTATCAGACTCCGAATGTCTAGAGACGCCCCAGTTCCATTTTTCTCCAGAATACATCTCTTACCTTCTGAGGGTATTTGTCTGTGTTTGTCAGTCTGAATCAGAATTCATCAGGCCAAGAACGCAATGGTTTTTAAGGAGATGAAACAACAAACCTCCCAATCCAGAGACTACGAAGGGGAATCAGAAAACGAAACAAAACAGAACAAAAACAGAAAACAAAACACCGGCATGAATGAAAGGCCTAGGGTAGACCACCTCTGACTTGCCCCGTAGAGCCAAAGGCACATGACTGAAGTGAGACAAAGTTAACAGTGGCTGCATCCAGCAGGTGCGGAAGTCATAATACATGGTTCACACAGCTCTGTGTCATGAACCCAGACCTGAACTTCCCGCAGCACAGTCACACCTATATTTTTTCAAACCAGAGAACCTGTTTCAGGGCCACAGAAGGTCAGCTTGGATGCCAATAGCATTCAGAGGTTCTCCTGTGGGCTACGCAGAGTAAATGAGAAACCCCGTAAAGCATAGATACGTGGTGAGCTGGCCGCAGCAAAGGCTGAAAACACGGCTAGTTCCTACTTGGAAAGCTTATTACTCAGCTCCTTCTCTGAGCAGCAGAACTCCGATTATCTTTCATGGTTTAGTTTCTTAACTTAGTACTTTTGGCTTCTCACATGAACAAGCCACTTTTCCCAGTGTCTGAAAATTCTCCTAGTGCATCTCATTATTCCTCAATATGAATGAACAAAATTCGTTCATGTAACAAAATAGGTTATCATACTTGAATTTGGGGGGGGGGGGAGAGATTTACTAGGTAAATTACTGGGTAACAAAATTTGAACAAAAGATGTTTACTAGATAAATTAACATTATCAGTGTAGCAGTTTGCTCTACTTAAACGTTTGAAGATCTGAATTGGGGTTACTAGCCATAACTTTTGGGCAAGTTACTTGTCTACAAAATGGAAATAATAGCATCTACCTCAAAATATTGTTAAATAAGGCAATATCTGTAAAACATGAATTGTGGTGCATAGCACGTTGTAGGTGTTTAATAAGCTTCAATTCCCTGTTCCCTGTTCACCCTCCACTTTATCCAGAACAGTAGACTTTAACCATCTCTATTCCCTGGCATACGGTCCCCTATGAAAGTATTTAATTACCTTGTACTTCTACGAGAAACCAAGTATTACAGAATATTATATAATGTTTACAAACTGCCTTTTCCTACTGGTAGGAATCTCAGAAATTGAGGTAAGTATAAAGCAGTCAGTGCAACTGAATGAACACTTACAGGATCTAAATATTATCTTTATTATTAAAAAATAATTGTTAAAAATAAGATGACTTTCCTTTAAAAAAATAAACCACATTTAATAATGAGGCTGTGATAATCCTCCTGTGGGGAAAGTTGTTAAAAATTAAATGACTCAGTTTCCCTTTTCCGGCCATGCTGGCTCCTCTCCAGCGGCCTGCCCTCTCGCTGCTGCCATTCTTCACGGCGCAGGGAAGTGAGAGAGAACCAGGCATGATGGAGGATGGAGCCGCCCTGTCCTTCTCACCCTCAGGATATGTGGGAATGAGAAGTAAAATGAAAACAAAAACTCCGGGATTAACAGCAAGTAGTTACTCAGCAATTCTAAAGGGTTTTCACAGCATGAGAAGGAAGGAAGGTTCAGTGGCCAAAACAACACATGAGTGATGGTGAGCGACAAAAGGAGGGGGAAGGGATTACCGTCCTCAAACAGAGAGTTGGTCAAACGAATGGAGGGCCGATTCCAGGATTAGGACGTCTGAGAGTGGGACTGCTGGTTGTCCTCGTGTGTCCCTCCTTTTTTCAAAATAGTGGGGGTTTTTCCCCCCTTGATTACAAATGTATTAAAGCTTTTGTTGTAAAGTTTAGGATGATGCAGTGGTGAATTGCAATACACAAAAATCATGCTGCCAAAAATGTTACACACGTTTTGTCCTTACATTTAATATCAGTCATGAGTCCTGGCAGGAAACAGAAGACACACTCGCATTAGGAAAAAAAATGGGGTTCACTTACAAAGGAACTTAATTACAATGGTGCGGCTGAATGTAGGGGGCCCACAAGACAAACCCCCAGAGCTGGCAGTGGAAGACTCCTGCCAAAAGGAATTAGGGGAAATGTTCCTGGACGCCAGAAGGAGAGACAGTTACGCAGGACAGGATGCTTTGTGAGGAACATTAAGTCCTCGGACCTTCAGGAACACAGCCAGCCTAAGTAAGGCTCTCTATCACAGGGAAAGAATCAGGATTATAAACACCTTGGCGTTCCTTCTCCGTCTTCCTCTGGTCTTCTGGGTGGCCTCCCCAAAGGGAACAGTATGTCAGAAGAAATGGGAACTCTTTGATGTTACCTTGTGAGTTTGGGGGGTCCCTGAAAACGAGGGTCGTCTCAGATAATTTGCTAGAAGGACCCATCAAGTTCAACAAAGCTGTTATACTCATGGTTATGGTTTATTACAGTGTTTGTAATGTTTATAAAAGCAGGTCAAAATCTGAAAAGGAAGAGGTGCACAGGGCAGGATCCCGGCGGGGCCAGGCTCGAGCTTCCTGTTGTCCCTTCCCAGTGGAGTCGTCTGGACAGTGCTTATTTCTGCCAGAAGCCAGGTGTGACAATACCCGCAGAGTGTTGCCAGCCAGGCAAGCTCGCCCAAGCCCTCATGTGCAGAGTTTTAGTGAGGGTTGGTCACTTAGACAAAGCACCGCCCATGTAACTGACTTTAGGCTTCAGCCCCTCCAGAGGGTGAGATGACACCATGGGGCCCAAGGCTCCACTTAAAGCATGTAGTTACTACAGACCATGGTGTGACTGACCTAGCATGCCCACGGTGAGCAGAGTAACTCACTGCAGACAGGACATTCCAAGAACTTAGAGTTTATCACCCAAGAGCTGGGGGCAAAGGGGCAAACCATTCTTTGTGCAAAGTAAATTCTTTGCTGCACATATCCATATAGCTCAGAAAGACGGGCTATGTAACTTGTAGGGCTCAGTGCAAGATGAAAATGTGGGGCACCTGTTCAGAAACTATTACAGATTTCAAGATGGTGGCTAGACGGCCTTAAACCAAGCATGCGTCCCTTCTGAAGGTGGGAACATGGACGACTGTATAGGTCACGTGCCCACGTAGCTAACCTGGCAGATCAACATCTATCAGAGACCAGCAATGATGAGGATGGAGAGTGAATTTTGGAACAAATGGAAGATTTGTTCATCTGTGGCATTCTACTTACCCAACTTAAAAGAAAAACAACTTTCTACTATGGAAGTTTAAACATACATTAAAGTAGACAAAGTAATAAAATAATCTCTGATGTACCCATAATCCTGTTTAGAAATTATCAACCCATGGCCAGTCTTTTATTCATCCATACTTCCATGCACCTTTTCACCTCTTGTCTGCCAGAGCAAGTCCCACATATCAGATCATTTTAATCCATACATACATCTCTTCAAAAAATAAGAAGCCTTTTGAAAAACATACAAACAATTGCACTCTAAACCTAAAAAATAATTTAAACATATGTTTATTGTTTATTTTAGTATCCTATGTATTGTATTTTACCATTATTGAAAAATCATTGAAAAACGTCATCTTTAAAGACTACTTCATTTCTCTACATATTTGTATTTATTTCCTTTGAAATGATATCTTAAATAATGCTAGGGTGAATATTTTTGATTGCATCTATGCTTACTTCCTTAGTACAGACATCTGGAAGGGAAATTGGATTAAAGGGAATAGACACACTACTACAAACTAAACACTTTTGTTGTGTCCCTCAATTCGTATTAATTCATATGTTGAAGCCTAAATCTCCAATGTGATGGTCTGTGGAGGTAGGGCCTTTGAGTGGTAATTGGATTATGAGAACAGAGTCCTTAGGAATGAGATTCGTGCCCTTATAAGGGATAAAGAGACCAGAGCTCACTCTCTCTCTCTCATGTAAGGATACAAGGAGAAGAGGACCATTTGTAAACTAGAAAGAGGGCTTCACTGGGAACCCTACCATGCACCCTGATCTAGGACTTTCAGTCTCCAGAACTGTGAGAAATATATTTCTGTTCTTTTGTTACCCAGTCTATGGTAATTTGTTATAGCAACTTGAACTGACTAATACATACATATGTTAAAAGCACTTTCGAGAGACACAAAGTTGCTTTTCTATTTAAGTAAAACATTAGATTAATCTCTCCATGGCTCAGTTTATTTGCTAACTGGGGATATCTGCCCTCATTCATATGGTAATAGGGGCTGTGGGTAATTCCAGAGGTTGAAAGAACCAGCCCCCGGTTCTTGAGACATTTACAATCTATCAGGAGACAGAAACTGTTTTCACCAATGACTATAATGCAGGCTAATAGCCCATGTACCTTCAGGGAGAAATAGGCAAATGTCGTTGGAATTTAGAAAGATTAAAAAAAATCCCAGCTAGAATTATTAACATGGTTGTTGCAAGAATTAAATAAATAATGTTTATAAGAGTAGGTCAAAAAATTTACATAATATATTCACCTGTGATATAACTATTTGGTAAATAACCACCTGGGTTTATAGAGTCTTTTTTGTTTCCATCTTTCCTATTATAAGAAAAAAAAGTAAGATGCTCAAAGGAACATGCTGTTCTGCTTCCAGAGGGCAAGCCAGTGAATCAAATGGAAAACATACATATTCAAGAAACTGTAGGAATAACATCAGACAGTGTCTACCTGATGGCTCTTACCTACAAATTTAGTCCTGGGACACAATGTTAATCTATTTAGAACAATTTTATTTAAAAAAGAAAAAAAAAAGACACCCAAAGCTCTATATTTGCAGTTTCCTGAGACGCCAACTCAAATGAAGCTGCTTATATTTATATTTATGTTTATGTTTTGTTTTGTAATTGGACTTTAATATAATCTGTAAGATACTTTTATTAACAGATTTTGTAAGTTTGTGTTAGAAGGATTGTTTTCATTTGGTTTTTGCCTTTGGGTTTTTTTTGGCTTGTTGTTTGTTTTTTGTTTTCTTGCTTTTATGGGTGCTTGCATGCTTGTGAGGCTATGTGAGTACATGTGTGCTTTTAAAGAACTCTTTTCAAGAGACTTGAAAAGTGATAATTAGAGGATGGTGAGTTATGGAATTAGTCCAACTAGCGGGGAGAAAAGGTGAAAATAGTTTTGGTCTTTACCAGGAATAACAGCTACAATTTAAAAAAAAAAAGTGACACTTGAATTTTGCCTTCTTGAGAAAGATATTTTAATCCTTAAACAACATTCACCCCACATACTCATACACATTAAAAAATAGATCTCCATCTAAAAAAATAGAACTCTAATTTACTAAAGTAAAGCATTTTAATGTTTCATGACATATATATAAATTAGTCCTAGATGAATTCTGGAAAAGTTGCAACAATATTAGACTTTTATAAATTGATAATACATTAATGTTCTCTAAATTAAACCATATTTATATTGCCAGAGAAAAGTCATTTTCAGCATACATACATATATTATGAATTTATAATATAAATATATATACTTATAACATTTAATTTTAATTGAACATATATTCAGTTGAAATTAAATTTTATTTTCTCAGATTTTCCTTAAAAAGAACTTACATGTATTTACGTATGAATAAGCTAAGAACCCCCAAATTCAATATGATACTTGCTAGCATAGTGCATCTAATTTTATAAAATGGTGCATATGTCTTGAATTCTCCACTTTCCTTATGTTAACCAAATAATGTATTTTTCTTGATCCAGTAAGTGTAGCAAATATTCCCTAGAATGAAAGGTGTGATCTCAAAAATTTGAAGGTTAAAGCTAACATTGCTTAAGTTGACTGTATTTGATTTCTGTCCTCTTCCTTGAAATTCTTTCTGTATGGTCCTGTCCCTCCTCCCTCACTGTGATAGATCACTCGCATTAATGGGAAACTCCAGTGCCCTCACTTCTGATGTGGGCGTGGCCGTGAAACTTGCTTTGGCCAGTGAGATGATGGGGGTCTTGGCAAGGCAGGCAGAGACTTGAAATGATGCTTGCTCATTTCCACTTGTGCTCTTGCACCTCCTCCATCGACCTGCCAGTTTTTCCAAGCTAGAGGACAAGGGGCACGTGGAACAGAATCTACTTGCCCCAGTTGAGGCCAGCAGTCAGCTAGATTATCCAACAGTCAGATGATTCTCAGAAATACAAACACCCAGTCAGGATCAGCAGGGCTCCCAGTCAACCACAGCAGACCTGTAAGCAGTAAACACTTAGACTGTCGCACCTCACTGAGGCTTCACGGTTGTCTGTGACGGAGCACCGCCGTGGCAATGGATTGATCCATTACTGCTACACTTACCTATGACACTGTTTCCAGGAATTGATTATACTTGCAACTTGCTCAGCTTGGCTAGTACATGATATCTTTGAGCGTGAGCGGAGACATTGGAGAAGATGGTTTTACCTCTCAGATCTTTGATTTCCTCAACTGGGAAGTAAAATCATCAGACCCCATCGGGTTCAAGGTCACTTCTACATCTGTATTATTTGACTGATTGATTTTAAAGGTGATGACTTCTTTTGAATGTACCTTTAGATGCCTTCTGCCAGAGTGAGTTTATGGTTCTATGTGGCTGGAACAGTCCTGAACTATAGGTGTTGAATTTGTTTCTTTTCGCTAAAACTTACCTGCCCAAAGCCTTCCCCACCCCAATGCCCCGTACCTCCCCCCATCCCGTAGACAGAGAGGCTGCATTCGTGGTGGTTAAGCTTGCTACCTGTAGAGTCAAAAGCCTTTCTTCATGACCCAGTCCTACAACTTAGATCTTTGTGACTGTGGGTGAGTCACATTGGGTCTCATGGTCTCACTGTCTCCATTAGGTAATTCTAGAACTTACCTCGGTGGTTTGCTTTAAATAAATGGATGAGTTCCTCTGTTTAATACATGTATTAACAATTTAGAATGGTACCTGGCACGTCTAATATTATGACACTTTGTCTGTTGGAATAGTGATTTTTCCAATTCTCCTGCCTCAAAGGTTTTGGTTAAGGACTTCAATAGTTTAGTATCTGAGTAGAAAGTGGGCATTTTTCATAGGACCATGACCTTGTTTCATCAGGAATGGTGCCGTGAGGCATACACAAACATGCACACTATTGTTACCTATGCTGGGAGCCTCCATTAACAGAGATTCCAGAAGAAACAATGTCAAATCTCTCCTGTGTCAGAAGAACGCATTCTGGTGTAGTTGAAAGAACAGAGCACCATGAAAGTCCAAAGATCTAGGTTTTATTTCTAGTCACTTTTAGTCATACATTTATTTCTAGCTTGTTATATATTGTTACTTACACCCCTTACCAGTTTGCAGTGGACTCTGATGGGACTCTGGACAAGTCCTTTAACCTCTTTGAATCTCAATTCCATCTTCCTCAAAAGTGGGCATCAGTGACCTGCTGGAAAAAACCCCATTGAGATCTTGGTACTGTCCTCCCCCAGTCTGCTAGCCCTGGGCTTCTGCAGTTCAGTGTACTGGGAGCCATTAGGGCACAAGGTGAAACTTCGGCTTCCATCAGGGAGTCCAGTTTAGTCTGCGTGTATAGCGGAGGTCAGGAGATCTGCATTTTTAACAAGGTAATTAGAATGTGGTCTGTGCACCACACGCTGAGCCGCACTTCGTTGCCGCCCCTCTCTCTGCTACTTGGGACTGTGAATGGCACCTGCCATTCTGTGTATGCAGTGGTCTTGTGTGCAGCCAGAGAGATGATGTGGAAGAAGAAGGTGCTTTGTGTGTAGTCAGACCTTAGAAACTTTCATTGTTCTTCTTGTTAAATAAACACTTGGTACCTCAGAACTCCCCGGTCTATCCAGGTGCATTTTCGGTCACGTAGAATGCAGACCTCTAAGTAACAGGGCTTAAGGATGTTTCTAAGCAAGAGTTCGTGAGCTGTTGGCTATGATGTTCTCTCGTGGACCTCAGGGGGCTGCGTGGAAAGGAGATTAAGGGCGGCATGCACCCAAAAGAGCCTTTTCTTGCCACTGGACCTGTGACTGGCCTCTTCCCATACACCATCTTTTTGGATGCTCACAACCTGTATATTTTCTAACAACAGCCTCTTGTTAGTGTTTGACTCCAACCTCCTTCCAGATACCGGGGTGCATTCTATTTCCTATCGGGTAACAGAGGAATCAGACAAAGTAGCAGAATACTGCCGCTGAGCCCAGGACACTTCCAATCTAAGGTTCCACCAGGAGCTCCGGGGATCCCCTCTCTGGAGCCATTAAACTACCTGCATCCAAGAGGCAACTCAGACGGACGGAGCCAAACCTGGAATCGCAGGTTCCTAGTGAAGGTGCCTCCTGCTCTTTAGGCTTCTCTTTCTTTTCTCTCTCTTCTTTCCCCTCCTCCTTTCGTGTCCTCTGTGTCTCTCACCTTTGCGTTCAGCTTTCCTGCCTTCCCAGCATCACTCTTTCCCTGTTTTCAGCTCCCCTGTCCTTCCCTGTCTTCCTTAGAACCTGTTTTAAGCCTCTGGGCCTCCCCACTCAGTGTCTCCGACCCCCCCTCCCCGCCGCCTCCCCCTCGCCTCGCTCTCAGAGCTCCCCCCTGATTTTATGAGTCCCCTGGTGGGTCTGCAGTTTATTGAAGGGCGAGGGAGGGCAAGTCCACCCTCGATCTGGGGCGGGGGCGGCGGTTTCCTCCGTGGGGCTCCCTAGTCATCACAGAAGGGGCAGACAGCTTTCTGGCTCCCGTCTGTCGAATCCCAGTCAGAAGGCCCTGTGCTGCTGTGGGTGTCTAAAAGCCACCTTTGGGCAGAAAGGATAATAAAAACGTTCAGTCAGACATTCGAGGCAGCGTTCCAAGCTGCTAGCTGCCAATTCCCCAGTTAAGAGAGGCCTGGCTCCGTGCCTCTCACGTTAACCCCTTTCCCTCCACATCTCCGCGGAGATATTTCTGCTGAGATGCCTAGAACTGAGAGAGAGAGAACCTCACAATGAAACAGAACGTCGGGCGGGATCCAGATTTCAGTGTTACAGAGGTTTATTCCACTTGGACAACTTGTGCTTCGATAAATAAGATGTTGCGAAGGGAGGGCGGTCAATGTGTTTGAAAGAAAAACACCGAAGGGCGCGACTCCGCTCTCCCTGGCTTTTTAACAGCCACAGACGGCTTGATATTTTTGGCTTGGATATATATGTTAGCGTGTGTGTGTGTGTGTGTGTGTGTGTGTGTGTGTGTGGGCTTTTTTCTTTTTTAAAAATATGAGGTATTAGGGTGTCTCCCAAGTGAGGCCGCCTCAGCCACACTCCCCTATGAGGGCCATGTGTCTTGCAAAAAGGGGAAAAAAAAAAAAAAAAAAAAGAGGAAGGAAGGAAGGGAAGGAAAGACACTCCCTGCCTATGACACACTCACCTACATCCCAATGGCATCGCTGCTCAGTGTCCTCCGTCTCTCTCTTTCCAGCTCTGCCCACGTAGGATTTAGAATGCTCGTGTCTTGGCCAGTGGCTTCATTCCATTGCAAAAACCTCAAACGTTCTACAGTGAACACAGCCAGGTCAACAGAGATAAGCTATGAGACGGACAGAAGTCACATGATGCTCAGTTTGCTTTCTCATCTGCCTGATGGTCTGAGTTGGGACCTTAGCTCTGCACGACGCTGGGGCTATCACTCATCTCCCATTTCCTCGCTGGGGAAATGGGGTAATGACAGAACCTACTTTACAGAGTGGTGCTGAGGACTCAGTGAGAAGATACTCGCAAAGTGCTTCGAACATGCCTGATGCAAATGAGCGCTGAAATACATCTGTTATTAAACATTACTTACTGTTACTATCACTGTTGTTACCGTAATTACTACAGTAAATATCCCCGAGGCTCTTCGGGGGGCCCCTTGCTACCGAATGGAGTAACAATTTCACTCCAAGACCGTACCACGTGGTTGCTTGTTAAGCATCCTTCTTGAAAGGGCCACATTTAGGCCCAGTCCATCACCTCAGATCCTTAGAGCATCTTGCCAGATTCCCTAGAGACCAGTGTTCAAAGGAGAAACTGACTACGCTGTAAGCCAGTCTCTGCTTTCAGTGACTGGATACTCAGTCTGGTTAGGGAGGAAGCCCTCGCTCAGCTGAGGTGCACTCTGAGTGCAGTCCCCGCCCTGGGTTACATCTAGCCAAGCATGGCCCATCTTGGCTGCAACAGCGAGGCCTGAGCTAGCCAAAGAAGCGTATCTTTGCACAAGTACAAGTCTCGAGCCTCACTCAGAAGAAGACATGGGTGTTAGTAATCTGAGTTGAAGAGATGGCGGTAATAAGAGAGCCCTGTCTGTACTGAATTAAATTATTCTGACAAAACCAGCAGAACAATCTATGCAGCAGTATCTTAACCAGGTTTATCTAGAGAATAAAAATATTAAAGGTTCGCCTCTATGACATCCAATTTTAGTAGAAATCCAGTTTATGATAATTCCTCTTGTATCCTCTGGGAGCGCAGGACCCTCATGACACAACTGGGTTTCCTAAGACCAGGGTTTTGCTTCTCTGCTTGCTCCTGAGGCAATGTCCTTGGTTTCTCGGTACTATGTCTCTTCATCTGAGCTGTTCTGTAAGCAAAATAGGGATTTGATAAAGACATCTGAGCTTTGATCTTACTTTCTTGTTTTGCATTTGTATGTGAGCGGGAATTTCCAGGAGACATAACGGCCTTTTCTGATGAAATGACTGAAGTGGCAGTGCCTAACACCAAAAAATAAATGTCCATTGCAGAGACCTGCAGTTGGTTGATTCCTGCAGGCCTCTCTAGGAACAGAATGTTTACCTTGAAATGGAACCGTTGGTCTTACAGACCACATTTCTCAGCCTGCCTTGAAGCTCAGGAGGCCCACGTGATGAGGTTTTCACTAATACAATGTAAGCAAAATGTCTTTCCTTCAAACGGAATCCGTGTATCCTGCTTCTCTGTTTCTTCATTCTTGATATCTGGAATAGGGGTGTGATGGCTGGATCCCCTGCACACATCTTAGAGTCCAGTGCATCCTGAGCATGTGTGTTCCAGTGACGTATTACTGTTTCATAAACCACTCCAAAGGTAATGGAAAATGACAGCTATTTCAGAATGCTTGAAGACGCTGGGGGTCAGGAATTCAGGCAGAGCACAGTGGGGAAAGTTCGTTTCAGCTCTATGAGACTTCCCATTGTCTGAGACCTCAGCTGCAATGGCCGAGCACTTGAATGACCTGGAGGATTCCCGGGCACTTGGGTGATTGCAAGGCTAGTCCCACCTGGCACAGTCGGCCAGAACACCTGCATGTGACCTCTCTGTGTGCTTGGGTTCTCACAGCATGGGAGCTGGATTCCAAGAGCAGACGTTCTAAGAAAACTAGGCAAAGCTGCGTGGTCTTTGCTGACCTAACTCTGGAAGTCAGACAGCATCCCTTCTGCTCCATTCTACTCTCACCTGCCAGCTCAGATTCAAGGGGAGAGATGACTTTTCTCTCCTGCCTCTTCATTGGAGATTAGCAAGATCACATTGCATAAGAATCTGTAGTAGTGAAATCATGCCTTATGATCGTCCTTGGAAACTCAAACTCCAGTCTACTACCGGGATGGAACAACATGATAGGCGTGTGGATCGCTAATAATCCTGTAGAGTCACTGAAACTGCCCGAGGCTGCTAACTCACAGGCTTTTTTTCCTTTTCTTTCTTTCTTTCCTTTTTTTTTTTTTTTTTTCTTTTTGGTGTGTAGGAGAGAGAAATAGATTTTTATCCTGTTTAAACTCTTCTTATTTTGACTTTAGGTAATAATGCGTTTAAACCAAATGCCAACCGATACCGTGGTCAGGAACCTCAGATTTTACCACTTCAATAGCTCATCCATGAGTGCGATCAGCTTTAAACGTCTACCACCGAGGGAATCAACGTGGGCTAGCAGGCAAAATTCAACATCAAATCTATTGCAGTCATTAAACTAATAGCATTCTCTTTTGCTCCATTTATTCAATTTCTTTTTTTATCCCCGCTATTTATCTTAGTGGAAAGCAGTAACCTCTGTGCTGAAATGGCACGGTGGTATTTCCCATCCAGCGGTGTTGCCGATGGTGTACCAGCACGTTCTGATCCCATTTTTGGAGCTGGAACAATCCAAACTTGTATAGAGAAAGCCTGCATGGGTTTTTGTTGGCATAGGAGAAGTCTAATTACACACATCCAAATACACAAGAGAGAAATGCGAGGTTTTTCCCCATTGACTTGGAAAAGTTGGTGGTTTTGACCTGCCGTACTTGAATGAGAGATCCAGGCTAATTATGGGATTGCATGTTTAAACAGTTATTTCTTTACAGAAAACTCCTAGCACATTTGTAGGTTTAATTTTCTCTTGGATCTGTGCTTTTCATGGACCTTCTGCACAGAGTTCTTTCAGTTCAAGAAGGCACATTGGCTTTTATTTATCAAGCATAACCTCATTCATTATATGCGGGTGTTCGTAGGTAGAATTAAAAGTTGTTCTGGACCTGTATTTTAGGATCGTTTCTTCGTTTTTGATCTGTTTCGTTCTCTGATCGTGGAGATTGTCCAGCTCTGTGTCTCCATCACTTCTGCAACATCTTCCTTGTAGGCTCTGGTTCCTGCTTTGTTCCATTAACTGTCATTTTTGTAGTCTTTTGCATAGTAAGTGTAGACAATAGACACTCAGTGTAAATGAATGAGTGAATAATTATATTTTGTCATTACTTTTATGTCTTCTCTTATTTAAAATGATTGTTGTAGTAAATCTAGTCCACTCTTTTGCTGAAGTGCATTAACAGGTGTTATCCCACTGTTTTCACAGTGAGACAAGCATCACTGACAGACTCTACCTGTGGCGATCTGCAGTGCTCCTGGTATATTTGAAATTCTGATACCTTTGTCGCTGATCGTTAGAGATGAGTAGGAAGCTCACTTCAAATATAATTATAATTCTAGCACACCCGCAGGACAAAAAGCATGCAAGTCACAGTAGGGTCTGAGGTAGGGTGAGATATGACAGCAAAACCAAAGTTTTAGCCAAAGTAGGGCACAGGCCTCGGTTTGGCAAGACCTTACAGGAAATATATGATGTGTTTAAAGACACCGGTTGAATACAATAGGTCTCTCCAATGGGGAAATAAATTAAAATAAGAAACATGGAAGACGGCTCACCAGGAAAAGTAACTCAGGATGCAAGTCAGTGTAACTCAGTTGTGCTTTGGGTTCCCTTCATCCCCACTGCACCAGTCCAGGGCACAGAGCATAAGGACTTCTCCAAATTCCATTAACCGAGGAGGAGGGAAGTTTAGAAATCTTCCCAAGTTGGGGGAAGTCACTGGTCCTGAGCCATGACAGGGCTCATTCTGCAGGTGGTAGAATTATTGTTTCTGAAACTAACATGGAGGGGGAAAAAAAAAGGAAAAACTGTCAACGTGAAGTGTGAAGTTTCATTTCATCTCTCCTCAACTTTTGTCTTCTTCTCTGTTTTCTCCTATAATCCCATTCAGCTCACATTCTTTGTCCTTTCTTCCTCAAATTCCTTTCTTTCCTCTCTCTCCCTTCCCCCTAAAATTTCAACCAGTAAGAGTTCTTATTATGGAGGGATGCGGGATCCTGACCGTCCCCTCAAAGGAAATCATGTCATGTGAAATTCCTCCCACCTGTCGTAAGTCCCTGAGCAGATGAAAGCGAATGTCATGGAAGCCACAAGAGGTCAGAATTAGGAGGTGATTGCTAGGGGTGTATCTGTGCCTTTGTCCATGAGCAACAGTTTTCAAGTCAAAAATTCTTTTCGAGAGCCTTTTCCATAAAATTCAAGATTGGCTACCTGGAGATAGTTTTTTTAAAATACTTGTTTTAATTGCATGTGTATTTGGTCATTTGTGGTAAAAAAAAAAAATCATTAGCTGGTATGGATAGGAAAACCTCATTCTACTGAAAATTGTTATTGATTGCTTGGCCATGTAACAATATGGCTGCACTTCTGTTCACAGGCACAAAGCCTATGCTGATGCGTAACAGATAGCCCTGACCATAATGTCTTTGTATTAATTAGGTAATATGTTTATTTTAATACGTGACAACCATGACCTCAGTTCTAAGTCACTCCGAGCTGCTATAACATGATACTATAGACTGGGTGGCTTATAAACCATAGAAATTTCTCTCTCACAGTTCTGGAGGCTGGATATCTGAGATCCGAGGGTGTGTATGGTCAGATTCTGGTGAGGGTCCTCTTCTGGGTTGCAGACGGCTGACTTCTCACTGTACCCTTACGTGGCAGAAGGGGCGAGAGAGCGCTCTCGGGTCTCTGTTGTAACAGGACTAATCCCACTCATGGGGGCTCCACCCTTATAACCTAATCACCTCCTAACCCACCCCTCCTCCACACACCATCACATTGGACCTTAGAATTTGACATATGAATTTTGGAGAGACACAGACATTCAGTCTATAACATATCTATTGTTAGATGGATAGATAATCAACATATAATTAAATAGATTTGGTGTGTCTACTGGAGAGGGGCACTTTTAAATATGCTTTCTTTACAATTGGATTTTTCCTTCTGATTTTTTATTTCTCAGTATAAATTTTAATCTGGAATACAAGAAACTACTAAAGATAAGGCTCTTGTCTTCTAGCATAATACAACGACATCAGCCAAAAGACACTTTTAGAAAGCTTTCCTTACGAGAGTGGCGAGGAAATTAGCATGCATCTTTTATACGTGTGCCAGCAACCGTGCCTATATGTGTTACACGTCCTGTCTTTCCAACCCACTTACTGTCTGGCGGAAGTTAATCATCTTTTACCAGAGAGAAAATTATTATTCTGAGAGTTAAATTTACTTACCCAGTATCATGGGTTAACAAGTGATAGAACAGGATTTGAATTCAGGACTTCGCCTCCCCAGTGTCTGGGCCGTTTTTCTCACAATGGTCTGAAAGAGTCTTAAACACAGAATCAGACAAAACAGAAAGCAGTTCATTGAGACCGAGTGATGCTATCACACGTGTCTTTTCTCCTTTCATAAAATATGTCCAAGTTATTTAGAAATATTGAGTGTCCAACATACATGATACTGTGACTCTAACTCTATGACAATACAAAACTAGAGGCATCGTCCCCATGACACAGTCTTGTTAGTGTCTTGTTAGTTTAAAGCACAAACATCTTACCAAGGACACCTTACTATTGTTTAGAAAACAATGAGGTAACATATATAAATTAAATGACCATAAAGATGATGTAGACTTAAGCTCGGATTCCTTAGCCTCCGACACCTCCTGGTCTCTTTATCCTACAAAACATAGGCTCTCAGTATTATGTTTTGAAAACTAGATATAATGGGAGAAGAGATGAGTGGATATGAATAACACAGATCAAAGGCACGTCTGGTTATCTCAGTCTTCTCCGTAGGAGGGAGTGATGACCATTTCATGTAAAATATTTATATTGATAGAACATAAAGTAAACAAAAACACTTTCATAAGCCGTAAGCTGGTCATTTTAATAAATGAGGATACGGAAGAAACGAAGGCTTTCGCATCTTGCTTGAAGTTAAAGGACTTGAACTGGAAGTCTCCTGAATCAGATTCTCCTGTAATTTATGCCATGTCTGTATGTTTTACAAAACGGCTGCATCAGAATCATTGGGAGGTTTAATTTAATTAAAAAAATTTAACCTGGCAACTACCCTAGGAATCCTGAATCACCATGGAGTGGGAGGGGACCTCAGTCCTCATTTTTATCAAAACTCCATAATGATTCTGACTCCAAAATCTTTATATATATTTATACTTTAATTTTATATTTATATTTTATATATAATATAAATTTATAAATATATAAAATCTTTATATATATTTATACTTTAATTTTATATTTATATTATATATATTTATTAATATATAAATCTATATTTATATACATATATATATAAATCTTTAAAGATAGGCTTCTCATGAGCACCACATGAAAGCAAAGATACGACATAAAGCAGTTTTATGAATGAAAATCCAATGTAGAGAGTATACCTCATTTTCTAGGCGCTCCACTCAAGTACGAACTCCAGTTCCCAATTATACGCGCCTCATTTAGAAAAACAATGCTCTAAGGGAAGCATGTGTCTAGGTTATTAAATAAATGATGCTTTAACCTGATCTTTTTTAATGGAAAAGAGTAGAACTATTGTACTTAGAAAGTACAGAGTACTTAAAAAAGAAAAAAAACTACTGTGTAGATTCATGAAGAATATTATTCCTTTTAAAAAGATGCTAAATGACTTGGTACGAAGGGCGACGTGTGAAAGTGAACGTTCCAGGGGCCCTGTACCGGGGACTGACTGCCAGTCTCTGAGGGGTCTGTTAA
This sequence comes from Camelus ferus, assembly GCF_009834535.1. Classification (NCBI taxonomy): domain Eukaryota; kingdom Metazoa; phylum Chordata; class Mammalia; order Artiodactyla; family Camelidae; genus Camelus; species Camelus ferus. The sequence continues at coordinate 27,921,397 of NC_045711.1, forward strand.
TGATGCTAACCTATCAAGAGTAAAACCAAACTTTCATTTCTATTGTGAATATTCGAGGCTGGCAAAGCTAATTTTAACGGACCACTCACTGATAGTAGGGGTCATTTATATCGTGAGCCATGAAGTTTGGAGGTTTTACCTGACTCGCAGACTCGTAAGTTAGCCTGCCACACGGTTCCCTGGGTCCTGGGTCAGAGATGAAAGAGGGTTCATTACTCGCAGCGGTGACAGCAGCCCAGCACGGGCGTGTTTGCAGTGGTTCCCTGAGCTCTGGTTCCCACAAGGCCACACGAAAGGGGGTCACGTTAACACCTACACGCGCAGTGGGTTATATCACAAGTGAAGAGCTTAAAATATATCTGAATCTTTTATAATGGGCAGGAGGCATGCCTACCTTTGGCTGCAGAGGGAGACGTTATCTTCGTTGTACTGGATAATAATCACACCTGCACATTGTTCCAGAAGAAGACATGGTCTCTGTGTGCATCCCAGGGTTGTTCTCTGTACAAACATCCTCAAGAAGATAGTTCAGAACCAAGGGCAGTCCAGTGCCCCTGCTTGCAAGATGCGAAGAAATGGGAGAGAACTATGGAGAATTATCTCCCAATACACGTCGCTAACATGGTTTTTTGATAACTAGATACGTTATTTATCATTCCACAAAATGATTATTTCAACTTGCCAATAAGTAATCAAAAGAACACCCTAAGAAACGCTGTAGTTCTTTCAAGCTCTGATGTCCATTTTAGCCAACTAGCATAAGAAGAAAAAGTTGCTGTACTTCCAAAGATAGTATTTTTTTTGGGGGGTAGAGGCAGGAGACTTTATTATTTCCATTAGTTATTTAGCTAAGGATTCATTTCCCCCACTTTTTCTCTCCCTGTAAAGTAAGGGAGTGAGAGCTGCAACTCCGACACGTGAGACCATAAAGCACCTGGCGACACAAGTCATTTAGGATAATGGGAAAGCTGAGTTTTGCAATTAGACCAAACTGGGCTTAAATTAAAACTCAGGTCCTTCTAGATGCCAGGTAATTAAAGCTTGCTAATCTTCAGGTTCATCATCCTTAATATAAAGATGGCATTACCGACTTTATAGGATTTCTTGATAACGTATAGAAAATGTTTATCAAAGCGTGTGACAGCCAGTGCTCAATAGATCATGGTATGAGTGGCCATAAGCAAAGAATTTAATTTCTTCACCCTAGCCAATTGGCGGTCTCTCACCAACCCGTATGGTAGAATGCAGGCAAGGAAATGGAATCACGGAAACATTAAAGGAATTGTCTGACATGGGGTTGGGGTATATAAGTCTTCGCAACTACCTGCATCTGCTCAGAGTGCATGGATCCCTTATTTGGCTTATTTGGTTTTTCCCTGATAAATGGCTTTTATAACAAGGACTGTTTGTGGCTCCAGGTTCATACCTAGAATCCACACCGACGTGGGGGAGCAGCTCAGAGAAACCAGTGGGGAAGCTGTGAGCACGAGCCAGCACAACAGGATGCTAAATCAATCAAAGAGTTAATGGCAGTCAGCTCTAATTAACCAGATTTTAAAGACTTTTTCTTTAAAAAAAAAAAAATATTCGAAGTGTGACAGCTCGACGTTGGCAGTTAAAAGCTATTGAGAAGCGGGTGCCTCAAGGTGAGCTCTCTTTTGACTTGTCTCAAAAAGTGAAAAATCAAAAACGCAGCTTTTTCTAAACAGTTCCTGTTTCATTTTCTCTGCTTTTACCCTTAACCACCAGGGTATCTGCTTTTCAGTGAATTGTGTTTGTTTTATCTTAAGTCACGCAGCAATTGATTGAGACTCTGAGCAGCAAAACTTGATTTCTAGCACGTTTTATCCGTACTCCCCACATTCATATTTTTGTAGTTATGGGTTTGTGCTTTTTTTCTTTATGTGCACATTACGGTGCTGGTCGTGGTGGAGAAGGGGGAGGAGTGTGTGTGTATGTGTGTGTGTGTGTACGCGCGTGTGTTGTAACTGTCCACCTCCTGCTAGTTGAGACTTCAGTTACGTAGGGCAGGAGGATTTTGGCACACTTTCCTCTAAAGAAAACACAGTCTGATCTGAGGAGTGCCTACCTCTTACAAGGCCTCGATTGTGTAAGACGGCCAGAAAAGAAACAAATGCAGTTTAATTGCGTCGGATGCTTGGTGACTAGTTCACAAATCTTTTATTTGTTTTGAGAAGTGCTGCAGTGGCACTAAATTTTGTGTGCGTTCAGGGAGATGCAGACGTGACTTACAGTAGGACTTAGAAGCCGACATAATTACCTGGGCTCCTGTCAAACTAATAAACTAATAGAGGCTTTAAATAAAATCAGGAAAGACCAAAGATTTGAGAAAGTTAAAGAATGAGACTAGACGTTGAGTCCTGTTAAATTTTCTTCATGCATGTATTTGAGAGGCCAGTGGTTCTGTGGCATATGCATTATATGTTTCAAATTTTAAAATATTTTTTAATCTCTATGTAAAAGAATCTTGGGGTTTTAAAATCAACGTGCTACTCTTATGTTTCCTAGTGCAATGTTCCTGTCCCCTTACAGATAATTACGGGCACCAGTGTCATTTATAATATTGTCTATAATCCAAGAAACCATACAAAAAAAATCTAAGAAATTTAAAAGCTGTGAATAGCTATTGAAAAAGGTCATTTGAAAATGTAAACAGTCTACCTGGTCGAAATTTTCACTGCACTAGGACACTTGGGGTACATTTCTCATCTGATAAAATCAGCCGTTTATATTTGGGATATAGTTGAGATTTTTAGTCCACCACATTTAGAACTATTTAGCGTTCTTCCCAGGATTCTGGAAGCACAGATGGTAAGGAAGGTCTTCGAGACATTATGGTCCAGCATGGAGGAAGGGCTGGGTAAATGACTGGCTCTGTAAATGTGTGCATTTCTCTAAGTGAATCTAAACATTACGTCTCCTGACTTGTGCTCAGATTTAGTGACTATGAGTCATTTGTCCTACACAGAATATAATGAGTACATGTAGAAAAAGATTCTCAAAACCGCATGCAGTAACACAACTGAGATTGGGACCTTGGTGAACTTCTGTCTTTCTCCATTTCCTTTCTTAATTAATAGTACCTTTTATCCAGCAGTCCATTCATTTAATAACATTCAAGTGCTTACCATGTTCCAGACGATATGCTGTGTTCTGAGAATAAAATTAGGACTCGAATGTCACCCTGTTCTTCAAAAAAGTCAATGGTTAATCGGAGACTGTGAGATACAAATTAATTAAAACATAATGCTAAAAATTACATAAATAAGGGCATGTTCAGTGTACATTTGGATGTACATTTGGAGGAGCGCTTCACTCAGCTGCGGTGGAGAAGGAGAAGTCTCACAGCAGAGATGACACTGAGTTGGCTCTTGAGTTACGGGAGAGAGCTGGCCAGGGGGAGAACTGAGGAAAATACATGAGGTGTGCGAAACAGGCAGACCTCCCTGTCAACTCTCTTCACTGTAAAATGCTCTGAATAGAATCACATAGATGGGATTTAAACAACGGCTGTGATTTAGCTATAATTTGGGGGAAGCCTTCTCCTTTCTGGCGTCACCTTCTTTGGCACTCTTGAAGACTACCTTTTTATGGCTCTCTTATCCTGGAGAGTTGTGTGTTCATGTGAATCGCCTTGAAAATGTGCGGCTGTGCCTTATTTGGTTTCGTGTCCCTCAGACCCACCACTGTGCACACCATTATAGCAGGTGCTGAGAAATCATCTGTTCCATGAAGGAATGAAAGTCAATATGAAGGCTCTCAGAATTCTAGGCAGGAGGGTCTTAGGAACAGCAAACTGGAAGTATGGCTGAGCCACAGTGGGTGGGGCCTTGTCTTGAAGCCCCTTGCTTAGCAAGTATGCTGGTTTTACATAGATGGTGGCTTTGGATTGTAAACAGTAGGGATCTAAGACCCTTCTCCATCCACACTTTGGCCTTGCCCTGGAAATCAGTACAAGACTGAGAGAATAAATAGACGTGGGTGACTACAGAGAATCTAGAAACAGGCTTTCTTAAAGCATAAGGGAAATAAGAAATAATACAGGAGCCTTTATTAATGCCCAATAAATAAGCGGAAAACACATAGCAAAAATGGCAAATGGTAAATTCTGTCCATTACCGTGTGCTGTAAAATGGTCTGAAGCTCTTTGATTAATACTCTCACTCTGTGACTGTGCATGAGGCAAGTCAGACGTTCGTGTCCCCAGGCTGGGCAGAGAGGGTCTGAGCCATCTAGCCAACAACGCCCGTCTACACTACCCTTGGAATCTCGATTTTTGCCAAAGTCGTAAGTGAAAATATCCAGGACCAAAACCATATATGGAAACGAAGTTTTTCATCCACATTTCACGTAACACCATAGATCACTAAAGCAAAAAGGATTTTAAAATCTAATTTGCTTTACATCAGGGATTGGGAAGCCTGACAAGATTTTGGGTTCTTGGAGTGTCTTGAGTTATTTCTCAAATATTTTGGGTTCAATAAAACCCAAAATGCATTTTGCCCTGAGCACTTTCCCCCTTAATTCTGAAACCCATGTGTAATCTACAGGAAATGTAATCCATATGTTTCTGATTCATTTACACTTAACTCATCAAAATATTTTTCTAGGAGCTATTTGATGTTGAAGAAGCATTTCGAGACTTTTTAATAAGGTTTTTAAAACCTTCCCCCTCCCCAGTCCTTTAAAACAGAAGGCCGTGTTTTGCCAAGGAGAAATGAGCCCCAATACCAAAATATTTGGGTTCAGCTCCAAACTCTGAACCACAGAATTTAAGATAGGTTCTCAGCTTATCCAGTTTGTGCTTGTATCCCATTTTCTGGGTCTGGTTCAGCATGTAAAATCTAGTAGAGTTGCCGAAGATGAAAATGGGACTCCTGTGACTTTACCACAGGATCAGAAGGAAGGATTAAAACGTCGAGCCAACAAGATTGTGATTTTAACATATACGCGCATGTGTGCGCAGACACACACACACACACACACGCACACGCGCACACACAAGGTTACCGCATAGGGCCCAGAGCTGCAGTTCCAGCGGGAATGAAGAGTCAAGGAAAGTAACCTGTTCCAGTTAGACTCATAGGCAAGATTATATAACTCCCATATTTTGTTTTGTTTTGGAAGCCTGGTCCCATTGGAATAAATATCCCCAGAGACTCTTTCTAAGTTGCCCCAATATAAACTAAAATTTCTTAACGAATGCATCTTTGCCGCTTACTGGCCCTGCGCCCCCCAATTCAACATCACCCTTCTTCACTGCGATGCTTGAAAATCTGGAGTTTCATAGCTTCATATTCAGTGCTCACCACAACCCTGGCTCAAGATGACCTCTGCCTTAGTGCCAGCTCACTGGTCTCCAGCACAAAGCATGACCTCATGATCATCAAGACATTGTAGCGTTCCTTTCTCAGATGTTGAACTTCGCTGACTTTGCTCAAACCATGCTCCGTGTCTTCATTCCACTGTATTTAAGTGTGGGTCACCATGGGCAGATAGATGTTTTGCTTCCTTTAACTACATCCTTTTAGACCTCAGTTCCCCAACTGTGACATTATTGACGTTTTGAATCAGATTATTCTTTTTTTTTTTTTTTTTTAAATCTGGGCCCCCTAGCTATCCATCCTGTGCACTTTAAGATTTAGCATGGCTGGCCTCTACCCACTAGATGTCAATAGCAGTAATGCTTCCAGACATCACCAAGCGTCCTGGGGGAGGGGAGCAAAGTTGCCCCTAGCTGAGAATCCCTGCTGTAGAACTCTCTTGGTACCACTCCCATAGGCATCCATAGAGTCCTTTACTTGAGTATGCATGTGTAGACTGTTAGGTGTTTTCAGCTTCTCTCATGCTCAACTTCATACCCAGAATATTGCATTCTTTGGTGATTTGTATAATCGTGGTTTTGTGTTTTCACTAAGTATTTGTTGGATAAAAGTGCTGGGAATAAATGATGATCTCCAGGTCCGTCCATGTTGCTGCAAATGGCATTATTTTATTCTTTTTTATGGCTGAGTAGTATTCCATTGTATAAATATACCACAATTTCTTTTCCAGTCATCTGTCGATGGACATTTAGGTTGCTTCCATGTCTTGCCTATTGGACATAGAGATGCTATGAACACCTGTGCTCAGCCTGATGCTACCATCCTCCACTTGGGTGGGGGGAGCTTAGTTCCTGTGGAAGGACTCAGAGATCTGCATCAAATTGTAATGCACATCACCTGAGGAGGTGCCAGGCCCAGGCCCCACATTGCATTATTGTTTCTTTCTGCATTATTCTTTCTTTCCCTCACTCCTCTAATTACTAACTGTTTGAATCTGCCTTTGGCATTCAGAGAAGGTCTAGGAGTCAGAAACCTTTTTCCTACAACAAGAAATGGAGGACACAGAAAGGCCTTCGTATCTGGGAGGGCCCCACAGGGTCTTAGATGGCGTCAGCTCTTCTGCTTTAAGGGAAAGATACGTGTAGAGCCTTATCCTTTGGCAAGTTAAAACCTACATGATTTGGAAAGACCCATGACAATATGTAACTGAGAGTTAGAGAGTAAGATAGATGCTAACAGTAGAGTTGACAGATTCAGCAATGTAAGATGCTCACTTACATGTGAATTTCAGATAAAAAGCAAACACATTTATTAGTAGAAGTACGAATCCTGCAATATTAGGACATACTTCTATTAAAATTATTATTGTTTATCTGAAATTCATACCTAACTGAGCATCTTGTATTTTATTTGATAGCCCTGACTATCAGAGTAGAAATTCCAAGAAGGACAGAAATAGGGACATTAAGATACGGAGACAGGAAAAGCCATGGTTTGCTTGTAGAAACTTAAGATGGGTCAGATTTTAGAAGAGAGTATAATAATTAGGGTGTAACACAAATAGCTTGTAGAGGGTGAAGCCAGATAATAAAGGTGCTTGAAATCCATGCAGATAAATCTACATTTGAAGGAGACTGTATAGGAGTCCACTAAAAAATGCCCATTCTCACCTCCTGTTCTCACTGCCGACTGTTTCTCTCGCATTCTTTTCCCTGTAGGAACAGCTTTTCTAGTCTGCTAGACACCTTGTCCACATCCTTATGTAACAGATGGGTGACTGTTCCTGTCGATTTGCCCCATTTGATGATCAGCTCTGTCATTGCTCTTACTATTTTGTCTACTTTTGAATTTTCTGCCCTCCGAAACTTAAAAAAAAAATCTTTTTACCTGCTTCAGTTTGTTGCCATCCATAATCCATGGTAAGGTCAAGACTTCTCCTCCTGCTCTTGAAGACATTGATCCATTTCAGTTGGCCTACCCAACCTGTTTTCTCACTGCGCCCCAGCATCTCTCTTCTCCCCAAATCAAGTATGTCCTCACCCCCGTCCTCATTGCTTTGCTCGGCATTTTCTCCAGGTTAGGAGTTGCTTTCTCTCTCTCTCTCCCCATGACCTCCAGATCCATCCTTCCTTCAGAAATCAGTTCCAGCTTCACAAACCAAAGACTTTGCCGATTAGTCAGAACTGCTCCCTGTTCTGAATTCTCTTCGCAACACTGGTTGGAAGCAGCCCTCCAACTATTTGCTTGCATTCTACTTCAGTATTTCTTCCTTGTTTCATGGGCATAGTTTTTATCTTTCTAACTAAACTATAATATTCTTAACCACAAAGAGAGCTTATAAAAATATTTTTATATCTCCCATGGTGCCTGCCATGCTTCTGGGCATACAGCAAATGATCAAGAAATACTTTTTGGTTTTAATTGAATCAGCATCCAGGGAAAACAATTTAGAAAATAGTGTATAATTCATATCAAATGTTTGAAAGTTTCTGATGGAAATTTGTAGGAAAACTTGTTTCAGAGATTAACCCTTCTGACTTAGAGTTTTCTTGCAAGTCAAAACATTAAAAAAAAAAATCTCTGCATCTCTTTATGGGCTGCGGTATTTAAGGGTCATGGCTTGAGTCCCCTCAGCCTACACAACTAAATTGATGATCACAAATCAATCACTGTCTTAAGTACTAACTATACTCTGGACTTTGTGTCAGGCAGTTTTAAATGTATCACCTCATTTAATCCACACATGTGATAGATACTGTCGTTTTTTTTTCCTTTTGCCTTTAAATAAGAAAATTGAGGATGAGGAAATAAAATCAGCTGGCCAAAGGCACACATCTGAGAAACAACTGCACTGGGATTCTAACCGAGGTTGGTCTGATCCTAAAACCTGTTCTCTTTACCACGAATGCCCTCTTCCCTTTTCTAATACAGATAAACAAGGGAAAGTAAAAAGCGCCCCTAACTGCTGCTCGTAACTTCTTGAAGGCCAGTGGAGGAATCAGGAAGTCAATTAAGCTCAAGGGTTCTTCCACAAGAATTTCTCATCACTAATTTTCTGTGACTCTAGCCCTGACATCTTTCATTTAACTCCTCCTGTTTTTCAAAAAGATTTTTATATGGGTTTCTCTATATGCTATCTTCTAGTGTGACCCATTTTTGAGGCTAGTGTTCATATTTGATTACTTTTAATATTTAGGTTCCCAGAGAATTCAGTACACTGTCTCCCTTTAATAGACACTCAACAAATACTTACTGAGCTAAATCTAGAATTAGTTTTGAGATTAGAATAATAGTACTTCCTGGAAACTAAACTGCAACTCTTCAGATTACTGATAACATAAGCCTGTGGTCCAATTAGGGTTATTCTTACTTTTCTGATTGACTTAAAGTGAATCTTTTTGAGATTCATGAAGATTCTCAGAGATTCGAGATAATTGATGTTTCTTCAGAAAACCTGGTGAAAAATAACAGATTAATACTTAACTACTGCATCATTGTCTTCATCTCTTCTCACTCTCTACTAAAGGTCTTCCAACAGTTTTGACTACTATCTCTAAATAAGGAAAAAAATTAACCCTTCAAAAGAAGGTCATTGATCTTTTGGCAATTCACAGTTTTAAATGAAGTGCAATGGAAAAATATAAATTAAGGGTTTTGGTGACTTCACACAAGGAAAATAATTTCACTGACATGCTTACTCAGGGGGGGAGTGAGGATGTTGAGTGATAGAACACAATTCCACCATGATTATAAGCATCAACATTTGGTATTCCATTTAGCCCCAAAGTAAAATTCAAATTTTGCAACACTTCATTTAGCAGAATATTAACCCCCTGAGACTGGAAAGGAGAGCCAGTGTGAACAAAGCTTTGCAGGGTGGATCAAGTTAAAAACACACATACACCCATATATGTACACAAGCCTGCGCATGCACATGTGGAAGGAAACGGCTTTGAATGGTTACAGAAGTCCCTGGTTCTGTGCTTATAAGTTTATCTGTATTTTGGCCACAGATCCAGTTGCACAGAGTACCCAGGGTAGAGCAGGGCACGTTGCGATGAATAATTATTTAATCAAATAATTGCTCCATGCCTCCAACACCACTCCTTTAAGAACTGAGCTGGAAAAAAAGACCAGCAAATATGTAAATTGGAACTGATTAGGGGATTAAGTTTCACCAAAAAAAAAAAAAAAATTAAAAATTGGAATTAAAAACAGCCTGCAAATCCTTCTAAGCCAAGCCCTGTCTCTGAATTACAACACCAGCGCCTGTCGGCTGTGATAATTTCACTTCATTAAGTTCCAGATATAAATAGAGAGGCTTTTTTTCCATCCACCACTTTAAATAAGCATGGACTGAAAACACAGGGGTTATTGATCCACTCAGCTGTTTGTTATTGGGTCTTTGGTCTTGCTTCATTGTTGCATTAAAAATTTTCGAACACCTATATCATGAAGCCAGGGACAATTCACCTCTGTACAAACCATTATAAAGCTACTGTTGCCATTGCCAAAAATATTAAAAGAGTAAAACTCATCAGGTATGCTACATACTGAAATGCAGCACAGACGTGTGTACACTGTGTATAAAAGATGCAGGGAAATTAATAAGAAAACTTCTAACACTAAAATACCAGTGCTTTGGGCACTGGTACCAGATTGCTTTATACAGTGAGATAATACAGAATATGTTATTTTACCAGGCTGTTCAAGGGTTCATGTTCAAAGGTGTTTTTTCCCCCCTAAATCAGAGGCTTTCATATTATAGATTTTCCAGGTAATGTATAATACAGTTTCTTCAAATTAACTATATTTTTTGTCACCCAAAACTCTTGAAGAAGAAAATTTATTATATGTAACACCACCAATTCTAATCTTAAAAGTATAGCCTATGACAAAAAGCAAACAACTGACTTAGAACAACAAAAAAGCAAGTTTTTTATAGTTTTAAGTCCAGGGTCAACAAATGTTTCTGTAAAAGAGGCAAAAATCAAGGGTATTATGTTAGTACTTCTATAACCATTTCAAATGTAACCCTTTAAAAATGTAAAAGCTATTCTTAGCTTACAGTCCTTATAAAAACAGGTGGTGTACCAGATTTGGCCCAAGGGTATAGTTTTGCCCAAGGGTATAGTTTTGCCCACCCCTGGTTCAAGATATTCAGTATATCAGTGCTTCACTGTTTTATATACTATTTATCATTTTTTCCTAGGTTCATATCTGGCCACTGACGAGTATGGACATTTAGTGAGTTTCAGTGTTAACTTTGTATCTCAGAAAAAAACTCAAGTTCAAGAACATTTTAAGTCTTGAGGCGAAATGGCTTTAAAAGGTCTTTACCTAGTGTCAGTGGGCATTTGTCCATATAATAAAATGACTTGGCACCTCTTAGAACCAACAGACACGACCGGCCAGGCGAGGCTGGCAGCATCGTTAGAGTGAATAACAGTGCAGGGCTGTGGGTCAACACCGAGGAGTGAAGTCTGAGCTGCAGGGTGGAGGTGGCTCGGGGCCTGGCAGGGCTTGGAGTTGGTTCTATAAATCCTTTATTTTATGAGCATTGGTTTAGAAAACAGTTTTAAGAAACCCACACCCAAGGATACGGTGATTCAGGAAATTTTGTAGGGGGTGGATCCTCAACTTAATTAGTTTGGGTTTATATTAGCCAATGGTTTTTACTCCCCAAGCGCGACGTAAGTTGAACAGAAAGCAGACATCACCCTAACTGGCTTGAAGTCATGTTCCTATTATTGCTAATACCTGGCTAGTCGAGCGGGGAGGAAAACTCTCCAGCAGACTCTCGTCCCAGCTGGGTCTGGGCTGTATTAGATGAAAGGCAGTATCAGCTTTGTTTTGAGTGACCAACATTCAAGGGATCGTGAGGAGGTTGCATCAGGGTCTGAAAACATAGCTCACATAGACAATTGTGTGAGAACATGTACGTTCAACGTCTAAGAGAAGAGTGATCGTCCCAAGGGGAGCTGGGAAGGGTGACGCTGTGGTTCCTTACTTTCGAAGCGAGGACTCCAAGGGAGCCATGACGTTTACAGCAGGACCTCTGAGAATTTGTATGTGTTCAAAGCACTGTTTATAAACTGAGTGTTTTACATTCTTGCCTTTTTAAAGGTATATGTATATATGTATATGTGTGTATATAAATGTGTATATATATGTACACACACATATTATATATATGCTTACTGTTGTGGTTGTGATACAGGATATGTCGAAAGCATTGCTTAGTTATAAAAATAACAGCTGATATGTATTAAGTGCCTACTGTCTACCAGATACTGTTGAAAGCGTTTCATAGGTACTGTGTCATTTAATCACAGCGTCTCCAGGAGATAAATACTGTCATCATCGCTACCATTCAAAGGGGAGGAAATTGAGATATAGAGAAGTCACACAATTTGTTGAAAGTCACAGGGTCAGTACGTGACAGAGGCAGGATTGAAACCCCGACTTTAGAGCTCAGTCTCTCAAACCCTAGGCTTGAAGGCGGTGTGTGGTCTACCCAAGGACAGATACTCAGAATCTACAACTCCTGTCATGGGGTGGGGGGTGATCTGGAGGGATCTTTATGTTACAATGGGGTCTCTGGGGACAAAGCTCAGTAAAGGAGAGCAGAGAATGAGATGTATTTCAATGTTTATACCAAATTTTTCGAGAAAGAGTTCTGTTGATGTTCTGGAGAATATTGATCTTTTTGGTAGGATTATGTGCATTGCAGAAGGAGCGTATGAAAAGTTTGATGCTTCAAAAAACTCTAGTTACTGAAGGAGATCTGAAAATACCTAACCATATGGCTTGCCTCTGGCAGCAGAGCATTTTGAATTTTCTTCTCTGGAATTCAAAGAAAATTCACATGCAGTTTTCTTGTTGGTTTATATATCTTCCTCTTATATGTTTAAACCTATTGTCTAGAGGCTCATAATCTTCGGGTCTATGGATAGATGTACATTTTTGGATTTGGAAAAATAGGTGATCAGACTATGGAATTCTTTCATCAAACCATAAGCTTCTGGCATCCCCTAGGTCAACACTGACTGGTAGAAATACAATGTAAGTCCCACATGTAATTTCAAATTTTCTAGCAATTGTATTAAAAGAGTAAAAAGAAACAAGTGAAATTAATTTCATTACTACATTCTATTTTGTTCAATAGTTCCAAAATGGAATCATTTCAAGATATAATTAATATAAAAATTAATGAGAATTTTTTTTCTCTTTGTACTTAAGTCTTCAAAATATAGTGTGTATCTTACACTTACATCTCAATTCAGATGCTAAAATTTATTTGGAAACACTTGATCTGTATTTATATTCCATAAAAATATACAATTGAAAAATATAGTTACATACCTCAGCTATTCTAAGCATATTTAAAAGTTTTCCAATACCTGAATCAAGTGTTAGGCTTCAAATTAAAAAATAATTAAAATTAAGTAAAATTTAAAATTTGGTTCATTCATCACATGGAACATATGAGGTGTTCAATTGCCACACGAGGCTAGTAGCTATAAAATTAAACAATTCAGGTCTATTTCTTTTTTAATTGAAGTATAGTCAGTTTACAATATTGAATCAATTACTGGTGTACAGCATGTTTTAATCATACATATACATACATATGTTCTTTTTCATGTTCTTTGTCATCATAGGTTACTACAAGATATTAAATACAGTTCCCTGTGCTATACAGAAGAAACTTGTATATCTAGTTTATATATAGTAGTTAGGATCTGCAAATCTCAGACTCCTAATTTATCCTTTATCACGCCTTTCTCCCCTGCTAACCATAAGTTTGTTTTCTATGTCTGTTTCTGTTTTGTAAATAAGTTCATTTGTGTCTTTTTTTAAACATTCCACATATAAGTGTTGTCTTATGGTATTTTTCTTTCTCTTTCTGGTTTACTTCACTTGGAATGATGATCTCCAGGTCCATCCATGTTTCTGCAAATGGCATTATTTTATTTTATTTTTTATGGCTGAGTAGTATTCCATTGTGTGTGTGTGTGTCTGTGTGTGTGTGTGTATGTGTGTGTGTGTGTGTGTGTGTGTGTGTGTATCATACCTTCTTTATCCAGTCATCTGTTGGTGGACATTGAGATTGTTTCCAAGCCGTGGTTGTTGTAAATAGTGCTGCTGTGAGCATGGACAATGCAGATCTAGATCATAGTTTTTAAGCCCTCGCTGTTCATCCGAATCACCTACAAGGCTTACCATACGTACAGCTAGTGAGTGCTGATGAAGAAAACAGCTGACATTTGTCCAGTACTTCCTAGGCTAGATACTATCATTCTAAATGTTTTAGCTGTGATGACTCTTAGTATTCTCATTTTACAAGTAAGAAAAATGAGCCACAGTGGGATTAATTTGCTCAAGGCCACAGAACTGGGAAGGAACAGAGCCCCTCCCAAGCTTGTCTGAAATGCTCTGCTGTATATAGTACAATACCACACTCACTATATAGAATCTGTAGGTTCCAGTAATGCCTAGAGGTGATGATTTACTGTGTCTTGAGTGAGACCTTGAGGTCTCTATTTTCTAAAAGATCCACGGCCAATTGTTAAGTGCACTGCCAATCTATATGACATCATCGTCAACTTCCTTCAAAACTCAACAGTAGAGAAAAAAATATTGATTTATTTCAAGTAAGTCATCCTTCAAAACCCTTTGTTGAGGATTTAAGCATGATCATCAAATCCTTTGTACTTGGCTCTATCTTTGCTGAAATAATACCACGTACTCAAGGTCTGGTGCTCAGTGTTGTGTTTGATGAAGTTTTCCAAGAATTCTTAAAGGGATTAACTAAATCCTGAAGCAGTCCTAATCAGTAATTTCTTACTTCGAAGAACAGAGTGCTTCCTGGTTATTCTGCAGGTACCGTCTAGAGGGCTTTATTACTGAGTTTCATGATTCGAGGGTAGGATAGAGAAACAAACAAGAAATAAAACATTGAATTCCACCCCCTCCCATTCTCTCTACAGCTACAGTCATGTACCACAAACTCCTGTGTTTTTAGGAATTTCTCAATGTGCTGGCCCTGAGAACTCTGCTAGGTTTGCCTGAAATTGAGATCTGTGAATTAAGAACACAACTTTCATTTATTCAGCAACAATTGGAAAGTGTGCGTGTTTCCATAGAGACGGGTAAGCCATTTCCTTTCCCACATTATGAGCACAGGCCTTTCTACCAAGTCTGATTTCCGTCCAGTCACCCAAGGGTTTGACGAGATTGGGGAGTTTGATCCCAGGGTCTGGCATGGCTCCAGGCAGAACAATAAAAAAAAGCATAAATCACGGGGAAAAGAGGTTGACACCAGTGGGAGGTGTGAAGGTGGAGAGTTGAAATATGGCTACCACCGCACATCTGCAGAATACAGAACGCGCTTAAGTTGGAAGAGCGCATCTTAATGCAAGTGCGTACATAATCTCCAGTATTTATAGTGCAGATGTCAACGTGTGTAATTCTGCTAAGGCACTGTAGCCGTGTGGCATTTCTGGCCTTTTGTAGACAACTCTTGATCCTCAATTTTACTATTTCAAGATGTCACTGACTTGGTTTGGCATTGATTCCTTTATTCATTCTTTTCATAACTTATTTACTAACATATGCTACGTGCAGGACATCCTGTTAGATCACGGGATGGGGAAGGAAGTGTGAGGGGGATCCCAAATTGTTTCAGACATAAATCCTACTGTGAAAAAGAGAGGCAAGATGAAGCTGTCCAAACAAGAATCACAGTAAGAGGTGCCAGGAGTCTTGGCATTTATAAATATTCAGAACAGTGAAGTGCCCTGAAAATAGATATGGGTTCATATTTTATTTTGAAGTTGAATACAAATAAAGGACAAAGGCAGGGGCATTTGTTCTATATTTATTCCACCTAAAGAGAGCGACTGAGCTGTGAAAATAATTGACATCTGAAGTAGAATCTTCAGGAATGAGACTCCAGAATGCTGCAAGGGTTCAATATGCCGAGTAACTGGCATTGGGACCCCTGACGCTACTTGGCACCACACAGAATCTGGAACACCAACTGCAGCGTCTTATCCTACTGTATTACAAAGTACCTGCTTAGAATTAACACAAGCAAAAAAAAGAAGAAGAATTAACACGAGCAGACTATACCAACTCAAGGGAGGGGAAGGGGAAAATCGTCTGTGTTTTGTAGGTAAAGATACTTATTTCCAAGACAGATGTGTTTTTTTCCCCCTTTGGAATTATTATTATTGAATTATTTAGGATTTAAATAATCAACAACTAATTTTTAGCTGATCACCTCATATAATAAAGAATCTCCTTTCAGTTTTCTGGTTAAGACCTAGGCTCAGATTTCACCCAATAGCATAGTAAAATCTGCAAAGAAATATAAAATAAAAAGTGTCCCTTCCCTTCCTTTTCTTTCTTTCCTCTCTCCCTCCCTTTCTTTCTCCCTCCTTCCCTCCTCTTCTTCCTTCCTTCCTGCCCATTTTCCTTCCTTCCTTCCTTCCTCCTTTTCTTTCTTCCTTTCTTATGTTCATTTTCTTTTCTCTTGTCGGGGGGGGGACTATTGCTAATTTGGGAACTAGGAGAATTTAAATGATAGATATGAATTAATCTCTAATGAGGAGAAAGTTCTCATTAAGTTCCTAAGTATCTCATCAAATATTCTAAACTTCTGTTAACACAACTTCCAGAATTCTTGAGAGGAGACAGACGTTATCCGCATCATATTCTCTAAATAAGTCAGGCTCATGCACAGGGTTAGGACAAGAGAGTAAGCATACAGTCCACTGACATCACAGGTAGGGACCGTGAGATGTTCAGAACTGCTCAGGGAGCCTTTGGAAAGAGTTTCCAACTAGAGCGTAATTCCTTTATTCATATCTCTTGGCTTATCTTTATTCTATAATTAGTTGCTTTTATGGTATCAGAGATTGAGACTAGGGCTGGCATGTGGGTAGTTCACTTTGGGAAATACTCTTCAAAGAGAGGAGTGGTGGACGGGCAGAGGGAAGCTGGAAGGAGAGAAAGCCGACCCCAGTGTGCCCAATGGGAACTCGATACTTGGGGGGAGCCTCCGAGCAGCTGCGTGGAGTGAGATCAGAGCCTGAGAGGCAGAAGAGGGGAGTGTCTGTTGGCTTCACGTCCCATTTGTTAAGTCTCCATAGGGGGTGTTTACCTGCACACCCTCGTTTGCACACGAGTCACACTGGCTGCGCAAGGTGCACAGACACCAGCCCGCAGTGCACGGAAGAGAATCCGGGGGAAGAGCCTGAGGCCAACTGAGGCAGCTGTCAGGGCACTGGCGAGCAGCTGGAGTAAAATGATGGGCTGAGGGCACGTGAAGCTGAGCGTAAGAAGTAGTTCCAACTCTGTATCTGCCTCCCATCAGTACGAAGAAGGCTCAGCAGGGGCAGGGACCAAGTCCTGCTCATCTTCATGTATCGCTCGTGCTCCTTATCCCATGGCTTGTGTACAGAAAGTGTTTAAAGCTCATTAGATCATTGAGTCGAACTGAGACTCTCAGAAATTGGGAAAGCACTGTTTTTGTTTTTGTTTTTTAACATTTTTTATTGAGTTATAGCCATTTCATTGACTGTAGTTACGCATGCATATTACGTGAATAATTTTACCTCATTCGTTCATTCATTCACCATTCGTCCATCTGGAATTCACTCAATCTATGAGAAACAAACTATTCTAAACATTGAGAGCACAAAACTAATAATACGAAAAAGTCCCTGTTTACTTCACAATTACACTGGAAATAGTATACTTGAAAAAAGTCTTAATAGGGGGAAATAATTGATTTATGTGCCACTGTGTACTGTGGCATTAATGGAAGAGTTTACACGGCAAGTATCATTAAAGCTGAACCCCGAAAGCTCACGGGGTCACCACGTCTCAGCTCCTCATTCCATATAAAGCCATGGATAGTGTCCTCCTCCCAATTTAATGGGACAAGAATTATGCTTAGCTTCTGGAAAAGAAGCCCGGGTCCTGTGAGGCCTGCGCGAGTATATACTGTTGCTGCCGGTTGCGTTTCAGTAGATTTTCTAAAGTGTGACAGATTTACTCATGAAACATTAAATGATGTTTCTTTCTTTTTGTTGTAGTAGACTTGAAAGAATAAAAGAAGGTGATATTTTTCTTTTTCCTCCCCATGGATCTGCATGCTTACCCTTTATATTCCTGTTTGATTGTCTTGACTCGCTCGTGGGGGATTTTAACAGCTTTGTGCTTTTAAAGAGAGAAGCTGGCAGGCACCTGGAACACATCTTCAGGCCTGGAGTCTAGGACAAGTGAGCTGGACCAGTAGGGGTTAGGGACCAAGAGGGACAGCATGAGAGTAGTGCTGGAGGCAGCTTGACCCGAGCAGCAGACCCCAGGAGTGGGGAGAGGGGCAGGATGGTGGGTTCTCCAGTGGCAGGACGTGTGTACCTCACTCCTGTGCAGCATCCGGGGGTGATGAGCATTCTGATGGAGTCATGCATGAATGAGGTGGTGAGGGGGTGGTCATTGAAGACCAAAACCATGGGCTTTGGGTTTTCCTTCTCGAAGATTCCACCCTGGGCCCCAGACTGGTGGTCCTTTCCCTTTGTTTTCTGTGTGACACACAGCTCTGGGGTCCCTATATTACTCTGGAAAGATGGCTGGGTCTCTCTCTGGTGATGGATACCATTTACCTTCATCTTATCCTACCAAGAGATGGACATTGATATGGAAAAATCACAGAAGTCATTTCTGGCATTTGAGGGCTGTGGAACAAATTTAGTTTCTACCCTAGAATTGAGCCATGGGCTCCATCTTCTTTCTGGCTCTGCGTACCAAAGTTGTATCTTTTTAACCATTTATTGGGTGTTGCTCACTTACCATTTATCCTCTTAAAATGACAGTAATCAGAAGTGCCTGGTCACCCTGATTAGGCCAAGAAACAAGGAAAATAACTCTCCCTCTTTAAACATCTGTATGTTACTTCCTGTGGTGACTTCCCCTCTGAACCCTCTCTTTACGATCATTGTCACCATTATATTCTTATCGTGCCCAGCCCAGGACCTCATCGGTGGTGTCATTCCAGTAACTGTTTATTAAGTGCAGAGTGAATCAGCTTATGGGACTGGTTAACACTGGCAAATGGAGACAGGTTTAAATACCTTTTGGGAAAAAAAAAATCAATTTCTTCTGGAAGCTACTCTCCTTAGAGGCACTTCTTGTTTCCTTCTTGCCTCGCACAGGGTAGATCCACCGGAGATGAAAGTTTGTTTACATCCACCTACAAGTGGGTACATACTCTTTATTTCTAGTAAGAGATGGAGGGGAAAAAAGATGAAAGTAAAGGACAAAAAGTAGGAAAAAAAAAAAAAAAGAGAGAGAGAAGAAAATGACAGGCTGGATAGCGGGATGGGAAAGGCATCCGGGAGCTAGCTTTCTCTATCCCAGATGGGCGGATCACAAAAGCAGCAGCAGTAATGACGTGTCAGCTTTATTGAATGTTTATTGTGCCGGGAGTTTATGCTATTAACTCATCAATCCTGACAGCATCTCTTTGCTGTATGTGACCTGACTGTCCCCATTTGACAAATAAAGACCCTGAGCCAATGGCGTTGGCAGCTTGTCCAAGACTCCACAGCTAGGAAGATTTCAGACTGGGGTATATGAACCGAGACAATGTGGCGCCATAGCCCAGGCTCAGGTGCGCACCCGGCTGCCTCTCCATTGTTGACCAGATGCCTTATCTGTACTTGTCACTGTACCTGTGCCTTTTTGTTTAATCATCATAAAAATGCTGTGAAAAGGTTTTATGATGACCATTTCAATGACAAGGACATCGAGGCTTAGAATAAAGGATGTAAGTTACCTATGATGCTCCAGCTTCTAAGAGGCAAATTAGAATTCACGCCCAGGTTGTCTGAAGTCCAAAGCCCCTGTTCTTTCTCTGGGCCAGATGTGTCTTTATGAACGTATGGCAGAAAAGCTTTTCACTCTATCTCTAACTTTATGGGAACACCTAAGGATTCCCACTGCACCAGTTAAACTCACAGCCTTTTACCTCAAAATGAGGAAGCAATTTTAATTTAGGGGAATTTTACTTCTGATTGCCTTCCAGTTCCAGATTTTTGAGAAGTAGCTTATTTATCTCCCTCTCATTGACTAGGACCATGTATCTCCATCCACAGGTATCTGGAGTCCATGCTCTTAGTTCATTTCCAATAGAGATGTTACAATGAATCATTGATTATATGTAATCATTTATATTAAGGTCATGCATTAAAAAAAATAAAATAGAATTCTACTTTAGACTGATATTGATTCAGAAAACAGGACTCATGAATAAAATATTACATTTAGACAAAATATTTTAATTTCAAATGTAACTATACATTCACATATTTACGTATTACCATTGTGTTCTAAAAGTTCTTCTCCTTAAAAACAAATGTGATAAATGGTTTAGTTATTATTTCAGTTTGGAAATAGGCAGCTACAGAAATAACACCTTAATATATTCCAGATTAGGCTGCATGCTATATTTGTAATAAGGACTTGATTCCAACATTAGTTGGCAGATCACTCATATGAACAATTATCCAAATAGCTATTAGGATATGATTGCACTCATTTCCAGGCAAAGCGGGGTTGCCAGAACTCAGCCTGGCTGCTGGTGAGATTTTGGTTTGACTTTTGGAGAAAGCCACAAGAATTTGTCAGTCATCTTGGCTGTAAGAGAGTCTCCCTGTCTTGAGGCTAGTCTCCTTCCTACTTGAAAATAGAGGCAAACGTGTTTTTCTTTTGTTTTAGTTTTACAGTTTTACATGATCTAGAAAAAAAAAAAAAGAAGGAAAGGAGAGAGAGGTAGAGGGGAAAAGTGAAGGGGTAATTCACGCAGGAAAGTCAAATGAAATACTAAGAAGTGAAGGAGTCAAAGGCTTAGCCTCATGGAGAAGCATGGATACAGTGGACACGTCCATAGCCACGCGGGGACCATTTTGTAGATCTGCTCCATAGTTCTATCTCGGCAGAGAGGTCCATACTTAGTGTCATTTACAGAAGTGGATGCCAAAAAGAAATGGTGTTTATAGAAATAGTGAATCAAACTTTTCCCTGTTGCTCATTCATGATGCTTCTGCATAGCTTGGCACCTGGGGATCCTGGCTGGTTAATCTGGTCCAACACTCTAACCCAAGAACAGTGACTCCCTTAGACTAGGTGAAGAAAAGCTCCCTTTGTGCTCAGGCCGAAGGCTGGTGGAAAGATTATTGAGAAAGCCCATGTGCTTCATGGGCGTGGGGTGATCCCTCCCACAGCTGCCCCACGATGGAGGTTTGCGACAGGTCTCAGATTCCACCCATCAACCACCAAAACCACTGTCCCTGCCACAGCTGGAAAGGTCTCTGTTCTTCTTCAGATTGTGGAATGGGGAAGGGCTGAAAGGGCAAAGCAAATACATGTTTTGCCCAATCGAAAGTTCTTGAAGTCCATCTTGCTGAAGACCTTTCCAGTGTTATCTGAAAGACCCGTCTTCAGTGGAAAGAAAATACCGTGGATTTAGGAAGGCATGTTTTTCTCTTACCTAATGTAAACGGAATGAGGGCAGTTTTACTTTGCCAAGAATCGCAGGGTCTCTGGTCGTCATCTGGTTGAAGCTCTTGCTTCCAGGGATGATGATCACCGCGAAACTTGGTAAAATGGTTGATAATCAATAGTGGACTTTGTGTTCTGTTCTGAATGATTTCTTCTAATGCATACCCCTCCTGACACTGGAACTCAGAGTGTTAGTAGAAGAAAGTCAAGACTCAGCCTTAGAACTCTCCTAAACCACTCGGTGCAAATGTGTACCTATGTTCAATCTAATTTTTTTTAAAAAACTCTTACCATGTGGCAGAGCATTAAGTTCTTACGAATGCATGATCTCTTTTAAAGCTCATGATAACGCTCTTTGGGAAGTATGACTATTACCCCCACCGTGCAGATAGAGAGACAGGGAATCAGAGCTAGGTTCAGGAACCCTCTCAAGTGCATGAAGAGCGTGTGAATGACCTAGGATGCAAACGCAGGTATTCTAACTCGTCGGTCAGTGCTATCCAGTTTCTCCATCATTTGGAGTTGTATGCTTTGAAGACAATTTTCATGGACACTATCTCACAAGAATCTCAAAGTCATTGTTTTAATATAGAAGGAGGCAGAACCAGGACTGGATGGAGGCTGTCTACCTCTGAACCTCAACCAGTGCCTTCCGTCTCTTCTGGAAGTTACAGGCTTCTTCCCCCATGACAACCATAAATGAACATGTGAAAAGATTCCGGACTCATTTGAGAGGTAATAGTAGTCCCAACAGGCTTTGGCTCTTTTTCGTAGAAACAATGAAGAGTGGGATGAGAGATGCTGAGAAAGCAAAATGACTAGGTGAGAAGATTAACTTCAAGGGGAAAGCAGTTGTGATGGAAGGACTATGACTGAGAGAAAGCCCCATGCTTCCAAAACTCCGTTATATTTTCAGATTTTCTATTTTCTTAGAAGAACATAAAATACAATTAATAAAATATGTATAAATAAAAATATTGAATCAACAGTTATATAAAAATTAACAAAATTCTGTTTTCTTTTAAAGCTTCTCTAAAAGAAAAGAGTGAAATCCTTACCAGGAAGAAAAAAAAAAAAAAAAGGCTCCATTTTTGCAATGAAGTGTTCTTTAAAATAGAAGTTACCTTCCATGCCAGTAGGCTGTATTAAAAAGCATTTAAGCATCTCTATTTAAATTCAAAAGAAATCTTGATTTTTGTTTTGTCCAAAATTAAGGATATAGAGATGTTGAAGCATGATTGATTCCTAAGCCTTATTTTATGGAATCATACCAAATGTCACCAAAACAGGATATCACATTCTCTGAAATTTTTTTTTTTAAACTTACAAAATTTCCAGCCTTGACCTGGCATTATCTAAATTTGTGTTGTCAATTAGAGGAAAGACACTGGGTTCTGCTTGCCACGACATCCATCCTTCAGTGACTTCTAAAACACATCACAGCTGCAGGAAGTTCACGTGACTCCCGAGGTCAGGGACGTAATCAGCTAGAAAGAGACTACACCCTCCTGTTTTATATAAATTCTTATTAAAATCTGCAGTTGCCTGGGGTCTAATGATACTCTGCATGGACTTCTCCTTTCTTTTTCATAACTACTGCTGAAATTAACCTTGGAAGAGAGAGGGAAAAGATTGATACTGTCGGTTGTTGGGGTTTGCATTTGACATTCCTCAAATA